>NW_025333622.1:8185000-8810000 GCF_019186645.2 Phyllostomus hastatus | reverse complement strand
AGAATAACAACATGGGGGCTGGAAATGGGAGCGAGGTGGGGAGTGCTGGGGGGTGGGCTACGATGGGGGGAAAATGCAGAAAACTGTGCCTGAACAATAATTTTAAAAAATTATCTTCAAACACTTTTTTCCATTTACTGACTCTTACAAAGATTCCCCTGTGTCTCTGAGGAAGCTAGGGTAGAAAACCTTGTTTTATGCTATGGAAAAAGAAGCAGTTATTTATATAGACATAGGAATAGGAAAGAAAGAAGGAAAGAGGTAGTAAAATAAGAAAAACTGAGTGAGCAAACAGGTATTAAAAAGTAAACTGATTAATAGGCTATTGTGTAGACTGAGAAAAATTATTGTAGTTAATTTATTGATATGGTGTCATGTGACATTTTTGAGAGATGGTTAGGCTTGAGGACTTGAAGGTCAGACTGCTTGGGTCAGTCAGCTCTCCAATTCCCGTACTTCTTAGTTGTGACCAGTTTCTCAAGTTCCTTCTCTGTGCCTCAGCTTCTACATCAGTCTCACAGGAATAATGCAGCTCGGACTTGTAGGGGTAAAATAAATGAATGCATAGAAAGTACTTAGATTGCTCAGAGTAAAGGCTCAGTAAATGCTAATTGATTTTGTTGTCTTGATGATAATAACTATAAATGTGTGGATGGCAAAGTAGTGTCTCTTTTTGGACACAGACTAAAACAAGAGTAAAACATATTTGTTGACTAACTACTAGGGACAGATACTGAACTAACATCTGTATTACCATATTTTGGGGACTATAAGATGCACCGGACCATAAAATGCACACAGGTTTTAGAGGAGGAAAATAGGAAAAAGAATTTTGGAGCAAAAAATGTGGTGAAATGTTTAATGACATAAATAACATAATATTTCACCAATGTAAATATAAACTACATTTACTAGCCAGGTAAGGTACATTTGGACTATGAGACTCACCCCCTTTTCCTCCCAAATTTGGGGAGAAAGTGTATCTTACAGTCTGAAAAATACAGTATGTATGTGATTTATTATCAATTTTAATATTTAAAAAGCTATCATTATTATTTTATTCTAGCACAGGAACTGGCATAAGGAAGGGATATAATATACCTTTTTGTGTGAATTGGGCAACGCTATTAGGTGTGTTTGACCCATATTAGGTTTTGCTAACCTCTGCAGAGAACTTTTACAAGACAAAGGAGGATAGAGCACCAGCAAGGAACAGAACTTTAACATTCTGTCAAAAAAGCTTAACAGACAAATCCAGTAAAGGTGTTCAAGCACTGCATTGGGCAGCACGGCACCACAGAGTCACAGGATTCTAGCATTGCCCTTAGCAGATCAGTGTCAACATTCACTAAAGTATTTTCCCTACACAGGAAAAGAAGGAAAGAAAAGAGGAATAATTTTTGAATCACTCCTCCAACCACGGAAATGATTTTAATTACCAAATCATCTGTTGGCAGACTCTTCTGGCAGATGTACCTGCAACTTGGAAGGATAACAAATGAACCAATTCCTTACTCTGGAGCTGACACTGATAATCTTGCTGAATTTGCTCTCAGAAAAGAATCCTGGGCAACAATACATCTGGCGTTCTGTTCGCGGAATTTGTCACATCGTTGACATGTTCAGCCTCCATTGTCCATACCACCCTGACAGCAGGTTCTTTATATTTCAAAGAAATTGCAGTCTGAATTAATATAATTAGAATGTAACTGCTCTTCACTGCACAAACTCTTCATTTCCAGGAGTACAGATCTGATAACACGTCTGTGCTCAAAATCTTCCCCGTGATGGCTGGAGGGGAGCAAGCCATGATAAAAGAAGGATATGCACTATGTCATCAGCCTCCTTAAGTACCAACTAATGGAAATATAAGAGAAGAAGAAAACTGTCCTATGCCTGGCATATCTAAATGGAAATGTGTTTCAAGTTTACCCACCTGTATCTCACTTTTATTAAATATGTAGTACAGGGTGTCTGTGGTAAGAGAAAGACATGAAATAGGAAAGAATGCATATCTTCCAAAGGAAAATTATATGGAATAGGGTGAATAATTCATGGACAGGATCACAGAATTAAGAGGTGGTTGAATAACTTCATTCATTCTTCACTGCTTCACTGTGAACAATCTATGTCACTAACTGAGCAATTGTCACCAAGTAAGGAACAACTTGGGTGTTTGATTTTTGAATTTCATTCTTTGTTATTGTTATGTTTCTGCAAATACTTGATTGTTGGTATGGTAGAAACTGACATCCAAACCTTTACTTTGGAAGTAAGATTCATTTAGAGTCTTTCAAATAGTTGACATTCTCCCCTTGAATGACCCACTTCAAGGCAATAATGATCTGACATATCCAAGTGTAGGCTAGTACCCACAACCTCTTCTCTGAAGAATATAAAATTTATCTTTGTGTATCTTGGGGAATGAATATATGTGTCCTCCCCAAATTTGTATGTTGAAGCCCTGTTCCCAATGTTATAGTATTTTGAGGTGAGGTCGTTAGGAGGTAATCAGGTTTAGAGGAGACCATGGGGATCCCATGACAGGGTTAATGTCCTTATAAGAAGAAGAAGAGATACAAGAAATCCTTTCCCCTCACGTCTCATCTCTGTTACACAAGAACACAGCAAGGAGGCTGCCATCTGAAAGCCAAGAAGAAAGCCCTTACCAGGAACAGAATGGGCTGGCACCTTGATCTTGGTCTTCGCAGGCTCCACAACTGTGAGAAATTGTGATTAATTGTGATACTGTTGATTAAACCACACAAATTATTTTGTTATGATAGACTGAATTGACAATGAATAGAAGACCATTGGGTTAATGAACTCTGAGAAGGGATAATATTTTCATTTTCTTGGTTTTCTTTGAAGCATCTATTGACTGTCACATAAAATTCTGTGTCAGAAATTGTAATAAATAGAAATATGGAAAATGGCTAATGTGGTACAAAAATAGGGCCAAGGTTTGTGAGTGACAGAAGGGGTTCAAGAGATGAATACCAGTGCCCTTTTTAATTTTAAACCAAATACATTATGTTAAAAAGCTGTGTAGCCTGTAGTTTATCTTGGTAAATGTTAGACAGACCTTTCCAGTCAGCATCTTGGTGAAGTTCAGAGTGATTCCTTGCCGCTAGGTTGTCCTGTGGAATGTCTTCTTCTCCCTCCCCAACCTGGAGTGATTGTCTGCCATTTTCTATTGCCAGCCCAGTGCTTTTCAGAATTAGGTGGGCTTCAGAATGACATTTATGTATGTGTGTGTGTGTGGTGGTGGGACAGTAAGGGAAAGGACTTGTTAGGATATCAATGGTTGGGTTCCCCAGATCCACCAAATCAGAATTTTCAGCTGTTATGCCCACATTGTGTAAATAGAAAATCATTTCAGGTGCTTTTGATGCTCACTGAACTCGACACCCATAGTCCAGTGTTCTCTTTCACTGATACTGCCTATGTGGATCTGTCTATAGATGATGTATGTGATTTTAAAAAGCAAATAAACTTAATTTGTATAAATGGAACTCCACTAAGACATTTTGGACCAGTGATTATTAGAGGGGCTTATAAGAGCAATCTGTCAAACTCACTTCCTATTCATGACCTTCCCTCTTCCTTACGCCATTATTTAGTGGCATTAAGAGAATTCCTGGGGGGGGGTGGGTGGGTAGAAAGTAGATTGAGCAGGGTGGAGCGTCTATCCTTTGTTTGACCAATGTATTGCGGGATATACCTGTTATATGGAAAACAGCTTGATTTATCCGAAGGCAGTAATTGTGACTCCCAGGACTCAGTCTACTGATAACACCTCAGAGGACTGTATTCTGAAAAAAAAAAGCCATTTCACAGTTTCAAGAAATTTACTTTGCAACATATGCTTTAGGGATTTATATTTTATTGTAAAAAATCCTTTAATGGTGTAAATAAATGCCCCTTCCTATAATGCATTTGTCTTAATAGTCTGGATGTTTAGTAATAGGATTGTATCTTATAAACACATGTTTAGATATATATGCACAGATGGAAAATATCAGGCTTGCAGGAAAGGCCCATCCTCCAAACAAGGGCATTCAATGGAACTTGCCTGTATTTTCTCTAAGGAATATGAAATCCTGTCTTGAGTGCAGGATGTTTAGGGAATTCTTGTCCTTGGCCTTCTGGCTTCCATCAGCTGCAGGCTCTGACATTGTCTTTTTAATTTTTAGTGGTTGTAAGAGAATTCTCTTAGTGGGAAGGCTAGGAAGTAAATTAAGGATGGGGGAGTTCCTATCCCTTGTTTGACCAATGGATTATGGGATAGTCTAGTCCTGTGGAAAACAGGTTGATTAATCCAATGGAGGTGATAGTGACTCCCAGGACCCAGCCTTCCCAATGACACCTGAGAGGGCTTTTCCCTGAGGTTTACAGAATAACCTGATTGGTGATCAGCTAAATGAAGTGAACAAATAATGATTACTTTCCAAAATTTTTTTTAATTGTTAAAGAAGTACATACGCAAAGGTGAAACTGTGTATTGGGGGAAGATAAATGTTGAAAAGTTAAGAAGGGAGAAAGTTTGGAATTAGAGAGATGTGGATTAGAAACCACCCTTATTGGCTGTATACCTTTTAGTACATTACTGCACATCTCTGAGCCTGTCTTCTCATCTGTGAAATGGGAAAAATCTCTCTCTCCAATGGCGGTGATAAGGATTTGCTAAAGTACATTTTGTAAAAGACTTAGCAAAATGCTTAGAATATAATAGTTCTTGACACAATGCATCCAAGCTAACAGTACTATTACTGTCTGTAGCCTAGTATGGTAGTTCTAGCACATGCTCTCCAGGCAAGTAGATTTGACTTTGAATCCTTTTTGACTTTGGGTAGAATTACTGATGTTGGCATTCCTAGCACTGAGGCTAAAGAATATGTTAAAGAATTAGTCGAGATTTCTTAAATCAATATTATTATTGTTAAAAAATAGATTTCGGTTTGTCTGTATTCATGATCTATGAACTGAACTCCCCTAGGCCTTGCTTTAATCTTACAAGCATTCTTCCTAGTTGGTAAGAATTATTTAAAAAAAAAAAGCCCTCAGAAACAATTAACATTCACAAGAAAGTAAGAAGTCTTTGTGGCAATGTTTCGTTCTTTTTTTTTAATCAAATTTTTCTCTTTTCTGAAAAAAAAAACAATGAAGAATGGCAGTTTTATATGTAAAACAGTAGTTAGCTTTTATATGGATGACATTTTTCTAAAAGTCTAGAAGAATTTCACATTTGCAGAAAAACACTCTGTTCCCAAGTTGAATCTGATTAAATTTCAAATTTATATTAACATCTCATTATTTTTGAAAAAAGTGAATGCCATGCTTAATGGAAAATACTCTGTGTCTGCCAGCTCTGTTTTTGTGGGTTCCTGAGCAAGGCCGTCTTGGGACCCAGGAGGGCTAGGTCTCAGCTGCATCCTTGTTAAAACAGTCACCGGGGGTAAATACTGGCCCTTAGATTTTCCTTCCTTTCCCCTCTCCCATCCCTACATTGTTTCAGCTGCCAGCCCCTTAATATTTTCTCTGAAACAAGGGAAATGGAAGGACAAAGATGACTTTGAAAGAATAACACTTCTTTCTATGGACTTAAATAGAACATTCAACACAAAACATCCTGTGTTTTCTTTTAATTGATGACACACTGACTACAGTGATGGGTGAACTAAAAACCAGGTCTTGCTGTGCACAGAGGCATTGTTTTAGTCACATTTTGCCCAACTGAGGGAAAGTTGTTTGTTGAAATTATAACCTGGCCCCCTCTCCTCTACACTCCTGATTTCCTTAATCCACTATGCCTTTTGTTCTCTCCATTGTGGTTATTACATTTTAACATGTTTTTATTATGTTTTTGTGATTCTATGACTCCCCTAACCATAATAGAAGCCCATGACATAAGGATCTTTTTAAAATTGTGTTCACTATTGAAGTCTGTCTTCTAAAAATAGTGCCTGGCACAAAGTAGCCACTTAATAAATATTTGCAGCATAAATGAATGGACTAGTTTCTTCCTCAGTGTCCTTTCTCTTCCAATTATGGGGAAAATAACTGGTAAAAATATGATACAAAATCCTATAAATATAATAGGTTTATACCTAGTGGAT
This sequence comes from Phyllostomus hastatus, assembly GCF_019186645.2. Classification (NCBI taxonomy): domain Eukaryota; kingdom Metazoa; phylum Chordata; class Mammalia; order Chiroptera; family Phyllostomidae; genus Phyllostomus; species Phyllostomus hastatus. Next base: position 8,803,881 of record NW_025333622.1, on the reverse strand, counting down.
ATATTTGTATTTTACATATCTTAGTCGGTGAAGAAGAGATACAGATTTGGCCTCTGTTCTCTTTGTTTATTTTTCAAAACCTGACTCTCCCACCTCCCAACATGATGCATATTTCTTTGCTTATTGTCTGCCTCCCCTTACTAGAATGTAAGCTTTTTGAAGGCCGGATATTTTGAATTCTGTTCAGTCCCATAGCATGCTGCTTAGAACAGTGTCTGGCACACATTAAATACTCAAGACGTATTTGTTAAATAAGTGACTGTTTGGATGAGTGTGGTTAATATAGACCTTTCATGCCTGGCCCTGATTCCATATGGACTCCACAGCATGATTGAATACTAAGAAAGTGGTACTACTAAGGTGGATGGTGGGTGGTGAGATGAGAATGGAGGAATGATGACCGAGATGACACTACTATTTTATATAATATAAATCTATCTATCTATATCTATATCTATATATAGAGATAGTCCATGATCCAAATCACAAGCTCTCTCTCTCCATATCTATCTATCCATATCTATATGTGTGTATATACATATAGATAGATAATGATATAGATATAGATGATATAGATATATCATCTATATGTGTGATATACACACATCTATATGTGTGTATATACATATAGATAGATAATGATATAGATATAGATGATATAGATATAGATAGATACATATGGAGAGAGAGAGCTTGTGATTTGGATCATGGACTATCCACCTATTTTCAGAATGAATTGAATTTTTTTATTTCTTGATGTCATATTTTTATTATCTATAAAGTTAAAACAATGTTTCCTAACTCATGGCTCAAGTGGGAGGGTGGAAAGGGCCTGACACATAATAGTTGGTCAGTAATGTTAGCTGTCAGCAGTATTATCCCTATCATCCTAATCACCATCATCACTATCTTCATCCAGGAATCAGCAGGCTACAGTCAAGTCTAGCCTTCAGCCTGCTTTTGTTCATACAATTTTATTGGAATATACCCATGCCCATTTTTTTCACTGTCTAAGGCTATTTGTCATCGGAATAGGAGAACTGAGTAGTTACAAGAGACTATATGGTTTGCAAAGCCTAAAATATTTCCATTCTGGTCTTTATAGAAAAAGTTTGTGAACCTTGATCTAGAATATGGTTCATCAGCAATATAATTAAATCCAAGTCCAGCAAAGTGTGGTGCATGGACCAGTGTGATACACAATCTGTTCGTTACTGAGCCGTGACAAAGTCAGTCAAGAAAGTAAGAGTGTTTACAATGTTCTATAACAATTTAACGTGTTATTGACACACAAAGGCATGATTTTGGTGTATGCAAAAGTGGCTTATGGCATAGGAAATTAAAATACCCTTGCCCTTCCCATTGAAATACAATTTGGTGTTTTGTAACAGGATTTTGCTACATTGATAACTTAGACATATTCATGTGGTTTCAGATGAGAACATCTGGGGGCTCATCAGGTGGGAGGAACAAACAGGTCCTGAGATTGCAATTGACCCAGGAAGGTTGATGAGTGAGCTCATTAATAACGTCATGCAAATGGATTCTCTATGCAGATGAATGGGTCAGCCGCAGTTCACATATCAACTAACGTAGTTGTAATGTGTTGCTTCATATCTGAGTAAAGGTAGCCACCTCAGGATATCATGTGTGTCTCACATGCATACATAAGTGACTTTTTTTAGATAAAAGTATTTTAAGGTGATAATTCATCTTCTCTGAATAGGAAGCCAACAACTTTTCCTGGAAATCTAGCAGAACAACAATTCTCCTTATGTTTTGTTGCATGTGTGCTTTAAAAAAAAGCAGACTGACTTTTTCCTTTTCTGTTTTGGAATTGGTTCCAAATAGCAAAGCCTGCCAGAAAAAACAGACAAACTCTCAGGAACAACAATGGCCATTATGTGTGCAGTAGGAGCTGCCAGACTTTGATTACTGGCCAGACATTAACCCCTTTGGTGTCTTATGGGGGAAATGCCAAGTCTGAATCTAGACACTTCCAGGATTTTAAGTCACTCATGGTGCAAGACCAGGTGATTTATAATGTCTTGTGCAAAAAAGGGCTATTGTGAGAAGGAAGTGCAAGTTCAAGGCCACATCTCCTTGTTTCCTGTATTCTGCCATGAGTCATTCTGTCAAGTGTACATAAACTCAATCATTTCTGCTTTTCCCTTTGAAGGCCGGCTGACTGTGGGTGAGAAGCACGTTGCTTTTGCCATCTCCCCTCCTGTAATTTCAGCTGGATGTCACGAGGAGTGGTGCAAAGTCAGTACTCACAGAGGGAAACCTGTGGGTTCCTTGAGGCCACCATCTACAGAAACACTCCTAGAAAGCAAAATTACTGCAAATGCCTTTGTGATCAGTTTCTGCCCCTCTGTCATATGCCCTGTAGGTCAACAGCCTGTGCCCCACTTTGAGACCTCAGACAAGCAGAGAGCAATGCCATACTGGAAGAGTGATAGTATACATATATGTATTGTATATGTATGCATTTGTGGGTGTAGTTCATTTGTTCTTTTAGTTTACTCCTTTATATATGTCTATTGTGGGGTGGCTGAGAATACTAAGTTAATTACAATCATAATAATAGCTACTATTTATTGAGAGCTTATTGCAGTATTATGTTAAACATGTTACATATGTACTCAAAACTCACTTAGTACTTAAAAAAATCCTTGATGTAATAGCCTCAGTTTGTGTTTGTTACATGCCATTGAGTTGATGCTGATTCTTGGAAAACCCTCTGAATGAGCGATGCCCACAATGTCCTGTCTTCTATAGCCCTGCTTAGCATAGGCTTCTCTCATGGACTTAATCCACCTCATACTATCTCTGTCTCTGTTCCTGCTGCTTTCTATTTTTCCCAGCCTTATTGTGTTTTTCAAAGAACCCTGCTTTCTCATGATGTATCTGAAGTAGCATAGCTTCAATTTTGTCAATCTTGCCTCCAGTGATATTTCAGGCTTTACTTGCTCGAGGACCCACTTGCTTGTCTTTCGGGCCATCCACGATATCCATAGAGCTCTCCTCTGACACTGTACTTCAAATGAATTCATTCTTTTTCCTTCTCAGCCTTCTTCACTGTCTAGCTTTAGCATCATCCATTCATAGTAAGTGGGGATACAAGTGTGTGGATGATCTTAGCCTTCGGTTCTAATAACACATCTTTGCTCTTGAAGATCTTACCTGTCCTTCTTTCTTAATTCTTTCATTGCTGCCCTTCTCAGGATCACCCTCCTCTTGATTTTCTGACTGCAGTCTCATTTGAGTTGGTGATGTGCCAAGGTAAGAAAAATTTTAACAATTTTGGTATCTTTATTGTCTATATTAAAATGTGTTTCTTCTCTAGTCATAATTTTTGTCCTGCAGATGTTCAAATGAAGTCCTGCTCTGACACTTTCTGTTTTCACTTTTGTCAACAGTCATTTCAAAACATTGCTACTTTTCACCATTGAGGTGGTTCATCTGCATATATTACATTATTGATGTTTCTTCTACCAATTTTACCCTGACTTCCTCTGAGTCTAGCCCAGCTTTTTGTACGATATGTCTGTATGAACAGGGAGATAAATGTGTACCCTTTTCTGACTTCTTCACCTGCAAGACACCATCCTGTCTCTCTATATTCTGACCTTACAGTGCCTTCCTACCACAATCCTGGTTAAGCATCAGGACAATCGAGCACAGAGGCATGCCCAGTTCTTTCAGAGAGTCCTGTAGCTTTTCATGATTGATGCAGTCATAGCTTTGACTGTTGTCTGTAAAACATGGACTAACTTTCTTCTAGAATTCATTGGAGCACTCTAGTATCTCCATTATATATTACATATTTGTAATATACATATTTGTAGTTGTGCTTCTATGGAAGATAAATGATAAGCAGTGAACTTAGATGTGATGACTCACATTGTTGGCAACCACATCACATTCTTTTGAAGTTTCACTTTGAGGAATTAAGATCGATCACAGAAATTTTGGGGGTTAAGATTTCAGAACGCATTGACCATGGACTGCTAACTTGCAATAACTGTGTTTTGTGGATATTTTAAAAGGGGTATTTGGCTCTCCTATATTCCTTACAAAATCCTCCCAGCCTTCAAATCTTCCTATAAAAGCTTCTGCTCCAGTCCCAAACAAATCCTGTGATTAAATATGATTATAGGATATTTACATGTATCCTTGTTAATTGTATCAAAAGATCATGAAAAAAAATGCCCATCATTAAATCCCCAAAGTGATTGGATTGGCATGAGAAATGGGTTTGGGGCTGGCACGGGGAGAGAGGATCTGAGTCTGGGATTTCATGAAATCCAAAACAATAGAACAGCTGCTTTTCTATAAACAGATTATTATTATTATTTCTACCTAGACAGCTTGATAGCAGCCATTATCTTTTTTCTAGTGTCTTATCAAGTTCCGGCTGTGTGCAGCATGGGTGATAAGGAATGAGAAATGTCACCCATGGGATTGCCAAGGATTATTTCTATGCACTGCTGTTCAGCAGCAGCCAGTCCCTTAGAACTGAAAAGTAGTCCCATTGTTCACGCTGGGCAGTTGCTATTGTGACTACACCAGGAGAGCAAAAAAGGATGTGGTTGCCATTGTATGAAAGATTGAAATTTCATTAGTCTCAGCTAAAGTTCAAGCAGTCTTGATTTTGAAAAGCAGAATCATTATGGAATATCTTTGAAGAGAGAGAAGACAAGGGAAGGAAAGAAGAATGAAATGAGCTCAGAGCTTTTTAGGTCTATGAGGGAGTGTAAAAAAGAGAGGGAGAACTATAATACTTTCAATCACTGGAACTTAAAATGCCAAGCATATAAGCCTCAAAGGAATTGAATAGCATCATATAACCATTATTTGCAGATCCAATTGTTTAATATAAAAACTCTGTCCCACATATAACTCATCAGAAAATAGTTAATTTACTGTGTTTCTGTTTATCTTTGTTTCATAATAAGTTCTTAAATGAAATTAGTCTGTTGATATTGAAAATTTTACCTTTGCTCCTCAATGAAAGAATAGATGTTTTATCACTAATGTAGATGTGCTGGCTCTAGATATTTGAGGAAGAAAAATCCATTCTTATATTTTTAGTCTAGTATCTCAGTTTCTTAACCTTTTATCTTCCCAGAGAAAGATGGCATTAAGGAAACAAATCAAGCAAGAAATAAAGCATTTGACTTACCTGTAAAGCTTCCTCCCCAAATATTCAGAGTGCTTCAGTCTTTTTAATACACAGTTTAGGGTCATGTTGATGTTATAATGTAAGCTGCTTGGAAGTGAGCCAAATAAAATGTTTCCAACATCTTAAATCATTATTCTGAAATTGGAATTTCAAATGAATAAAATACTTTGCTCTTAAACCAACAACTTCTGAAATTGGATTTTAGTCATGAAATCATTATGATGGAGGGTGGGAGGAGGTTGGGAGAGCAAAGGGCAAAAAAAGGACACAGAGGAAGAAAGGAGCGCCTGGGAAAAGAGGAAGGGCCTTTGACTCCCTTTTGGAGTGTGAGCTCAGGAGGGCATGGCAGCTTCTGGAGCTTCCACACCACCTCACCAGAGTAAACAGTAGGGGTTAAATACGTTAGTAAGAGGTATGTAGAAAAAAGCAGTTTCGGTGCTAAGAATCCAAAGGAATATTTTCCTAACTAAACAAGATATTTCAAGTTTTCATCCAGTAAGTATTTATTAAGAAGCCTAGAGCTTCGCCAACTTTAATACACAAATGAATTAACTGGGGACCTTGTTAACATCCAGATTCTGATTCAGTAGGCTTGAATTTCTGTCAGGCTCCCAGGGGATCTGATGCTGCTAGACTGAGAATACACTCTGGGTAACAATGTGCAAGAGTGGCACATGGACGGCTGGGCTGGGAGTCATGTGCTCTGAGTTCTAGCTTCTGATCTTAACTATTGGTATTTTTAAGTCAAGTTATTAGTTTTTTAACCTCAATTTTACTATCTGTATAATGAGTGAGGTGAGTCTACATAATTTCTAGGGGTTTTAATTCTTTAATGTTTTAAAATAAAAGGAAACAAAAAAGATACTAAAAAACATGTATTTTAAAAATACATACCTGTCCATAAATATTAATATTTAGACTCACACACTGGAAAATCAATTTGAATATCTCATAATTGCTGTTTACTTCATCCTACATCCCACATCACAGGCTGAAAAAATACAAATACACCAACTGAGAATAGCTAAAATTTTCTCACATATTCTCTCCCTATCTTTTCCCTAGCTGCTGTAGCTGTACTATGTCCACATTCTCAGATAGCCATTCCATACCATGCTCCTCCCTTGACTAATTATTTAGTCTTAGTCCTACATGTAACTATTTAACAATCACAAGCAGACCTTATGTCAGTGTCTCTCCAGGCAGTTTGGCTGTCGAAAATTTGTTCTCCAGGAGACACCTCGGAGAGAAAATGAGAGCAACATTCTCTGAGTTCATGCATATTGATAAACATTCATCTGTGCTTGTTAGACTTGAAGGTCAGTTGTGCTGAATAGAAAATCCTTGATTCACATTGTTTTCTCTGAGTGCATTAAATACGTCACTCCATTTTTGTCTGGCATGTAGTGTTGACAAGTCTAATGAAAATCTACTTGTGTTTGTTATATAAATTGCATGTTCCTTCTGCCTAGATGCCTACATGATGTTTATTCCTTTTTCTTTCAACAATTTTACTAAATTATTTCTTATTATTGGTTGATGTGGATGGATTTTCTTAGTAGATGATGTACTCTGTCAATATGTAATCTAATTTTTTTAAATTTCAGAAATACTTTCTTTAGTCTTATTATTATTATTCTTTTAGTATGTGCCCTGTTCTCTCACTTCGATTTCATTTTGAGGACTTCCTGTTATCTCTATGTTGGATCTTCTCTGTCTTTAATTTGTCAGTTTACTTGAATTCTTTCTCTTTTAACTTCTTTTCTTTATTTAAAAAATTCTTAGTGTTTTCAACTTCTTTTTCTCTTGAAGCATTATTTGTATGTTTATTCTCTTGTGTTCTTTCTAGTTAAGACTTCATTTCTGAAATGATTTTTTTCTTTTATTTTAAATGATTTGAGTTCTATCATCTCTTTTCTGAGTTTAAAATGACTGTTTTAATATCTTTAGGTTATTATTCTTAATACCTTTTAGTTTACTTTGAAAATAAAGGCAATAACCTGGGTATATTCTATGAACACATATTTCTGATGTATTTTCAGTGTCTATGGTGTCTCATTCTGCTTCTTATTCTCTTTTTTTTCATGTTGTCACTGAATTGTTGCTCATTTTTATGTGAAAAGAGTTTTTTCTGAATTTTTAGAAAGAGGCATGGTTCAAGGTAGCTTTGATAACTTCACAAAGCTCCCGCTTTTGTTTCCATGAAGTGTTAAAAATTTAACTGCTTACTTTCTGAGATTTCCTGGCTGTGACTTTTCTCTTCCCTTTGTCCATATGATTTTTACCTTGTTCAATTCTGAAACCACTCTCAAAAGTCTGGTCAGGCTCTCTTCTGGAAGGGAGCCCTGGCTGGTCAGTTTCATGAATTCACTGTGATCAATCAGTTCTAGTCCCTTCCATCTAATATCTGTTGGCTAAGTTTTCCGCTCTCTTCTCAGGTTCATCAGAGACTGTGCTTTTTTCTGCTTTCTCCCACACACATGGCAGGTCTTGTGGATTTTGAAAGATTGTCCTTATTTGCTTGTGTTTTGGATTTTCTGGAAATACTTTGTCACCTAATTTATTGTGTTTTTGGTTTTCTTACCTAGTGGTTCTATCTGTTGTTATGTGAGGATTTGGAGAGATGAAGAAACTATGTCACTGCTGTCACCACCCCACAATTTTTCTCAATCCTAAAATATTTTTAAAATGTTCACTGTATTTAAAGAACAACAGTATTATTCAACATACACAGCCCATAAGAAGAGGGCCTCCTGACATAGAACTTTGCATCATAAATCTTAGAACTAGATAGAAGAGCCTCAAGAAGTCATGTGGTCCAGGTCCCTGACAAGTACTAGTGGGTCAAAAATCATTTGTTTTTTTTTTAGATGGTTTTCTAATGTGTATTGATAGTTTAGGTTTAGGTTTTGTGTTTGATCCTGGCTGGGAGCTTACATTTACAGGTTATTTTTATAAGCTGCAGTTTTCTTATTGCTTTTTTTTTAACTTTTTAAAACTGTTGTTCAAGTACAGTTGTCTCCATTTCCCCCCACCACTACCCCCACCCCAGCCATCCCCACATCTCACCTTCGATCCTATCCCCCCTTTGATTTTGTCCATGTGTCCCTTATAGATGTTCCTGAAAACCCTTTCCCCTTCCCCCCAATTATCCCCTCCTACCTCCTCTCTGGTTACTGTCGGTTTGTTCTTTATTTCAGTGTCTCTGGTTATATTTTGTTTGCTTGTTTGTTTTGATGATTAGATTCCACTTATTGGAGAGATCATATAGTATTTGTCTTTCACTGTCTGGCTTATTTCACTCAGCATAATGCTCTCTAGTTCTATCCATGCTGTCATGAATGGTAGAAGCTCCTCATTTCTTTCTGCTGTGTAGTATTCCATCATGTAAATGTACCATAGCTTTTTGATCCATTCATTTGCCGATGGCCACTTAGGTTGCTTCTAGTACTTGGCTATTGTAAATTGTGCTGCTATGAACATTGGGGTGAGCATTGGAGAACACAGGTTCTTTTGGTTTGGTGTTTCAGGATTCTTAGGGTATAATCCCAGCAGTGGCATTGGTGGATAAAAAGGCAGTTCCATTTTTAGTTTTCTGAGGAAATTCCATACTGCTTTCCACAGTGGTTGCACCAGTCTGCATTCCCATCAACAGTGCACTAAGGTTCCCTTTTCTCCACAACCTCACCAGCACTTGTTGTTTGTTGCTTTGTTTATGATGGCCATTCTGACTGGTGTGAAGTGGAATCTCAATGTGCTTTTAATTTGCATTTCTCTGATTACTAGTGATGCTGAGCAACCTTTCATATATCTCTGGGCCCTCTGTATGTCTCCTTGGAGAAGTGTCTGCTCAGGTCTTGTCCATTTTTCAATTGGGTTATTTGGCTTCCTGGAGTGGAGTCATGTGAGTTCTTTATATATTTCAGAGATCAAACCTTTGTCCAAGGTATCATTGGCAATTATGTTTTCCCCTGTGGTTGGTTCCCTTTTCATTTTCCTGATGTTTTCTTTAGCCATGCAGAAGCTTTTTATTTTGATGAGCTCCCATTTGTTTATTCTTTCCTTTATGTCCCTTTTTCTAGGGGACATATTGGTGAAAATATTGCTGTGTCGAATATTTGATATATTCTTGTCTATACTCTCCTCTAAGACTTTTATGGCATCATGACTTATATTTAAGTCTTTTATCCACCTTGAATTTATTTTTGTGTATGGTGTAAGTTGGTGATCGAATTTCTTTTTTTTTTTTCATGTAGGTGTCCAGCTCTCCCAACACCATTTGTTGAAGAGGCAATTTTATGCTTCTGCCCCCTTTGTCAAATATTAATTGGCCACAGAGACTTGGGTTTATTTCTGGGTTCTCTTATCTGTTCCATTGGTCTATGTGTCTGTTCTTATGCCAGTACCAAGCTGTTCTGATTACAATGGCCTTGTAATATAGTTTGATGTCAGGGATTGTGATCACTCCTACTTTGTTCTTTCTCAGAATTGCTGCAGCTATTCAGGATTGTTTATAGTTCCATATAAATTTTTGAAATGTTTGTTCTATATCGTGAAATATGTCATTGGTACTTTAATGGGGATTGCATTGAATCTGTAAATTGCTTTGGATAGTATGGACATTTTGATGATGCTAATTCTTCCAATCAATGAACATGGTACATGCATCCATTTGTTTGCATTGTCCTTAATTTCTTTCTTCAGTGTTGTGTGGTTTTCTGAGTATAGGTCTTTTACCTCCTTGGTTAGGTTTATTCCTAAATTCTTTATTTTTCTTGTTGCTATAGTGAATATTTTCCAGATTTCTGTTTCTGATATTTCATTGTTGGTATACAAAAATACCTTCGATTTCTGAACATTGACTTTGTATCCTAATATTTTGCCAAATTTACTTATTAGGTCTAGTAGTTTTTTGTTGGAGTCTATAGGATTTTCTGTGTACACTATCATGTCATCTGCAAACAATGACAGTTTTGCTTCCTCCTTTGCAATTTGGATGCATTTTATTTTTTTTTCCTTTGATTGCTGTGGCTAGGAATTCCAATACTATGTTGAATGAAGTGGTGAAAGCAGGCATCCTTGTCTTGTTCCTGATCTTAGTGGGAAAGCTTTTAGTTTTTGCCCATTAATTATGATGTTAGCTATAAATCTCTCATATATGGCCTTTATTATGCTGAGGAATGCTTTCTCTATTTCCACTTTGCTGAGTGTTTTATCATAAATGGGTGCTGAACCTTATCAAATGCTTTTTCTGCATCTCTTGATACGATCATGTGATTTTTGTCTTTTCTTTTGTTTATGTAATGTATCATGTTTATTGATTTGTGAATACTGTGCCATCCTTGTATCCCTGTATGAATCCCACTTGATCATGGTGTGTGATCTTTTCAGTGTATTGCTGGATGCGGTTTGCCAATATTTTGTCAAGGATTTTAGCGCCTGTGTTCATCAGCAATACTGGCCTGTAGTTTTCTTTGTTGTATCTTTTTCTGGTTTTGGGATTAGGATGATGCTGGCTTCATAGAAAGAGTCTGGGAGAACCCCTCTTCTTTGATTTTTTGGAATAGTCTGTGACGGATAGGGGTTAGCTCTTTATTAAATGTTTTGTAAAATTTTTCTGTGTAACTGTCCAGTCCAGGGCTTTTGTGTGCTGGGAGTTTTTTGTTTACTGCTTCTATTTAGTCACTTGTTATTGGTCTATTCAGGCATTCTGCTTCTTCTTCATTCAGTTTTGGAAGGTTATATTTTTCTAGAAATTTGTCCATTTTACCTAAATTTTTAAATTTCTTGGCAAATAGTTCTTTGTAGTAATTTCTTACAATCCTTTGGTACCAGTAATCTCTCCTCTTTCATTTCTTATTATGTTTATTTGGGTCCTCTTTCTTTCTTTTGTTTTTTTTTTTGATGAGTCTACTTAAATACTTGTTGATTTTGTTTATTTTTTCAAATAACCCGTTCCTGGATTTATTGACCCTTAGAATTGTTCCTTTAGTCTCTATATCATTCAGTTCTGCTCTGATCTTTGTTATTTCCTTCCTTCTACTTGCCCTGGTTTGTCTTTGTTGTTGTTCTTCCAGTTCTTGTAGGTCTAGGGTAAGGCTGTTTATTTGAAATGTTTCTATCTTTTTTAGGTAGCTCTGTACCACTATGAACTTCCCTCTCAGGGCTGCTTACTCTGTGTCCCATACATTTTGGGTTGTTGTGAGTTCATTTTAATTTTTTTCCAGAAACTTTTTGACTTCTTCCTTGGCCACATTTTTAACCCATTCATTGTTTAATAGTATGCTATTCAATCTCCATGAATATGAGTGTTTTTGAGTTTTTTCCTAGAGGTTGTTTTCTAGTTTCAGTCCCTTGTGCTGAGAGAAAATGCTTGATATAATTTCAGTGTTCTTGAATTTGTTGAGGCCTGTTTTGTGTCCTATTATGTGGTCTATCTTTGAAAATATTCCATGTGTATTTGAAAAGAATGTATATTTTCTTCTTTGAGATGAAAGGTTCTTTATATATCAGTTAAGTCCATGTGATCTAATTCAATGTTCAGTTCCACAATATCCTTGTTGATATTTTGCTTAGAAGATCTATCCATTGTTGACAGTGGGGTGTTAAAATTCCCTAGTATAAGTGTGTTGCTGTCTTTATGTCTCTTGAAGCTCTCCAAGATTTTACTTATATATTTGGGTACTCCTATGTTGGGTGCATATATGTTGATAATGTTTATGTCTTCTTGATGGATTCTTCCCTTGAATATTATAAAATGTCTTTCTGGGTCTCCTTTTATGGCTCTTGTTTTGAAGTCTATTTTGTCTGATATAAGTATTGCTATCCTGGCTTTTTTTTTTCTTGTCCATTTTCTTGGAATAGTTTTTTCTAACTCTTCACTTTCAGTCTGTGTAGGTTTTTTTCTTGTTCTGAGGTGGGTCTCTTGTAGGCAGCATATGTGTGGGCCATGACTTCTTATCCATTCAGCTATTCTATGTCTTTTGATTGGAGCTTTTAAAACCATTTATGTTTAAAGTTAATATTGATAGGTACTTATTAATTGTCATTTTACTTCCTTCATACTGTGTTCCTCTATCTCTCACTCTCTTTCTTCCTTTTCTTAAAACAGTCCATTTAGCATTTCTTGCAGTGCTGGTTTGGTGGAGGTGTATTCTTTTTTTTTTCATTTTTTTTTAAATTTTATTTTAATCATTGTTCAAGTACAGTTTTCTCCCTTTTACTCCCATTCCAGCCCACCCACCCAACCCTCCCCGCTTCCCCCCCATTACCACCCACCCCTAGTTTTTGTCCATGTGTCCTCCAAATTTGTTCCTGTAAACCCTACTCATTCCCCCATGAAATTCCCTCTTCTCTCCCCTCTGGTCACTGTCAGTCTGTCCCCTATTTCAGTGTCTTTGGTTATATTTTGCTTGTTTCTTTGTTTTGTTGTTTAGGTTCCTGTTAAAGGTGATATCATGTGGTATTTGTCTTTCACTGCCTGGCTTGTTTCACTTAGCATAATGCTTTCCAGCTCCATCCATGCTGTTGCAAAGGGTAGGAGCTCCTTCTTTCTTTCTGCTGCATAGAATTCCATTGTGTATATGTACCATAGTTTTTTGATCCATTCATTTACTGATGGGCATCTAGGTTGCTTCCAGCACCTAGCTATTGTAAATTGTGCTGCTATGAACATCGGGGTGCAAAGTGTTCTTTTGTATTGGTGTTTCAGTGTTCTTAGGATATAGCCCCAGCAGTGGAATCGCAGGGTCAAAAGGCAGATCCATTTTTAGTTTTCTGAGGAAGTTCCATACTGCTTTCCATAGTGTAGTACCAGTCTGCAGTCCCACCAGCAGTGCACTAGGGTCCCCTTTTCTCCACAACCTCTGCAACACTTGTTGTTTGTTGCTTTGTTTATGATGGCCATTCTGTCTGGTGTGAAGTGGTATCTCATTGTGGTTTTAATCTGCATCTCTCTGATAGCTAGCGATATTGAGCATCATTTCATGTGTCTTTGGATTTTCTGTATGTCCTCCTTAGAGAAGTGTCTGTTCAAGTCCTTTGCCCATTTTTTAATTGGGTTACTTGTCTTCTTAGAGTGGAGTCGTGTAAGTTCTTTATATATTTTGGAGATTAAACCCTTGTCTGAGGTATCATTGGCAAATATGTTTTCTCATACAGTTGGTTCTCTTTTTATTTTGATACTGTTTTCTTTAGCTGTGCAAAACTTTTTTTATCTTGATGAGGTCCCATTTGTTTATTCTTTCCTTTATGTCCCTTGCTCTAGGGGACAAGTCAGTAAAAAAGTTTCTGTGTGAAATATCTGAGATTTTCCTACTTACGTTCTCTTCTAGGACTTTAATGGTGTCACGGTTTACATTTAAGTCTTTTATCCACCTTGAATCTATTTTTGTATAAAGTGTAAGTTGGTGCTCGAGTTTCATTTTTTTGCACGTAGCTGTCCAGTTCTCCCAACACCATTTGTTGAAGAGGCTGTTTTTACTCCATTTTATGTTGCTGCTTCCTTTTTCAAATATTAATTGACCTTAGAGACTTGGGTTTATTTCTGGGCTCTCTGTTCTGTTCCATTGGTCCATGTGCCTGTTTTTATGCCAGTACCAGGCAGTTTTGATTACAGTGGCCTTGTAGTATAGTTTAGTGTCATGTATTGTGATCCCTCCTACTTTACTCTTCTTTCTCAAAATTGCAGCAGCTATTTGGGGTCGTTTATGGTTCCATATAAATTATTGAAGTGTTTGTTCTATGTCTGTGAAATATGCCATTGGTACTTTAATAGGTATTGCATTGAATGTGTAAATTGCTTTTGGGTAAATTGATGATATTAATTCTTCCAATCCATGAACACGGTATATGTTTCCATTTGTTTGTGTCTTCCTTGATTTCTCTCCTCAGTGTTATGTAGTTTTCTGAATACAGATCTTTTACCTCTTTGGTTAGGTTTATTCCTAGGTATTTTATTTTTCTTTTTGCTATATCAAATGGGATTTTTTTTCTTGATTTCTGCTTCTGCTGTTTCATTGTTGGTGTACAGAAATGCCTTTGATTTCTGGATATTGACTTTGTATCCCGCTGTTTTGCCAAATTCATTTATTAGGTCAAGCAGTTTTTTTGGGTGGAGTCTATAAGATTTTCTATGTACACTGTCATGTCATCTGCAAGCAGTGACAGTTTTGTTTCCTCCTTTCCGATTTGGATTCCTTTTATTTCTTTTTCTTGTCTGATTGCTGTGGCTAAAACTTCCAGTACTATATTGAATAGAAGTGGTGAAAGTGGACAGCCTTGTCTTGTTCCTGTTCTTAGTGGAAAAGATTTTAATATTTGCCCATTGAGCATAATGTTGGCTGTAGGTTTCTCATATATGGTCTTTATTATGTTAAGGAATGCTCCCTCTATTCCCACTTTACTGAGTGTTTTTATCATAAATGGGTGCTGTACCTTATCAAATGCTTTTTCTGCATCTATTGATATGATCATGTGGTTTTTGTCTTTGCTTTTGTTTATGTGATGTTTTACATTTACTGATTTGCGAATATTGTACCATCCTTGCACACCTGGAATGAATCCCACTTGGTCATGGTGTATGATCTTCTTAATGTACTGTTGGATGCGGTTTGCCAGTATCTTGTTGAGGATTTTAGCGTCAATGTTCATCAGCGATATTGGCCTGTAGTTTTCTTTCTTTGTTGTGTCTTTATCTGGTTTTGGAATTAAGATGATGTTGGCCTCATAAAAAGAGTTTGGGAGTCTTCCATCTTTTTGGATATTTTGAATTAGTCTGTGAAGGATAGGGGTTAGCTCTTCCTTAAATGCTTTGTGGAATTCTCCTGTGAAACCATCTGGTCCAGGGCTTTTGTGTTTTGGGTGTTTTTGATTACTGCTTCAATTTCTTTTGTTGTTATTGGTCTGTTCAGGTTTTCTGCTTCTTTTTCATTGAGTTTCGGAAGATTATATTTTTCTAGAAATTTGTCCATTTCACCTAGGTTTTCAAATTTCTTGGCATACAGTTCTTTGTAGTAATTTCTTACAATGCTTTGTATTTCTGTGGTATCTGTTGTAATCTCTCTTCTTTCATTTCTAATTGTGTTTATTTGGGTCTTCTCTCTTTTTTTCTTGATGAGTCTGCTTAAAGGCTTGTCGATTTTGTTTATCTTTTCAAAGAACCAACTCTTGGATTCATTGATCTTTAGAATTGTGCTTTTAGTCTCTATGTCATTTAATTCTGCTCTGATCTTGGTTATTTCCTTCCTTCTGCTTGCTCTGGGCTGCCTTTGTTGTTGTTCCTTGAGTTCTTGTAGACGTAGGGTTAGGTTGTTTGTTTGAAATGTTTCTAACTTTTTTTAGGTGGGCCTGTATCAGCTATGAACTTCCCTCTCAGGACTGCCTTGGCTGTGTCCCATAAGTTTTGGGTTGTTGTGAGTTCGTTTTCATTTGTTTCCAGAAACTTTTTGATTTCTTCCCTAATATCATTCTTGACCCATTCATTGTTTAATAGCATACTATTTAATCTCCATGAATTTGAGTGTTTTGGGTTTTTTCCTTGGGGTTGGTTTCTAGTTTCAGTCCCTTGTGATCCAAGAAAATGCTTGGTATGATTTCAATTTTTTTGAAATTGTTGAGGTTTGTTTTGTGTCCTATCATGTGATCAATCTTTGAAAATGTTCCATGTACATTTGAAAAAAAATGTGTATTTAGCTTCTTTGGGATGGAGGGTTCTGTAAATATCAGTAAAGCCCATTTCATCTAGGGTATTGTTCAATGCCACAATATCTTTGTTGATATTTTTGTTTGGAAGATCTGTCCATTTTTGATAGTGGGGTGTTAAAATCCCCCCACAATAATTGTGTTGCTGTCAATATCTTTCTTGAAGTCCTCTAAGATTTTCTTTATGTATTTGGGTGCTCCTATGTTGGGTGCATATATATTTACAATATTTATGTCTTCTTGGTGAATTCTTCCCTTGAGTATTATGAAATGACCTTCTGGGTCTCTCTTTATGGCCCTTCTTTGGAAGTCTATTTTGCCAGATATGAGTATTGCTACCCCGGCTTTTTCCTCCTGTCCATTTGCTTGGAAAATTTGTTTCCAGCCCTTCACTTTCAGCCTGTGCAGATCTTTTATCCTGAGGTGGGTCTCTTGTAGGCAGCATATGTGTGGGTCATGTTTTCTTATCCAATCAGCTGTTCTATGCCTTTTGATTGGAGCATTTAATCCATTTACGTTTAAGGTTATTATTGATAGGTACTTATTCATTGCCTTTTATGTACGTGTGTTCCTCTCTCTCTCTCTGTTTTCCTTTCTTAAAGCAGTCCCTTTAGAATCTCTTGCAGAGCTGGTTTAGTGGAGGTGTATTCTTTTAGAATTTTTTTGTCTGAGAAGCTTCTTATTTGGCCTTCTATCTTGATTGAGAGCCTTGCTGGGTAAAGTAGTCGTGGTTGCAGGCCTCTGGTTCTCATTACTTGGATTATTTCTTGCCATTCTCTTCTGGCTTGGAGTGTTTCCATTGAGAAGTCAGCTGTTAGCCTTATTGGGGGCTCCCTTGTATGTTACTTCCTGTTTCTCCCTCACTGCCTTTAAGATTCTCTCTTTGTCTTGGAAATTTTGCCATTTTAATTATGATGTGTCTTGAGGTGGGCCTCTTTGGGTTCCTCTTGATTGGGACTCTCTGTGTTTCCTGGATTTGTGTGACTTTTTTCTCTCATCAAATTAGGGAAGCTTTCCATCATTACTTTTTCAAATAGGTTTTCTATCCCTTGTTCTTCTTCTTCTCCTTCTGGTATCCCTATTATACGGATATTATTACATTTCATATTGTCTTGCATTTCTCTTAATCCCTCTTCATTCTTTCTGAGCCTCTTTTCCTTTTCTTGCTCTTTCTGGGTGTTTTCTTCTACTTTGTCCTCTAGCTTGCTGATCTGATCTTCTGCTTCATTGATACTGCTTTTCATTCCTTCTACTGTGTTCTTCAGTTCAGAAATTGTATTCTTCATTTCCTCTTGGCCCTTGTTGAGAGTTTCTATTTCCTTTTTTATGCTGATGTAGTTTGCAGTGAGTTCATTGTAGCTTCCCTGTAGTTTCTGGTAGCTCATTGTGAGCTCATTGAGCTTCCTGACAATCATTGCTTTGAACTCAATATCTGATAGTTGAATTGCCTCTATTTTATTTAGCATTCTTTCTGAGGCTTCCTCCTTTCCTTTCATTTGGGGATTTTTTTTTGTCTTCCCATTGTTTGTGAGACTCTTCTTGTTCACCTCAGCTTCTTATATTGATCTGTTCTGGCTCCCTGGGTTTATGTTGTGAACTTCTTTAGTAGAATAGCAGTGAGTTTCAGTGGTGCTGTTTCCTTGATCTCCCAAGCTCACTGGTCTTGGGCTGTCGTTTAAGTTGGCTTTGTGTTTGCCTTTGGGTTTTGGTTGTTGTTGAGTCCTTCTTTGGTGGTTCCTTCCCACCAGCTGGTTAAATGAGGGTCACTCTGTCCACCACCTCCTGTATTTTGTTGTGCTGGTGAGGGCAGGTTGTGTTGAAGCTGGTTCTTCTGTGTGTATAAGGTTTAAAGAAATTCTTGTTCAGTTGTTTGTATTGGGTACTGTCTCTACTGTTTTAGTTGTATTTCCAGATAGGTCCTGGATTGAGGTTTGTGTGGTTACTACTCCCTCCTTCACCTTCTTCTGTTGTTATCTGTTAGTGGTTCCTTTGTTGTTGGGTTTCCTCTTCCAGTGGGTATCCTGGTGTTCACCTCCTCCACCTATTCTTTTTTGTCATCAGTTGGAGGGGGAAGGCGAAATGGTTTAAGACAGCAACAGAGAATTCTATGCTATTTACAGTAGTAGCAAGTAGGGAAGATATAGGGGATCCTTTGACTATGTATAGTGTTAACCGTGATCTTCCACCCAGCTAGCTGATTTTTAGAAAGGATGGAAAGAAGATAAGACTCTTGTTGGGGAAGGAAGGATTGTGAGTTGGATCTATAAAGCAGAGAGGTTGTGGGAGGTCAGATTCTGGGGTAAGGTGAGAGTAAAGGATAGTAAATAGGTGTAATGTGTGAGAGAATAGAGTTAACCACTACAGTAATAGAGTTCAGGAAACTTTGAAATGGGCTAAGATCTGGGGGGGGGGTGTTGTGAAGTAATTACAGTTGCATGGAACAGCAGTTATTTACAATAATATTATGGCAACATTCATATGACAGAGTCTATGAGATCTAGGTAACAAGAATAGGGAGTACAGAACATCGAGTAGTGTGCTAATGGGACACAGGTGAGTTAAAGGACAGTAGATTAGTAATACAGTATAGAAAGAGATATCAGGGGAAAGCTGTCAGGTCATACAATATATCCAGCCTAGCAAAGCAGACTATACAAAAAGAAGAGGGATATAAAAATACTATTAAAAAAAGATGTAGGAATACTTGAAAAAATAATAATAATACAAATATGCAATAACTTGCAGGTTCTCTGTAATAGCAGAGTGACATTTATCTCACAGTCCCAGCTATTGTGATGCCCCTTCTTTGGGTTCAACTTTGGTCTTTTCACAGATCCAGGATTTTGTCTCACTTGTAGGTATTTAAAAAAAATTTTTAAAAGTAAACAATAGAAAAGGCAGATGAAAGAAGGAAGCAGAGATAAAATTGGAGGACAGGAAGGAGGAAGGAATAAAACAAGAAATCAGGTAAGAGAGGAAAAAGAAATCAAAAGAGAATAAAAACAATAAAAATTAAAAAATTAAAAATTGTTAAAAAAATAGAATCAAATTAAAAAGTCTCTTGATTTCAAAGTGGCCAAACTGGTTTTTCTGCTCTTGCTGGTTGAGGCCGGCTGAAGGATGATTGGTTTGGCTTTTCTTCCTTGGCCAGTGGAGTTCGCACTGGCTCCTCAGGCTTGCACCCTGGGTGTGGGAATCAGGTCTTTCCCCAGGGTTACTGCTGTGGGTTGGGGGTGCGGGGATGCTCTCCTTGCAGGAGCGCCCATGCACCGGTGTGCCCGTGCGCCGGTGTGCCGGTGTGCTGGTGCGCCCGTGCGCTGGCGCGCCCATGGCTGGGTAGCAGGGGGGCTGGAGCCACTGATCACTTTAGGAGAATTCCCCAAACAGTGTCTGTGTCTATTCACTCCTTCCTCTTGAGAAATTCCTCCCGTTCAAGCCTGCCGCTCCCCACAATGGCCTGGCTTCTCCCACCGCCAAACTCTCCAGCCAGACCGGTGACTGTGGGGGTCCAGGTCCGCTGCTTGAATCAGCCCCTCCGGTGTCCACCGCCTCCAAAGGTGCTCACAGCCCCCGTGTGTTTGCCAGCACCTGGATTCCTCCCGGAGCCGCTCAGACCTTGTTTGGCTGGGGAGGGAACAGTTGGCCTGGCTCTCTCCCAAGGACCCTATGGCAAACCCAGCAGTGGCCCGGGGCCTGGGGCTGCAACCCCGGGACCACACACTGGTCCTGTGACCCTACCTTGTTGCAACACTCCCCTTAGGGTCCGTTTTTTGTTCTTTCGGTTCTGCCACAATCCTTGGTCCTCTATTTTCAAAAATGCTGAAGTATGTTGGTTGCTTGCCTCTCTACTCCATAGATCGGTCAGGATTTTCTCCCCTGAGCAGAGGAAAGCCAAATCTGCTCCTTCCTACTCTGACGCCATCTTAGATCCAAAAAGGGAGGTGTATTCTTTGAGCTTTCTCTTGTCTGGAAAACTCCTTATTTGGCCTTCCATTTTAATTGAGAGCCTTGCTGGCTACAGTAGTCTCAGTTGCAGGCCTTTGCTTTTCATTACTTGGAATATTCCTTGCCATTCTTTTGTGGCTTGGAGCATTTCCATTGAGAAGTCAGCTGCTTTCCTTATTGGGGCTCCCTTGTATGTTACTTCCTGTTTCTCCCTCGCTGCCTTTAAGATTGTCATTTTAATTATGATGTGTCTTGGAGTGGGCCTCTTTGGGTTCCTCTTGATTGGGACCCTCCGCACTTCCTGGATTTGTGTGACTTTTTCTCTCATGAAATTAGGGGAGTTTTCCATCATTACTTTTTCAAACAGGTTTTCTATTCCTTGCTCTTCTTCTTCTCCCTCTGGTATCCCTATTATAAGGATATTATTTTGTTACATGTTGTCCTGCAGTTCCCTTAAACCCTCTTCATTCTTTCTGAGCCTCTTTTCCTTTTCTTGCTCTTTATGGGTGTTTTCTTCTACTTTGTCCTCCAGCTCACTGATCTGATCTTCTGTTTCATCAATCCTGCTTTTGATACATTCTACTGTGTACTTCAATTCAGAAATTGTATTCTTCATTTCCTCTTGGCCCTTGTTGATAGTTTCTATTTCCTTTTTCATGTTGATATAGTTTGCAGTGAGTTCACTGTAGTTTCCCTGTGGTTTTTGGTAATTCTCAGTGAGCTCATTGAGCTTCCTTATAACCATTGTTTTGAACTCAGTATCTGATAGTTGACTTGTGTCTATTTCATTTAGCATTCTTTCTGAGGCTTTCTCCTTTCCTCTCATTTGGGGTTGGTTTCTTTGTCTTCCCATTGTTTGAGAGGCTCTTCTTGTTAACCTTTGCTTCTTAAATTGATCTGTTCTGACTCCCTGAATTTGTGGTGTGAACTTCTATGGTAGGACACCTCTGAAATTCAATGGTGCAGTCTCCCAGATCTCCTGAACTTGCTGCTCTTGGGATGCTCTTTATGCCATTTATGTTGGCTGTCTGGATATATTTGGGTTTTGATTGTTGTTGGGTCATTCTTTGGTGGGTCCTTCCCTCCAGCTGGTTGACTGAGGGTCACTCTGCCCACCACGTTTTGCATACTGTTGTGCAGGTGCTGCCAGAGGAAAACCTCAAAGCCCAGGGAATAAACCCACATCCACAAAAATATCTCCCCTCCCCTGCCCCCGCAATCTCAGTGTCAACAGCCAGTGAACCAGTATTAATAAGGTTGTAAAGAGATTAAGACTATTATTTGAAAGGAGAGAATTAAACTATAGTATAAATTCTAGTGACTTATTATGCACAGACTTGCTGGACAAAAAGTGAATGTTAAAAAGCTATGCAGGAAAGAAAATATCACTAATCATGGGGAAGACCACAGTGGATTTCATCTTGGTAGCCTTTAGTAATTTCCAACATTTTTTTCTTCCTGGATCTGCTTTGGGTGGTGTCAGATGTTGACTCCATCTGACCTTAGGCAACCTGTTGTGAGGCTGCCAGAGATCTGTTATCTATAGTTGTCTCCTTCAGTTGTTAATTAGTCACTTTGCACTCAACAGTCAGGTTTAAACCCCATGGGGCAGGGTAGAATTTCCCCTTAGGCTGTTGCTGCTCAGAGAGGAGTGGTCTGCCTGAGCAACATGGCTGCTGTTGTATAGGAGATGACTCAGCCCTGGGATTCCAGAGGCCACTCTCTCAGTTCTTTCTCTCAGGTTTCTGTCCCCATTGTGCACCCCCCAGCTTTGCTAGGGATGAATGACTTTGGCTGTCTCCTTTAGTTATTAATCTAGGCTCTCTGCACTCAGCAGTCAGGCTTAAGTGCCACAGAACCTGGGTAGAGTCTGTCTTGAGAGCAGAGCTGTTGTTTCCCCTCAGGTTGCTGCCATTCAGAGGGGAGTGGTCTACCAGAGCACCATGACTGCCACTGTTTGAGGTATGACTCTGAACTGGGTTTCCTGTGGCTTCTCTCTCCACACTCTCCCCAAAACTTCCATCCCTAGTCTCTAGACACCCTCAGGTGTCTCCAGCTCACTCTGCTCTTACCTTTGCCAGAACCCCAGGTAAGTGACAGTAAATGAAAATTTGTGCGTTGGCCCTTTCAATGGCTCTTTGCTTCTCTAGCTGTCCATCTCTGGCAGAGAGCAACCCTGCCACTTTTTTACTGCCGGTCGTTATCTGTTATTTTTTGGACTCTGGTTTTCTAGGCTATGGATCCCAGCTTATGGTTCAGACACCATTTTTCTCAGGGGGGTTTAACTTGCCACTTGATTATCCCTCCAGTGCTGCTACCTGTGGGTATCCAGCTAGCCCTCTGGAGTCTCCACTGCACTTTTTACCAAGCAGGTTGTGCTGAAGCTGGTTCTTCTGTTTGTCCAAGGTTATAAGGTTTCTCTCTTGCTATTGTTCAGTTGTTTGTTCTGGGTTATTTCTCCACAATTTAGTTGTAATTCCAGATTGATCCTGGGGGAGGTTAGTGTGGCTTCTACTCACACTTCCATCATCTTTCCACTCCTTTCTTATTATTCTTAAATCACTTTTTAAAATCCTGGCCATAGGCAGAAAGCTCTTAAAAAACCCTACAGATCTGTGATGTTGAGGACCATTGCTACTGTTTCAGCAGGCATTCTGAGCTGACTTGCTGGGGTGGCCACCCTCCTGGGGTTATTCTTAAAGGGTCAAATTTGGTGAATAAATCAAAACTTTGTCTTTTTTACCTACTAGAAATCTTACTAGCATTACAATTTTTCCAAAACAGCTATTGTCTATGAGATGCCATTCTTATTCACCCCCCAAGACATTTTAGAAATGAGAAAAAGATAACAGTTACACTAAAATTGCATCTTGGCCTAGTATTTATATTTTAAGCCTCAGGTTGTCTGTTTGATGTTGTCAATGGACTAAGCATATAATTAAATTATTATCATCAGAGGTTGAGTCATAAATTTTTATTTTTGATTTTATAGTTGCCTTGGCTGATAATTTAGGTCCTAGGCTCAGGCAGACTCTATCTGAAATAAGTATGATGGCCTTAGTATCTGGCAAATGGATAGTGCCTGGCCCCTGACCAATGATTAGAGTTTCAACAATGTTTATAATGAATCTTACAAAACAGAAAAAATTTTCAGTTCTACTTAATTTTAAGTGCCATTTATTTCAATCATATCTTATAGTTGTTTCAGTTGTATCATACTTGGATACTATGAAAGACTGTTGTTATTGTGACATTATAACAGCTGCCATTTATTGAGAGCTTACTATGGGAGAGCCAACACTGTGTTTATTTGATTTAACTCATTTAATCCACACAACAGCCCACTGAGATGAGATCTGTTATTATTCTCATTTTATAGACAAGGAAAATGAAGCACATAGAGATTAAGTAATTTTCCCAAAGTCATATAGCTGGTGACAGGGCTAGATTTTAGTTCAAATCATTTGAGTAGGAAATTCCTATGCTATACACCACTATATTTCTTATACTGTAAGCTTTTCTTTAAGTTTCACACTAAGAGAAATGACATGTATCAGTCTGGCCATAGCAGTGTTATATCATTAAAAATTATATATGTTCACAAGTAGTCTAGGTACTACGAACTCCCTTGCAGAAATCTAGTAATCAGTTTTTAATACAATGTTTCCCTGTGTGATAGATATGTTGAAGATGTAAAAGTAGAACAAAACTCTCTCTTAATGGACCTGAAGATTCATAGGAGTAGGTAATCTTTTTGGAGGTTTGGGAAAGTAGATTGGTTCTCTAAGGCCTGAAGGTTAGAGTGGGAAGGCAATTGATAGTGACCCTAGAAATTACTTCATTTCAAGACACTGTCATGCAGATTTCAACTGGGTTTGCCAGTCCTTGAAATATGGGGTCAACTTACCTCTAACTCCAACATTCAAAATGAGAAAGCAACAGGCCACTACAAAACTTCTTCTCACAGTCTTATTTTCCACATCACGTAGTTTCTAGTATTTTCATGTCAGTTGAGATGTAGAAGTCAAACCCTTCAGATTTCCACTAGAAATCCAATCCATGCCAGCTACAGGTTGAATTGTGTACTACAAGAAATTCATATGTTGAAATTCTAACTCCAAATGTGACCTCATTTGGATGTGCAGTTGCAAATGCAGTTAAATTAAGATGAGGCCATACAGGGATAGGTGGGTTCTTAATCCAATATGACAGGTATCCTTATAAAATGAGGAAATTTAGACACAGATGCAGACACAGAGAGAACACTTTGTGAAAATGAAGGCAGAGATCAGGGTGATGCTTCTGCACATCAAGGACATACACAAAAGGTTGCCATCAAACCACCACAAGTTAGGAAAGAGGCATGGGACACAGCCTTTCCTCACTGCACTGAGAAGGAACCAATACTGCTAACACCTTGATCTCACATGTCCAGCCTCCAGACTGTGACAATAAATTTCAGTTTTTAACAACTCAGTTTGGGGTACTTTATTATGGCAGTCCTAGTGAAAAAATATACCACAAAACATTTCCTGAGTTGGGTGGATTTTACAGATGCTATCACACAGCCCACAGTATCCCCCCAATTAAATTGTTCCATCTTACCCTCTACTCTTTCTCCTTCTCATCTTTCCCATCCTGGGTTAATCTATAAGGTCCCAGCTTCAAATTCATTTTAATTATTTTTACAGAGTAGTTTTCCTCTTTCTTTGAAGTTGTGGCAACAACCAACATCTAGGTCTTGGGGGCTCAGCTTTTAGCCCAACCGTTAATCAAAGTACATGTTAAACACAAACAGCCCATTCATTTAGAGAAATTCCTGTGCCAGATGTTACAGTAAGAATATTTTATAGATGGCCTAGTTTCAAATCTTGGCTCTGCTATTGATTAAGTGTGTGAACTTGAGTGAGTTACTTTACCTCTCTAAAATTAGGATAGTAATAATACTCCATAATGCCTGCCTTAATTTTGGTACCTTTACTCCCTTCCCAACAGACTCTGAAGCATATTTGTGTACAGATGGAGCATTGGGGAAGACTCTCAGGAATAGCACTGTAAAGGAGTGAGAGGGGCAGGTAAGGCCACAAGAGAAGTTGCCCTGTGATGCAGGTGGGTCATAAGCCCTTCCATAGGGAGACGTGGCGCTATATGGCCCCACAGAGTGGTCTTACATAATGGCAAAGGGACTGAACGTTTGTCCCCTCTCACCAAAATCTAGTCATTTGGAGTGGGCTACCACACTGAGAAGTCATAACATTTAGTGAGGCAGTTCCTTTATCTGAAAGCAATTTCTTGAGAGAGGTTTGTCTCTGAGTAGTCATTTTCCAACATTGTCTTGGTAGCTGGGAAATAAGTGTCTTTGCTGCC
The DNA here is from genome assembly GCF_019186645.2 of Phyllostomus hastatus. Taxonomy (NCBI): domain Eukaryota; kingdom Metazoa; phylum Chordata; class Mammalia; order Chiroptera; family Phyllostomidae; genus Phyllostomus; species Phyllostomus hastatus. The sequence continues at coordinate 8,778,680 of NW_025333622.1, read as the reverse complement.
AGTCTGTCCTGCTGACAGTTTCCAGGTGACACATCACAGCATTTATTAGAGTGTATTATGAGCATGAAATAATATACAAAATATGTCTAGAACAGTACCTGGTATATGGTAAGTGCTGTGTAAATTGGAGACATCATATACTCAAAGCCTACATTAGCAATTTTTAGCTTTATAAAGTTGCATACAATTTACAAATTTGTCTTTATGTATTTATATACTATTTCACATAGACTTTGATTCTTATAGAGACCATGTAACTTGAATGAAGTAGATATTTCACCTAAAATACTGTCTATGAGGAGACTGAAGCTCAGAGCAGTTAGTTAAAAAACTTGCCCAATGCCACTCAAGCTAGCAGGGACCAGCTCCTCCCTGTTTTCAATTTCCTTCTCCCTATTTGCAGCCACAGCTAATTTTTGAAGCCACAATTACCCATGTGTAGGCCCAATCTCACCAGACCTAATCTTAGGATTTTAGGGGTTTACAACACCGTAGGATAACACCAGAATTCAGCATTAATAATTTTGTGGTTGGCTTGGCCCTACCTTGATTCATGATGGAGTTGCAAAGATGGTTGATGGGTGTGAAGGTGTTTTACCATGAAAGGTTGACATCTGGCTGTAAGAGCCCTTGTGATGTGGTCTTTGCTTTGGTGGACTCTCTGTGTTATTGTACATGTCTGACATTCCACTTCAAAGACCTGATTTTGTCTTGTCTGAGAGTAGAGAAGGTTTTCAGGGAAAGGATGCACTAACTAAATACAAAAAGACTGGGTTTTAAGCTAGAATCCTACTTTTTAAAGTTACACAAAATACTTGAATGCCCAGAGTAACACGTTTTCTCTATAGGCAAACTAATCGAGCATTTACTTGGTGAACAGAACATAATAGTAAAGGAAGTTGGTATGTCTTAAGAAATGTACCTCCAGACCTGGCTGGTATAGGTCAGTGGATTGAGCACCAGACTGTGAACCAAAGGGTCGCTGGTACGATTCCCAATTAGGACACATGCCTGGGTTGCAGGCCAGGTCCCCAGTTGGGAGTGCTTGAGAGGAAGCCACACATTGATGTTTCTATTTCTCCCTTTCTCCTTCCCTTCCTCTCACTAAAAATAAATAAATAAAATATTAAAAAAAAAGAAATATACCTCCACTATGATTCTTGGCAGCCCTTTTCTTTTTCTTCTATAGGAGTCCCACCTAGCTTGCTTTAATGTTTTAGTCTGATAACCAAAGGTCCCTTACCCCAGTTAAGGTTGTACACACACTGGTAGTGTTCATTTCTGGGACCCTGACTTTTCTGTGTTCCATGGTTGACCAACTCGCCTTTTAAGATCACCACATTAATAACTGTAATGACTTTATAGGGAAGGCGAACCTTAGCCAGATGGCCATTCTGACTCCTTGGAGAGATTCTGCATATATCTGTGTTGATTGTATAGCTTAACTCTCAGAGGGCAATGCTATGCTCCCTATTTATAAAGGCAGCAGAGTAAGCAGAGTGTTTAGAGCTCAGGCTCTGAAATTAGGTTGCCTGGGCTTTCATCCTAGCTTGCCTTTTGCTAAAGTGTGACCCGGGCCTAGTGGCTTGCATTTGATGTACCTTTATCAGCACAATGGAAGTGAAAATAGTGTAGACCTCATAGAGTTGTTTAAGGGTTTAATGAAGTAATTTGCATAAATCACTCAGAAAATGGGCTGGCAAAAATGAAATATTAATTAATGGTATGTATCATATAAAACTAATAATATAAACTAATAATCAGAGTAATCATGTATTGAATACTTATATAATCCAAGCACTGTTATAGCTTTTTTTTTACCTGAATGTAATTTAAACCTTCCAACTCAGTAGGATGGAAAATATTTTGAGTCTATTTTATAAATAAGGAAATAGAAACAGAGAGGTTAGAAACCGTAGGAAAGAGCTGGAGCAGGTGACCTGTGAAAATCAAGATTATCACCTCTGCACATCACCTGCATGTTCCAATTCTGCAAGTAAACTTCAGCACTGTCCCCTGTGCTGGAGTCCTTTCCTTCTAACACGGGGCCTTGAGCTAACACTGTACAATGCTTCATTCAATCCCACAAGGAAAAAACTAGATCTTTCCTGTCACCAGGAAGCTGGAGGTCTGTTGCCTACTAACCTATGTTTCTGTATCTCCAGCTTGCTCGTCCTACAGTCTGGGTAGTACTGTGTTTCAAGTTCCTGTATCCTAAGCTATCCAATGTACCAGGGTTCCTGTGACTCAGGGTGGAAGACCTCTAATAGCAACTTCTGCATTAACCTTTTCCTGTTCCGTGCTGCAGTTCCACATGCTGCCACATTCTACCTGCCCAATTGAATGGACTTCCTTCAAACACAGACAGTTAGGGCTCCTCCTCTTGGGCCTCAGTGCCAACCCTGTCACACTCCAATGCAGGGGATAGTCACAGGTCTTGGTCTCTCTTGCATTGTCTGTTAAGTAATCCTTGACTAGGGAAAGCCCATTTCAGTCTTGGAATATAATTATAAGAAATATGATGGGAGTTGAACCCATGTCTCTTCACTCCATATTCTTCTTTGCAAGTGAGATTGAAAAATGATGGCCAGGGCAAGTTTTTTGGGGGATGTAGACTGCATGGATGGAGGTAGGGCCCAGAGTCTGAGGTCTAGAGCTCCAGTGAGTTGCTTCTGCTAATCTGGGAGCCAAAGGACTAAGCCAAGTTCATCTTCAAACAGAGGAAACCCAAAACCCAGTGGTAGCTTATAAGTCTGCAGGGTCACAGAAATAAGAAGTAAATATTGAGACTAAATTACATAGGGAGGACTCAGAGTGAGGAGAAGACAGCCCAGAGGGCAAGGAGGTCAAGAATGGGCAAGAGGGAGTTTGAGACAACTCTCTCAATTATCACTGCTGTTTAATATTTTTAAAAGAATTTTATTTGTTTATCTTTAGAGAAAAAGGAAGGAAGGAGGAAAGAGAGGGAGAGAAACATCAATGCAAGAGAGAAACATCCGCTGATTGGCTGCCTCTTGCATGTGCTCCAACCAGGGACCAAACCAACAAACCAGGCATGTGCCCTGGCCAGGAATCGAATCAGTAACCCCTCGCCCTGTGGAATGATGCCCAACCAACTGAGCCAAACCAGTCAGGGCTATCGTTGTTGTTTGTAACTCACATGTTTCAAATGTGTGGTACATGGGGAGAGGAGGCTCAAGCAAGGCTACAGGGCCTGTGGACTGAGGGACAGGCTCAGGTTCTTTTTCTTTTACTCTCCTTTACCTCACCATGTTAGGTTTTAAGAGCAGGTGTGGTGTTTAGCTACAGAAAAGACTCTTCTAGAGCTTCCAATCTATTACATGTTACTGAGTCCTTTTGTTGAAAAGGAAAGACAGACTTTTCTTTTTGTGATTGATGAGAGGCTCTGATTGATACTTGTGGGTTGCAAGGCTCTCATACTGTCAGGATTTTGTTGCTGCTCTTGGGAACCTCTGGGTGATTGGGCACTTTGTGTTGCTGCCTCAGGTTCTGTGGTCAATTGCCTTTAAAAAATGTTGAATTATTTCATGTTCATGTACTTTGTCTATGCTTTGTCTGTGCATGCTGTATCTATCCTTCCCTTTAAAACATGGCTGGACCATTGTCCGATTTTGTGCTTCCTTGTGTGGTGAACAAGCCTCTACTGTAATAATAATACCTGATGTTCATTGAATGCTAATTATATATCATGCACAACCAATGTATGAGCTAAGTTTTATTGTTATCTTCATATAACAGATGAAATCTGAGACTTCAGCTAATTTTTAATTCTCCCAAAGTGATCTGTGTAAGCAAAATTCAAACCCAGACATCTGACTTCAGGACCCATTTTAATCACTATTTAAGCTGTCTGAAGCTCATCCATCCATCCATCCATTTATTCACTACAAATATTCACTGAGGACAAGAAATTTCATAGCTCTCGGAATACAACAGTGACCAAAACAGGTGAAATCTCTACCTTCATGGAGTTTGTATTCTATTGGAAGAGACTAACAATAAGCACATGCATAATTATATAATGTAATTCCAAGAAGCTGTAATATGATGAAGAAAAATAATACAGAAGGAGAGAATAGACTTATTATTTTAAGTGGCAGAATGATGGAAGGTTGCTCTGAGGAGGATATTATGGGCAGAGACCTGACTAAATGACATTGTTTTCTGCACCACAAAACATATGATCTGTTTTTTAAAGGTAGGGCTTAGTTTATTTATGTCTCCCAACATGCCTCCAGATTTACAGTGCCCCCGAATTATTGTATGATGAAAAGTGAAATATGATTATGAACACCATAGAAAGTCAGGTCTGAAGTAGCAAGTGATTAATGAGAGTATTTTCCTGGGGTTTAATTGGAGGAGACTACAGTGAACAAATTTTCCTCTTAACTCCTTGCATTTCAAGGCCCACTGACTTTCTGGCCAAGAAATGCATGCTGTCTCCTCTCTCCATTGTTCTCTGTGGCTTGCATTTTCATTGGCTAAATGTATTCAATCCACAGAAGGGAGCCTTGATCTGCTTTCTTTTCTATAGAAACTACGAACAGGAATGATTATATTTGTCTACTGAGTATTCCTGTAACTACCTACAGCATCAAAGATCTTGAAAGCTGAAATGATCAAAAGGGGACTGTATTCTGAAACTTTACTTGTCAAGGTAGCACATTTGAGACTTAAGTCAGGTACATATTAATGATTTCATCACCTCACACCAACTCCCAAGAAGATTTGCTTTTATTCCTGAATGCCAAATAAGGGGGAAACAGAGGCTCTTGCAGTTTCTTGGTAATTGGAATGGAAGGGAGGGCTTGGCTATTCATTCAGCTTTTCATTCAAATTCTTTGCCTCCTTGGTGTTAAGATATTACAAACAATTAGCAACTCTCTGTCCAAACCAATAAGAAAGCTAAAGAACTCTGCAAATGTAGGCAGTTTCAGGAAAACAAACCAAGGTTGGATGTAATAAAATGACAGGAGGGAACAAAATAAGAGAATTATTTGCAATTTACATTTAATTAAATTATTTTGCATTTAAATATTACAGTATGACTTCCTGCTGAACCTCTGTAGATTCAAACAGGGTCACAAGTGAACTTGAAAGAGAGAGCCCAGGGGCAGAAGGCGGGGGTGAAGGTAGGAGCAAAGGCATGAAATGCTAAACACTCGGACTGGCCGGATGGGTCGAACTGTGATGTGGCAGCAGCTGTGTAACATGTTGCCAGTATTTAGCCAGTATTCTAACTATGCTGATCATTCTTGAAGTACAATCTTTTCCCTTCCTTTTTCTTTTTGCCAACTTGTCTACTTCATTGACCCACATACTGAAATATACCCGGTCAGATGCCAGACTAGGGCTGTCTCAGGCTCTAAAATTACCCAACATGCCATTGATTAAAACCATCACTTGAAGTCCATCCACACTTCTACCTCAAAGAGTTTGAAATAAGTACATGATTCTCTTTATAGACTGACGTAAATTATGAATTTTCCTTTTAATGAAAGACAGTTTAATATTTTATTTCTTAGTCTGGCAAGATATAATACCTTCAGGATGAAAAGTGTTACTCCCCACTCCTGAAGCCATGATAGACTTTGGTTATCAATCTCTATACTCCCTTTCTTTGGTCTTGCTCTTGGCCTCACAATAATTTACACAGCAGTGCTCTGCATGGCAACTGCCAATTGGCTGAAGTAGGATTGTAATTGAAGTCTCCTTACCGTCTTTGTACTACATGGCATTCTATTTCAACTTACTGTTCTGTATCTAACAACAGGATCCTGTCTCATGTTGTCCTACATGTATGATCTACCTTCAAAATAATATGTTTAAAATTAATAAAAACATAAAGCCTGTGTAGTTGAATAAAACTGGATAATTGATATTGCTTGGGTGACCCAGTCTTCAAATACACCATTTAATTTACACCAGAAACCTATGTATTAAATTAGATATTAGCAAAAACTCTTTAACATTGAGGGCTACCGTTTTATGTATTTCAGAAAGCGCCAACTAGCTAACTTTGGAATTCTTTAAGGGCAATGGGTAGCTCTGAGATACAAAAGTGGTTAAAAAAAGGAGAGTCTGTGGGGGCGGGGGCGGTGAGGAAAGTACAGAGAAAGGCTAAATATGAGGACTAAATAACCGAGTTCTTTCCTGTGGGCCCTGCTCTCTTTCTTTTTCCTTCTCTTTCTCTTTGTTTTTTTCTCCTTCTCTCTCATACATACACGTAATCAGAGCAATCCTATTTATTATCTACGACCATGAAATATGACTTGCATATGTGGAGAGTCTTCACTCATCAGTTTTATTTGTGTCAAATTATTTTGAGGTTTTACTGAAAAAGGCAGGATGGAAGAGATGAAAAGGATTTGGGGACAAAGGGCCTTATGTGTGTGAGTTTTGGTGTGCCATCCGTGCTTGCTGTTAGAAATGTTGGGGAAATGATTTACCATATCAGCGTCTTGGTTTCTTCAGAAAAATGGTTGACATGGTAGTAATATTTATCTTTCAGGATTTTTATGAGGACTAAATCATTGAAGTTCTCTAACAACACTTTGAAACTGTAATATACTGACAAATATGAGCTATTTGTGATAAATGGTATGTGGAGAACTTATAAAAATGTAAAGCACACAGTCAGTATCTATTGCTATCCATCAATGTTATTACATTCATTTTCAATTTTAAGGTAAAGTTTTAAAATGCAGAGCTCTCTATGTATCGAGTTTTTATAAACTCACTAAACTTAGGTGATACTTTATAATATTTATATTTCCTCTGAATTCTCTGGCTTTTGATAACTTTGTATATGAATCAATGATGACAGAGTAGCAGCTTCTGGTAGACCTTCACCTACAGATGTGAGAAGCACTGTGGTCATTCTTGGCTGGCCCAAGTATGGGACAGTTATGGGCAACATTCAGTGAACTTCAGGAGACTAAGCAGTGTCATGTCTTCATGTTTTGTCTAAAATTAAATTTGGATTTCAATTCAGTGCTTTTGTGGCTTAGCAATAGCCAAATATACTGCAATCAGTTTGTTTAATATTTAGTCTATGCTAGTGGGCTGAATTGAATAAACACCCAAGATCCTCTCATAGGAAAACTGAGTCCCCAGATGTACCTTTCTCAATTACTGTTTCTTTAAAGTACTTGTGAACACAACTAGCTTTCACTGTACTAATGAAAACAGAGCTTAGGTGCAGATTACCAACATAAATGAGATTAGCTGTGGAAAAGTTACTTTAAAGTGCAAAGCAATAGAATTGAGAAGAAATTTTCTTGGTCCTATAGAAAGATCTTCACTGAAATACTCTTTCCTGAGCACTAAAGAGGACTGCCTTCTTGAATCTCTACCTGTGCCTTCATTATTTTGCTGATGGATCCTGGCTTTACTCCTCCATATTTATCACTGATGCCCACATTTGTTTCTTGTGACTTTTGTGGCCTGCCTGTTAACACCCTGCCTGTATTTTGTAACCACACTGCACCATTATCTGACTGACCTTTGACTGGTGCTCCCCAGAAGTGACCCCTGATAATTCTTGGGGTTACATTCTACTGTGTCCAGTATGTGGCCAGAGAGTATCACAGCATTGAAGTTGGATGTGCTGGCACCAGAAGATAAGGAAGCAGTGCCAGTCTTGTTCCTCTGTAGATTTCTCTAGGAAGAAAACTTTGGATGACAAGTGGGTGTAAGAGGAGGTGGTAGTTGATATTAGGACTGTGTTCAAGGCTTTGTGTCACTTATTAAAGGAGGCCAATCCCCACGGTTGACCTCGGCCTCTGCATTTACCTTTGGCACTTTCGGGTCCAGTTCTGGGTTTGTCACTGCAACCGACTCTGTGGAACCAGATTAACAGAGAAAGCCTGAGCTAACATAAGTACTATTTTAGAGTGTTTTTGGATGTGTCCCTTTTATTCTTCAGACACAGGAGAAAACCAGAATGAGAAGTGATGGAGCTGTGCATATGCATCATCCACCCCCTTCAGCTACTTCCCTGCTCCCAAGTGCATGATGGGAATGGAAAACATTATTTCTCATGTTGGTGAAAAACAGCAACTCAGAGCTTAGCTGCTCCTCCTCGCACTGAAAGAGTTGGATTTCCATCTCTCTTAGACAAAGAGGCAACTGATTTGGACTAGTATCTACTGATTTTTATTTTATTTTAGTAAATGATTCCTATTTTCAAAGTGTACATAGATAAGTAACTACTGTTTGGCACCAAAGCCATTAGCTAACCATGACAATATAATAGGAATTTGATACTCAGGTTTATGTCTAGGCGGATGATCCAAGTACAAATAATGGAGAGGTGAAGTTCACATTCTGAGTGGTTGGTAAGTTGCCTGTGACATCACACACAACACAGATAAGTGGCATTGCTCTAAATATTTCCAGGTCTCCTTGCCGGTGCCACAGTGTGCCAAGCAGACTTTCATATCGGGGCCTTTTTTCTGCTCTTTCTTCTATCTGGAACACTTTCCACCCAGCTATTTTTCTGTATAACTTTCTCCCTTTTTACATGTTAAATTTTAATGAGCTTTGGCAAACTTATATGGTGTGTAACTACCAGTACAATCAAGAGAGAAAATATTTGTGTTACTCCCCAAAATTCCCTTGTATCCTTTCATGGTCAAACCCTTGCCTCCCCTCACCCCAAGCCCCAGACAGTTACTGATATACTTTGGACTTCTGTAGATTCTTTTGTATATTTTAGAACTACACATTAATAGAATCAGGCAGTATGTACTATTTTGTACTGCTTCTTCTGCTCAGCATAATGTTTTTGAAATTCATCCATGTTGTTGTGTGTACCAGTAATTTATTCTTTTCATCATTGAATGTATTTCGTTTTATGAATTTTTTAATCCATTCTCCTGTTGATGGACATTTGATTGTTTCCAGTTTGAGCTATTATGAAAAAAGCTGCTGTGAACTTTTATGTGCAAGTCTGTGTGAACACAGTTTTAATTTCTCTTGGGTGAATACTAAGGAATGGAATTATTAGGTTGTCCATGTAAATATGGTAAATCTATGTTGAGCTTTATATACAACTGTCAAAATGTTTTCCAAAGTAGTTGTACCATGAGGCATTTCTTACTGTTAGGGTTGATCATTTACAAAACAAAGGTGTTTGACTAGATAATTTCTAAATTCTCTTCCAATGTTTTGAGACTCTAGCAACTGCTGTGCTAAACTTCTGACACTTGCCTGTTGTGAGGTGCTAGTCTTCCTTTTACTTTTGCATATCTTAATTTTTTTACATTTAGCTTGTTATCATTAGTGTTGATAATGTTGACAATGATAAGAGAAAGATATCTTTTTTAGAAAATCATATGCATTGGCACAAATGCTAAGTGTGTTACCTGAATTTTCTCACTTAATCCTCACAATACCATTTGCAGGAGATGCTATTTTATAATCTACCTTTGTGATAAAGAAACTGAACTTCAGAAAAGTGAAGTAACTTCCCCAAGTAAACAAGCTATTGAATGGTGGAATTGAGGAGCAAAGTTGGGTCTTCCCTGATCACTTCTGAATGATTAATTTCCTGGTCAATGCTCTATCTTTGTGGTTCCTATATCTTCATAGTTTATGTGATCCCGAGGTCGGCCTGGCCATATTCTGGACCTCCACCTGCTCAATGTTGTTTATCAGTTTTTCTTCCACACCCTGTCATGACATCAGTGTTTAATGACCCAGCAACTTTCCAGAAGGCAACAGAAAAAGCAATTTAGAGAGTGAAGCAGGCTTAAGATCATCTTACTTATGTCAGCTCCATTAAGTTTTCATTAACAGTCAGAATGGGGTTTCTCGATTCAGCATAATGCCAGTAAGCATTGCTTTGAAAAAAGAAATGCTTAGCTAATAAGATATCTTGTCTACATTTTATCTGAATCTGGAGAGCCCAGTCATTTCGAAGCATCGTAGAGGTCAATGACAATTTTGCACTGGACAATTAGCATCCACCTTCTCATCAAATGGTGAAATTACCATGTTAACTCTTGCAGAAATCAGAACTTATTATTGGATCTTCATGCTTTCTGTGCAGTCATCATTAAGCATAACAAGAACTCAGATATTGAGTATTATCATTTAGATTAGTAAAGTATTATGTGAATATCCTAAGCATTTCCCATTTAATTATTTTTCAGTGTAGTTTTATGAGGCAAAAGGCAAGACTGTATCAATCTCATTCTTCACATGCCCATATAATGTCTGCGCTATATTATGTGGCTTGTGAGTAAACCATTTCTCACATCCACATTATTTATAGTGCTAATCAACCGATACCATTAAAAATATTTATTGACTTTAAAGAGTCCTGATGAGAATTCTGAAATAGCTTTTCCCAAAATGACCTCTGCTCTACTCTACATCTAGAGACTTGAGGAATTAACTAAAATCCCTATGTCTGCATGAGCCTATTCTATATTATTTTTACTCTTCTCATCCTTTGTTTTCCTAGATCATTTATAGTCATTCCTGAACATTTTAAAAACTAATTATATGTTGTGATTGTTTATTAAATTATATTTTATTGATTATGCTATTACAATTGTCTTGATTTTCCCCCCTTTGCTCCCCACCATCCAGCACACCCCACTCCCTTAGGCAATCCCCACATTGTTGTTCATGTCCATAGGTCATGGTATAAGTTCTTTAGCTACTCCATCTCCTACACTGTACTTTACATCCCCATGGGTATTCTGTAACTACCTATTTGTACTTCTTAATCCCCTCACCTCTTCTCTCATTCCCCTCCCTCCTCCCATCTGGCAACCTTCAAAATGTTCTCTGTATCCAAGATTCTGTCTCTGTTCTTGTTTGCTTAGTTTGTTTTTAAGATTCAATTGTTGATAGATTTGTATTTTTTGCCATTTTATTGTTCATATTTTTGATCTTCTTATTCTTAAATAAGTCTCTTTAACATTTCATATAATAATGGTTTGGTGATGATGAGCTCCTTTAGTTTTTTCTTATCTTGGAAGCTGTTTATCTGTCCTTGAATTCTAAATAATAGCTTTGCTGGGTAGAGCAATCTTGGCTGTAGGTCCCTGCTTTTCATGACTTTGAATATTTCTTGCCAATCCCTTCTAGTCTGCAAAGTTTCTTTGGAGAAATCAGCTGAAAGTTTTATGAAAACTCCCTTGTAGGTAACTAACTTCTTTTCTCTTGCTGCTTTTATGATGTTCTTCTTATTTTTAACCTTTGACATTTTAATTGTGGTATGTCTTAGAGTGGGCCACTTTGCTTCCATCTTGTTTGGGACTGTCTGTGCTTCCTGGACTTGCATGTCTATTTCCTTCATTAAATTAGAGAAGTTTTATTTCACTATTTTTTCAAATAGATTTCCAATTTCTTGTTCTTTCTCTTATCCTTCAGGCACTCCTATAAATGTGAATGTTGGACCTCTTGAAGTTGTCTCAGAGGCTCCTTATACTATCCTCATTTTTAGGGATTCTTTTTTCTTCTTGTTCTGATCAGTTGTTTTTTTCCTTCCTTATGTTCTAAATCATTGTTGCTGTTGTTGTTTCAGCTTCATCCACTCTACTGTTGTTTCCCTGTCAATTGTTCTTTATTTCAATTAGTGTATGCTTCATTTCTGACTGGCTTTTTTTTATGCTGTTGAGGTCCTCACTAAGTTCCTTGAGTATCCTTAAAACCAGTGTCCTGAACTCTCTATCTGATAGATTGCTTATCTCCATTTTGTTTAGCTCTTTTTTTCTTGAGTTTTGATCTGTTCTTTCATTTGGGCAATATTTCTTTTGTCTTCTTCTATTGGCAGCTTCCCTGTGTGTGTTTGTGTGTATTAGGTAGAGAGGCTATGACTCCCTGTGTTGGCTGAGTGGCCTAATGTAGTAGGTGTCCTGTAGGATCCAGTGGCACAACCTTCCCTATTACCCAAGCTGAGCACTCGAGGTATACCCTTCGTACGGGCTAAGATACCCTCCTTTTGTAGTTGAGCCTTGGTTACTGTTGGCAGATCAATGGGAGGGATTTACCTAGGCCAGTCACCTTCAAGGGCTGGCTGTGACCACTGACCACCAACCTCCACACTCTGTGGAGGATCAGCTGTGCTGGTGCAGGGTGGTGGTGCTATGATGTGGTCTGTAGCTGTCTACTAGGTGCTGGCCCTGGGGTTTCCCAGGTGGTGCAGGCCAAATGCAGCTCCCACAAGTGTTTTTCCCAGGGCCAGCCTGCCTGAGCTCTAAAGCAATCTGAGATGGCTGTTACTTGTGATGGGGTTGGAGATTCCCAGGCAAAGCCAAGTTGTGAATCTAGGCTGGCTGCTGCTAGTGCCTGGCTTGGGGCTCACTGAGGCCAGCTGTTGCTTGTTTGAGAGGATGTAGAGGTTGTGAAGCATGAGCTAATACCACCCATTCATATGGAAAAGCAGCGTGGGTGGTCCCATAAATTGGGTGGGGTGGTGACTCTAACCAAGAAAGGTCAAACAGTGTTATCGTGGTTGATGGAGTCTCAGATATGGCACCAACTTGCCAACTCAATCTGGATGGATGTGGTTTCTTTAATTTTATAGTTTTCAGGTTTCCATTCAACTCAATTTCTGATGGTTCTGAGTGATGGTTTTTCTATATTTTAGTTGTAATTTTGATTCTGTGAAATACAAGCTATGTCTGCCTACACCACCATCTTGACTGGAAGTCTTAATTATATGTTTTGTTTTATCACTTGTGTTTCACATGTAGAGAGACCTTGTGGCATATAAGAAAAAAATATGAACACATTGTTTTTAAGTGGTAAATAATGACTTTACCACTTAAAAACAATGTGACTCTGGGAAAGTTCCATATCCTCTGTAGTTCTTAGTTTCCTCATCTTAAAAAGCAGATAGTAGAACTAACAAACTATGAAAACAATAGCTGTGTCATAAGGTTCTCACAAATAATAAATGATATAACGTATGACAATGAGTATGTAATAAATGCCAAAGTAAGCCCTCACTTCTTATGCCCTATGGAGGTTTTAAATACCCTGAGGCAGAGCCATGTCTTAAGCCTCTGGACATACTGAATATACTAATTCATTTAATAAACATTTATTTAGCACCTACTACATACTTAGGTAAGCAATGAACACAGTACTGTAAACAGAGTCATGAACAAATCAGCCATTTCTTTCCTTGTGGACTTATGGTCCCACAAAGAATGTAGACATACAGAAAATAAAAATCTAATTACATGTTTTCACAAACATTTATAACATGAGAAATAAGGAGTTCTCTATGCTTTTAATAAAATTAAGGATGTAAAGCAGTTTATTCCTAAACTTCTGCTGGAGAACAGCAAAGTCATATTTATGATGATGCCTCTTCTCACTCTCTGACCCTATGGGCATGTTATAGGTAGAATCTAGATTTTCTCTCTTCTAAAAAAAAAGTCGATCATGTTACAATCATAATTGTTTCAAAATATTCTGTGGTAAGAAATGTCATTTTTAAGAATTCATGCTTCTGAGTTTTTACAGATTTTGGCCAAGCTTTCTGATTGGCTGATATTGTCATTACTGTCTTTATAATTATTATCACATATGCCTTGAGTGTTTACCATATGTTAAGCAATGCTTTAGGACCTAAAATGACTTTACATTAAAGAAATGTATACTTTAGATAAGGAATTAACACACATGCATTTAATTAAAAAGGTATATTGTAATACAGAGCAAAGTCTACTTCTGAAGTGTAAAAATAACTACAATTACTAGATAAAATACAAAAACCCTTTCATAAAAGCATTGAAGATCTAACATGCAATAATGGTAAGGAATTATTTAAGAGCTAGAATTTAGAGAGGTGAGCAGATCCCTGTGTTGGCCCTGAGGGCATTTGACAATGTAGTTTAAATTAAGCTGTCAAACACAGCTGTGGGTTTGCAGGGCTCAGTACAAAAGGGAAATGAGTGAAAATTCAGAGTCTATCCAAAGTTGCACTAATCCATAGTAAATGTAGTAGTGTTCGGTCCCTCTGCTAAGGCACCAGGTCTGGTCAACACCACATGTGATGCTGGCCAGATGGGTTAGTAGTAGGAGCCAAGTCAGAGACCTAGAATGTAGCAAGTTAAACATCAAAGTGCTTACTGCAAGGAGGGGGAAATCTGAGTGTGAAGCTAGACCAAGTGCTCAGACCAGAGGGAGCAGTTTCAGAATGGAGAGTAGGAGGCAGAACCTACATATTTATAATTAGGGTTTGAGCAGCTGGATCTTGTAAGGCTAATGAGTCAAGCTCAGGCTGAACATATAATATAAATCAATAATAATAGAAAATGTTTTTGGATATGTGGGGCTTGTATTGTTAGAAATGCTCAATGAAAAATTAAATTTCTTCCCTCACTTCATCCCTCTCCCTCAACTTCAGTTCTACCAAAGAGTTAAATGTAAAATGCTGAGCTATCACCACAAAAGAAACCCCAAGTAAATATATGTTACTATGTATTTCTAAACAGAAATTTTTCTACATTTTAAAGCAACAGTAAATATCAAAAAGAAATGATTAAGAGAATCAATTCTGTCAAAAAATTCTTATGTTGAAAAGCCAAAAAAAATTGGGACTGTGTTTGTAGTAAATGTAGTAAGGATCAATATTTTAATAAACAAATAACAAAGTAAATCTGAATTAAAATGTTAAGATTACAATAGAGAATAAATATTAAGAGATATTTATAAAAATAAATATAGATAATAAAGGGACATGATAATATAATAATATTAGATAATACTTCTTGAACATTTAATATGTGCTAGATACCACACCATGGACTTTGTGTATATTATTTCATTTCATCCCTACAATCCTATAAACTAGGTTCTATTTTGTGCCCTGGTTTATAGATGAGTAAATAGGCAGAGTTGCCAGATGGCCTTGGGGCTGAGTTTTATGTCTCAATTCCTTTTGCATTAATTGAATTTTGCCTGTTTTTCTCATTATTTTTATTAAGGACCAAGTCAAAATATTTATTATTTATGATAATATGTTGGAACAGTTTCAGATGCATTTCATTTATATGGTATTATTTTTAGCAGACTCTAACATATTAGAAATAACATTAACAAGTAAAAAATTCAAATTATAGAATTACTATACAATATTATTAAAATGTCAAGCTTTTCTATGTAATTTATAATCTAATGAAATCTTAGGATTAGAAGTTTAGAATTTATTTGGGACTTAGATAAAAATGTTAGGAAATAATTTTAGAGAGGTTGCAACAGAGAAAATTTGTTTCTTGTGTTTGTGTGTTTTTTGTTTGTTTTGGTTATTGTTTTTTGTTTGTTTGGTATACTTTTTTTGCATTTTTAAAGCCTTCCCCATGCTTTTAAAAAAATTACCTTTTATTTTTAGCACCCAAAGGCCAAGAGTTTAATTTTCAATTAAATTTTATAAAGGCCTATATGCTTGCAAGGATTTGGTAAATGCATTTGACAGAAGATAATTTAAGAATATTCTGTTTATTGAAGCTGACAACACACACACACACACACACAAGGCTTGAAAACCAATTGATTCCAACATCTGTCATGTTTGGACAGAATGTTTAAAACCACAGTTTGAATACAAATCAAGTTTTGGCTGGCAAACAGGTTCGTATTTCAGAAATGGTTCACCTCAAGAACATTTTGAGGATAAATGTTTTTTACCTTCTCCAAACACTTATGCTAATTCAAGCGTGGGCAAGTTTAAAAGCAGAGAGGAGAATGCTCTCAGAAAGAAAGGGATTGAATGAAGATTCTGGTGAGAAAATTGCCACTATTTTCCCAGCATGAAGCCTTGCATATTTGACTTCTCCTTTCCCTTCAGCACTCTCTTCAAATCAGTCAACCTGTCTTATAAAGTTTTTCTCTACAATGTCTTCTAAATTGTTCCCTTTTCCCCCCATTTGCATTGCTAGTATCGTAATTTAGGTCTTGACATCTTTTAGTCCTAGACTGTTGTAGTAATTGATATTTTATGTCCTTGTTTCTTATCTCTCTTCCTTCAGTCTGTCTCAAACCGACCACTAGACACATCTTTTTAAAGGACCACCTTCTTCATATCACTCTCCTGCTCAGCACTTTTATTGTTTTTTTGTGGCCTTAGCTGATTGATATTAGACATTCCTACACCTGATTGGTGATTTGGTACATCTGCTCTAATTAGCCTGCATTTTTGGCATTGTTTCTAACTTTCCTAGAAGGCAAGACACCCCTACTTCCTGCTTACTTAACACTCTCCAAGCATATTTTACATTTTCCTGCTTGCATGATTTTGTTCAGGTAATTATCAGTTTTCTCAAATTCAATTTTTCATTTCCATAATGTATTTTAGGAAGATATAGGAGTTGTCATAATATTTTATAGATTTTTGGGCCTATAATATTTTCTCCTTGTAAATAGACTTTTTTTTTTATTTTTTGATGTAGATAGTTTTTTTTTATTGTTGTTGAAGTACAATTGTCTCCATTTTCCCACCACCACTTTCCCCCACCACACCCACTAGCACCTCCAACCCTCAATCCTACTCCATGTTGGCTTTGTCCATGGGTCCTTTTTACATGTTCCCTTGATGGACCTTCCCTTTCCTTCCCTCCTCTTGTTACCCCCCTCCCACCTCCCCTCTGGTGACTGTCAGCTTGTTCTTTATTCCAATGTCTCTGGTTATATTTTGCTTGCTTGTTTGTTTTGTTGATTAGGTTCCACTTATAGGAGAGATCATATGGTATTTGTCTTTCACTGCCTGGCTTATTTCACTTAGCATAATGCTCTCCATTTCCATCCATGCTGTCACCGAGGACAGGAACTCCTTTCTCCTTTCTGCTGTGTAGTATTCCATTGTGTAAATATATCACAGTTTTGTGATCCACTCATTTACTGATGGGCACTTAGATCTCTTCCAGTGAGTAGCTGCAGCAATTTTGAGAAGGAATAATAAAGTAGGAGGGATCACAATACCTGATATCAAACTGTATTACAAGGCCACTGTAATCAAAACATTAGGGTGCTGGCATAAGAACAGACACATAGATCAATGGAACACAATAGAGAGCCCCCCCCAGAACCTAAGTCTCTATGGTCAGTTAATATTCGACAAAGGGGGCAGAAGCATAAAATGCAGTAAAAATAGCCTCTATAACAAATGATGTTAGGAGATCTGGACAGCTACATGCAAAAAAGTGAAACTTGATCACCAACTTAAACACCATACACAAAAATAAATTCAAGGTGGTTGAAAGACTTAAATAGCCCTGGCTGATGTAGCTCAGTGGATTGAGGACTGATCTGCGAACCAAAGGGTGGCAATTCAATTCCCAGTTGGGCACATGCCTGGGTTGTGGACCAGGTTTTTCATAGGGAGCACACCAGAAGCAACCACACATTGATGTTTCTCTCCCTCTCTTTCTCTCTCCCTTCCCTTCTGTCTAAAATAAATAAATAAAATCTTTTTAAAAATGTGATTAAAAAAAGACTTAAATATAAGTCACAACATCATAAAAGTCTTAGAGGAAGACATAGGCAGGACAATCTCAGATATTCCACGCAGCAATATTTTCACCAATAAGTCCCCTAGAGCAAGGGACATAAAGGAAAGAATAAATAAATGGGACCTCATCAAAATAAAAACTTCTGCACAGCTACAGAAAACAGTAAAATGAAAAGGGAACCAACTGTATGGGAAATATATTTGCAAATGATACCTCGGTCAAGGGTTTGATCTCTAAAATATGTAAAGAACTCACACAACTCAACTCAAATAAGAAAAACAATGCAATTAAAAAATAGGCAAAGGACCTGAATAGAGTTTATTTTTTAGAACAGTTGTAGGTTCACAGCAAAAGTACAAAGAATTCCCATATAGCCCTCACGCCCATGCATGCACACAACCTTTCCCAAGATCAACATCCTGCATTAAAGTGGTACATTTGTTAGAAATGATAAAGCTACACTGATACATCATTATTATCCAAAATCCATAGTTTAGCTTAGAGTTCACTTTTGGTGTTGAGCATTCTATGGGTTTGGACAAATGTGTACTGGTATGTATCCACAATTATGATATCATATATAATAGTCCCATTGCCCTTGAAATCTTCTGTGCTCTGCTTATTCATTCCTCCCTCTTCCCTGACCTCTGCCAACCCCTGACCTTTTCACTGCCTCCATGTTTTTTCCTTTTCAAGAATGTTGTATAATTGGAATCATACAGTATGTAGCTTTTTCAGATTGGTTGCTTTCACGTAGTAATATGCTTTTAAGTTTTCTACCATTTGTTTTCATGACTTGGTTGCTCATTTCCTTTTAATGTTAAATAACATCCTATTGTCTGGAATATTTATATTTATCCATTCACCTACTGAAGGACCTTTTGGTTGCTGTAAGTTCTGGCAGTTACAAATAAAAGTGTCTATGAATATCTAAGCACAAAAGAAAAGCCTTGCCCATTTACAGGTATAAATAATATTTAACCCCATTACTCCTATCCTATATACAGTGTCCCATTTTTAATTAAAAATCATGAGACACAGAAAAATAAAGAAAAACAACACTCATTCTCAAGAGGCAAAGCAGCTACAGAATTCAAATATGACCCAAATGTTGGAAATATCAGACAAAACATTTAAAATTACTATGATTATTATGTGAACATCTCTAGTAAAAATGGAAAATAAAAAATTATAGACAGCTCTGTTGAGAACCTCCCTGCCTGGTTTCAAAAAGTGTAATCTCTTGTGGCTAAGGCTGAGTAAAAAGACCTTGGGGCCATAAGCCACTAAGGAGACAAAGCTTATCTTCCCTGCAGGGGTGCTGCCTCTGTCCTCTTTTACTTCACCCTGCCTGGCCCCAGGCAGATGGCTGGTTAACTAATGACAGGTAAGATTCCTCAAGAGAGGGACAACCTAAGATAGGCATGATCATGAAGGGTCCCTCAAGGAAGGACTTGAGGGGATATAGAAAAAGGGGGTGATGGACCCTCGCCCCTCAGCTTTGACATAGCCTGAGTCCTCATTCTGTCTGTGAGAAGTCTCCTAATCTCTTGACTGCCTGACTTCCCCTGCCTGACTTAAGTGTGAAACAATGCTGGAGGTTGGTGCGGCCCTGTACTGGAAAGGGTGGGTTCCTTTGGGCAATCAGGCCTAAGAAAGAATGCATAAAATCTTATGAAAACTGCTTTGCTAAGAATACCCTTGATTTAAATGATAAGGATCCAAGCATAGAATGAGTTTGTTTCCCCACAGTTTTATGGCCCTTTAACTATCTGACCCTGACTCAGAATAAGCCCTTGTAGTTTTTTGAATGTTATCTATTGTTTGATCATTACTGCCTGACAATGATTGGTGAGTTTTATGTATACACCCTGTATTCTTGTGCAAATTAAACCCTATAAAAACCCATTGAGGAACAGGCTCCTGGCCCTTCTCGTTTGAGAGACGGGCCACTTTTCCTCCCCAAGCAGATCAGTCTTGTTGTACTTATTCTCATTCACAGTGGCTGGGGGGAGGGCCCTGTGGATGGAGCCCTCCCCCACAACTGGAGACTTTCACCAAAGAGATGAAAATATCAGGAAACAAATCAAAATCATAAGCCAATGGTAACAGAAATAACAATTGCCTTTACCAGGGTTATCAGTAGAATAGACATAGATGAGGAAAGAATTAGTGAGCTTGCAGATAAGTCAATAGAAATTATTCAAAATGAAACACAAATAGATAAAAGTAAAAAATAGAATTAAAGAAAATAAATAGAACATCTAAGAGCTGTGGGACAATTTCAAATGACCTAACACATGTGCAATGAAAATCTAGGGGGAAAAAAGTGGAAGAAAAAAAACTTGAGTAAGAAGTATAGCAGACCTCATTAGAAAATATACAAGTCAGAAAACAATGAAGTGACATATTTGAAGAGCTGGTGGGGGAAAAAAGTCAATCCAGAATTCTTTACCCAGCAAATTACCTTTAAAAAACAAAGGAGAATTAAGGGCTTTTGCAGACTAACAGAACTGAATGTATCCCCAAGACAACCGAATCACAAGAAATGTTAGTTATCTTGACAGAACTATGATACCACATAGAAACTTGTATTTTCAAAGAAATGAAGAGTACTAAACATTGTGAAAATAAAGGTTAAATATAAATATTATTCTTTATTATTTTAACCACTAAGACATCATTTTTGTCTAATGCAGAAATAGTGGCAATTGATTCTGTGTTTGTAGAAGAAAAATATATGACAATATTAGCAGAAAGAATGAGATGGAGGTGTTGGTGATATACTGTTGTAAGGTGCTTATACTGCATGTGAAGTGTTATAGTATTAATTGAAGGTCAACTATGATTAATTAAAAGTAATATTTTAATCCCTAGGGCAAATACTTAAGAACTTTTGAAAAGAAATATAAATAATAAGAACAAAACAGAAACACACTCAGATAAAGAAGAAACTAATGGTCACCAGAGAGGAGGGAGGTGGGAAAATGGGCGAAAAAGGTGAAATGAATAAGAGGTACAAATTTCTAGTTATAAAGTAAATAATTGATGGGATATAATGTAGAGTAATATAGTCAATAGTACTATAATAGTTTCGTTCAATGACAGATAATTACCAGATTTATGGCAGCAATCACTTTGTAAGGTATATAAATATTGAATAACTCTGTTGTACACCTGAAACTTATGTAGCATTATATGTCAAATATGCTTTAATAAAAATATTAACATTATTAGTAATATAAGTAATACATACAGATGCCATATAACCCTGATTTGATGTGCTTAGAAGAGTACTCATTTCTGTGGTATTCTTAAAAATATAAAGAACTGCAATCAAATCATGAAAAAAAAATCAGAAAAATCCAAATTAAGGGATGTTCTATAAAATATCTCATTAATAATTTTCAAAAGTCTCAAGATCATGAGAAACAAAAGGGAAGACAGAAGAGCTGTCATATAAAGGGGCAGAAGCATAAAATGGAGTAAAAATGGCCTCTTCCACAAATGGTGCTGGGAGATCTGGACAGCCACATTCAAAAATATAAAATACTGCCCTGGCCAGCGTAGCTCAGTGGATTGAGCGCGGGCTGCGAACCAAAGTGTCGTAGGTTCGATTCCCAGTCAGGGTACATGCCTGTATTGCAGGCCATGACCCCTAGCAACCGCACATTGATATTTCTCTCTTTCTCTCTGTCTCCCTCCCTTCCTTCTCTAAAAATAAATAAATAAAATCTTTTTAAAATTTTTAATTAAAAAGATGTATAAAATACCTAGGAATAAACTTAATCAAGGATGTAAAAGATCTATACTCAGAAAATTATAAGACACTGAAGAAATTGAAGAAGATACAAATAAATGGAAGCACGTACCATGTTTATGGATTGGAAGAATTAACATCAAAATGTCCATATTACCCAAAGCAATTTATAGATTCAACACAATCCCTATTAAAATACCAAAGACATATTTCACAAATACAGAACAAACATTTCAAAAATTTATATGGAAGCGTAAATGACCCAGAATAGCCACAGTAATTTTGAGAAAGATGAATAGAATAGGAAGGATCAAAATACCTGATAACAAACTATATTACAAGGCTGCAGTAATTAAAACAGTCTGATACTGGCATAAGAACAGACACATAAGCCAATGGAATGAATTAGAGAGCCCAGAAATAAACCCAAGTCTCTATGGTCAATTAATATTCAACAAAGGGGGCAGGAGCATAAAATTGGGTAAAAATAGCCTCTTTAACAAATGGTGTTGAGAGATCTATGGCTATATGCAAAAAATGAAACTCAACCAGCAACTTACACCATACACGAAAATAAACTCAAGATGGATGAAAGGCTTAAATGTAAGTTGTGATACTATAAAAGTGTAAGAGAAGAACATAGACTGGACAATCTCAGGTATTTCATGCACCAAATATTTTTGCCATATGTCCCCTAGAGCAAGGGGCATAAAGGAAAGAATAAAGAAATGGGACTTAATTAATAAAAACCTTCTGCACAGCTAAAGAAAACATCAGCAGAATGAAAAGGGAACAAACCTTATGGGAAAATATATTTCCCAATGATATCTCAGATGAGGGTTTGATCTCCAGTGTATACAATGGAGTATACAGTGTATACAATGATCAAAGTGTCTGTTCAGGTCCTTTGCCCAATTTAATAATGGGCAAAGGACCTGAACAGACACTTCTCCAAGGAGGAAATACAGAGGGCCCTGAGACATATGAAAGGATGCTCAGCATCACTAGCCATCAGAGAGATGCAAATTAAAACCACATTGAGAATCCACTTCACACTGGTCAAAATGGACATCATAAACAAATCAACAAACAAGTGATGGTGAGGTTTGGAGAAATGGGAACCTTAATGTACTGTTGCTTGGAATGAAGATTAGTGCAGCCACTGTGGAAAACAGTGTGGAATTTTCTCAGAAAACTAAAAATGGAACTTCCTGTGACTTGGAAATTCCACTGCTAGGACTATACCTGAAGAGGCCTGAAACACCAATCCCGAAGAACCTATGCACCCCAATGCTCATAGAACCACAATTTACAATAGCCATGTGCTAGAAGCAACCTAAGTGCCCATAAATAAATAAGTGGATCAAAAAACTATAGTACATTTACATAGTGGAATTCTATGCAGCAGAAAGAAAAAAGGATCTCTTACCCTTGGTGACAACATGGATGGAACTGGAGAGCATTATGCTAAGTGAAATAAGCCAGGCAGTGAAAGACAAATACCATATGATCTCTCCTATAAGTGGAACCTAATCAACAAAACAAACAAGCAAGCAAAATATAACCAGAGACATTGGAATAAAGAACAAGCTGACAGTCACCAGAGGGGAGGTGGGAGGGGGGTAACAAGAGGAGGGAAGGAAAGGGAAGGTCCATCAAGGGAACATGTAAAAAGGACCCATGGACAAAGCCAACATGGAGTAGGATTGAGGGTTGGAGGTGCTAGTGGGTGTGGTGGGGGAAAGTGGTGGTGGGAAAATGGAGACAACTGTACTTGGACAACCATAAAAAAAGAAGCAAAACTTTCATAGAAGGCTAAGGAGATGTTATAACTAAATGCAACATGGGTTCCTGAAACAGTGAAAAAAACTGATAACATATTCATAAAATCTATAATTTAGTATTATTGCACTAATGGTAATTTATTAGTTTTGATAAATAATTCTATGGTTATATAAGATGCTAAATAAAAGTCAGTTGAGGGGAAGGTATATAGAAATTTCTGTACTATACTTTCAATACTCAATATAAAATAATTCCAAAAAAATTTATCAAACCTTAAAAACATAATAATTATGTCAGAAATATTCTCTTTCTGGTCACCTTACTCTATTCAGTATAAAATTTTTGTCACTCTGCATTTTCATTTGACTTTGTATATCACTTTTCCCCTTATAGACTCTTTGTAGACCTGTCTGCAATACTTTCATATTACAGAGATTTTTAAGGACTGTGCACCTTGACATTCATTATTTTGACATTCTGTGCAAATGAGATACAGATTTACATTTGAAGAAAAAAAATTGGACAAAAACATAACTATGAAACCATTATACTGAAAATGACAATACTTCCCTGTTGTACAGGAGACAAAGAAAACTGTCTTAAACATACAATTTGAAAGTGACAAATGTGAATGGGAAAATACTTTCCAGTATTATCCTCTGTGAGCACACTTACAAATTTGATTTGTAACACAAACAGCACACCTCTTGAACAAGAGAAGAAATTATTATGGGCAAACACATGATCTATAATACATTAAAGAATAGAAAAGCCACTTGTTTACTCTAACAAATATAGAACCAACATAAAATAGGAGGTGATTATTGACAAAAAGAAAAAGCAATTCTCAAATAAGGTTTCCATTTGACCTTTCTACACTCATAGTCATTGTGCATCAATTTTGATAAAGTACACATAAAGGGTAGAGTCAAAATTTGGCAACTAAATATCCAACATTTACTTATTTATTTCTCTGGGTCATGTTATGATGGTCTATTGCAGAGGTGTCATACTCATTTTCACTGGAGGCCACATCAACATCTCCACTGCCTTCGAAGGGCCGAACGTAGTTTAGGACTGCATAAATGTAACTACTCCTTAACTAGGGACAAGGAGCTCAGTGCTGCCACCTGGTAGGTACAAGGTGCCTGGAGGATAAAACAAGGTGGAGCATCAGATTTGACCCTCGGGACTTGTGTTTGCCACCTGTGGTCTATTGTTAGGATGACTGACAGGAAATATTCAAGTGTAACTGACCTTGGCAAATACATCTACAGGGTTTGGAGTTTGACTGAATTTGATTGTAGGATTGTGTACATTGCTTAACATTCTTGAACCTCATTTTCAAATGGGAAAAATATTTAGAGACTTTTCTGGTGTTACTAGGAATTACAGGTGGAACAGTTAGCATGGTATTCAACATTCAGTTCGTGATGGGGATTAATCTTATCATCAAGAGAACAAAGTGTTGGAAAGACCATGGATCAGGAGTCTGGATAACTTTTTTCTGGTCCTGATTGGAGGACTGACTTCTGAGGGATCTTAGGTGTTTTGTGCCACCTTTCTGGCACTCCATTTCCTTATGTCTAAAATAAGGAAGTTGGCATAGATCAGCTATTTATGCATCACAACTCTTTGTGTAAATGAAATCTTAGACAAAATGTTAGTGTTTGAAAGTGAGAAAAGCAGAGCCGGTGAGGTAGAACTAGGGGAGTGAAGCAGGAGCCCACCCCTGGACCTCCCTTCTCACTGCCTCCCAAGGCTCTTTGAGGCACCTTCTAAGATGCATGGACTCAGCAGAGCAGAGCAACAGACAATTGTCAAGATGCTTTGGAACAAATCTTTCTGCTCTATTGATGTTTGTGCAATGTATCAGTAGATGATTTTCCATTAAACCAATTATTTATTGTGTCTCTCTCAGAATGGGCCCAAATAGTAGTTTTTAAAACAATACCAATAGACTGACAAAATCCATTTTAAAACTTAAATAATTTTAGCAACCCAATTCATTACTCAGAACTCATTATATTACAGATTGAACCAATATGCCGTAACAGTTATATATATATTCCGTCACTCCATTTCCATCAGAAAGGTGTCATCAACTTCACAGAGGTCAAAATAAAATCTGCAAAGTGAGTAAAGTTAAATAAGGCTAATTAAAGTTTTACGGATAGTCTCAATTCTAAATCAGATTCAATTAACTGTATACTAGTGTCTGTTCTCATTTTGTCTTCAAATGACCTTTTGTAGGAAGTATCATTTATGTTATTTTATAGCTATGGAAAATGTAACTCAACTTTAAGGAACTTATCTGAAGTTACATTGGCTAAGTGGCAAAGCCAATATTTGGGTTCATATTTCTTGATTTCTTATTCAGTCCTTTTTATACTAAGCCATCTTAAGAGCCAGCAAAAATTCAGAAAGAACAATGCACTAGCTTTTCTTTCTTGAGAACGTGCTCTCACTGTTCTGCCTGAGAATTCTAAGTAGTTCAGAGAAGCTCTCTGAATCATCTGATGACACGGAGTCCATAAGTATTTGGGGCACCCTAGATTTTTCAGAAGCATAATGGGTAAATATTCTTCATGTTTCAAATTATAGTGCAAACATTTGTGTTCTGATATTAATATTTATTGATTTTTTTGAGGTTCAGTGAATAGTTCTCATGCTAATTCCTAAATCTTTGGAAAGAGCTCGCATTCATAAATAACAAATTGTGTCATTATCCACATCTGTTCCCATTTTCTATAGGCTTGAAAATTCTCTCTTTATTATGGGAGCCAAAAGAAATGGCTACTCACCATCATCTCAATTGAATTCTGGCTCATTTTCTTGCTTAATTCTTTATTTGGGAATGAAGTGCTGATCCAAAATAAATAAGGGACCTACGAAACTGCAGTGATTAACAGGCAATCAGTCCCAGATTCCATTTACTTATGGAAATTGAGTAAAATCCAACACCTTAGTAATACTGTTGTGATGTCAGCCACGCAACTCGGCTGTTATAACTGCAGGAGTTACTACTTTAATATCACATTAGCACATCATTAACTTGAACCATGCTGAAGCAGTATGAAAACAAGCAATTTTCATTTTTTAAAAAAGACAATATGAACTTTTCCTGCTGCTTAAATTTGTTTTACGTGTGTGTGTTGGGGTGGGGGTGGCAGTAGAGGACATGTGGAGTGGAGTTATATTTTAAATTAACCACAAGTTGCTTTTTCAAAGTGTGCGTATATTTAGAAATTAAATCTAAGGTATATTTTAAAAATAAAAAATGAATTCTTTTATATTATTATTATTTTTTGTGTATTCTTGTTAGCTGCCTGAAAATTTCTTCTGGAACAAGGTAGATTAGAAATAAATAATCAAGCAAATAAATAAGTGAAACACTCATACTTCATAATTTCCAAGTTATATTTACTTACTGAAGCGTATTAAAATATATTTTGAATGGGTAAATTTAAAAATGCTATTGTCCATTAGTTATGTGGCTAAATTCCTTTTTTAAAAATTTGGCATCCATATTCTATTTTTATTATAATTTTAAATTGTAGAATACTTTACAGTTTTAAGGCACTTCAACACAGATTAGCATTATTTCACCTTTGTGTAACCTTGTAATATGATCTGAGCAAATATCTATATATTCGTTTCATAAAGGAGGAAATTGGGTTTTTGACACTTTAACATTAAATGGTGTTCTCTAGATTACACAAACCCATGTCCATTGTGTGATATTTACATGACCTTGGAGAAATTACTACTCTGTTACTCAGTTTTGACATCTGTAAAATGGGAATAACAATTCTTGCAAGGTTGTTGTGAGGAATGAGACAATCCATAAAAAATCTCACTAGAACCTGGAACATGACAGGCATCTATAAATATTATTTATTGCTATTATTGCTTTTGAGAAAAATCTGGTAATTACATTACAGAAAAGCATTGAAACTGATACAATACTATATATTATAAACACCTGTATTGTAAATTCCAATCTATTTTCTTCAGATTGAGTTTTTCATAATGGCTTCTTGTTCCCTTTACCCATGGGGTTCATTTTCTTTCTTGCCAATGTGTGCCCTTCAGTCGTCCTTTTATGAGGGTCTCTGAGTAGTAAAGTTGCGTATGTTTTTTGCTTTTGAGAAGCGCTATATTTTTGCCTCATTTCCGAATGAGGGTTTAGCTGTGGGGCAGGCTTTTTTTGGCAGAGACAAAGCTGATGTCAACCTAATTGTCATGTCTTAGCAAACCATCTGTCTTGTCTCTCTAATAGCTCTTAGGGATCAGATAAAAGATCCTGTCTTTACCCTTGCACCTTTATGTTTTCACTTAAAAATTATATTTGTTTATATAAAAGCCTCTTGATAACAGTTATAGCCTTTGTTAAATTATTTTCAAATTAAAAAATTATTGAAGCTGAAAACTGACCATCTACAAATCAAAGTTTACAGACCCTCCTTCCTCATCTCTCTTTCTTACCCACCCCCATTTCCTTACAAACAATTTACTAGTTTCCAGAAACATGATGTTTTCTATTTAAAACTTTCTGGGGTGATATCTCAGTGTGGTTTTAATTCGCATCTCTCTAATGGCTAGTGATATTGAGCATTCTTTCATTTGTCTCTGGCCCTCTGCATGTCTTCCTTGGAGAAGTGTCTATTCAGATTCTTTGCCCGCTTTTTAATTGGATTATTTGTCTTCCTGGTGTTGAGATGTATGAATTCTTTACATATTTTGGAGATCAAACCCTTGTATGATGTATCATTGGCAAAAATGTTTTCCCATACATTCGGTTCCTTTTTCATATTGATGATGGTTTCTTTAGCCATCCAGAAGATTTTTAGTTTGATATAGTCCCATATGTTTATTTTTTTCCTTTATTTTCCCTGCCTTAAGAGATATATCAGCAAATGTATTGCTATGTGGTTATATAATTCAAATATGTAGCATTATTTTACACAAATTACTAAAAATCTGGCCTGATCTTAAGTCTGAAAATAGTCTGGCAAAATAGCCTGAATATTATTTTTAATTGAATTTACTGGGATGATGCCAGTTCACAAAACCACATGGGTTTCAAATGTTCAATTCAATAAAACATCACCTACACACTGCATCATGTGCCCGTCGCCCAAAGCAAAGTGTCTTTGCATCCCCATTTATCCCCCCTTTGCCCACCTTCACCTCTACCCTGACCCTCCTTTGCCTCTGGCTATCACCACACTATTGCCTGAGTCTATACGTCTTCTATAATTTTGTTTTTGCTTAATCCCTTCACATTGTTTCCTCCATCCCTCCAACTCCTCTCCCCTCTGACAGCTGTCAGTCTGTTCTGTGTATCCATGCCTCTGTTTCTATTTTGTTTGTCAGTTTATTTTGTTCATTAGATTTCACATGTAAGTGAGATCATATGGTACTTGTCTTTCTCTAACTGGCTTATTTCAGCCAGCATAATATTCTTCAGGTCCATCCATGCTGTCACAAATGATAAGATTTCCTTCTTTTTTTTTTACAGCCATGTAGTATTCCATTGTATAAATATACCACAGCCTTTTTATCCTCTCACCTACTGATAAGAACATGGGCTATTTCCAAATCTTGGGTATTATAAGTAATGTTGCAATGAGTATAGGGGTGCATATATTCTTTTAAATTAGTTTTTTTGGTGTGTGTTTCTTAGAATATATTACAAAAAAAAGGTATCCCTGGGTCATAAGGTGGTTTCATTTTTAATTTTTTGAGAAAACTCCATACTGTTTTCCACAGTGGCTGCACCAGTCTGCATTCTCACCAACAGTGCACAAGGGTTCCCTTTTCTCTGCATCCTCACCAGCACATGTTTGCTGATTTATTGATGATAGCCATTCTGACAGGCGTGAGTTGATATTTCATCATAGTTTTAATTTGCATCTCTCTGATAATTAGTGATGTTGAGCATCTTTTCATATGTCTATAGGCCATCTGTATGTTCTCTTTGGAGAAGTGTTTACTCAGGTTCTGTGTTAATTTTTTATTTAATTTTTGCCTGGGGATATATTTATTGATTTTTTTATTAGAGAAAGAGAAGGAGGGGGATGGAGAGAGAGAGAGAGAGAGAGAGAGAGAGAGAGAGAGAGAGAGAGAGAGAGAGAGAGAGAGAGAGAGATGTGAGAAAGAAGCATCACTTGGATGCCTGCTGTATGAGCCTGACTGGGGATCCAACCTGCAATTTAAGTATGTGCCCTGACCAGGGATCAAACCTGCAAACCTCTGGTGTACAGGATGACACTCCAACCAACTGAGCCACCTAGCCAGGGTCTTTTGCTCATTTTTTAATTGGGTTATTTATCTTCTGTTGAGTTATGTACATTCTTTATATATTTTGGAAATTAACTCCTTATCAGATATATCATTATTGAATATGTTCTCCCATACAGTGGGTTCCCTTTTCCCTTTGTTGATGGTTTCTTTTGCTGTGCAAAGGCTTTTTAGATTGATATAGTCCCATTTATTTTTTCCATTGTTTCCCTTGATTGAGAAGATATATTGACAAAAATGTTGCTACAAGAAACATCTAAGATTTTACTGCTTATGTTTTCTTCTAGGATTTTTATGGTTTTGTGACTTGTATTAAATCTTAAATTTATTTTGAGTTTATTCTTGTTATAGTGTAAGTTGGTGATCTCATTTTATTTTTTTGCATGTATCTGTCCAATTTTCCCAACACCATTTACCCCATTATATGTTTTTGCCTTCTCTGTCAAATATTAATTGGCCATAAAGGCATGGGTTTATTTCTGGGCTCTCTATTCTGTTCCATTGATATATGCCTATTCTTGTGCCAATACCATGCCACTTTGATTACTATGGCCTTGTGGTATAGTTTGATATCAGTTTGTATGCTACCTCCAACTTTGTTCTTCTGTTTCAAGATTGATGAGGCTATTAAGAACCATTTTTGGTTTTATATACATACTTGGAATATTTTTTCTAGATCTGTGAAAAATGCTATTGATATTTAGTAAGAATTGTGTTAAATTGGTGGATTGCTTTGAGTACTTTGCACATTTTAATGATGTTAATTTTCCTATCCATCAACATGGTATGTGCTTCCACTTATTTGTATCTTCCTCAGTTTCTTTCTTCAGTATGTTATATCTTTTGGGTACAGGTCTTTCACTGCCTTGATTAAATTTATTCCTAGGTACCTTATTTGTTTGTTGTGATAGTAATGGGATTGTTTTCTTAGTTTCTCTTTATGATAGTTCATGACTGGTATATAAAAAATGCCACCAAGTTCTGAATATTAATTTTGTATCCTGCTACTTTGCCAAATTAACTTACTAAAGTTAGTAGTATTTTGGTGGACTCTTCAGGGTTCTCTATATACATTATCATGTCATCTGCAAATAATGACTGTTTTATTTCCTCTTCAATTTGGATGTCTTGTATTTTTCTTTTCTGATTACTGTGGCTAGAACTTCTGGTACTATGTTGAATAACAGAAGTGAATGCAGACCTCCCTGTCCTGTTCCTGATCTTAAGGAAAATCCTTTTAATTTTAATATATGGACCATTATTTAATAATAGTTTGCTGAAACTTAAAAAGGAAAGGAATGAACAAATTGGTTTTGCAAAGAAAAATTACACACAGAAACTTGATTTCATCAAGGGCAACGTTCATAATGTTTCAACATAATTATGGCTGCCAGCATAAGGTATAGGTAAAAAGGAACTGAAAAGACAAAAGCCAGCATAACTACAGAAAATTTAATCAGTCTATTCCTGCAGCTGTCCCACTGCTCACTTACGCTTGTAGCATTTCGTTCTGATAAACAAGCATACTAAACAAATAAGCAACTAATTTTGAGTCCACTCTTGGAAGTTTAAAAATAAAACAGCCCTAGTCTTTAAAGAGCATAACAACATTTTTTAAATTAAATTTTCTCAATTACAGTTTACATTCAATATTATTTTGTGTTCATTTCAGGAACACAGTGTAGTGGTTAAACAGTCGTGTATTTTACAAAGTGCGCCCCCCCTTCCCGCTTATATTTCTGGCGTCCATCCGGCTGGAATTAGTGATGTGCCATTAACCATTTATTTTCACTGGGTTCTGGTAGATACAGGTAATCAACTTTACACAAACAGCTAAGGAGTAAAAGGAATAGAAGGAAGAATTAAATGGGATAATACCTGGGGAGATGCTTTGCGAACTCTAAAGCACTAGATACCATAGTAAGTTTGATGTTAAGTTTCTGTACTTGTGTGATTATGCCTATCATGGTACTCTTTTTTATACTTCTCTCTTCTCAATTAGACTGAATATTGTGAAGAACTGGGATGAGTTCGTGTGTCTGTATCTTCTAGCAAAAGACCTGGATGGATGATTAACCACTGTATGGATATTTTTTGTTATTTATATGATTCTACATTTTTATAGATATCATTCCACATTTATCTTTATTAGAGTTAGTGTTAGTGCAACATTCTGGGCTGTCCTTCTCTTTAATCCCCCAGTTGACCATCAATGTTATTCATTATCTTCGTAGTGCTGGCAGATTAGATATGCACGCCACCTTCGTCCATCCAAATCATGAACAGAAACTGTTGAAAAGGACAGATCTTATGCAAGAATTCTAGAGCTGGTGGGTGATATCTTAGCACCTAATGTTTCATTAAAAAAAATAACTTGCCAAAATAAAGTCATGTTTGCCAAATAGCTCAGTTGCAGGGGAAACTTGTGCATCAGATCCAGCTACTGTCTTACATTTCCTCCCTCACAAACATTTTACCTAATGTTTTCATCAAAAGACAATGTAAAATTAATCATTTATGAAGCTTTGTGTTACAGCATTAGTATGAGTCTTTCATTATTGAACAGCCAAAGAATTAAGGGGTTAAATTGGTTAAATATGTTTTTTAAAAATTAGATATATAAGAACAATGCCACATTCTATTAGTTACATCAGAGTCCTTCTATTAATAATTACAAAGCAAAATTTCTATCTAACATTGCTCCTAGAAAAATATTCCATTATTTGTAGAGAACAAATATATAATCACATCTTCTGGGATCTCATAAGACATTTTAATGTTGATTACAGAGAACTAAATATTAATAATTAATATTAACTGAGCCCTTACATGTGCCAGGCACTTTTCAAAGTTTTTTATATATGTAAATTTATGTATTTATCTTTCAAAACTACTTAATAAAGGAGGTATTATTATTTATCTGTTTTACAGATAAGACATTGAATCACAGACTAAGTAACTTGTGCAAGGTTATACAGTTAGTAAGTTGTAGCTCTTATCTGGCTTCCAGAAAATTCTCAAGTATACCCTCATTGCCACAAATTCTAACCATCACTCTCCTATCTAACATATGGCCATATCCTTCTTAAAAAGGATCATCACCTCCTTCAGTACAATACACCCAGATTCCTTTGTGTGTGTATCTGAAGGTGAGTAGACAGAGTTTTTGGGCTTAGGGTACAAATAATACAAACTGTAGTGGATAGGAAAGCAAAAAAAAAAGTCTGTGCCCATCTTCCTGTAATCCAATTTGTTTATGATAGGCTTAGGAGGGCACTGGGAATGATAAAGGGCCATCATTATCTTCTTTATTACAGTCATCATCATTATCTTCATTGTGAGTAGAAAATGTTCTATCCCCTTTTTAGTATTTTTCCCTTGGCCCACAAATAAGAACTTGGCTTTCTGGACTGTATTAGGAAGATAACATGGGTGTTTCCCTCATAACCACCTTGCCTCTGCTTCACTCCTTGCCTGGGGAAGAGTGAATCATATGCCTGGAGGATGGCTGAATTCCTTGGAGAGTCCCTTGGGACCTGCCCTTCTTTAGTTTGAGATCTTGTCTATTCTGCACCCTAATCTTGTTGCCATGCAATATGTGAATTAATTAGCAATGGCTTCTCCATCCTGCCCCTGGGTGGGAAACACTATTTTAAGGTGAGAGAAATATAGAATTCTTTTTGTTCAGGATTCTAAGCTGAATTTTAAAATCCCAAATTAAAAGTGGTACTATGACCCATTTGACTCCTCTCCCAATGATGAATATTTATTGGGTACCTGCTATGTGCCATACACAATTTATCCTAGACACTGGGAATTCCACAGTGAACAACACTGTCAGTGACCTTGCCCCCCAGGAACCTTCATTCTAATCAGAGGAGACAGTGAAACAAAAATGTATATAACGGTGTCAGACAGATAGTGACGAAGGACAGGAAAAAATAAAGCAAATGAAGGACAGCAGAGGGTACAGAGTGCTGGTGGGATGGTGCTAGGTCATAAGCAATGGTCAAGGAAAGTCTCTCTGATCTTCTGACACAAGAGCAGAGAGTGAGGAAGTGAGTCGTGTAACCTGGGGTAAGGGGAGAGAACAAGCTCAAAAATTATGAGACAGGCATATGCTTGATTCCTCCCCCCCCGCCGGGAGATAGAAGGAGACCAGTGTGGCTGGAGCAGGGGGAGTGAAAGGGGAAGTGTAGGAGTTCAGTTCAGAGAGGAAGCAGTAAAGAAGTTAATTTCAATCCTCAACAGCCAAGGTAAAAAATTTGAATTTTACTTTGAGAGGGGTGGGAAATCCAATGATTTTGAGCAGTAGAATAACATGGCCTGACTTGTTCATTAAGCAGATGGTTCTGAATTTTGCATGAAATGGAGACACCATGGGGAAACCCTGGACCTAGGGGGCGTGGTTAGGAGGCTACTGTAATAGTTCAGTTGAGAGATGAATGTAGCTTAAATTAGGGAGCTAGCAGCAGAGGTGGTAAGAATTATTGTATTTGGTATATATTTTCAAGTTGGAGGCAACAGATGTCTTGCAAAGTATTTCTTATGTTTATTTTTAAAATTTAAATATACATATAATTAGAGAGAATAGTAAAATGAACTTCTATATACCCGCTCAGCCAGATTCTATACTTAAGAATATTTTGACACATTTGCTTTATCTCCTTTTAAATCATTTTTTGTATTTGATTAGTTATTTGAAAGAAATCTAGACATTATATTATTTCACTCACATATATTTCAGGATATATTTCTAAGTATTATGAACACGTTCTTACATAATGCTATTATCATACTTTAATAAAATTTGTAAGAATAATTCTTTACTATTAACAAATACCAAGATGATATTCAAGTTTTCTTAATATTTTTCCTTAATTGAGATAACATTTACCTAGAATGAAACACACCAATCTTTTGAAAAATGTGCATACCTATAAAATCAATACCCTTACTAAAAATACAGAATATTTCCATCACCTAGAAATTTACCTTGCACACCCTTCTAGTCAAATCCTACTCCTCTAGGCAAGCACTGTTCTGATTCCTGGCAACATAAGTTAACTTTTCTTGTTTGTGAATTTTATGAATATAATATCATATGATATGTATTCTTTTATGTTTAGTTTCTTCAACACAATAGTTTTGAAATTCACCTACATTTTTATATGTATCACTAGTTCATTCTTTTTTAATATTTGGGTATTATTCTATTTTGCAAATATAAAATAGGAACCATTAAAAATATTCCATACTCTAAATTATTTTCCATAATTCCCCAGTACACATATACCACATTTTGGGAGTCCTTACTTAGTATTGCTTCTGTTTGGACCACCTTAGTCAGGGACAATATACAGAGATGTCACAAATGAAGTGGTTATTGAGATTATTTGTTGAACATCACTATACTGGGTATTATGAAAAATCCAAAAGTGAATGGAATATGATTTCTCAAGGTTCTTACATACCCATGAGGGAATAGGCATGCATGGAAATACTTATGACAAGAAGCAGAAGTAAAGGTACTATTTTGTGCAATTGCAATAGAAGTGGTGAATTCTGGATGTAGCTGGGGTATAGGGCAGGGAATCTGGGCAGCTGTTATGCAGGAAGCAGAATGTTGACCCAGGCTTTGCAGGAGGACTGGAGTATCTGTAGGATAAATAGGAAATGGAATACTTAGGATGAAGGAAGAGTTTTACAAAATCACCACGGTGTCTGACTTTGTGCAACAAATTAGAGGGGCAAGTCTGCCTTGAAGACACAT
Organism: Phyllostomus hastatus; assembly: GCF_019186645.2. Lineage (NCBI taxonomy): Eukaryota > Metazoa > Chordata > Mammalia > Chiroptera > Phyllostomidae > Phyllostomus > Phyllostomus hastatus. Next base: position 8,743,558 of record NW_025333622.1, on the reverse strand, counting down.
ATCTCTGACCCGTCCTCTCTCTCACTCCTATGACATGCCACCAAATTTTATTGGTAACACTTTTACAGTCTCTTGAATCATTTCCTCTCTTCTGTTGTCATTGCCACATCCGTCCTCAGTGCAAGCCCACTTTACCTTGTTTCCTCTTTCCCACGCAACAGCAGCTGACTCTGCACTGGCTCACCTGCTTCTGATCTGTCCTCATTCTGATTGCTAGAGACGCTGCCCCGAGAGTGTCTTTGCCCAACTGAAACCAACTGTGTTGTTTCCCAATGAAGGCCTTGATTATGGAAGAGAGCTGACCTTCCTCTGTCTGTTCCTCAAGGTCTTTCAACCTCTGATCTCAGCCCCCTTTCTACTCTAATGTCTGGCCTGACAGTCTCTGAATCACCGTGTATTTTACCCATTCACAATTTTGCTTCTTGAACATTTTTTATTTTTTTCCTGGCTCTGTGCTGAAATGACCAATCCCAGTCTCTAGGATTTTTTCCCTCTCTCTGCTTAATTGATCCTCTGAGGCCAAATCTAATGTTAGTTCCTTCTGGGAAGCTGTTCTCAACCCCCATCCCTGTCAAAATTAATCAATATTTAGACATGGCTTTTGCCACACAGACCATGCTTTTTATTATAATGATTTATATTAATTCTCTTTCTGCCACTGGACTGTAAGCTCCTGGGGAATGAAGACCATATTTTTGTTACTCTGAGCCTAGCAGAGTGCCCTTTCCACTTCTGGCTCTCATTATTTTTGTATAGAATCTTTCTCTTTTATTTATAAGGTACACTGTTTTCTAGGAGCAAACCTGAATAAATTTTAAACTACCCTCATCATGGCATATAGCCTGACATAGCGCTGAAAGTCACTGGACATGGCTAATTATGTGATGAGTGATAAAATTATATCCTTGCCTGCTCAAGCAAATAGCTAGTTCATCATCTGGAAGATTCATACCCTTGACTTACTTATAGATGTGTGGAGTTTTTCCTCTTTTCTTGCTACACCTATTTTTGAAAATGTTTGCTTTTACAACTTGAGGAAGCATGTCATACTTAAGAATAAATTATCTGACTCAGGCAAAAATACAAGATTAGGCTAAAGATATTTTCAGCAGTCAGAAATAGGACACATTGAGGTCTTGGAAACTATAATGTTAAGTTGGGGTAAAGATATATTAAATAGACTGAAAAATAATGAATGTCTTATGATTGAATGCTTATCTAGTATCTGGTCCAATGTGGTGTTCATCCTGGACTAAGATTCTCATTATAGCTTCAGTAAAATAATTATCTGAATGTTGAATTAAGGGTAGATGAGTAAATCATCATGCCCCCAGTTTTGGCCTGATTCATCCAACTCCTGGGACATTCCCTTTTTTGTCATTAAGAAAAAATATTATATGTAAACAATGAGATATGAAATAATTAGCTTTTTCAGTCATGGGGCTTTTGAATGACTTTTCAAAGCATATGGTTATAATACATGATGTGAAATGTATAAAACATTTCAATAAGTGTTGAGACTGATGTTAGATTCAGGTTTTGCTTTAAAAGCATATGAATTTTAACAGATGAAGATTCTAAACCTTTTTCCATATTCATATTGTTAAGAAATATTTATACAATTGTCATGTATGCCTCCTCTCCCACCCAGGCCCCAAACCTCACTGGTCACACTCCACTGTAGACATTAAACAATGTAGAGGATATCATTATTCTCATTGAAAGAATATGTATACACATTCAGAGTATACATCTTCAAATCATTAAAAGTTACTTTGAACAAATAAAGACCTAAAGTCACAGAAGGTTACCTACAGAGATTTTCTACCCAAAAGTCAGAATTACTTTGGTTTCAGAAGAAAATATGATTTTTCTTTCATTAACAGTAGCACAGAGAAGGCTTTACTTTTTGTAATAAAAGTATCCCAGATAACACAGACAGAGTATATTTATATGTATAAAAAGGAATTACATTGTAATCCATCATGTGCATGTTCTTTATTTAAAAGTGATGCTCTTGGAAATGTATTCTACCCTAAGTTTCTAATTTTCTCTTGTTTATGTAAATGTAATAAAATTGTTCTTCATTATGTAGTAGGGATAGGGCAAAACATAGATGAAACATATAACAAACATAGGACAGAAAGACAAATACCATATGATCTCACCTGTAAGTAGAACCTAATCAACAAAACAAACAAGTGAGCAAAACAGAACCAGAGACATGGAAATAAAGAACAAACTGACAATGACCAGAGGGGAGGAGGGTGGGGAGAAATGGAGAAAGAAGGGGGAGGAGCAAGTCAAGGATCATGTAAAGAGGATTCATGGACAAAGACAACAGTGAGGGGAGGATTGAATGTGGGAGGTGGGGGATGGGCAGGGCAGGGGAGAGTAATGGGGAAAAATGGGGACAACTGTAATTGGACAACAATAAAACAAACAAACAAACAAACATAGAACAAAACATATATAAAAATATCAAGGCTAAATCTGTTTTTTTCAGGGAATGCTCTATTTGTTTCCTGACATAGCTATAAAAATGAAACTGTTTATACAAAGAATATACATTAATGTATACATGTATTTACCTTACACGGAAATTAAATAAAAAGCAAGGCAAATTTTGCTTTAAAAGTTGTTACATTGTCTATAGATGAGAAGCCAGGAGATTTTATTTCTAAACTTGTCAGATGAGGACTAGTTAAAGGAACTGGAAATTTTGTCTCAAGAAAAAGAAGACTAGAAAGAAGGAGACGCATTTCAAATATTCAAAGGCTTCCCTGGAAAAGGACACAGGCGAGTTCCACAGACCGGCTCCTGAATGTTGCAGTTGCCCCGCCTCCCTCTTCGTCCTGACATTTGGATGTGCTGCAAATCAGGGAGAAATCGGTCTTGGGGAGGAAGGCTAGTGACCAGGCTGGTGGCCCAGGTAGCTGAGGGCTGTGAAATCACATCAAGAGTTTTAACCGTGGCTTTCCCTCTAATTCAGTATTTCCACGGAATCTATTAACAGCAGTGATGGTAACAATGGTAACAGGATAGTAATTGCTTTATTCTTTTGATACTTTGTAGACCACACGCATTTTAAAATAAATGTACCATGGCAATAAAGCAGCAACCATCTTAGGCTATTTTTCACTTAGCTATTTAAAAATATCTTACCTACAAACACAAATATAGTTTTGTATGAAAAGAAAGAGAATTCTGAGATACTGATGTAACTGCAATGATTCAGTCTTTGAAACAATTATATGATTTCAGAGAATAAATGAGGTTTTATTAAGACAGGTATAAATAGAGTCTCACAAACAAGTTCAGATTTTAAAGGGCTTTATTATATTGTTCAACTGAAATTAAAAATCTGAGCAGTTCTTCAACTCCCCTATCACTATTTCTCCATTTCATGTTGTTCATTAGAATTCCTCCTTTGCCATGTCATACCCTCTCCTGAGTTAGGGTGATGCATGAAGCTAAATGCATTCTTGGCTGAATATTGTTGAGACAATGCAATATTTCTGAAATAAACTGGGAAGTTATTTATACATAAAAATAGTCTTCCAAGAAAAATATTCAGCTGTAGCAAAGACAATAAAATTATTCACAATTCTAATCTCATAGGTGTTTGCCATAAATAGAAGTATATTGGAAATTATTTAGGGGAAGATCACATTTACTACAAATTGATTTCTGTAGACAATGTTATTTATGGATGTTCTTAGTTTGCATCAATAGAAAAACATGTACAGCTTACATTCTTTTCTGATAAAGTCTCATGCAAAGGTCCTGTTCAGCTTTGACAATATGTTTTGCTAAAATTATGAGTAGTTTTGTAAATGTATACTGACACATTTATTGAAATTCATTTGCATTTGATCTATCTTTAGCTGTGTCCTATAGCTCTTTTCCCTATCCTATAAGCAAGCATCAAACTGATTTTTAAAGATTTTATTTATTTATTTTTAGAGAGGGGAAAGAAGGGAGAGAAGGAGAGAAACATCAATATGTAGTGGCCTCTCACACACCCCCACGGGGGACCTGGCCTACAACCCAGGCATGTACCCTGACTGGGAATTGAACGAGCGACCCTTCAGTTTTCAGGCCAACACTCTATCCACTGAGCCACAACAGACAGGGCTCAAACTATTATTTTTCTTCCCTCCTTTACTTCCTTTCTCCTAAATACTTTAGTATGGAAATATCTTTTGAGATCAATTGTTTATTGATATTTTACTATGGATGAATACTCTGCTCCATGGTTCAAGGGATTTGGTGAAGAACAAAACTTGGTCAACAACACAACATTTAGCAGGATGGTTTTGATGTGTCTGCATATACACACATCTACACACCCGACCATACTATCATGTTTACCATGCTGTAAGGAAAGTGCCGTGAGAATTAGATAAGATAGTACTTATTTCTGAGAGGAGTAGTCATAAAAGGTTTCCTGAAGATTGTATTTGAGCTCAGCCTTGAGGTATATAAGTAATCTGTCAAAAGTAAAAGATAGGGAAGAGGAAAATGTAGGTAAAAACAGTAAGATTCTTTCGTAGCTTTATAGTTTTAGTTTTCATCTTTAGGTCTTAACCCACCACAAATACATTTGTGTGCGTGTGCAGTATAAACTAAAAGTTAATATTTGTTTTTCCATATAGTTATCTAGCCATTCTAGAAATTGTTGAATAGACTTTTCTGTATTCATTGAATTGTCTTGACTCCCTTGTCAAAAACCAACTGACCTTATATGTGAGGCTCTGTTTCTGGACTCTGCTCTGTTCCATTGACCTACTGGCCTATCCTTACACAAATTCCCACCACTGTCTGGACTGCTGCTGTCTGGTTAAAAAAAAAAAAGAAAAAAAGATCTCAAAATAAGCTAGCTCCTCTTCTCTAAATTTGCTTTTCATTTTTAAGATCATTTTTGGATACTCTAAATCCCTTCCATTTTTATGTAACTTTTAAAATTGCCCTGTTGATTTCTGTAAAAAATAAGCATGAAAATGTTTACCTACTTAGATATGCAAAGGTTTCTCAGAGAGACTACCTAAAGCACTAACATTAAAAGAAAAAGTATATATAATGAATTAGACTTTGTCTAAATGAAAAGCTTCTGCTAATCATAAGGCAGGTTGAAAATGAAAAGGTAAAATACAGACTGTGAAATTATTTTCAGTACATATATCTGATAAAGCATTTGTATCCAGATACATAAAAAGCCACTGTGAATCAATAATAAAAAGACAGAAACTTAGTAAAAATTGGAAAAAGATTTGAAGTATCATTTCACAAAATAAGATATACAAATTGACAGTATGAAAGGTGTTCAACATCATTAGTTATCTGGGAAATGCATATTAAACCACACTGAGTTACTACTTCACACCAATTAGAATGTCTAAAATGAAAAGACTGCCAGTATTGGTGAGAATGCAAAGCAATTGGGACTTTCATACATTGATAGAGGGAGCATAAAATGGCAAAACCACTTTGGAACGCTGTATAATGACCTCTTATAAAGTAAACATACACATATCAGAGAACCCCAAAATTCTATTCCTAAGTATTTAGCCAGAAGAAATGAAAAGATGTGACCAAAAAGAAACTTGTGTATAAATATTCATGTCAACTTTATAACCTCAAACGGGAAACAATGCAAATGTTCATCAACAGGAAACTTAATAAACAAATTATGTTATGTATATCAAGGTATACTACTCAGCAATAAAAAAGGAACACACCCTTGACACATGAAAAAACATGCACACATTCTACAGACATTATGTTTAGTTAAGGAAACCTGACAGAAGAGTACATTGTGAGAATATATGATTCTGTTTACATGGAATTTAAGAAAAATGCAAAACTAATCTATGTTGATAATAATCAGAACAGTATTCGCCTGTGGCTGGGGTTGAGGGTGACTGAAAAGGAGCACAAGATAACTCTTTGTGTGCTAGAAATATTCCGTATCTTGATTTGACTATGGGTTTTAAAAGTGTATACACTTGTCAAAAGTCATCCACAGTACACTTAAACTCTCTTCATTTTAATGTATGTCAAAAATGCCTTTATAAAAAAGATGTATTAAATAAAGTAATGAGACACAAAAAGAAGGAGGAAAGCCAGGTATGCAAGTGTATTCATGGCAAATGGGATGGAGAGAGGAAATTAGTGAGATATGGTTTGAAGGCTATTGATGTTGGTGGAAGGGCTGGATTTTATTTTCTACTTGTAAACGTGCTGTCAAAGACGGGCTTTAAGAAAGGAAGTGATGTGCTCAGAGCTATGTTCTCGGTTACGCACCTGCTTAGGTGTGAGGAGTTAGGAGCGGGATGAGACTATGGATGAGATGTAGAGGGCCTGCTGGGGACACAATTTATGATGATGGCAACAGGAATGGAAAGGAGGAAATAAACCTGAGAGGTTTTATTACCTACAAAGGGAAAATTCACAAGATTTAGTAATAAAATTATTACAGGGAAGGAGATTAGGGAGTGAAAACTGTAGGGCCCCGCACAGTGCCTTGTACATAGCAGATACTTTATCAATGTTTGTTGAAAAAGTGAATAAACTAATAAGAGAAGTTATAATCTGAGATATTCATATAAGTTTGGTACCATTGATGGAAATAGGAAATAAGGAGAAGTTGGCTGGGAAAAATGAGTGGGTGAGATTTTATTTTAGACATGTTTTAATAAACATGTCAACTGAAGGCAGACATGAAAAGGCAGAGTATTCAGTCAGAGTCACTGTGTTGAACATCTGGAAAAAGGTTATGGTTGGATATAGATAGTTTAGGATGATTAATGTGGAGACCATAGTTGAACTACGTGAACAGAAGATATCAGCTAGGGAGACTCATGAAAAGAAGAGGAGAGGGCTGAAAGCAGAAGCTTGACAAAGTGGGAGTGGAGCCAAGGAGAGCATTGAGGAACCAGAGGCCAGAAAGGGACTGCGCAGGAGCTGTCAGTGTGATAAGAGGAGGTCAGTGTCCAGAAAGTTAAGGAAGACCAAGGGCTTCTGACGGACTGGTGGTCTGGTGTCACACACCAGTAAGAAAGCAGAACACTCAGTTAATAAACAGGAAGTAAAATGGCCAACAAATATATGAACATGTGTTTTACTTCACAATTAATTTAAAAAATACAATGAGGTACCATTTTTTTTCTCTTATAGAACAACTGTGTAAGAATGAAGGGGAAAACACATATTAGATTTTCTTTAGGGTGGGCGCTGGCTTTGCCTATAGCAACAAAAAGTCCAGGGGCTGCAGCCTTTGCCTTGATCTACAAGTCGTCTTTGACTCCTCCCTGTCTCACCGTCCACACAATCTGTTCCATCAGCATGCCCTATGCACTCTTCTCCTAAAAACATTGTGAATCCATCTACTTCTCCAGATCTCCATTGTCACCCCCCAGTCCTGTCACCCCCGCCGACTTGGTTCAATGTCACCATCCCCATCCCGGTCCAAGCCACCATCATCTAGCTTTGGTCCTGGGAATTATTCTTGCTTCTGCTTTCAGGTTCCTGTAGTGTGTCCATTCTTCACATCAGAGAGAGTTGTTGATATTTTGTTAATGTAAATTATATGATGTGATTTTTTGAACTTAAAACTCTGTGACATCTTTTAATTGGACATTGAAGAAATTCCAGACTTCAAGGTCTTATGTTATCTGGCTCCTGCCTACCTCTCCTTCCTTCCTTCCTTCCTTCCTTCCTTCCTTCCTTCCTTCCTTCCTTCCTTCCTTCCTTCCTTCCTTCCTTCCTTCCTTCCTTCTTTCCTTCCTTCCTTCCTTCCTTCTCTCCCCCAACCCCTGCTAACTGCTGGCTAGTTCTAACATAAAAGCTAGTAGCCCTGACCATAATTTGGGGGTAAGGAAGCTATCGTTTTCCTTAGTCCTTGCAGGTCAGTTTTCTCAGATTTATAGTATGGCAAACTGTTCTGACCAATTGTTGTTGGATGGACCAAAAAGTCAAAAATTTGGGTTTGAATTTCAAAAGTTTTGCACCGTTTGATTCATTCCCTCACACTTATGCAGCTGCTAGCTTGAGAAACTTCCTCACCCAAATGACTCTGCTTTCAGGGAAGCCACTATTTTGCCAATTTTGAAATTTATAACAAACCCTAATTCTAGGTCTCTGCCCTATGTTCACGGAACACCTCAAGCTAAATTTATATTTTCATGACTTTTCTTCCTTTTCTGGACTCTTTCTCATCTCCAAATTGTCAGTGGTTTTCGCTGTTCTCATTTGAGTAGCCACATGATTATGGGAACCTACAAACTGGGCAGAAAACTGGTTATTGAGATGGGGCATGTGGAGTTCGGAACAACTTATTAACTGCTGGGTGTGGCCCACGTCAACCTAGCAAGTTTGGACTCACAGTGCTTCTCCCTGAGTTTACCTTGGGAAGAGGCTTAGCTAGCAGTTCTTTAAAGAGGCCAGCCTTGGGTGCCAGGTGTTTTCCTTGTAAAACAGCTGATCGACTTTACCCAATGCAAAGTCTTAGGTTGCCTCCCACAAGGAACAACTGGTGACTCATTTTAGTTGGTACTGCAGGAAGCTTTCCTTGAGAACTAAAATGGTTTGGGGGTACTGGAAAGTATTTATTAACTGAGTTTTGGAGAATTTTATTGGCTCTATAAGTTACACGAAATTTACTATTTTAGTCATTTTTATGTATTCAATTCAGTGGCATTAAGTGCATCATGACATCATGAGACCATCACCACTATCTAATTCCAGAGCATTAAGAGTCACTACTCAATCTTCTACTCCCACAACCCCTGGAAGCCACCAGTCTGCTTTCTGTCTTTATGGATTTGTCATTATTTAAAATAAATAGTCATGCAATATGTGGCCCTTTGTGTCTGGCTTCTTTCACTTAGCATGTTTACAAACTTCACCTGTGCTGTAAAATATTTGTACTATATTCCTTTTTATGCTTGAATGATATTTCATTATTTGGTATAGACCATGTTTTATTTACCCATTCTCTTTTTGAAGGACATTTCTATTGCTTCCAGCATTAGTGAATAATGCTTCTGTGAAACTTTTGTACTTGTTTTCAGTTCTTTGAGGTATATACCTATGAGTAGAATAATGGTAATTCTGAGTCATATGGTGATTCTATGTTTAACTTGGCAATTCTCTGAGGTACCACCAAGCCATCTTCCATAATGGATGAACAACTTTACATTTTTTTAATTGCATTTATGTTATTTTTATTGTAGTTCATGATGGATTTTTTTTTAATTTTTAAAAAGATTTTATTTATTTATTTTTAGAGAGGGAAAGGAGGGAGAAAGAGACAGAGAAAGAAACACCAATGTGCGGTTGTTGGGGGTCATGGCCTGCAACCCAGGCATGTACCCTGACTGGGAATCGAACCTGCGACACTTTGGTTTGCAACCTGTGCTCAATCCACTGAGCTACACCAGCCAGGGCTTTGTACAACTTTACATTTTTATCAGTAATGTGTAAGGGTTGTTATTTTGAAGTTTTGGAGAATTTTGTGTTTGTAATGGTATCTGTGCCTGTAAGTGAATCACTAAATGTTATTTAAACAATGGCAAAAGGAAACTGATTTATTTTTAAAATAAGATGAATTTTCTTCCCTTCCTTGATTAAATCATCCATGCCCCCAAGATGAGAATAAACCAGGATGGCTAATTTTGAGTCAAGTCCCAGGAAGTTCTGAGAGCTGCTTGTCAGAGTACCCACATGCAAGATCACATGTGTAGTGTTTTGAAGTAGTCACAACTTAGCTGCACAGAAATGTAACTTTACATTTTCAATTCCTGAGCTTGGTTTAGCTCCAGTGCCATTATTTCTGCTGATGTTAAAAACTTCCTAATCTTGCCTCTGAAAAGTAATATGCTCTCTTCTGGTTTAAATAGTACAAGTAATTAAAACTTGTTAATTCCACTGAGGATTTAAACTCATTAATTCAAAGGTCAAGATGCCTATCTGGGCTGTTCTGAGCTTGGCTCTCCTCACTGGTTTTCTCCATTTTAGGAAGCTACACACATCATGGTGCTGCAAGAGTTAAGGTTGGTCCACACACCCTTCTGAGGGCCCCACGACCTTGCTTGAGTTTTTGGTATAAATCTTGTCTTTGCTATATCTGTCTGAACTGTACTAGTCAGGCCTCTGAAAATGTGCCAGGATTTTCTACTGATATTCACAGCCTTACTAGTGCCCTGTGGTAAGAAGATGTGGACCCCCGAACCCTCTTTTCTCAGACACTAGGTCTTCTCAAAATCCCTGGACCACTCAGCATTTATATCACTCAGGTCTGCAGCCTTCGGGTGATATGTTACAAATCCAGGGGATCTCAGGGTATCTTCCTATCATACCATAGTATTGTCATAGAGTGGGTTCATTGATCTGATGCAGTGTTCCGTGGGAATCCCATCTGGGTGATTTGAAATCTGTAAGTCCTCCAATAATGGTGCTAGTTGAGGCTCTGAGCACAAGAAGTCCTATATAGGATATGTGTTGGCAAGTTGAAATGAATCTTTGTTCTTTTCAGGATAGAAGGGGTTCAGTGGAGGCGACTTATACTGCTAAGTGGACTGTTGATGTCCTTGCAGGGCATTTCTGTATAAGGGCATCAGCATTAGTGCTTAATACTGGCAGGCTGGGCATTCACCAACAGCCTTGGTGAGTAGAAACCCATCATCGTGGGCTCAGGTACAGCCTCTTTCCCTGCTTCCATGGTTCCACATTTACAAGCCCATTGCTCCAGCACTGGAAGAGCTGATGACAGGGACTCACTGATGTCAGCTGACCATGTCATTCTCTCTACTTTGTTGTTTAATTCCTCTTCCTTGGAGGATATTCTGTAGAAGTAGTAACAGTACAAGGCAAATGCAAAGATCTTGTTTCTTCAAAACCAAGGTCTATCTATATGCTTCTACTCCAGACCTTCTTGTTTCTGATCTAATATTTCTTCTTCCAGGCTTCTGACTAACCAGCTAAGCTATTTGTTGAGTCCATGCATAGAGTATATTTCTTTTGATGTAAAGAATGTGAGATGTGTTGTCTAAAGTTCAGCTCATCGGGGGACTTCACCTCACAGATCTCACTTTTAAATCCATTTCTGAAGATGGAGGAGGTGTGTCCATGTTTAGCTTATACCCAATAAGGTCATGTGATATCCCATACATGAACAAAGCTTGACTCTCCTCCTCCTTCATCAGCTTTGCCCCTGGAGGAGGCACTAGTGGGATCATGATGGGTGACGTGGGTCTGTCTTCTAGTGCCTCACGTTTGTTCCTCTGGCCACACCTTGGCTTTTATCTGAATATTTCACTTCCAGTTATGATCTGTTGTTTCCAGGCATGACCAATTTGGTGTGCCTGGCAGAACCGATCTTCTGTTGGGAAACTTTATGCATGAGGTCACTTTGTGCTTTGGGCCAGGCCCTCAGTCTTTATCAGGACCAAGTAGCACACTTAGGCAGTTTTTGACAAGATGTATAATTTTATGCTGTAGATGGCCTGACCTGTATCAGAACTCTAAAGGTGATTCTTCTATTGTGGCTTGGCTTAAATGCCATTCCTACACCATCTCTTACCTTTGATATACTTAATAACTTAGGTTCTGCTGAGTGAAATGGCTGAAATGGCAAGATCACTTGCACCCAGCCGTTTCCTGCTCTGGCCCTCAGTCAAAGCTGGCAGACTTTCCTGTCACCTGATTTGTAGGTCAGAAAAGTATTCAGATACAGCCAGCTTCCAGAACTGGGACATGAATTTCATTGAGATGGGTGTGTTCAATTGGGAGCAAGTTCCAGTAAGGTTGACAGCCATGGGGTGTCAGCTGATGGCACCGCTCTTAGCATCTGAGGGTAAAATCCATTCAGGCCCCCAAAGGGATCCTGTCAGCACAGAACAGAGTCCCCTGTGGTTCAAAACATTGAGTCTGACAGCTGACTTATCAACAGCCAAAACAGAAGCCAGAAACGGTGGGATAATACCAGAAATGTGCTGAGAAAGTAATCGCCAAGCTACTATTCTATATCCACCCAATATACTTCATAAATAAATATCAAATAAAAACATTTACAGGCAAAAACAGAAAAAAGAAAAGAAAATTTGCCTTCAGCAACTTTGCACTAAGGAAATTAAATCTAAAGGACATATTTCAGGCAAAAGGAAAATGTTCTGAGATGAACACAAGAACAAACAAACAACAAAGAATGTGGCTAATATGTGAGTAAATTGAAGTGAACAGTGGCAATATAAAAATGGCAATAATAATGTCTTGTGGATTTTATTTTAAAACTTCTGGAGACATTGCTAATATTTGAATTATGTATACCATTTAATAATTTGACACCTCTTAGAGAAGCCAAAGTAAAGAGTAACATAGGCATCCATTTGGGTAAAACTGTGCTTTAGACACAGTGCTTCCTCTTTAAGAGAGTAAAATTGCTAGAACATACAAACAGAAACTACCAAATGGCATGAAAATAAACAACTTTAAATATGGACTATTGCATAGGATTTCACATCCCAACATGTGGTTTTTGTGGTGGTTATTTAATTACAGATTCTAAAAAAATAAATAAGAAACTATGGTTAAATTGAATGTTCCTGCTCCCCCTCTCCTCCAAGAGATAATTTTCAACCACTTGCCTAGTATCTATTGATTAAAAACCATTTCAAAATGACTCCATCTGTCAATGAAATGCAAACACCTCTGGAGTGAAACTAACCAGCTGTTTAAAAGTTCAGAGCTTTACTAGGAAAAGAAATCCTTTCCCTTAACACTGGCGCTGTTTACATTATCCCAAAACAATGACTCATTGAAGAAAAAATCCAGTATTTCCAAGTTGAGTAAACACAACCATTATTTATAAGGAGATTTATAAAAGGACCCAAGACTAACAGTTTTCCAGTTGAAGAACAGCTAAGCACTAGAGTTAGTAGCATTAGGCTCCTGTGTGTGTGGTAAGTTCAGAACTATTTGTATTTGTGGGCCACACTTGAAATTCACAATAGCTCTGGCTCCCTTTATTCCACAAAGTCAACCAACAAGCATGGAATATATAAAATTCTTACAAGTAGCACTGTAATTTATAATTCTAACCAGCCTATTTATACCATATACAAATTAACACATGTTTCTCTTTAAGGAAAGACATAGCTTTGTCTTTTTTTTTAATTTTCTTATTAACTAAAGAGGAAATTGAGTAGACCATAGGCTCTGGATTCCAGCAGCTGGGGTTGGAATACCAGCTCCAGCAATGGCTGCCTATATAGCATTGGGCAAGGTACTTCTCCCTAAGCTTCAATTTTTACACCTGTCAAATGGCAAAAATAATGTCTCATGGAATAATTGTGAAGATAAAAGAATTTATGATTTGTAAAAATACATTGTAAGAAATTTTTAAAAAGTAAATTATTTGATGTAATGCTTGTCACACAGTACTTAATACAAGTTACCTATTACTTTATTTTTTAAGATTTTATTTAAAGGAGAAGGGAGGGAGAGAGGGAAAGAAATATCAATGTATGAGAGAAACATCAATTGGTTGCCTCTCTCACACCCACAACTGGGAACCTGGTCCACAACCCTGGCATGTGCCCTGACTGGGAATTGAACTGGTGACCTTTTGGTTTGTGAGATGATGCCCACCCCACTGAGCCACACTAAGTCAGGGCGCTTACCTATTATTTTAAATCACAAGATATTTTGTTGGATTTAGTATGGATGACCCTTAATTGATATTCAGCCCTTGTAGCTTTTGGCAATGAATGACTGCTCACACAGATTTCCTAGAAATTAAAGCTGCTGCCAATCACTGTTTCATTCAAATAACTACTAGGTAATTCAATAGTCAAATATGTTTAATTTCTTGTGACGATACTTTAAAGTTAACTTATACCTGCAGGAAGCTTGGGGGGCTGAGCTGTCAAAACCAACCACTTCACAGTAGCTATTGGTTAGGGTCCTGGCAAGAAATAGGTGACACGTTCAAACCTGTATGGAGAAGAGTTTAATAAAGGACTTTTTACAAGGTTGTGGGCAGGGATTAGGGGAAAATATGAAAATGAAGCACCTGGGTTAGTAAATGTGGTAGAACAGTTATCATTTCTAAGCCTGAATGGACAGGGAGAAGGCATGGCTTCAGGAACCTGGAACAGCTGTGCAGACAGGACCTCCTGCTAGGAGCTGTGTGTGACCTTTGGTATGGGGACATAGTTAATGCTGCAGTCTGGCCAGGAAGGTGCTGCAAGATAAATATCCCAACCTCACTCTTTCCTGCTCTTTCAACTGCCTCCCAGTGCTTCTAATTGGTGAGACCCTAGCTGAGAAGCCTGAAGTCAAGGGAGCTTGCTGAGGAAGTCCACGAAGGTCAGTCTTTTAGACACAGAACAGTGAAAAGTAGATTTGAAAGAGCAAACAGAAGGCAGACAGCATACTAGTTTTTTTTCCCAGAGCCAGTGAGCGTATTGTTAAAATAGATTTTGAATACATCGCAAGCTCAGACCATCTCTGCTCAACTAGATAATGCAGGACCCTGGACCTGCTAGGCTCATTTTCAGCAGCTGGAATGCATGCAAAGCAGTTCCATGAGGAAAATCGTGGCTTGTCTGCAGGCCATTTCTGTGTGGAGACAGGGTAAACTTTCACAAGGCAAAAATTAGGCTTTGTGAACTTCAAACCTAATTAGAACAATTGGGTCGAAATGTAGGTATTCCTTGTCTAGGTGGGAAGAGCCTGATTGTAAGCCTACAACCAGCCAGTCAATATACATTATGATGACCACGATTTGGGGTTACATAATTTGTTTGACTGCTGAATGGGTTCCATTACAGATCCTGTGTTTCATGTTCTCAGGTTCTGTAGAGACTTGAGATGTCTTGCAGCCTCTCCAACTGTTTGAGGGCAACCTCGTGAGTGACCATGGGCCAGACTAATCAGCTAAGATGCTCCCGGCTTCAGCTGTATGAAGTATTAGATATTTGTCATTAGTCAGCAATGAAGAACTCCTACAATAACCTACAAGACATTTTGTAAGAGGCCCAGAGCATTAACTGAAAATTGATCAAGGGGGTAGCCTAAACCGAGTGAGCATCAAACCTCAGAAAAAGTAGCAGAGCTGGCTGAGAAAAGCAGATTTAGCCACACCGGACAAGTAGTGTAAGGTATAACTGAATGTGTGTTCAAGTAAAATATGCTCACTGATAGAGGGAGATAAAGACAGAATCATTTCATGAGCATTTACTCTGTACATTATTTATTCTTTGTAAAAATTCTGTGGTTCTGTGTTATACATTATCTTTATTTTAAAAGACAAGGAGAGAGAGACAGGGTCAGAAGTAGGATCACCTGCTCAAATTCACACAGGTGGTAAATGAGAATGCTCTAACTAGGACCCAGACCAATCATGAATCCAAAGTTCACTTTCTTTCTGTGCTTCCGTGTGCTGGAGAAAAGAAATACTGAATGAGAGAAGCTCACATGGGAGACAAAGTAAGATAAACAACACTGTCAGGGGAAACATCCTTTTCTTTTGGAAGAAGGGGGAGAAAAAGCTATCTGTGGTGAAAACAAAATAAAACCCAGTAAAAACATATTGCTAATATGAAGGAGGAAGCAAAGATGGCCTTACCAGAGAACAGAAGATACTTTGGGTGATCATAAGGCTCAGAGTGAAAGAAGCCCCATCTGTAGCCATCTCTTCAAGGCCAGACCTGAGTGTACAGAAAACAGGTGTCTGTCCTGTTTTTCAGATTGATTCTCCTGACCCACCTGAGAGATATAGCAGGGAAAAGCACAGCAGCACATACAGTAACACGTGGGGACATACAAGCAGCAGAGACGATGCTCCCTGGCTCAGAGCAGGTAGGGAGGAAAGCAGGTCTAGGAAAGTCCTCCAGCAGGAAAGTGGAAGAATAAAGAAGCATTTGCCAAGAAGGTACCACCTGGTGCCATCGTTTCTGTTTCTGAATGTTTAGTGATATTGTCCAGCTGACAGAAAAGCCATACTGAGTAAAAGTTTTGGGAGAAAAAAAAGTTTATGGAGGGTGGCGAAAAAAGATACAGGGAATAGATTTGGGGACCATAAGTTTGAGGGGAAGTGTTTAAATGATATTGTGAGTGGAGCAGTAAACAGGAGTGGGTGTAATAACCAGAAGGGAGGTGGGTTATTACAGTGGGAGGGTTGTGACTCCACACTTCAGTGGGCAACTGAGGCTCAGTCCCTCTGTGGCTAAGGGGGGTCATGTAGGATCCACCTCTGAATTGTCATTAGAAAAGGGATGTACCCACGGTCTCCGACTCTGCATTGACCAAGGTTACCCCGTAGAAAACCAATCAGACTTATGTGGACATCTGAACTGACTGGGCTTCCATAGGCATCTGATGTCAGGTGTAAGAAAAGTCCAAGGCAGAAAGCAGGAGAGCTGGTGCAGCTGAGGCAGGGTTTCACCTGCTGAAGGCCGACTGTGACAGCCATGGAGGAAGTCAAAGACTCTGAGACGCAACTCAAGAAATCCTTAATACAAATATTATCTTTAAAATTTGTTTAAGCAAAGACCACAATTTTGGGAACAAGACAAAAGATCTAATTCAATAAGTTGCATCCTGCTTGTATAGGACATGCAAAATGGCAGATTATAAAAGAAGATATTTTAATTGAACCATTTCCTTGATTATTGTCATAGATTTACTAATTTCTCTTCAGGATCAAAAGTGGAAATGACTCTGAATTCCCCATTACCTATTTGTATTTGTTTTATGTAAGTATATTTAAATATTCTTACGTAGTTCTCATTTCATTGGATGGGTTCAGTAACTTTTACCAAATTTTGTTGGGGTTCTTTTAAAGTGCTAAGTCTCCCCTCCAAAAAATGACAGACACATGTGCACATGCAAGCATAGACTTTTTTTTTGATATTTGTAGGTTGAACCCAGATAGACTGCCAGAGTCAAGATTTCAGTGCTATGAGAAATCAAACTCACGTAAGCATCATCCTTTACAGACTGGGTTTTCTGCCTTTTTGTGTCTAAAGTTATAATAACCATTGTGACAGGTTTCCTCAGAAGGATTGCTGACCTGTGTTTACATTAAATCATACCAGGTGACTGCCTCAATTCAGTGCAAATGCCATTTGTGAGAAAGCATAGCAGAAATGTGTTTTTTTATAATAAAAATTCTAAAAGAGCAAATCTTTCATTGTGTATCTTCTATGTGCCAGTTGTTTGATATACATATCACTCAAATTTCCCATGAGCTCACAAAGCAGACAGTGTTATCTCCATTTTTACAGAAGAGAAAATGGAGGCTAAGTGAGCTGAGTTGCTGAAGTACTCGTGATCAGAAAGAGGCAGAGCCAGGATTTAAATCCAGGCATGTCTGGCTCAGAAGCTCTGTTCCTTCTCCTACACCTGAGGCTTTGTCACATGCACCGTGCATGTCTTCCTGGAAATCAACATGCTCAATCCACTGCACCTCACCTTCTTATGTAATAAACTGGAGGGATATGGAGAGCCATCTGCTTCGAGAACAACATATTTCAGTCCATAAGGCAAATAAGTTGGCAGAAACAGGATTGAGACATTGCCTTTTGGCATTCCTAACTTGCTCTGCACTTATAAAATAGAAATATATAGTCCAACAAGTGGATTTCATAAGCCTAACATTATCATTCATTCCGAAATAAGCAGAGTCAGGGACATCATGTACACAATAAGGGAACCTCATTTTGGAAGATGATGTCAGGCAGGAGGAATTATTATTTTTTAACTCCTACCTCCTAAAGCTTACAGGTGACTTCATGAAATATACTTCAATGCTGAGAACAATGAAGGAGTAAAACAAAAAAGGAAAAAAGCTTGGGATTAATTTTTAAAAGCACATGATCAAAAGATCATTTACAAGATAAAACAAAGTAATGTTTTCAAAGCAAGGCTGATCATCCAAATTTATCTTAAGAGCTTTAAATATATGTAGGCACCTGAGCCAAACTTCAGGCAGTGTTTTCAAGAGTAAGGCTCAGGCATCTATTATAAATCTCCTGTGGTCATTCTGGTGATCAATTTCAGTTCAGAGCCATTGCTTAAAAAATTTGTAAGCTAATAAATGGAGATCCTATTTGTTTATTTTAATCTGGATGTGTCATCTTGAAGAATAAGCACATATTTTTAGTATGAATTCTAAATGATCAATAATAAAAGAAATATTTAAAGATCAATGTAAGAAATTCCACTTGGCTCTCATGTGTCTTTTCCAGAAGTTCCTAAGAATCTCAAAAACTTTCAAGAAGCCCTTATATGTAATTATAGTTGCTTGAATCACTGAAACAAGAGAGCTCACCGAGAAGCCACTGTGAATTTTGTAGCAGGCATATGCCCATGCTTCTAGTAACAGCCTCTCTTCTTTTCTTGGGGAAGGAGATTCTAATTCACATTCAAACACAGAACATATGGAGAAGATTATTCTGGGAGATGTAGTTCCAAGTAGTTGTGGCTAGGAAAAAGTAGTGACTGAAAACCTAGCATCATCTTTAAATCTCTATAATAGGAAAAAGCTCGACATAAATAAGCTGAGCACTTATACTGCTTGGGGTTCATTCAGGAAAACAAATCACAGCCATTATTTCAACAGGGAGCATTTAATATGGGGAATTTGTTCATCAAGTGCTAGAGGACTGAAAAAAGAGGAGACCATTAAAAGGGATCATTATGAAAAACTTAAATAATAACACTAATGAATGAAATAAATAAAATAAGCCTCCTGTACCCACCACTCAGCTTAAGAAATAGTTTCTCTCATACCTCTGAAGCCTCCTCTCCATTCCTAAAACCCTTTCCTCTGCTGCTCGTGTTCACAGCTAAACTATTCATGAGGACACCAAGACATCAGCAGCAACACTGTAGGGGCAGAGGAATGAAAAGAAGAAGTTAAGATTATTAGAATCTACAAGTTCATGGAGGGGATCTAAAGAATCAGGATTCTGAATTTCCAGGATGTTTCTACCTATCTGGCTGCTGCTGGTACATTAGGGGCTTGGAGGAGGGACTCATAGAATGGGGTTCTCTAATCTCCATGTAAGGATGCTGCCTCATTGATGCTGGTAGTGCAGAACGTGGAGAGAGGCCCTTTCTATGTTGTTGTGACTCAGACACATAAGGAGTAGGCACTGTCAGCCTGGCGCTGAGAAGGGGCATGATGAGGCTGGTAGTGGGAGTGCCCCGGTAAACTGCAAGCTTTTATTATGCTGCCTCCAGGATAAAGGGCATGGTAGAGTGACCTGGTAGGAAAAATAAACAAGACTCTCCTCCTCTTCTCTTGCCATCCATTCTTTCCCCGATTTCTTCCTATTGATGGAAACTAACAGGAGGCCTTCTGACAATAGAGAACTGTGTTGTTTGCAGAACTGTCATTGCAAAGCAGGACACAGGAAAATGAATTTGAAACCTAATACCTGCAGAATTATTCAGTGGAAAAGGCTGAATAATAGCAACAGGATAAGCCCAAAGAAGATGGAAGATAGAAATAATAAAGGGAAGAACATAAATGTCTAAAATGGGTAAGAACATTTGATTGTTGTTACAGCCTGCTTAGGGCAAGCTGCCCCAGCCAGCTCTCCACTGCTCCAGTCTAAACTCCCCCCTAGTCTGGTCCTAGCTAATCATTTTTGGGAGGTGGGGGGTGGTGACAAAGATCTCTCTTTCACTTAGAAGATCAGCAAGTCCTCGAATAGAAAGTCCTGGATAAATTTTAGCTGTGAACACTGAAAGCAGAGGGAAGGGTTTAGGAGTGGAGAGGAGGCTTCACAGGTGTGAGAAAAACTTTATTTCTTAATCCGGGTGGTGAGTATGGGAGGCTTATTTTATTTATTTCATTCATTAGTATTATTATTTCAGAATATTTATATATGATCCTCCTTTGCACGGAGCATGTATTTTATGAGACACTGAAGAAAAGCTAACAGCAGTTTTGCTGAAGTTCCTCTGTGGTCTCGGGAGGATGCCATGACCTCAGCAGCAAGGCCATTCACAGCTTTGACTGCCCTGTGCACAGCACACACACCAGACACATTGGAGCTCCAGGGAACAGCACGGCCCAGCAGGAGGCTCACCTGGTTGGATGGGTGGAAGGAGGGAGGTGGTGAACAGTGTATGGTAGCCTTGTGGGTTTGTTCATGGAGTATGCATGAGGAGCTTTCTGGGGAGTCCCTTACAAAACTGAAAAAAATTTGGAATGAAGGTCTCACAGATATGGTAGGAATAGGTCAGGGAGATTTTGTATGTTCTGAGTCTACAAGCTACTGTAGCCCTGTGTTTATGGATCATGTAAATATCACGTAAATAATAGCCCACATTACTCTTCTGGTCTTGAGAGCATCCTTAAAATCTTTGCTTTTGTATAGGACCAATACCAGTGTAGTTTCTCTTGTGTTTCACATCTATATGACTCTCTTTGGTTTCCCAGTATACCATAGAGAATCAATTTACAAAATGTAGCCATAGTGCTTAGAGGCATTAATTCTACTCTTAGAATAAACAGTTTATTCTCAGGGTATGGTTTTTTCACTATAGGATGAGGACCATTGAGATAGCAGCATAGTAAAGATGTCTGTTTAATTCTTATCTATGGGACAAGATATTAAAATGACATATAATTGGACATCTGTTTAGATATATTACTATTATCAACTATGGCATTGAAAACCAACCTGGTGGACTGAAACAACAGAAGCAGAAATCAAGAAAAAAATCTCATTTGAAATAGCAAAAAGAAAAATAAAATACCTAGGAACAAACCTAACCAAAGAGGTAAAAGACCTGTACTCAGAAAACTACATAACACTGAGGAAAGAAATCAAGGAAGACACAAACAAATGGAAACATATACCATGTTCATGGATTGGAAGAGTTAATATCATCAAAATGCAATTTACCCAAAGCAATTTACACATTCAATGCAATACCTATTAAAGTACCAATGGCTTATTTCACAGACATAGAACAAACACTCCAAAAATTTATATGGAACCATAAATGACCCCAAAGAGCTGCTGCAATTTTGAGAAAGAAGAGTAAAGTAGGAGGGATCACAATACCTGACACTAAACTATATTACAAGGCCACTGTAATCAAAACAGCCTGGTACTGGCATACAAACAGGCACATGGACTAATGGAACAGAACAGAGAGCCCAGAAATAAACCCAAGTCTCTACAGTCAATTAATATTTGACAAAGGAGGCAGCAATATAAAATGGAGTAAAAACAGCCTCTTCAACAAATGGTGTTGAGAGAACTGGACAGCTACGTGCAAAAAAATGAAACTCGAGCACCAACTTACACCTTATACAAAAATAAATTCAAAGTGGATAAAAGACTTAAATATAAACCGTGACACTGTTAAAGTCCTAGAGGAGGACATAGGTAGGAAAATCTCAGATATTTCATGCAGAAACTTTTTTATTGACATGTCCCCTAGAACAAGGGACATAAAGGAAAGAATAAATAAATGGGACCTCATCAAAATAAAAAGCTTCTGCACAGCTAAAGAAAACAGTATCAAAACAAAAAGAGAACCAACTGTATGGGAAAAATATTTGCCAAAGATACCTCAGACAAGGGTTTAATCTCCAAAATATACAAAGAATTCACACGACTCCACTGTAAGAAGACAAGCAACCCAATTAAAAAATGGGCAAAGGACTTGAACAGACACTTCTCCAAGGAGGACATACAGAGGATCCAAAGACACATGAAACGATGTTCCATATCGCTAGCTATCAGAGAGATGCAAATTGAAGCCACAATGAGATACCACTTTACACCAGTTAGAATGGCTATAATAAAGAAAGCAACAAACAACAAGTGTTGGAGAGGTGGAGAAAAGGGGACGCTAGTGCACTGGGACTGCACTTGGTGGGACTGCAGACTGGTACAACCACTATGGAAAACAGTATGGAACTTCCTCAGAAAACTAAAAATGGATCTGCCTTTTGACCCAGCAATTCCACTGCTGGGACTCTATCCTAAGAACACTAAAACACCAATCCAAAGAACCTTTGCACCCCAATGTTCATAGCAGCACAATTTACAATAGCTAAGTGCTGGAAGCAACCTAGATGCCCATCAGTAAATGAATGGATCAAAAAACTATGGTACATTTACACAATGGAATTCTATGCAGCAGAAAGAAAGAAGGAGCTCCTACCCTTTGCAACAGCGTGGATGGAGCTGGAAAGCATTATGCTAAGCTAAATAAGCCAGGCAGTGAAAGACAAATACCATATGATCTCACCTTTAACAGGATCCTAAACAACAAAACAAAGAAACAAGCAAAATATAACCAAAGACACTGAAATAGGGGACAGACTGACAGTGACCAGAGGGGAGAGAAGAGGGAATTTCAGGGGAGAATGGGAAGGGTTTACAGGAACAAATTTAAAGGACACATGGACAAAAACTAGGGGGAGGCTGGTAATGGGAGGGAAGTGGAGAGGGATGGGTGGGTGGGCTGGAATGGGAGTAAAAGGGAGAAAACTGTACTTGAACAATGATTAAAATAAAAAAAAAGAAACTCTCAGGTAAAAAAAAAAGAAAAGAAAACCAACCTGGTGGTAAATGAGAAAACAACAAGCAAGGGATGTTTGGATAATTTCACTCAATCCTATGTTCTACCCAATTTATCAGGCAAAAATACATAAACTATGTTTGAAAATCAGCCATGCAATATTTCTGGACAATTTTCATAAAAGTGGCTTATCTGTCATAGTTGCTTAGAGATTTAGCTCTGTGTGGCATGGTGACATTTCAGGCCATTGCTCTGAGCCAGACTTACACAAGTGAGAGCCAGCCAGGCATGATTTGAGGGGCCCCAAAGCTTGAAATAATAACTCTACCCACTACCCTGTATTGTCTCTAAAAGTGGGATTCACAGCTCAAATGTTTTATGGAGTTAAAAGTATTTTTGTCTTTGTCATTTTATTTTTAATAATGTTTGTTTTTTGTTATCAGTGAGGAATGTCCAGTTTACAAAGAAGAAGAGGGTGTTTCCTTATAAAAGCTTTCACTTGCTGTTGTTATCTGGCAAGCAGCCTAATTCTGAATGACATTGGTATGTGGGAGAGTAGCAATCATAGTACTGATGGTGGTTATTGTTGCTTGAATGGAAATATAACTTGCATGAATTGAACAGTGTTCAGCTCAATAAATTTTTACATGTGCGTATACCCAAGTAACCACTACCCAGAGGTTCCTTCCTGTCTCTTTCCAGTCAATACCC
The DNA here is from genome assembly GCF_019186645.2 of Phyllostomus hastatus. Classification (NCBI taxonomy): domain Eukaryota; kingdom Metazoa; phylum Chordata; class Mammalia; order Chiroptera; family Phyllostomidae; genus Phyllostomus; species Phyllostomus hastatus. The sequence goes on along the minus strand of NW_025333622.1, from coordinate 8,720,287 downwards.
AGCTGTGTCTCCCCGCCAACAGACACCAAAAGGTAAACACTATTCTGACTTATATCACCACAGCTTGGTTGTGCCTATTTTAGAACTTTTTATAAATAGAATCATTCAGTGTGTATTCCTTGGTGTCTGGCTTTTTTAACTTCATATTATATCATAGAGACTCATTTATGTTGTTGCATTTATCAGTGGCTTGTGCTTTTTCATTGCTGTGTAATCGTCTATAAATATACCACAATTTATTCATTCTCCTGTTGGTAGACATTTGGGTTGTTTCCAGTGTTTAATTAGTTTTAAAAAACTGCTATGAACAATTTTTTTATCCTCACTCAAGGACATTTTTTTCATTGCTTTTAGAGAGAAAGAAAGAGAGGAAGGAACAGAGAGAGAAAAATATCAATGTGAGAGAGAAACATCAATCAGTTGCCTCCCAAATGCTCCCAGACTGGGGTTGTAGGTGCTGGGATTGGAGATCAAACCTGCAACCTTTTGGTTATGGGAATGCTCCACCCACCTGAGCCACACCAGCCAGTCAGGGCTGCTGTGCACATTTTTGTGCATTTAGCTCAATGGCATATGCATTTTCTTCTCTTAAATATGTATCAAGGAGTGGAATTCCTGGATCATAGGTTTAGTAGAAAATGCTCAAACTATTTACTGAGAGGGTAGTTTGATAGGAGGTATACTGGCGCTTCTCTGTTTGCCCTCTAGAGCTATCCTCTGTTTTTCTTTCTTATTCTGTGCCCTAAATCACCCCAGTTTGTATTCTGGTTGGATTCAGCTAATGGAAGTCACAACCATTGATTGGAGAATGGGAAGACAGAGAGAGAGAGAGAAAGAGAGAGAGAGAGAAATATCTCACAGTATTCAGCTTTTCTGTGGTCTCTCTGCTTCATCACCGCAGAGAGAGTGGCTCCATTCTCCTACAGCCACAGCTCCTGTTGGACAGTCCCTCTTGCACTGGTTCCACAAACACCATCCTTCATTGCTTCTTTAATCTCAGCAGGTGATTATGGTTGCCTCTGGTTGCTAGTCCCTACTAGCATGATGCTCTTATCTTACTCACATCACTGCAAAGTAATACTTCGATAAAAATGTAAAACCTCTGAGTATGTTCTCTTTTCTTGTAGGGAATTTTATTGATATAGGAGGAAGTAAAAATGGTTTTAAGAGAGGGTAGAATGTTTTGGAACATATAGGGGTTTCTACTCTGCATGAGAGAATTGTCACAGCAGAGATTGTGCTGGAAGTAGTTATTTAGAGCAATTCAAGTCAATAGCTACGTTGGGTGTGGACTAGAATGCTGATCAATGTATAGATGAGGTTTCCATCCACAAGCAGTTTTGCTGACAAGTAGACAAGCGGGACTTTGATCCTGGCTGCACATGACTCTACTAAGCCTCGATTTTTTTCTTTTATAAAATGGAAATAATGATTATATCTGCTACCACACCTCCAAAGTTGTCAGAAAGTGAAGAAAATCAAGATATACACCAAAGATGTGAGAGAGGTTTTGTGATTTCATTATAGAAATTCATCCAGCAGTGGTAGGAGTATCTAGGAAGTATTCTTGAACTACTCAAATTTTTGGAGGCAAGGTCCCATATATCCTGTAACTTCAGGGAGATACAACCACCAACCAAAGTAGAGAAGCTTGCTTCAGGGCAGCAGTCTAATATAGTGGTTAAGACCAAACAAGGGTTTAAGGGTCAAGTGGGAGCAGGAATCTAGACTGTCTTTTATTGACAATATACCCTTGATCCAGTGCTGAGCATATCTCAGTTCTGTTTACTGTCAAGGGGGGATAAACATCCTTATGCCTTTTATAATAATTGTTACTAAGGCCTTCCCCCCCCGCCCCCGCCGACACAAAAAGATACATAAACATGTTTATAAGAATGGTTCTTCCTACTTTGGCTAAATGCTGGGATAAGCTGTCAGGAAATATAAAGCTACAGAGGTTGGCGCTGTGGGTTACATTGCTGTGAGGGGAATATTGAAAGTGGGCAAGGAGAGAGGTGCATGAGAAGATAAGATTTCATAGCTGAATAGGCATGAAGTCTAGGAATGGTGGTTCTGGGCACTGACATGTATCTTGAATAAGATCTTGATTCTGGGATAGAAAATTAGAATCTGCTGTGCCTGAGCACAACAAATCAGAGGCAGATCATTACAGTATGTAACTTACACTGGATCTGTCTTCAGCAATTTTAAATTAATTTATTTATTTTAAACAACAGTCATTTGAATAAGTTCTTTTTTGCAAGCCCAGCACTTTATTCCTATTATCTTCATTTTATTCATCTTAGAGACACAATATCAGGATCAATCTGTGTGTGTTTCTGATACACACACGATGACATATTGTCAGTAACTGCACAGTTCAAAGCAAAGCCTGACATTAGTTAGCTGCAACAGAAGCAGGAGAAATAAAAGGATTTATGAGAAAACAGATTTCAGTTTGTCTGTGGGCATGCTTGCCAAAGCAAAACAGTTTCTAAGGCAGCTAAGGCTTTGGGCAAATTCTGATAGCATTGAAGGGTGAGGAAATAGTCAAGGAAGCAAACAATGTGCTTCTGGCATCCTGCTGGTGATTCAGAAAATTCTGATTCAAAAACAAGAATTATTTTCAAAGGTCTTTTGACAGAGCTGACAAGCTCTTTAGCTGTCAGCCACTCTCCAGAGGCCCTAATGAGCTCTTCCTTGTCAGGTCTTTCTGTCTAAGCAAAGAATTGCTAGTCTCTCTATCTGCCACCCCACAGTGAATGCACTTACTTTTGCCTATGCAGAATATAAATTATTATTTAATGCAAACACTTGTTCAGGTTGATCACTACATTGTTTCTGTCAACCTATGTCAGTATGGTCTTTAATGTGTCAGTGGCTCAATAGCAGCATGTGTATGTAAACAAGTGGTTAGAAAGTTCCTTTCTGTTGAAAAACTGATAGGTATTCCTGAAGAAGTTGCTGTAACTACCTTTGGGACTCAAACTTCCTGAGGCTCTTGTAGGTGGTCAAAATACCTTACCTTATTTTCTACAATAATAGCAAGTCATAAGAAAGCACAATAGAGATGACATCTTGCGAAAGAATGCTTCTTTAAGTATATTTAATAAATTCCATTATTCTTTCTGTACAATATTCAAAATCTCTGTCCAATTCAACATACAGAGATACCCACTTTAATTTCAGAATTCAGAAATCCCCTTTGAGATGGGCTTCTGTTATTTTCTAGATTAACCTTTCTTATTAATTTTCTCATGGTTTTTGAAAATATTCTACACTGTTTCTCTCTCTTTCCTCCATGTTAAATGGTGTTTTCCATTTTTAGTTTTAATATTCTTCCTCAGCATAGAATGGTGGTCAAGGCCTTGGACCTTGGAGTAGTTCAATCTGGGTTTTGAATTCTGGTCAAATTCTTGGTCCTCTTTTCCTACACCCATCACCTCTGTGTTATCTGATGTATCATCGATGTATTTGGAATTAACTCCTACTCTACTCTACTTTTTAATGAAATTTCCTTTTCTTTGATTAAAATCTCTTCAGATACCTTTATTCTCTTAGTAAGTTTGCCTCATATGTTTGAGAGAGAAGCTACCTTTCCATAAAAAAGACATGAAAAAACTAAAATAACAACAGGAAACAAAAATCATCATACAATTTAATGGCTCTTCAAAGTTTATTTCTACAGTGAAAAAAAGGAAAAAAATGAAAAGAAATGAAAGAGAAAGAAAAGGAAGAGAAAGACATAACAAAAACAATCAGTGTCTACATTTTGTAACCTCAAGTGTAACTTCTGGTATGGCCAAATAACCCATTACTAGAACACCTCTCTGAAAGATAATAATCAAAACTCTGGACAAAATAAAATAAATAATTTGTATATACTGGAAACTAAAGAAAATTGGGCAAATTTTGGGTGGAAGTTGATACTTGGGTGAATGTAATGACAGGGGTGAGCGTCCCATCTTTACAGATGGCATGAAAAATGAGAATATGGAGATCCGAGAAATGAAAGCTGCTGGGAAAGTGAAGGAGCAACCCAGGCAAGGAGAGAGTCAGAGACAATAAGCTCCAAATTTGGTATATAAATTCTGAACAAATCTTAGAATAACTCTTGAACCACACATTTGCGGGACAGACTTAATGCACCCTAATGAGAACAAAGGATCAAACTAATATTTTAGTCACCAGTCAAAAGACAGAATTTTCCATTTGACAGTAACAAAATTATTTACTTGCTAAAGTGAAAACAATAAAAACTATTCTTGAGTCATTCATTGTGTTTAGCACATAATTTAAAATTACTTGACATACACAGATTTAGGAAAGGATGGGACACTCTCAAGATAAAAGATAATAAACCAAGACTAAACTAAAGAATAACCAAATGTTGGAATAAGCAGACTAAAGAGTTTAAAGCATCTATTATAGCTAGGCACAATAAAGTAAGGGAAAATATACTCACCAGAAAATAAAACAGAAAACTAAGCAGAAAAATTGAAACTTTATCAAAGAATCATATATAAATTTTATAACTGAAAACTTTAAATCTGAAAATATACTAGATAGGCTAACAGGAGAATAAAGAGACAAATTAATTAATAAACTTTAATATTGACCAATATGTCTTATTTAATCTGAGGCACAATTAAAAAAAAGAACAGAGTCCCAGGTACCTGTGGAACAACATAAAAAGGTATAGTGTATGTGTAATTGGAGTTCTAGAAGGAAAAAGAAGAAAATGGGTAGTAAATATATATATATTTTAAAGATTTTATCTATTTATTTTTAGAGAGGGAAGGGAGGGAGAAAGAGAGAGAGAGAGAAACATCAATGTGTGGTTGTTGGGGGCCGTGGCCTGCAACCCAGGCATGTGCCCTGACTGGGAATCGAACCTGCAGCACTTTGGTTTGCAGTCCATGCTCAATCCACTGAGCTATGCCAGCCAGGGCCTGGTAGTAAATATATTTTAAGAAATAATGGACAAAAATTTCACCAATTTGGTGAAAGACATAAAATTTCAAATGAAAGAAGATCAGTGAATCTAAAAAGTGACAAATGCGAAGAAAACCACACCTATGCACATCATAGTCATTCTGCTAGAAAATCAAAGTTGAGAAGAAAAGGTAGCTTACAAAAACTAAAAAATGACACATTATACATAGTGGAACAATAATCAAATTCCATTGATTTCTTAACAAAATCCCCAAAGGCCAAAAGACAGTGTAACAACACAGTTACAGTGGTTTTTTTTAAAAGAAACTTTAACACAGAATTCTATATACATAAAAAATACCTAAATATCTGTCAGAAATAGAGCAAGGTAAAGACATTATCACAGAAAAGAAAATAAAGAGAATCAATTACCAGCAGACATGTGTTACAAAAGGTGTTAAAGGAAATTCTACAGAACTAGGGGGAATGATAGCAGATAGAAACTCAGATGTTCAGAATATAATTAAGAGCATTAGAAAAGGTCTATAAAAATATAAAGACTGTTTTTATTCTTAATCTTTCACATATGTGTGTTGAAAAGAAATCCTAATATTGTTTACAAGGTATTTACTGTACAAAGATGTAATGGGTATATCAGTTATAATACGAAGGACAGGAACAGGGATAAATGGACCTATATGGTTAAAATTGTCTGCATTTTATGTAGAGTAATACAATATTAACTCTAAGAAGACTGGCAGTTATAGGTGTTCATTGTAATTCCACAGCGATTAATAAAAATAGATCACTAAAAGTTAATGCAAAGAAACATAGCCGAGAAGCCAATAAGTGCATTTAAATTCTTTTCATATTTTGTTTATAAAATACTTCAAAATACTTCATGCAGTACATTTTAATTATTTTTTTAAAATGCTGAACCTATACATTATCCTAGAAAAAAAATATTCCATAGAAGAAGGCTTGGTTGATTGCTGTTTACTTCGATTTAAGACCAGAGTATCTTAATGAAAACTTCTGTGGCAGGGTTAAAAAAATCAGTGGTTCAGGATTTTGGTTTTAACTGCTAAAGCCAAAGCCATCTGCTCTTTCCCATGGAAATCTCTTTGACCTTGTTTTCCTTGTCCCATATTTAGTGTGCCCCTGGGAGAATGTTTCTGTTCCCCTTTATTCTGGTTTACACTCTAAGAGCAAGTCTTGAAACCTGTGGGAAGGGCGTGCATCAATATCACTGGGAAAGTAAACAAATGGGCCTGAAATTCCTGGAACACTCATGTGTTAAGTTTTCATTCTCATAAAAATAGGTTAAAATAATAAATTATGACTGTTACTTTAAGTGAGGTATGACAATTGAGGTTACAGAGCTCTCACCTGTAAGATATATGCCTATCTCATTTCAGAATAATAACAAGTGCAAAATAAGCAATTTTTTGTTTAGGATATTTTAAATATATTTATATCTTTATATAGCCAGCCCATAGCAATAATTACATATGTAGATTAAGATGAAATGTGCTGTTTCTATCTCCCCCCAAAATTATAATATGATTTCACCATGGGTAGAAGTCATAGTTGGATTTTACCATAAATGGTTGGAGGTTGTAAATAAATTTCCATCTGGGTTTATAATCTACATAAAACTCTCTTCCCCTCTTATGGAGTAAGAGGGAAAGGAAGGTCAGAAATGCCTTTCCTTTCATGGAGTAGTGCCTTGGTGTTTCCTGCGGAGAATTAATTACAGTCTTGGCATAACACCTCTATCACCTTCTCTCACTGCTCCTTTCCCTATCCATGAATGAGATTTTCCAGCTTTGGGTCTCAGTACAATTGAAACAGCTGAAGTGCAAGTAATACCTAAATGCTGTTTGTGCATTGTATTAACCAGGGAATAAATGAACATAAAACCTTTTCAACTTTTTTGTTTTGCAAATTTTATAAAGTGGTTTTAATTCTATCCGTATCCACATCATTTTTCCTATGTCTCTTTCTTCATCTCCTGCTTAAAAAAATTATCAAAGAGTGCTTTAGAAGAAAAATAAGCTTTCAGGCCCACTACTTTCATGCCTTTGGCTTTGCCAAGAATTTAATCCTCAACATGAGGGATGTGGTAAAGTATAAGTTATAATCTACAGGAGTATAATGATTCTAAAGTTATATTAAATAGGATGAAATTTCAGTTATACCCTATTCTTAGGTGCTTTGACCTTGACTAGTTACTTAACTTCTTCAAACCTTGGTTTCCCAATCTTTAAAATGGGATAGTAATTGTATTCATGTGATAGCTTAAATGTACTAAATCATAAATTACCCAACACAATGCTTACCACATCTTAAGCAATCTGTAAATGTTAGTTGTTCTTATCATATTCCTGTCCACTTGACTTTTTCCATCTCAAGAAATTTTCCTTGGCCTTTTTTTCCAGTGAAACCAAAGTCACTGTTAGCTCATCCTATCAAATGTCCATTAGTAATGCAAATAGACAGTTCTGTGTTTCATAGCCAGAGGCCTAAATTAGCCATAGCCATCTTGTCCAAAAGAGAGGATAAAAATCAGCAGGTTGAATTCTTTCCAAACTTCAGCTTGTAGCCTAGAGCATTTTGAATTCTCAGCTGCTTCAGTAGAAACCCAAGTTTAATTGATTTGTAAAACAATATAAGCTACTCTCCATTCAATGATGCAAGAATGCAAAAAATGTGTTCTGAAGTGGATTCTTGTGTTTTCCTTGATTTATAAATGTACAAGAAGTAACAAATATGTGAAAAAAAAATTAAAATGCCATTAACTTTGCAAGCATTTAACCATTTCTGGCCTGAAGATTTCATAGTAGAATTTACTTTTCATTAAGAAATAAAATTTTTAGCCCTGGCTGACATGGCTCAGTGGATTGAGTGCGGGCTGTGAACCAAAGTGTTGCAGGTTTGATTCCCAGTCAGGGCATATGCCTGGGTTGCAGGCCATGACCCCCAGCAACCTCACATTGATGTTTCTCTCTCTCTTTCTCTCTCCCTTCCCTCTCTAAAAATAAATAAATAAAATCTTTAGTAGAAATAAAAAGAAATAAAATTTTAAATCATTCTAGCCAATGTTTTCTTCAAAACATATTTTAGTTGTTCACTAAACATTAAGAAAAAAGGTATATTGAATCTTGTGGATTGCAGAGCTGAGATTTATGGTAATAAATGCTCACTGTCTCTAATAATCTATACTTGTTTGGACAAAGGAACGAACAAAGTATCTTTGTTTGTGGAGAAAAAAGGTTGATTGCTCTTTTCCTGAATTAGAACTCTTAGTAGAAAGTGACAGAAACACCTATCAAACTGGTGTGAGAAGAAAGAGAAAGAGAGAGAGGGAACATCAAGAGGAATTTATTATGAAACTTTGCTTCCCCGCACAACCAAAAGAAAGATAACAACCAATTTAAAAACAAAAACAACCAGAATGCCAGAAAATCAAACTGCATGGAAGTCCAACAACCAAGGAGTTACAGAAGAAACATTCATCCAGGCTGGTAGGAGGGGCAGAGAGGACATGCAGTAAAGCAATGGCTGGAGTACCCAGAGGTCCCACATTCATGTGCAGATAAGCTGGAAGGAGCAAATGGGGAATGAGACAAACTGCACAACCCAGGGTTCCAGCTCTTGGAAATAAAGGCTCAAAACCTGTGGCTATAAAGTCTCTGGGGCTTGTGGGTATGGGTGAAATTTCCAATCTCACAAGAGAGTTCATTGGAGTGGCCCACGTGATCCTAGAATGTCCACAAGCCCACCCACCTGGGAATCAGCACCTGACAGGGCACAATGCACTTGTCAGAAGTGAGGGAAGTGACAGAAAGTGGAACAAGAGCCGAGCAATTGAGCACATGGCATTGTTTCCTCTCTGACCCCTCCTCCACAGACAGCACCTCAACACAGGGATGTGGGTTGTCCTGCCCTGGTAAATACCTAAGGCTCTGCCCCTTACAATGCAACAGGTGTGCTGAGACAAAGGAATATGGCCCAAAAGAAATACCAGATCGAAACTCCGGAAAAAGAACTAAGCAATGAGGAAATAGGTTACTATAAGATGCAGAATTCAAAACACTGGTAATCAGGATGCTCACAGAAATGGTTAAGTGTGGTTGCAAAATAGAGGAAAAAGTAAAGGCTACGCAAAGTGAATACAGGGAAATATCCAGGGAACCAACAGTGAAGAGAAGGAGACCGGAACTCAAATCAATGATTTGGAACAAAAGGAAGAAATAAACATCCAACCAGAACAGAATGAAGAAACAAGAATTCAAAAAAATCAGAAGAGGCTGAGGAACGTCTGGGACAACTTTAAACATTCCAACATCCTAATCATAGGGGTGTCAGAAGAAGAAGTAGAACAAGAAATTGAAAATTTATTTGAAAAAATATAAAGGAGAACTTTCCCAAACTGGCAAAGGAAATAGACTTCCAGGAAGTCCAGGAAGCTCAGAGAGTCTCAAAGAAGTTGGACCCAAGGAGGAACACACCAAGGCACATCAGGAGTACATTACTCAGGATTAAAGATAAGGAGAGAATCTTAAATGAAGCAAGAGAAAAGAAAACAGTTACCTGCAAAGGAGTTCCCATAAGACTCTCAGCTGATTTCTCAAAAGAAATCTTGTAGTCAAGAAGGGTCTGGAAAGAAGTATTGAAAGTCATGAAAGGCAAGGAGTTCTATCCAAGGAGACTCTGTCCAGTAAAGCTATCATTTAGAATTAAAGGGAGAATAAAGCACTTCTCAGATAAGGTAAAGTTAAAGGAGTTCATCATCACCAAGCCCTTATTATATGAAATGTTATATGAAATCTAAGAAAAAGAAGATAGGAAACTATGAATAGTAAAATGACAACAAAACTCACAACTACCAACAACTGAACCTAAAAAAACAAAACAAAAACACAAATGAACTAAGCAAACAACTGGAACAGGAACAGAATCACAGAAATGGAGATCCTGTGGAGGATTATCAGTGGGGAGGGGAAAAGAAAGAATGGGGAATATAGGTACAGGGAATAAGAAGCATAATTGGTAGGCACAAAACAGATGTGGGGGGTTAAGAATAGTATAGGAAATGGAGAAGCCAAAGAACTTATATGTAGGACCCATGAACATGAACTAAGGAGGGGGGAATCCTGGAGCAAGGGTGCATGCAAGGAAGAGGGGGTTAAAGGGCAGAAAAAAACAGGACAACTGTAATAGCATCATCAATAAAATATACTTAAAATATGAAAATATTTATAAATTAAACTTACATGTTTCCTAATCCTCATGTAAGTATATACTATATATGTAAATTTCTTGAAAACAAATCACATAATTTTTAATGAGATAAATATAAGACATTCAAAATACTATAGATTTAAAACAAATATTTCACAAAACTTAAAAGCCATCAGGACCATGACCACTGAATTATGAGTAATTCCTTTGTGATATTAACTTCAATCCTCTTTTCCAATTTGATTCCAATTCATAATTTTCTCATCTTTCCTTTGTATCTTAAACTGATGTACTTTCATTTATTCATCTCTTAGTAAAATTTCACTCCTATTACTTCTATCAGTCATCAGAAGACATCTTTTGGTTATCTGCCCAACTTACAACAATTCCTTTTTTCTGGAAATGGACCATCCTTGCATTTAGCTAGAGAATTTACTCAGGAGCCATGCTTTGCATGTGAAAAGCTGTCTTCCTGGTGAAAGACTGTTGGACTTCAGATGAACATTTGGCTTACGGTGAACAACTCAGACCATCCCAGAAATTTAGAATTGGGAATGAAAGACAGTTTCTCAGGGGTAGATGAATAAAAATATATTTACATGTTAAAAGATTTAAACTTGGGAACACCTGAACACCCAAGAAAACAGAGCAGCAGAGAAAGCCAGCTAGTGAAAGAGAACAATGAAACAGAAATTAAGGTGGATAAAAGATATGGTTTGAGTTCCTGAAAATTTTCTAAAACATGGTTCTAGTCTCAATAACCAGTTGCATTTTTGCCCTAACTATGATACATTTACTTATTTATTCAATAACTCATTCATTATATATATTTTGAATCTCTACTCAACATTGTGCTAAGTATTCGGTGTACTTTTTCTCACTGAATTTTAATGAAAAGTCTAAACCATAACCAATCACCAAAATAGCAAAACAATGGTGAACATTTAATTAACTCTGACAACATTACAGGAAAATTTAAAGACTTGATTCTGGCTACCACTTCAAATTTTCAAGAGAAATTCCAATTGCATTATGACCACTCTCATTTAGGTGAGCTGAAACAAAAGTTCCTATTTATATGCAGTGCTATTTTCCAAGATTGCCCTGGCAAGCCAATGATGATCTCTGGTGATTATTATGATTTACTTAAAGTTTAAGATGGTATCGGAGAATTTTGATGTGAGAAGGGAAAATCACAACACAGCACAAATATGATTTTTAGCTTTCACTTGTGAAAGAAATATCAATGACTAAGAATATAAGGCTAATGGTACCTAATGCCACATGGCAAAAGGGAAGAAAAAGAAAATCTCCTGACCTACTGTTTCCTAATTTTCTATGTCTTTGTAGCATAATAGTACAAGTCCATAAGTACTAGTCTCCAGAGAAAACATGCTTTTCAATTATCCTAAATGTAATAAGATGTGAAGGAATTATAATTTGTTGTTTTGCATAGTCAACTTTACAAGAGAAAAGAACATACATATTTTGGTAATAGGTATAAATGATTTGTTGTTTTATATAGGTACAAAGCACTGCCATTTCTTCTCCACCAAAGAAGCAGAACAATTGTATTTAGTCCAAACATTAAAGTTGTGTTTAATTTCCCATACCAGCTAGCATTACTTGGGTTCTCATTAGGGGGAATATATGGGTAGTTTTATCACCTACATTCCCAGAGTCCATGTTCTTTCTACCCATTTAGTTTTTAATCCACTGTGTGTCTGGCTTATATCACTACCTCTGTATGAAAGCTGCTCAAATCTTACCTTCTCAAAGTATTTGTCCTTATTATGAAATTCCATAACCCCCTTTCATCTCATTTAGAATGAAATTATAATACTTTCCCATACTTTTAAGACTATACAAGATCTTGACCCAGCCCTTTTCTCCAGACTTACTTCTTGCCATACTTCCCCTTGGTCTTTAATAGGTGTTCCAAGTTAAATTAGAGAAAAAATAGTTGTACTAATTTGTTAGAACTATTATAACAAACACCAGAGACTAAGAGGCTTAATCAGCCAGCACCTAACTTCTCAGAGTTCTGGAGTCCAGAAGTCTGGGATCATGGTGATGGCAATGTTTCTTCTGAGGCCTCTCTTTTTGGCTTGCGGGTGCCCGTCTTTTCTGTGTGTCTTCCCTTGGTCTTCCTTCTCTGCAGATCTGTGTCCTAATCTCCTCTTCTTATACAGACACCAGTTATAATGGATTAGGGCCCACCCAAATGATCTCATTTTATCTTAATTACCTTTACAGACTTTATCTCTAAATGCAATCACATTCTGAGATACTAGAAAATAGGACTTCAACATAGAAATTTTAGAGGGACATGATTCAGCCCATAAACTGGTATTCTTTAGCCATTGATGAATGTGCTTGGGGAAGTTTGGACAGGCCAAGTTAAAGTCATAAGGTACTTGGAAAGAATGATGAAAGAACTACAAATTCATTGACTGCTAGCAGCTTTGAGTATGACAGCATCTGGAGCCCTGTGTTGTGAGCCTCATAGACATGAATGGAACATCTCAGGACCATTTTTTTTTCTCAGAAGATGATTTCAGAGAGTCATCATGGGCGGAGAGCCAAGTGAAGCAGGGCAGAGATCAGTTAGTATACAAGATCAGCAGGCTCCCAGGACAGCCCCATGTCACTTCAGAAAGTCGAGACCAACTGAAGAGAATCTCAGGGGGAAACCACCTCTCATGTTCTAATAAGAAAGTGAGTCTTGTGAAAAATAACAGTATAAGAAAATCCTTTCCCTTCCATTTATCATAAACTATCCAATGAAATGACTATGCAAATAGCAAGCAACATGATGGATTAGGATAATATTAAGGATTTTAGAAAAATTTTAGGTGGTTCTTTGGAAGTGTTTTTGAATAAATTGTCTAGCTCAGGCAAAGAAAGTCCACAGGATTTATCATATTATTGAAAGGAAAATAAAAGATGGAGAATTTAATGCTTGGAAAGATTTAATAAGCTGCCCAAGCAAACCAAGAGAGGCTCATTTTTAAAGTAACTATTTCCACAAAAGCAATAAACAAAAATAAGCAAAGATAGATAAAAACAATGAATTTTTAAAATAAAACAACAGTAAGATAATGGGTTCTACAAAGCCAGTGACTAAATAGTCCCTTTTGAAGAGGGGGAAACTTTAAGTCGTTATTACTTGAAGCTGGAGCCTAGATTTATTTCTATCATTTGTGGAGAATTTTATTTAGAACGTTTATTAGAATTGATGTTTTCTCTGAAAAAAAGGCAGCAGATCAAAGACATACCCTCTCTAGGTGTGTTAAAATTCTAAGTGTGTTGCAATTCTGTGTTACACTTCCACCAGAGAGTTCCATCCTTTCTTGTGCTATTACCTTCTGTCCCAACTCTAACCATGATTAGATTAAGACATATTTGATGGAAGATAAGCCAAAGGGTTAGAATTTATTCTATAATTATTGAATTTATTCTACAATTCTCTCATTAGTCAACTGGGAGTCCGCTTGTGGCACAGGCTTCCTGGCAGAGGCACTGGAGATTTTGAAGCTGAGGTTACTACAGGGGAAAGTGTAGATTTTTTTCCTGAAAAGAGTTTATAGCAGTTTCTAACTCCCAAACTCACTTGGGGGAAAGCCGAACAACTATGACATCTGAACTGAGCAACCATGGTGTTCGTATGGCTGGGAGGGGTGCTTTCATCTTTAGCATGAGAACTTGAAGTGCATTCAAACACTTCATTGATTATAAGGTTGAGGTACAAATATAATTCTGAGAGCAAAATGGCTTCTTTGAAATATTCGTAATAATTAGGCATACCTTGGGATTTATTTGCAGAACAATTCAAAATGTAGGACTTGTGTGTTAATCCCCATGGGAATTTGATCCACAGGGAGTTTTTAAAATTACTCATCTGGCCTAATTTATGCTGAGCCCTAGATAACACAGGCTGTTATAATATTCTTTTATTAAGACATTTAAATCTGCTGTTGAGCCTTTCTATCAATGCTTTTGATGGGCTGAAGAGTTATGATTCAAGCAATTAAGGCAATTAAGCTCTCCTAGACATAATATTCCAAGAAATTATTTACCTACAATCAAGGCAGCATGCAATATATATCTTGAAATAAAAGATACCTTCTGATATCCTAACTTTAATAATAAATTTATGCTTAATTCCACTCTCTGAGTTTTTCATTACCATGCAGCCCAGACATGCAATTAAACTCCTGTCAATACCACATCTTCCAACTTGCACATAAATGACCTTTGGCAAATCATTCATCTTCTCTGCCAGTGTCCTCATCTTTCTGATGAGGAATTAGACAAGGTTCTCAATAGTTGTTATGCATTCAAAATAAACTTGGTTTCAGCTGGTCTGGGGACAACAGGAGCATGTCAATGCTCTCTAAGCTTCTCAGGTGATTTTATTGTGCAGTGAAGGTTGCAAATCACCCAAATGGATAGTGCTATGCTTCTGGATTCTAGATTCAATGATATTTCTTATATAATGGTTGATCATCAACCTTTATTATTGGAGGCGAAATTTGCAGAGTTTGCCATGATGAGATTTTGGAAGTGAGAACTGGAATTGCACCCTGCTTTACCTATGAGAATCCCTAGAAGCTTGTGTGTGATGTTGGTAGAGGGATCGATGGTGAATTAAAGAAATAGGATGGAAGAGCTGACTTGAGAGGATGCTGTGGATTCTAAGACCTTCTGGGAGCCCAGAGTAAAGATCATTGAAAGAAAGTGGCAGAATCAGTACTGAGTGGTAAGCCTTATACTTTTCAGATAGGAATGACACCAGGAAGAATCTGCTAAACCAAGGGTTTTCCTGAAGAAAAGTGAGCTAGAATATCTGAGAAAAATACATTGTCTTCTTTTTTTAGTGAAAGAATACAGGCCTGTAAAAACAAAGGAAAAAATACAGTGCAGTTGGAAGAGAAAGTAAAAGTTTCCTATCTCTGCCAAACTCAACCTGCTGCTTTTCAGAAGTAGCCACTGCTTCCACTTCATTGTGAATCCTTGTAAGATGTTTCTTTTGCATAATGGTCCTACAAAATATTCATGAAATGTATCCATTGATTTGTTTTTTTTTAAAAAGACTAGAATCACATATCATAATGCTATTCTGTGACTCTTTTTCCCCCTCATTTAATATATTGAAAGAACATGTGATATATGCCAAACCACGTAAATGTAGCTTATTCCTTTAAATGCTGTTTGGGAGTTTTGTTAAAAGAGTGTTAGTTCTCTCATGGTGGCCATTTTAAATTATTTCCAGTCTTTGCACCTATTCAATATTCAGTAGTGAATCTTCTTGTTCATATTTGTTCAGTTGGGCTACTATCTCTGTAAAGTACATCCAGTGATGTACAATTAATGGGACAAAAGGATTTAAAGTGTAGATAAAATATAGATAAATATCCTTTCAAATTGTGATATCAATTAATAAAGCCATCAAGACTATTTTGAGTTTTTGTTTTGTCACAACTAATCAACCTGGGAGATTATCAATGTTTTTTTGAGTTTAATTATTATTTTCTATTTTTAATTTGCATTTCTGCAATTATCAGTACATATTTTTAAATAAGAAAATTTACAAAGAGACTCCCACTCACCTACCTACCAAAAGAAATTACATAAGCTTTCTAGTTAGATGGTAATGAAAGAAAACATCTGAAAGAATATATTGGAGGGATTTAGGCAGAATGCAGACATTAATTTGCATTTTCTAATCAGAAATGCATTTATTTTTCTCTTTGTCCTCTGTGGATCTCCAATTTGAATATTCAGCAGGAGAAGGCTGAATACTTAGATTTAACAATAGTTAAACATATTCCTTTCTTATGATTCTGCTCCATCTTTCTAAGGTGAAACATTCAAACAAAGTAAATTTTAATTTTGAATTCAGATGGCTCACTGCTGAAATCATTATGAACACATTGAAAATGGGAAACTTTTCAGAATATTTTACCTCTATAGACAAATTGGCACTTTCAGAGAATATTGGCAGGATGGGGCCCCACACATCATCCCCATTATCTCCCTTCCTCCTCCTCCAGCCTTGTCAAAGCCAAGGTTAACGAATGCCCTATATTGAGGATGGCCCTCAACATGAACTTCCTGGACTGGCTGGCAGGCTCCATGTTTACCAAAATGCTTTGTCCTGGAACATTTGCTCTCTCACCAGGCTCTCCTTTTCCCATTTTTCCTGTCTTCCCCTCCTTATCCTAACATGTTTCTTGCCATTCTTCCAGCACACGCACACCCCTACCTCCTTGCTGCAAGTAGTGACGTTCCTCAGCCAGTGCACTCACACATTTGTCTCACGGGACGCTGTCAAGAGGAACCCCCCACACGCCTGCATCTTTATTCCTTCTCTTTCTCCATCTCAGCACAGGCCTGTGCTATTAGGCTCTTTCCCTTTGTCCTACATTAGTTTATCACAAATCTGGTCCCTTTAGTCAACCGTGAATGTCCAAGAGCTTGCACTTGGATCAGGCCACTGCTCCTGGCGCCAAGCAGAGTGGTATGCATGATGAATTATGAAACCTTTTTCCGGACAAGTTTAGAATCTCTGGTTCTGCCAGGGCACTGGACCAATAAATGGGAACACGTGTGACAAATCGGAAAATCCTTCATGGGAAATGCTACTGTGACAAACTGAAGACCCAGTAAAGGCGCCTCAGGGGTGACCTGAAAACAAGCCATTTCTTACTTATGTTTTAAATTTAGTGATTGCTTAAGATTTAGCTAATAGAGTCCAGGCTTGATTTTAGAACACCCATAACGAACTCCATCTCTGTGTTTGGTTTTATCCATTATCTCTCCGTGAGCTAAATATCTGCTGCTGCTCATAAACAGAAATACCAGTTGGATGAGAAGGCTTAATGCTTTCATCTGTTTTAGATGGGGAATACCGTGCCTCCTGTGCATGCCTCTGTCTTTGGGGACTGGCCGTGCAAGACTCACTTTTATGGGCTTTCATTCTGGTTATGTGACACTCTGGGGCTAGGTTTTACACAAATGGGTTCAGCCACCATCTGATTTTCTCCCTCCCTTTTCTTGTTACCACAAGACTAAGCTTGGATTTGTTAAGCCAGGCATGTTTAGTAGAAGATATGAACTTGTACCCAGAGCACTCATCACATTTCTCAACACTCATGAATTATTCAACTTAGTTTTCCCCCCTGTGCCCTAAGTACAGATTCTCCATTACTCCCTTTCACCAGAAAGGAAGAAGAGCTTTCTCTTTTCCTTTTGTATATTTCCCCTTATTATTATTCTTTTTAAAAATGAATTGTTTGTTAGCATTTTTAGACAGCTTGACACATATGTTTCACACCAGAGATGGCTTTGTCCTGGTGCTTAAAGTCCAGCACCTCTATCAATCACTACCTTCTGTTGCCTAATAATAGGATTAAAGCACTCTAAATCCATTGAATAGTTCTCTTTGGCCCTATCTTGATGCACCATTTAGAGAGAGAATAATATTGCAGCATTTGGCTTCATTCATAGTTGCTATTTAAACTTAGAAAAGAAAAAACTTAGTACGTAATTGCAAACTTTAACAGGGCATCCTGTGTTTTATCTGGTAACTCTATTCTACACCTATTACTGTATTATAATACTTGTCTGTGCCATCCAAGCACAAACAGAAGAAAAGAGTTGAATAAGGACCTAAGAAAACTGTGAGCTTTGGGAAGCAAAGGACTCTATTGGTCCTGTTCCCTGTTGTGTCCTTAGAACCTAGAACCCTGGAATTGCTTCACAAGTATTTTTCAATGAACAAAAATATGATGAATATTGAGCAAACCATTCCTTATGCAAGTCTCTGTTTTACCTTGGATGCTGTCAAAGCTTCTTTTGAAAGGGCAGGATAGTAAATATGTTAGGCTTTGTCAACTGTATGGTCTCTGTTGCAATGGTTTAGTTTTACCTGCATGACAGCAACCATAGACAATATGTAAATGGGTGAGTATGGCTGTGTTGCATAAAACGTTACCTACAATAACAAGTGAGGGGCTGGATTTGGCCTGCAGGCCAAAGTTTGCTGACATTTACACTAATAGACCCAAGTCTTCTGCTGGAATGTGAATGGAATGCTTATCTCTCCCTACTGCTTCTGGGTGGCAGTGGTGGTGGGGACAGTAGAGAGAGTTGTGATGACAAATAAAAATCCCCTCTCTACCTACAACTCCCTGTCCACCAACAATCCTGAGTGAACATGTGAGGCTTCAATTTAATTCACAAACTTGTTAATAGTCTCTGGGAGCATTAAATGAAGGATTGTCATTCAGGTACTAACAATCAACACTAGTGCCCTGGCCAGCATGGTCCAGTGGACGCAAAGGTCACAGGTTTGATTCCCAGTTAGGGCATATACCTAGGTTGTGGGTTCGATCTCCAGTTGGGGTACATTTGGGAGTCAATCTATGGATTTTTCTCTCTCACATCAATGTTTCTCTTTCCTCTCTTCCTTCCTCTCTCTCTAAATAGCAGTGAAAAAATGTGCTCAGGTGAGGATAAAAAAAAGAAAAACAATAGCAAATAGTATCAGAAATCAGTTAATGTTTTTCATTTTTTGTTGTTAATAAAAAATCAAGTGGAGATCACAGGGATGGGGGCAAATCTTCTTGAGACTACTTCATCTCAACACTTGCTTCCAGAAAATACAGTTCCTCAGGGGAATGGGCCAATGGCTCACATGCTAGTCTCTCTGGGGGTCACATAGCAAGTTGCTATTCTCTGAACATCACCTAAAGCCTCTGGGTTCCAGAAAATAGATGTCTAGACACCGAAAACTGGAGCCTCGCAAGGCATCTGGAATCAGAAGGAGGTGACCAATGAGTGTGTAGGTTCTGGTTAGTATTTCAAACTAAGGGAATCCAAACGAAGCTTCTCTCTCAGTAATTTGAACTGGCCATATAGAGAGGGGCCAAACACTGTACAGCATTAATTTTGAAAGCGTTGAGAGAGGGGATTCCTAGTGATGGTGACAGTGACTGTGGGCAGGGCACTGAGAAGCCTGATGTGGGGGGAGTGCCAGTTGCAACTGAGAGCTGGGAGCCTTGTCAGCCTTGTATGTCTAATGCAAGGCTAACGCAAGGCTAACGCAGGGCTAACGCAGGGCTTCACTGGTGCAACCTGTCTGACCAGCAAGGAGGGGGAATTTATATGAGCACAGCTGCTACATTGTCTTGTGCAGACGCAAATAAACCGTAAAGACAGAGGCATCATGTAGAGAGGGAAAAAAGTTTTTCTGGGTAAGAAAGTGTTCAGTATATCCAGCTGTTCCTTTTGTGCTTTTCTCTTTAAGAATGCTTTTTCTCTACTCAATTTAACTCTTTATTTGTTCAGGCAGAAAGTAGTTTCCTCTTTTATAAAAGTCTCTCTCATTTTACACTGGGGAAGGACCTGTTTTTTTATGTGTTTTTCATGTGTTTGTGATTTCCTCCACTCTTTTATTCATGCTCCTTTCCCTCCATGAACTCCCCATCCCTCCCTCAACTGCTTTTCATTCTTAACCGTTCAGCCCAGACCCCACTCCCCTACCACATCTTTCTCTGTGCATGTGTCTGTCATCGCATCTATGAAGTTATGTGATAATTATCTATTTGTGTGAGGATTTTTGTCACCATCCATAAACATAATGCCCTTTCCGTGGGCAGCCTTCAGTAGAACAAATACGATCTGCAACTAAGGCTCATAGAAGTTAAATGTGACAAAAGCTAGAGAGGTGGCAAGTGGCAGATGGAGGGTTCTGGCCTGGATATTCTCCACAAACTGCCTTTTCAGATGAACCTACTTTAAAATTTCAGCAATGCCCTGGCCATCTGTGGCAGACAGTTCAGTAAGAACAATATTCAGTCCTTTCTCCTGAGTTTTTCATCTTCTCCCCTATTTGCACTCCCCCAGCCAAGGCAACGAACCATCTGGTTCTTTAAAAAAGATTTCCCAGTGGGGCGGATGGAACGTATTCCCTGATGCTTCCTGGATCCTTCTGGCTTTTTCTCATGGTCCTCTCTCCTGAGATGGATCTCTTCTCCTTGTCCCTGTCCCAGGTACCCCATCTCCACAGGCTAATCCCTCTCATTTGATCTCCTTGTGTCCACAAAACCCCAGGAACTGGAGATGCTCTATTCAGCCCTCTATTTGTCACACAAGCTGTTAATACAACAGTGTATCATGGAAATGGTCTTGAGTTGACTAATATTAACGTAGACATTGGGGTCTCTTCCCATGTCAAGAGAAGTCACATAAGTAGCTTATGATTATTTGTAACTTGCTGGTATTCCTAACATTGTTGGAAAGAATAGAATCGTGATTCTTTTTACATACACACACACACACACCTGTATCACTGACCCCAGAGGACAGCTCCATAGAGTTAGAGTTGAGAAGTATACAGGCTGACATTGATAACAGCTAGAATTTAGGCTAACATCCAACAGAATTTTTTGCAGCCATAGAAATGTTTTATAACTATGGTGTCCGATACAATAGTCATTAGCCCCCTGTGGCTTTAGAGCTCTTGAAATACGAGTAATGTGATGGAGGAAGTGCCATTTTTATGTCATTTAACATATTAAAATTAATTCAAATTTTAATAGTCACACATGGTTAGTGGCTACTGTATCAGACAAAGCCGATTTAGAGCATCTGCTTTTGTGGTTTCAATATGGGAGTTTATATTACTCTTAGTATTTGATGCTTGAGTGATAACAGACAGAAGACATAAATTTAATTTGGTTTTCTTAGAATACCTCTCCATAAGTTTTCCACTTGAGAACAACTTTGACAACCATTCTTGAGGTGGCCTGAAAACTTAATAAGCTTTATGAGACAGGAAAATTACTTAGTTGCTGGAAAAGAAAAGGAATTCCCAAGCATAGTCCAGGTACTTCAGATATTTTCCACAGACCTTAAAAGGCTGTGTTGCACAGATGGGGAAGGGTGTTTGTGCTTCATGTGGAAGCTCACTGGAGGCTGAGAGGAGGACGGGGCCAGGGCAGAGCCCTGAGTTCCAGGGCCGCTGCATCAGGTGACATGAGCAAGCCACTTAGCGGTAATCTCTCCAGATTCCTGGTTCCTCACCTGTAGATTAGAAACAACAACATCTACCCCAACTACCCCACAGAGTTTCTGAGACTAAATTAGACAACATACATAGAAACAAACACCTTAAAATACTATATGGATGATAGCTGTTGATAGTTTAATTAATATTACCACTGTTCTGTAACCCTTTCAAAGTAATTCAGTGTGAGCTTCAACAACAGGGGGAGGAACAACTCTATTTTCACCTTACATTGTAAAATAATTCTAAAAAGGGAAGAAATTGTCCTACTAAGCATACGAAGAAATGTACTAAGCTGTCATATTAACCCACAGAAATATCAATGTGTGTGTCTCAGTGGGCTTTACAGTTACACAAAGCTATCTTGTTTCAAAAACTAAATCTTGCACATGCCATTCATTTGTGACTAAGGCTCTTCAATTTTAAGATTACCTTTCTGTGTTTTCATAATAAAAGGATAGTTTAGAAAAAGCATGATAAGCTTTAGCCTTCATTTCTCATGACTCACCCAGAGTCTTGTTTTGCAATCCCCTGTCCTTTGGCCAGAGCCTTCTGGACAATCTGGGACAAGTCTTCAGTCTGGGAAAGTTAAAGATTGAAAGAAAAAGGAGAAAATCACTACATTTGGTAAAGATGCCTTACTCACAGTAAGCATTATTGTTCTCACCTATGGGGACAATAGTAATTTTGGACACTTAACTTACTTTTTTTTTTACTTCTGTGTGAATATTTGTCATGTTATTATCAAATGGCATCAAATTATTCCAAGAGAAAGAGAATATTCACTTTCTTATTTGTCATTTTTTGAGAAAATATAAGTGAACTTTTGGTTAAATTTTATTTAACCAAAGGAATCTTTTTTTAAATAAGGGAGGCAATTTTTAAATTATGGTTCCTTATTCAAGTTTTTTTAAATTTAAATTTCTGACTCGATTTATATTTTCCAATTTTGAGTCTGAAATCAAAAGACTCTTTTGATTGACAAAGAGGGTAATAGTTTTTGAAATAATCCATTTGAGTTTATATACTCCAGTGCATATAAAACAATTGACATATAGCTTATTATATTTGCAAGCATTTAATAATGAAAGTGCTATTTTATTCTAAACAATGAATCAGAGGATGCCTTGGCAATCCAATTTCTGCCATTTTGAGATGATATTTTTCATACTTTAACATTCTAGCCAATCCTTTATGTGATTTTATAACCTATGCCATAAATACTTGTAACCGAAAGCCTTCCACTGTGAGTTTTCTGAAGTGCAACACCAAGAATGAATATGCCAACATCAGATGAAGCCATTTCTATGTGTTACACAAGTTATGGAGACGTGTTTAATCATTAAGATGTGTGTCAGTTGATCTAAGTCAGACATGCATGTAAGGTTCTGAGAGCACAAAACTAACATGTGATGCTGCCCCTTACCTCCAGAGGAAATCTAAAAGGGCAAAATAAATAAATAAATAAACAAACATACGCCTGAGCTGAATTTAAAGAAAAGAATAGTTGCTTTGATTATGTTCAGGCATCCCCACCATTAATTTCTGAAGCAAATCTAAAGTCCGGGGCAATCTGCAGCTGTGGCTGCTGGAACAGCTGCTGCGGCAGCTCACGGGGAGCCCCATCGGTGCAGGACACTAAGGAGCACTCCACCTCAGTCAATGCGCAGACATCCTTATGCCATGTGGGTTATGCTCCTCAGTTCAGACGCAATAAAACTGGAACTCAAAGAAGTTTGAATAAATCAGCAGACAAATCATCTTTAATTTGAACAGTCAGAGAAGAGGTTAGATTTCCCTCCCCCCTAGCGAGTGATACTGAAATCTTGTGAAATAAAGCAGCCGTGCTAGGCAGCCATGGGAAGGGCTCATGTGCCCATGGACTCTCTCACACTCCTGCTCTCGCATACCTTCCCTCAGTCCACCCTTACAGTTAAAATTTTACTAGTTCTCCAAGGTTCAATTCAAAACACCACTTCCTTTCTGATCTAGTAAATACACCTCACTTTTCTTACATTCCCTTGTGCGTTGTTATACTTCTTTCAGAACACTGTCAATAGTAGATGCATTAAAAGAATATTTATTGAGTGCCACGCTGTATGGGGTACAACAGTTAATTGTGGTAAGGTCCAGCTCCCCTTGAACACAGACTCCTTGGCTTATTCATCTCCGTGTCCCTCATGGCCCCTAGCAGAGAGACATGCTCATGGGTGCTTAACAGAGGTTGCAGTATAATTCCACTCTGGCCACTCACTAATACACATCCCAAAACTTCACCAATAACTTTATTTTTAATAAAATAGATTGCAGACAGATGACACACTCAGGATACTGTCCCATATAATGAAGAGTTGATATTTGGAGATTCCGTACAATTAAAGAATTAGCTATGCTTCAGTTGCTATTGTAAACATATTGAGAATGCTGCCAATATTTATTGGGAATGTTTTTCCTCTTTTAAGAGTTTTCTTTTGATTCATTTAGCAGGAAAATCTTACTACTAACTATTTAACACTTTGTAGATTCTACTTGCTTTTTATGAGAGAAAGCATTTCAGAGCTTTTGTGGGCTGTAATGGCTGAAAATGAGGAAAATAGAGTTGAAGCACCTAGCAACAAGAGAAATTAGGACTAGAATGAATCAAAATTTTATAAAAATAGGGAATCTTTGGGGCATCCTGCATACTGCAAACTCACACACACACACTTGACTACAAGTCAGCAATCTATATATTCCACATATTATAATACAAAGTGATTTAATTATCAAGAATATCAGGAAGGTCATGGTTCATAACAGGACGTGGCATTTAATAGTTAGAATTGTTCAAATGTCGAGTTAAAGATAATCATTTTTAAGGAAAAATTTTTAAAAAAACTTATTGTAAATGTAGGCACATAATTTTGGCATTGATGTTGTCTGAGGCTGATACCTTGTCGAGAATGGTAAGGTGTAGAATTTTGACATTTTCTGAAATGCAGACTAACATGAAGTTACTTGTGGCTGTACTAATCAGTGTAGAATATCTCAACTGACAACAGACAGGTGACTAAGCTTGGCGATGGACATTGACACTATATTTTCCGCCATAAAATTATAAATACTTCTTGCCTAAGAACATTCTTCTCTGACAAACAACAAGTGTTGGTGAGGATGTGGAGAAAAGGGAACTCATATACTCTTGGTGGGGACAGAGATTAGTGCGACCACTGTGGGGTACAGTGTGGAGGGGCTTCAGAAAATTTAAAGCAGATCTGCTTATGACACAGCAATTCTACTTCTGGAAATATATATATATATATATATAAAGATATATAAATATATATATATATATATTTATATATATATATATATATATATAAAGATACCCAAAACACTAATTTGAAAGAACATATGAACTCCTATGTTCCTATAGTGTTATTTACAGTAGCAAAGATGTGGAAGCATCCCATGTTCCCATCAATAGACGAGTAAACAAAAAAGTGGTGGTGCACACACACACTATAGCATATCACTCAGCCATAAAAAAGAATGAAATCTTATCATTTGCAACAACATGGATGGCCCTAGAGGGTATTATGCTAAGTGAAATAAGTCCGTCAGATAAAAGCAAATGCCATATGATTTCACTTATAAGTGGAATCTAAAAAACAAAATAAACAAATAAACAAAATAGAAATAGATTCATAAACACAGAGAACAGACTGATGGTTGCCAAATGGGAGAGAGTTTGGGATGTTGGATGAAAAAGGTGAAGGGATTAAGAAACAAATTGGTAGTTACAGAAGAGTCTCAGTGATGTGAACTACAACAAAGGGAATACAGTCAATAATATTGTGAGGACTATGTATGGGGCCAGGTGGGGAATGAATACATCAGGGAGAACACTTTGTCAAGAATATGAATGTCTAATCACTGTGCTATACATCTGAAACAAATACAAAATAATATTGAATATGGATTCTAATTGGAAAATAAAATTTAAAAAATTCTCTGCTGTTACTAATTTTTAATTATTAAGCATAAGCTTTAAATAATAATGGTAATCTCTTAAATTTGAATAGAGTTTATATATTCTTCAAAGTATTTTCATCTGGATTTTTCTCAAGAGGAAATTAGCATTTATTGGGAGTGCCAATGGTGTAAGGAATTTTATATGTTATTACTTTTTTATTCACAAAGAAACTCTTTCAGAGAGTTTCTGCTACCTCTGTGGCAAACATTAGAAAACAAACACACATTTTGAATTTATTTAACTTTGCCCAGCTAATACAGGGCAGAGATGTGATTCAAATTTAAGTTTTTCTGGTTTCAAACTTTTTGTGATTTCCCATTGAAAACAGGTAACAAGGATTTCCACTGGCTGTCTCATAGCCATCATTCCTGGCAAATTAAAACCCCGAGTTCCCATCTTTCAGTAGTTACCTGAAACTCCAGGTTTTATGCATATACATTAGAAAGTCAAGATTAATTTTTATTGTTTAAAGGTCTCCCTTTTCTTAGAAAGGTTAACTTTGGTTTTGATCAGAAATCTGCAGCCAAGGACTGCTGACCTAACTAGAAATTCCATGCAAAACCTGAAGCAAGTGCCTGGGTAATTAACCTGCATGATCTGACCCCCCCCCACCCCCCTTTTTGTAGCCATGCTCTATACTGTAAAAGTTACCTTAGGCATTATCTTACTAGTAAGGCAGTATTGCTCTGAAAATCTCCTCCCCTTGAAATACCCTAAGATTGCATAAAATGCAATTTCTGGGCTCCAGTGCCACCCCAATAATAGCTGTCACATGGAGTTAAATAATTTTCAATTACTTTGTCATCTCTTGGAGAAACAGGGATTATGTCTTCTTAGCAATTGCTTTCCTGCATTTCAGATAGTATGCAAATATTAAAACTTACATATTCATAGAAATTTGTTAAATAAAATTCTAGAAGCCAGCAGACAAATTTACAACCCATTCTTTGGAATGAAAAATGGCAAACTTCAACTCCAGTTCCATATAAGCATGTTTTAATCATAGCTATTTTATGACCAGGGAAGACTTAAAAGTAGCAAATTCCATCTGAAGATCTAGTTCCTTCTGTGCTCAGCTCCAGGAGCACAGCCCAATCCACTTGCTCCTTGGAATTATGTAAAATTAGAAAATAATCTATTCAGTCCGCTGAGGTAATGGAGTGAAAATTAGATAATAGAAACCCTTAAAAAATTTTGTGTTCCAACTCGCAAACAAGACCGAATACAGACCTTTTTATTGTGGAAGCCATGTGTTGTCCCTCTGCAGGTTCAAGGAACTCAAAGAGAGGAAATGGGGACATTTACTCGGTTAAGCACAGGCCCAGGTAGCATTTAGTCGATTAGCGCTGCAATGTCCTAAATGGTATGTTAGTGCTTGAATGAGTCAGTATGCCTCCAAAAATACCTCACACCCAGGGACTGCGTGGGCCAGGCTAAGTAAACATCAGCAATATGAGATGATTACAAAAAATAGCCGAATTCTCAACAATCTCCTCAACAATCCAGGCCGAGAAATCTGGGAGAGATTGGCTCACAGTTTGCGCTGTTGGTGAGGAGACGTAGGCTGACGCCTACGCACAGGGAAGATTTGCCTCACTTTCTAAAGGGCACGCAGTAGACACCTATCCCTTTCGGACCCCTATATGTTCTCCGGGGGCAAGCAGCTGAACCTAGGAGAGGTCACTCATTTGTGTCTCTTGCTTGTTTAAAGGTTAGGGTTACAGTTATTCAAAGGTCTTTGTCTTATAATGGATTTCAATGAACAAATTTCCTCATTTGCCTATTTTTGGAGATAACTAAAAATTATATTAAACTTTACATTGAATGTTGATGACTCAATGTTTCACATGCTAGAAATGTAATTCGAAAAAAACCGGGATGTATAATTTAGTTTAAAAAAATCTTGACTTTTTATCAAGATGAGATTGACAGATGAGCTAAGTGCAAAAATGAAATTGTTTTGATGAGTGAAAAGTTTTAATACAGGCATGACCAGTGTGGCCAACACCCTCATTCTAGAAACATTTCCTAAAGATAGTCTGCCTGCAGTTATGCAAATTTTAAAACATCTGTTCCGTGTAACAAAAGAGGGTGTTTGAGGCCTGTACTGTACCGGGGTGCATTTCGTTTTACCTTGGAATGGACATAGGCTCTGTCAGACAGGACCTCCTTCCTGCATATGCGTAGATCGCTGAACCCAGCGAAATACTCTGTGGGAGCAGGTATCGTTTATCTTGCACTTCTAGGACTTAGTATATTTATGAATAATTTCTCAGTGGTTTACTGAGATTTAAAAATTACATCCCCTCTTCAGAAATTAAGCTATTAAATATACATTTAAGTTTAACATTCTAAATAGAGCATTCTTAAGCTAGGTTTTAAATATACTCTAGAAGCAAGATTTAAATGTTTCTATAGTTTATCCTTTCAAGCAGATTTGTGTGTTTTTAAGAAAGTATAATTACTTATTCCTAAGAATTAGGAAGGAATGAATTTTTTAAAAAAGCTTTCATTAAAAAATAGCCAAAATTGCAAGATAGTTTCTTGTCAGTCAGGCTGAGCAGTAAACAGAATGGTTTTAATTAAACTCTATTTGCTGTGCGTGTGTATAATATCAATGGTTTTAGTTTTCTGAAAACACGTTTACCCTTCACAATGCTTCATTTAAATGGTAAAACCATCAATAAGCACCCAATGACTTCAGTGAGACTAACACTGCACAAAGAGAGGTCTGACACAAAGGGACAAAAGCTAGGAAAGAAAAGGAAGGGAGTAATAGACTCCTGTATGTGGTGGATGGTGTTGCCCTTGCCATTAGGATAGAAGCACACATGACATGTTATATGTTTCATGTCAAACTGCTCAAGGACATTATTTTAAACTGTCATGGGGTTCACTGGTCATTATTTTACTTCCATTCTTATCCTCCAATTAAGGTATTATTATTATTATTATTATTATTATTATTATTATTATTATTTTATATATTTTTTAGGTTTTTCAAGAGAGGAAAATATTCCATCTATTTACAGACCTCCAGAGAAAGGCATGGAGGTTTGAGGTACAAGACTCTAAACAGCCAAACTATGTCATAGGCACAAAATCTATTATTCAATGGTGACCTACCTGTCCAGCATTTGGTGGAAAGGTAAGTCTACTAAACACTGGGAAATCGTTCAGTTCTAACTGAAAATATGTTCAATTAGGAGATTTCCTTTTTAGGCACAGTGAACAATGGTCGTTTGAGAATACAGAGGTTCCTATTTGAAGACAATCATTTATATCATGAATGGACTATTTTCTTTAACACATAGTTTTGAGGTTCACTGTTCCCTGGAAATATATCAAAGTATATATTTGAATGGCTAAATGTCAAGATTCCCACTTGATTTACCAGAACTGTTTTTTACTTTCTGCAAAATCACAGATGGTGTTAATGTTTCAGCGAATGAGAGGTTCCGTTACGTAAAATAATGAGCTTCTACCTTTCATGCTCCAACACATTTCCAGGGTCAAGGCCTTGCACTTTCTAATGATAATGAGTATGATCACTGTAATAGTTACAGGATCGATACCACCACTGAGCAAGTTCTGTAAATTCCCAAGGTCTCAGTTTCCCCACCTATGTAATAAGAATAATAATGCCCTCTTAAACACTGTCATAAAGTTAGAGGAGAAAATTTATGTAGTTACAGGCTCATAATAGGTGCTTGGGGAATGATAGTTATTCTCATTAGTGTTATGTTTTTATCTTGCATAGGGCTTTTGTGACTTTGAGAGAGATATAGATGTGATCAAGTGGAGCTCCTTCCCCAGGGAGTCAAGCTTGCAAAGAAGTAAACAATACTTCTTTGCAGTAGAGTGACTGTCCATTAGGATGGCAATAAACACAATGCTGCTGCTCTTGGTGGAATAGTTCCAATGGTTACCACACTCTCATTTTTCTCTGCCAGGAGTAAGATTATAGCTCTGGGTCAGTTTGACTTAAACCTGGTTTCTGGTCATCAGGGCCCAATGCTAACTAGGTTTTAAAATTTAAAATTTGTAAAAAGAAGGAAACTTTGACTATGGTAATATTTTAATAAGCTATTTTATGTACTATTTTAAGCTGTAAAGTTATATCAGTGTTGACTATTATACAATTTAGTTAATTTTTGTCCTGTACTTATGCCTGGGGATATACTGACAAAGGCATTATTTTAAAAGTGGAATGAGTAAATAACCCAACACAAATAATTTATCCTTCTTAGGTTATGATACTTGGAATAAAATTAAAAGGTAGGTGTTAAGTATTATAAGTGATTGAAATATTTCTCCTCTTTTTTCCTCTATACTTAATATATTATGTTAGTCAAAGTTCCATCCCCTGATGATTTAAAATAATACTGATGCTTATTTTTCTAAGTTTTTGAAAGTTATGTTTTATTGATCTGCATGTAAAATACAGAATTTTCAAAATGAATTTGCCAAAATATAAAGTAGAGTTTTTTAATGAAGCTAATACTTACCATTACCATATGACTTCCTGGTAAGCCATCCACTGTTGGGTTATTATAGCTGCTGTTCTCAACACACAAGGTTCAATCAGTGCACGTTCCAGGGTTCAGTTGTTCATCACAGATAAGCATCTATGATTAGATGTGCTTTTGACAGTTGTCAGAAAAATTCATTCTTCACTTCTCTAAGGTTCTATATCCTTTTCTTATCTCTGTCTTTCATGTTTTTTCCCCATCAGCCTATCAAATCTGCCTTTATAACATTCCCACCTTTTAATCTTCCTATGGGTCTGACATGCTACTCTGGTTAACACTTTTCTAAGTATTATTCTCTTGGCTATTGTCTTCTTCAGACAAGAAAATATGCACGTGGATGGTATGAGAAACATCTTGTAAGTGTCTGGTGTTCCACAGTATGAACTTTACATTCACTTTGCCTCAAGGTCAACGTCTGCACAATGAGCCATGGTGGGCTTCCTGTGTGGTTCCCAGATACTTGGTCAAACATTATCCTAGATGTTTTTGTGAAAGTATTGTTTAGATGAGATTAAAGTTTAAATCAACAAACATTGAGTAAATGTCTTTCAAGTCCTAACCTCAAAGACTGGAGAAATTAGAGCCGGGACTCCTACAGTCAGAATGCAGGGATTCGAAGCCTGTTTCTAGCACCTACTATTGCTGTGATCTTGTTCAGTTACTTTATTCACTCACACATACACACACACACACCACACAAACTAAAAGAGTATCTTGCAATACTTATTGTTCAATAATAGCCACCATTACTAGCCATTTTTACTGGTCTATAAGTGCTTTCACTATAAAGTCCTTTCACTTACCATTTTTCAATTAGCTTTCACAAGGATCCTCATGCCAGGATCAATACTGAAGCCCAGAAAGGTTAATTGACTAATTTAAAACAATAGTTGATGGTAGGTGAAGAACTAGAACTCACGCCCCAATCTCCAAGTCCAGGATTCTTTCAGGTACACAAACATAATAAACATTCACAACATAATAAGTCTTTGATGGCTCATACTCCAGCTTTTGCAATCTTCATAAGATTTTTCTAGGAAACTTTGGTGTTGATGGA
Source organism: Phyllostomus hastatus (assembly GCF_019186645.2). Classification (NCBI taxonomy): domain Eukaryota; kingdom Metazoa; phylum Chordata; class Mammalia; order Chiroptera; family Phyllostomidae; genus Phyllostomus; species Phyllostomus hastatus. Next base: position 8,689,427 of record NW_025333622.1, on the reverse strand, counting down.
GTAGATGTTGTTTTTCTAACCTATATGGTTACTAAGAATAATTATTGTTTGTTATCTGACCTATTAGATGTAGGAACAATGTCTGTATTCATAAAAAAAACCATGGTAAACTTAGGTAAAGTCTAAAATCGAAACATTTTTTATTGTCACTCACACTTTGAAGTTTTTTTGAGAATGTAGTTTGGGAAGAGGAATAGATTGTTGTAAAGTTAATTTGAGGATTAACATGCAAATAAAGGCTGCTGCTTCCCTTGTGTGGAAACTCACCACTCAGGATATTCTGTAACACTAGTGTGAACTGTGAGTGTGTGGACGTGTATGTATTTGTGGGTCTAATTGTATGGAAATGGAGAGAGAAGTCCATTTTTGTTTTGGAAAGCTTCACTTATATATTCCTATTCAAATGCATGAATCGACATTCCCAACTCAGCATTTTATTTGGGGAGAATGAGTTCAAATGCAGGCCTGACTAACTTGGACTCTTTACTGAGAAAGAAAGTGTGATTGATTTTTGTGCTTACAAGTGTGGAAGTGCAGAAAGATTTCCCTTCTTTTGTTATCCCTGTGACATCCAGTGATGTCTTCCTGTTAATTCTCTGTGACAAAATGTGTAGAAAATAAGAGCGGTGAGCAGATAGACAAGAGGGAAAGGGTACAAGGAGAGAAACTGGATGGGAGGTGCATTTTGCAAAATAAAAATGGAGTGTCTTTTTAAATTTACTTTAACAACAAACAGTGTTACTTAGAGGAAATATAATTTGAGAAGGGTCAGGAGCCAGCTAACACTGAGCCATCAGCAAATTTGGGCCATTCCTCTTTGAACCAAACATCTTGTTTTGTTTTCACCAGAAAAAGATGCTATTTGTCATTGAATGCACAGCACATGCCAGGTAAAATTCTAAACATGCCAACTACCTTAGGATTTAATTTCTTTTTTTGCAACAATTCTAACAATCCTTTGCTGTGGGTATCTTGGTCCCTGATTTACAGATTAAGTTTAGAAAATTTACATAGTTTTCATAGAAGTAATAAGTTGAAGAGCCAGAGTTTGAATACTTTTTTGCTTCACCTGAAAGCTCTTAACCACTGCACTCATCAGCATCTGTGGAGGATGACATTCATGCGGTGTGCGGTGGTTAATTTTGTGTCAACTTGAGTGGGTGTGGTATCCAGATACTTGGTCAAACATTATTCTAGGTGTATCTGTGAAAGCATTTTTAGATGATATTAACATTTAAATCAGTAGGCATCAGGTAAATCAAGTTACTTTTATCATTTAAGTGGGCCTCATTCAATCGGTTGAAGGCCTTAACAGAACAAGAACTAAAGAAGGAATCCTGCCAGCAGACGGCCCTCTGACTTGAATGACCACATCAGCTTTTTCCTTGGTCTCCACTTTTCAGGCCTGCTCTACAGGTTTTAGATTTTCCAGCTACCACAATCATGTAAACCAATTTCTTAAAATAAATCTTTCCTTTCCTTCTACATATACACATTCTGTTGGTTCTATTTCTCTGGAGAACCCTGACTAACACAGGATGCTTGCTCTTCTCAATTCAGGTCAGTTGGTCAAGAGATGAGCCAGAGCGCATTTGCCTGGTTAGGTTCTGTAGGTCATGAGAGCCCGGTGGGCATGGAGGCCTCCGTGGCCTCCTCAAGGATGTTGGTGGGGTGGCTAAGAGCAAGTGAGTCTCCTTTCCTGTAATGCAGGGCTACACTTCTTATTTCCTGGTTTGCCAGCATAAGATGGGTCACATTATTTAGTATTTAGTAAACACATTTCCATTATCTTGGAAATGTATTCAGAAATGAGTTCATAGATAGTATGTATGTGATCTATAGCTTCTTATATAAAATTAACATTTTAGGAAAGACTATTACAGGCTAGGTGCCATGATCAATCATTTCTGTATCCCAAAATATACATTATGATTATTTTTCCCCTCAAAAACAACTCTAAGAAAACAAATATGGTCATCCTAGTTTTTATAGATGAAGGAGCTGAGACTCAAAGATAGTTAACCCCTTGCATTAAGTAAGTGGAGGAGCTGGGACGTCAACCCAGATCTGTACGGCTTCAAACTCTGTCTTTTAAACAACTATGGTTAACACACTTTTTGTGCATTATGTTCTCTTGGAAATAAGCACAGAAATCTAAAGTATAAAAACCCCATAATGCTAGTTTATTTTCAGACATTAAAATAAATACAATGATATTTATAAATAATTTTCTGCTATTAAAATAATCTTGGGGATCTACTTTCATTATATCATGCTATTCTTTAATTCTGTACTTTAAAAGTTGAATAAACAGTTTATCTGATTTAGTATAATAACTATCCAAAGCTATTTCATCATAATGATTTCATCTTTTTTCACTCATATTGGCTTTAGAAAGTTTATAATTCATAATATTATTGTTTTCACTTATTCACTTTTATTCATTTAATAAAATAATGAGGACAGAATGAGATAAAATGAACTCAGCTACACAGAAAAAAATGTTTCTAAATCTGAACTATTGACAAGTGAATATGTACCACCATTGGAGAATTCAGTGTTTCTTCATTTACCAACTGGTGTATGTACTTCCAAAAAGGATGTTAATTATATCTAATGAAAGTATATTGACATTTTTTACAGAGAGCAACCTGTGAAAGTTAAGGATTGTCTGCTTTTCATAATATCTCTTTTGTTTGTCCTACTTTCCGTAATTGAATATCTTTCAGACTTTTGGAATTTATTTTAGCTAGTCCATGGTTCACTACAGAAGTCCATAAAGAAAAGTTAAAACCAGTTAATTAACAGAAGCAGAATATAAACATTTTAAGTGATTTTTAATATCTCCAGGTCATGAGCATCTTTTTATAAAGTGTGTTTCACATGAAATTTTGTGAGAAAACCAATGGTAGCCTCATAAGCATCTACCAATTTAAATGAGACCATCATGTGTGGAGATTTATGGGTTAACACTGTAGTCTCTAATATCTAGCTCTAAATCTAGAAAGCAGTATTATTTTTCTATCCTGGGAAATTAGTATGGCTGACCAAACTAAGCCTGAAAAAAATTAGATGAGGTTTAAAGAAGTCAGGTTGTGGTGGTCAGACAACTTGAGTACAAGTCTGAAATAAAATCAAGAACATTGGAGCTGTTCTACTTCTGAATATGGGGACATTTTGCCAAGACATGTGTCATTCTCGTTACACTGAGTGCATTAGTGACTGAGAAAAGGGTTGGACAGTCCCACAGTGGGGTGGCTGCCAAAGAGGTGCCTCTCTGTGACCCTTACCCCGGGTAACTAAGATATTATCAATTTAGTCCATAAATGATTCCAAGAAGTATGAACAGAGGTGATAGTCCAAACTAAAACATAGTCTTGGTTTATTTCCAATAAATCTTGGTCTCTTTTTCCTTCTTCCTATTCCCTCCAGAGATAAAAAAAAATTTTTCATTCAAAATAAAGAGCTCAATATAAACATCTACATTAATCCAATAATCTGGTGATTATTTCAGCTTTATTAATTAAATGGATGTTCGAAAACATGGGACAAAGTTAAACATAGTCATGATTTTATATGCACAGCATTTTGTAAACTCAGCGAAACAACTGGATCAAAATGTTTCATTGGTTTTAAGTTTAAGTGAATTTTAATATTACAGAGGCTCTATGTAATTCTCTGCAAGTTTGTTGGAATGGTGCCAATTAAGTAGATGAGAATTTTTGACAGAAGAGAATGCTGAATTGATACCACATGATTAAGTGTGTTACCGTTTGGCGTGTGGCACAAACTTCAGAGCCTTGTGGAGGAAACAAGCCTGACCCACATTTGGAAGACTTCTACAACCCATACATGTATCTCCTTTCTGCTGGAAAGTAACAGACATCTATTGGAAAAAAGAGTAAAACATATCCTCTTTGATATATCATTTAAAGGAAGAAGTAGTGTAATTGTAAGGCAACAGGATGTGGGTGTCTGACTCACACCGCAAGCAGGCCACATGATGTGCATGTTGACATCAGCAGCTGCAGGGACATTTTCCTTGGGTTTCACACCAACGGCAGCTGAACCAGCAGCTGAGCTTGCCCCTGTGAGCGGCACTACATGTAGCATCAAGCGAGACTGTGGCTCAGCACCTCCCATGGATCATAGGGGAAAGCTGACATTGCCTTACAATGCTCTCTCCCTCTGTGACCTGCCCTCTCCTCTGTTTTCGCATCTGTCACACTCTGATTTACTCATGAAGAATGTGAATTGCTGGGATAAGCATGCTTACTATCCAGCTACCTGAAAGATAGGAGCAGCCAATTTTTTTTTTTTTTGCTTTTTTGTTCCAAAGTCCTTGATAATGATAGACAGGTATTTCTCATTAAAATATAAAGATGAGGCTGGAAGACATAGGTATGCTTTCCTTCATCCTGTGAACCCTGAGCTCTCCTCCCTCGCTGACATCCCAAAGGACCAGCTTCAGTTCTTCATGTGCCACACAGCATGTTCCACCTCTTGCGATCATTGTCAGTGTGCAAATCTTACTCTGCTTCTCTGAAACAGGAAATATATCCTACTAATCATTTTACTGTTTATGGCAGCTATAAAAGGTCCTGAAAATAACTATGTGTTAAACTGAATAAACTTCAAAAGCATTCAGATTGAAAACAACAGGAATATTAACCTATTAATTATTTACTGATTAGCTACTATGTTCTAATGTGACATGAGAACTTGAATAATGTAAGTGACATGAACTCTAAGTGACATGAACTTGAATAATATAAATTCTTTCTCTCAACTAACTCATGAAGAGGGAGGGCAAGAACACAAACAGGGTGTGGTGGCAGTGCAGAATCATCAGTCAAGGTTTCCAGGAAAGGCTGAGTTGATATGGGTTCTGAAGGATGGGTAGTATTTAAATGGCAGAAAAAAGGAAAAGAACACTCTAGACAAAGTGAGTATTTCTCACAAAACCACAGTGATGGAAGTAATGTTTTAATTAGGAAACTAAGAAAAGTTCAGAGTGACTGAAGCATTGAGAGGAATAGGGAGAAAAGGAAGGGAGGGTGTATTCATTTTCTGTTGCTGCAGGGCACAAACTTAGTGGCTAAAAATAACACATATTTATTATCTCAAGGTTTGTGTGGATTGTCTGGGTTTTCTGCTAAGGGGCTCACCAGGCTGAAATTGCAGTTAGCTGAGGCTATGATCTCATTTGAGGCTCAGATACTCTTCCAAAACTCACGTAATTGGCAGAATTCAGTTCTTTGAGTCTATGATTGAGGAAACTTTTTTTGTTGGCTGTCAACTGGAGACCACTCTGAGCTCCTACAAGTGATGCTCAGGTCTTTGCCACATAGCCCCTACATAGGTCCTGTCATAGCATTCTAGTTTGCTTCATTTTTGAGGCAAACATGAGAGAATCCACCGGACACTTCACTGTCTCTTAAAACACTCTCCTAATCAGGTCAGACCCACTCAGAATGGTCTCCCTTTTTTTATTATTACACTTATTGGGGTGACATTGGTTAATAAGATCACATAGGTTTCAAGTGTACATCTCCATGGTATATATTGTATATATTGCATTGCATGCCCACCACACAAAGTCAAATTATTTTCCATCACCATATATTTGCCCCCTTTACCCTCTACTAAGCCTTTACTCCCTCCTCCCTAGTCACCACCATACTGCTGTCTGTGTCTGAGTTTCAGTTTTATATCCCACATATGAGAGAAAGCATAAGGTTCTTAGCTTTTTCTGACTGACTTATTTTGCAAGCATAATATTTTCAGGTACATTCATGGTGTTGCAAATGGCAGTATTTCATCCACTCTTATGGCTGAGTGGTATTCCATAATATATATGTAGCACATCTTTATCCAGTCCTCTCTGTCAAAGGACAATTTGGTTGTCTCCATGTCTTGGTTAACATGAATAATGCTGCAACAAACATAAGGGTGTATATATCTTTGTGAATAAATATTTTCAAATTTTTGAGGTAGATGCCTGGAAGAGGGGTTGCTGGGGCATGTGGTAACTCTATTCTTAATTTTTTGAGGAACTGCCATACTGTTTTCTATAGTGGCTGTACCAGTTTACATTCCCAGCAGTGAATGAGGGTCCCTTTTTCTTCACATTTCCAACTCTTGCTATTACCTGACTTTTCATAATAAGCCACCCCAACAGGTGTGAGGTGGAATCTCATTGCAGTTTTGATTTGCATTTCCCTAACAGCTAGTAAAGTTGAGCATCTTTTTATACATCTGTTAGCCATCCATATGCTGTCTTGGGAGTAGTGTCTGTTCAGGTCTTCTGCCCATTTTTTTAATTGATGTTCTAATACAGTTGTCTCCATTTTCCCACTGCCATTTCCCCCACCCTTCCCTCCCCCACCTCTCACCCTCTGCCCATTTTTTTTTGGATTGTTTGTTTGGTGTTGAGTTGCATGATTTTTTAAATATATTTTGGATATTAAGCCCTTATCAAATCTGTTGTTTGCAAATATCATCTCCTATACAGTTGGTTGCATTTTTATTTTGTTGTTGGTGGTTTCTTTTGCTGTGCAGAAGCTTTTTTAGTTTGATACAGTCCTATTAATTTATTTTTGCCTCTACTTCCCTTGCCTTTGAGGTCAAATTCATAATATGTTCTTTATGACAAAGATCGATAAGTTTAGTACCTATGCTTTCTTCTATGTAATTTATTGTTTCAGATTCATTTTGAAATTAATTTTTGTATGTGGGGGGAAACCATAATCTAGTTTTTCATATGGCTTTCCAGTTTTCCTAGCACCATTTATTGAAGAAACTTTCTTTTCTCCATTGTGTGTTTTTGGCTTTTTTTGTCAAAAATTATTTACCCATATACATGTGATTTTATCTCTGGGCTCTTAATTCTCTTTCATTGGTCTGTTTTCCTGTCAATACCATGCTGTTTTGATTATTGTAACTCTGGTATAATTCGAAGCCAGGGAATATGATACCTCTATCTAGCTTTATTTTTTTTTCTCTCATAATTGATTCAGCTATTTGGGGTCTTTTCTGATTCTATACAAATCTGATGATTTTTTTTTGTTCTATTTCTTTAAAAATGACATTGGCCTGGCTGGTATAACTCAGTGGATTGAACTCGGTCTGCGAACCAAAGTGTCACAGGTTCAATTCCCAGTCAGGGTACATGCCTGGGTTGCAGGCCATGACCCCCAGCAACCACACATTGATGTTTCTCTCTCTCTCTGTCTCTCTCTCTCTCTCTCTCTCTCTCCCTCCCTTCCCTCTCTAAAAATAAATGAATAAAATCTTTAAAAAATAACATTGGGATTTTGATAGGGATTGCATTAAATCTGTAAATTGTCTTGGGTAACATGAACATTTTAACTATGTTAATTTTTCCAATCCATGAATACAGAATATCTTTCCATTTCATTGTATTTTTTCAATATCTTTTAATAATGCTTTGTAGTTTTCAGTGTATAGGTTCTTCACATGCTTCTTAAATTTATTCCTAGGTATTTTATTCATTTGGTTAAAATTGCAAACGTAATTATTTTTGCATTTCTTTTACTTAAATTTCATTGTCAGTATACAGGAAAGCAGTGGATTTTATATATTGATTTTCTGTCATGCAACTTTACTGTATTTGTTTATTGTTTCTCATAGTTTTTGGTGGAGTCTTTAGGGTTTTCTATATATAGAATCATGTCATCAGCTCAAAGTGATACTTTTATTTCTTCCTTCCCAATTTAGATGTCTTTAATTCCTTTTGATTGTTTGATTGCTCTGGATAGGACTTTCAGAACTATGTTGAACAAGAGTGGTGAAAATGGGCATCCTTGTCTTGTTCCTGATTTTATAAGAAAAGCTTTCAGTTTTTTACCACTGAGTATGATATAAGCTGAGGGTTTGTCACATAAGGCTTTTATCACATTGAAGTACTTTCCTTCTATAGCCATTTTATTGAGTTTTAATAATAAATGGGTATGAAATCTTATTAATTTTTGCATCTATTGATAAGATCATATTTTTATCTTTTGTTTTATTAATGTGGTATATTATTGTACATTAATTAATATGTGTATGTTGAAGTATCATTGTGCCCCTGGAATAAACCTCACTTGATCATGATGTATTATTTTTTTAATGTATAGTTGCATTCGATTTGCTACTATTTTATTTGGGATTTTTGCATGTATTTGTCATGATATCAGTCTGTAGTTTTCTTATATTGTGATATTCTTGCCATGTTTTGATATCAGGGTATGTTGGCCTCATAAAATGTACCTCATAAAATGTATTGGGAAGTATTGCCTCTTCTTCAATTTTTTGGAAGAGCTTGAAAAGTACAGGTATTAAATCTGTGAATGTTTGGTAGAATTCACTAGTCCTGGACTTTTGTTTTTGGGGAGGTTTTTGATAGTCATTTCAATTTCCTCTCTATTAATCAGTCTATTTAGATTTTCCTATTCTTTATGATTCAGTCTAGGAAGGTTATACATTTCAAGGAACTTATGCAATTAATCTAAGATTGAATTTGGTGGTATATTCTAGAGTGACCCTTTGCACAGCTATGATGTCTGTGGTAATTTCTGCTCTTTCATTTATGATTTTGTTTATGAGTCTTTCATATTTTTTTCTTTAGTAAGTATAGCCAGGGGTTTGTCAATTTTATTAATCTTTTCAAAGAACTAGCTCTTCATTGTATTAATTTTTATATAGTCTCTTTATTGTCTGTTTTATTCAATTCTGCTCTAATTTGTATTATTTCCTTTCTTCTGCTGACTTCAGATCACTTTTGCTCTTCTTTTTCTAATACTTTAAGATGTAATGTTAGGTTATTTACTTGGAATGTCTCTTGTTTCTTGAGATAGGTCTGTAATGATATAAACTTCCCTCTTATTACTGCTTTTGCTGTGTCCCATAACTTTCAATATGTTGCATTGTCATCCTCATTTTTCTCAATATATCTTTTGATCTCACATTTTACTATAATCTTGAGCCAGTCACTTTTTAATAGTATGTTGTTTAATCTCCACATATTTGTAGTTTTTTATTTACTCTTTGCAGTTGATTTCTAGTGTTAAAGCATTGTGATCTGAGAATGTGCTTGGTATGATTTCAGCCTTCTTGAATTAGTTAGAGCTAGTTTTGTGACCCAACATTTGCTCTATTTTTGAGACTGTTCCATGTACATGGGAGAAGAATGTGTAATCTGATGTTCTGGGATGAAAGGCTCTGTAAAGGACAATTATGTACATTTGGTTTAATGTGCCCTTTAAAGCCAATACTTATTTATTTATTTACTGTTTGGCTGATAGGTCTAGAGCTGTCAGTAGAGTATTTAGGTCTCCAACTATAGTTGTGTTTTGATCAGTTTTCCTTTAGTTCTGTTAGTAGTTCTTTATATATTTCAGTGCTCTCTGATTGGGTGAATACATATTGAGAAATGTTATATCCTCTTGACATAGTGTTCCCTTTATCATTATAAAATGTACATCTTTGTCTCCTGTTACCTTTGTTATCTTGAGATATATTTTGTCAGATATAAGTATAGGTACACCTGCTTTTCTGCAGATGCTATTTGCTTGGTGAATCATTTTCCATCCTTTCGCTTTGAGTGTAACTTTGTCTTTGAAGCTTACATGTGTTTCCTGAAGGCAGCATATGGTTGGGTTTTGCTTTTTACTCAATCTGCTAATCTGTGCCTTTTTATTGATGAATTCTGTTCACTTACATTTAGGGTGATAACTTACGTACAAGGATTTCTTATAGCCACTTTATCTAGTAGTTCTGTGCCTCCATTTATTCTTTTTCTTTGTGTTTCTGTCTGTTGTTTTTCTTTGGTGGTGTTCTATACCTCTTTCTTCTGTTTACTTTTTTTTCAGTTATGTTTCTCAGTTTGGGGTTTTATGTGTGGTTACCATTAGGTTTATGAAAAAGAAAGTTTCATACATACAGTAGTCCTTTTTCTTTTGAATGCACCTGATTTCCATCCTCTTTTGCAAATTCAGACCTTTACCTCCTCCCCTGTTAGGTTTTTGTTGTCATAAATTATCCCTGATTATGCTATGTTTGGTGCTCTTACTCATAGTGCTGTTACCTTTTGTTTTTTGTTTCAGGTAGAATAGCCACCTTCAGTATTGCCTGCAATGGAGGTCTTCTGGTGATAAATTCCCTCGTCTCTGTATGTCTGGAACAGTCCTTATTTCTCCTGCATAGCTAAATGATAACTTTGCTGGATTTTTATTCTTGGCTGGTAATTTTTCTTTTTCAGTAGTTTGAATCTTTGATTTCACTCTCTTCTAGCTGTTTGAGTTTCTGCTGAAAAGTCCAATGATAACCAATGATAATGATAATAATCATTTCTTTCTAGGTTACTTTCTTCTTTTCCCTAACTTCCTTGAGAATTATTTCTTTGTTATTAATTTTTGACAGTTTTAATACAATGCACGTTGGAGAAGGCCTTATTGGGTTAAGGTAACTAGGTGTCTGTTTGCTTTTTGTGTTTAAGGATATATTTTTTCCCAAACCTGTAGAGTTTGGGAAGTCTTCATCCAGTATGTGTTTGAATAGACTCTCTGTTCTCTTCATCCTCTCTTCTTCTTCTAGTATGCCTGTTGTACTTATATGGCTCTTTCTGACAGAGTCAGATAGTTCTTGTAGAGTTCTTTCATTTTTTTAATGCTCCAGTCTCTCTCTTATTCCCTCTGTGTCATTTCTAGATTTCTTTGATATCACTAACCCTTTCCTTCATCTGGTCTGCTTTGTTTCCTGTGCTTGCTAGTTCATTCTTGATCTCTTTTATTGAGTCCTTCAACTCCAAAATTCCTACTTGGTTCTTTTTTAAAGTTTCAGTTTCTTTGGTAAAGTACTCATTTTGTTCATTGATTTATTTTCTGAGTTCATTGAAGTGCCTATGTATATTTTCTTGCATCTCATTGAGTTTTTTCAGAACTGCAGTCTTGAAATCTTTGTCATTTAAGCCACATATATCCATGTCTTTCAGTTCGTTCTCTGGATTTTTTTTACTTTCTTTCTGAGCTTCCTCAGAAAGAAATAACCATCAGAATAACCATCTTGGTTATTCATGGTATTTGACAGATTCCTTCTCTGTCTAGCCATCTACATATGAGTGGCACATTGCTAGTAGGTTGACACAAAGAAGTCTTTCTATTATTTTCCAGAAGATGGCACTGAATCGCAAGTTTGTTTGTTTGTTTTTGTTTGTTTGGCTCTCTTGCACTTCACTAGCTTTTCAGATCTCTGTGGCTGGTGGGAAATGGGAAGGTGAGCTGCTCCTCTGATTCAGTTGCTCCAGTCCCAGGCAACCAACCCTGCAGAAGAACGTGGTGGGTAATGGAGCTCTTAATCTATGAAATCCCAGTGCTGTCTCTCATAGTCAGATGCTGCTGTCAGTGTAGGCACAATGTGTAGGGATAGGGTGGGCTGGCATAACCTGGTAGCCTTCTAAGTTGCTCTCTCCTCCCAGTAATAGTGACCTTAAACCTCTGTGAAGTCCACCTTGTGTTCCTGATCCTGGTACCAGACACACAGAGTGTGCAGTTTGCTCAGGAGAAAGTGATTCTGTAGTACCAGCTTTCAGATTTGCAGATAATGTGCTCTGCAGCCCAACACCAGGGGTAAAGGAATGCGAGCAACCTGATTCCTCCCCTCTCTGGCCTGAGCCCTGCCATAATTCCCAGCTGTAGGGCTGTGTCCATGGCTCATCTCAGCCCTCCTTGCCTCACCCTTTTGCTCCCATTTGCCTGCCTTTAGATGTTTCAATGCACAGAGTTCTCAAATGTGTCTGTATGTTGAGAAGAGAATCCTGTGTTGAATTATAGTGGTTCAAATTGTTTAAACTTTGGCATGACAGACAAAGGGGATCTCTCATGCTGCCATTCCTCTGATGTTACCAGCAAAGATTTTTTTTTATCTTTGCCAGTACAATCCATGAACTCTCAGCTACACCATTTTCCAGAAGTTACCAGTGTTCCAGCTATTAATTTCATATTGCCAGCTCCTCAAAACTGAGAGAGTAGGGACCCAGTCACATCAACACTGGGTCAATATACGGTTAGGATTGAGAAGGTTGTTTTCTTTAGTGCATGAAGACATTATGTCCACCTGATTGCATCGCGTGTGGCTTGAATGATTTGCCTTGGCCTCACTTGTCAACTCAGATCCCTGGCTGCAGTTTTCCTAGTCTCCCTTTTAATGAACTCAAAGTCAAGTGAAAAGTAAATACAGATCCCATCATGTTCACTACCCTTGCCCTCACTCAGAGGGAGGTATTGTAACAGAGAGCATATGCAGGTTGGAAAGTAGTTGGCTGTCTTAGAATTCTTTCTACAACAGAAGTAGAATAAATGGCAGAGAGAAAAATGGAAGGAATTCAAAACTTGTGTTTTCTCTAGGTCCTACAACTTACTATCTATCCAGTTTGCGGTCCCTTAATTGATATAAATTTTTCTACTATACAATGTAATAACCTTCACAGAGGTTGCCTAAGTAGTAAACACACTATATAATACAAAGAACTGTGCACGCAACTTTGGGTATATATGTTTGGTATAAAAATTTCTATAGGCCATGCTGAGAAGCTCACACTCAATTCTCTAGGGCAGGGAGTAAGAAACTCATCAGAGTCTCTCAGAAGGGGGAAAAATACATGATCAGATTTGCTTTTTTTTTTTTTCCAGTAAGCCCTGATATTCAACATTCTGGCCTCAACACAACTACTTATTTGTATTTTAGTTCTCACAGATACTAAGAATTTGATGCTTACTTTTATAAGGTGTATTATGGAAATTTTCAAACATATACAAGTAAATAGAATCCTGTAACATTTCCCTATGTACTTATCACCAGTCTTCAATAACAGCAACACTATTCTATGCTTGTATCATCTATACCTTTTTCCTCTTCTCACATCCCCCAGCTTTATTATTATTTCTTTATATGGTTACTTTGAGGTTAGATTTACATATATTAAAATCTTAATTGTATAATTTTGACTAATTGATACACTTATGTAAGCCATACGCCTATCAAGAGACAAAATATTTGTGCCCCTTCAGAAAGTTCTCCCATATCTCTTCCCAATCAATCCCTCTCACCTTACTCAGAGACAGCCACTGCTCAAATTTTTTAATCATAAATTAGTTTTGCCAATTTTGTCTGTTCTTCTTTTTCATTTTGGCAACATAAGGTCTGTAAGACACATGCATGTCTTTGAGTATATTCAGTTTGTTCCTCTGCAGTATTACATTGAAAGAATATATCGCAATTTGTTTTTTCATTTTTTATATATCTGGGCTATTTGCAGTTTGGAACTATTACAGGTAAAGCTTCTATGTAAATTCTCATATTGTCCATCATTATATGGACATGTATTTTCATTTTGGGGGGAGTGGTAAATTTATGTGTTGGATTGCTTAATCAAAGGACACATTTATATTTAAATGTATTGGAAACTGTCAAACTTTCTTCTGAAGTGCTTTTAGAACTTAATGCTTTTACCAGCAATATGTGAGTTACAGTTGCTCTACATCCTCTCCAACACTTGGTGTTGCCAATCTTAATTTTAATCATTCTGATGAGTGTATACTGGTGTGTCATTGTGGTTTTAATTTGTATGTTCTTGATGACTAATGATATTGGGCAATCACATTAAGATATGGAATAACATTGCTTAAGAGCATCTGCTTCAGTGTCAAACTAACCCTGTTTCAAATCCCTGCTCTGCTTCTTGCCAAGCAAGATTCTTGACTTCTTTACAAAAAGAATATAATTTTGGTGTCTTCATGGATTTGTTGTGATAAGTGAGGCAATACATATAAAGTTCTTAACAAAGTACATGGCCCAATAAAGAATAGTTTACTACTCATTAAGATTGTTTAATGAACTACAGTCAACACACAAATAGTCAAGTAGGTAATTTATTGTGATTTTTAAAAGGTGTGAATTAAAGGAGGGTATCCCTTGTACACACAAAGCTCATGATCCCAAACACCCCCTTCTCACCTCAACACACAGCATAACCAAGCCTCTGTCTGCCCTTGATGATGTCCTGCCACAGCATACCAGAACATTCCAGACCCCTCATACAGGGCTACCTGTGTCAACCCATTTTCCTTATAATCCACAGAGCTGGATTCCATGTCTGCAGCTTCCTTTATATATTTCTTCCCAATGTTGCTTTGCAGAAACACATAATACCTGGGCTACCTTCTTTTCTCTTTCTCTTTCCCACTTCTAGTTCTCTCTTTTTATTAGTTTCACTGTATGTCATTTAAAAGATTTCTCTCTTTTTTTTTAATTCAGGAAAAGAGAAGCAAAGTGGCTTTTGGGTGTCATAACTCTTTTGGAGGTGGGAGTGAGGGAGGTATAACTTTTTGCCCCCCCCTGCAAAAAAAAGGGCCCTGGCTGGTGTGGCTCAGTGAATTGTGGCTCAGTGAACCCTGTGTAGGGCACATGCCTGGGTTGTAGGCCAGGTCCCCATTAGGGAGTGTGCAAGAGGCAACTAACTACACATTAATGTTTCTCTCCCTCTCTTTCTCCCTCCCCTCCTCTCTGTCTAAAAAAAATAAATAAATAAAATCTTCAATATATATTTTAAAACAATAGCAACAATAAAAAATACCCCAAAACAAAAAAAAAGAAGAAAACTCAGCTCTTCTTTGCCAAATATCTATTTGGTTAAATTCACTAGGCACTGAAGTAGGGGTGGCATACTTCTCTCTACCTCTATTCCTCAACAAGGCGTTGGCTCTATCAGAACAACCAGGACATTGGAAGAGGGTGTAAATAGTTTAAAAAGTCTCCTGGGTAATTCTGATGTTCTCCTGCCTACACCTCCTATTTCTTATTGGCACACACTTGTTAGAATCAGGAAGGTGGATGAAGGACAGACCTAGAGCTGTCAGCAATATAAGAAGTGGCTGAAACAAGTGACTAGTGGCTAACAAAAGAATAGTAAAGCCCAGAGTAACAGCCTCCCATGAATTCAAAACATTGTGAAATGCTTCACAGAAGTAGAGTGGGATGAGGAATGAAAAAAGCAGGTCACTGGAAATGGGAAGTAAGAGGTCATTTGTGTTGCTTCAGAAGGGTCTGTTTGTGTATAGTGTTGGGGGTTGGGTAGAGAGGATGGGAACCAAAGAGTAAATGGGAGATAAGTAAAGTCAAGGCTCTCCTTTAAGAAACGGTTTAAGAAGTGCAGCAGAGAAGAGGGGAAAAAGGGAAAAAGCTTAGATAAATGTGGGCAAGTTATTTCTCTGGGGCTCTGTTTCTTCCTGTATAAAATGGGGTAATAGTCCATATCCTTTAAGATTTTGTGAGAATTAAAGAAATTAAGAGATTTTATATGTTTAAAACTATTTTGGGAACATGGAAAGACTTAAAAAATTGTCAGCTAGTATTATTGAAGGAGAAGTAGAGCAATTCTTTTTCTCTCATCCCGAGGTCTCAGGGATTGTTAAATTTCCACTTTCTGTGACCACTACTTGCCAGTCCATTGAGGTGCTTCCTCCAGATGCCAGACACTCTGTACCCCTAATTCAAGTTCCAACTGCTCCTCAGCTCAGCAGTGCCGAGTCAAAATGCTCTCATTTTTTAAAAGATTTTTTCCCTTTTAAGTACCTAAGGGGGAAAAAAGAAAAAAAAAAACCCACAGCTACATACAGCTAGTAAGGAAGTTATAAGAATTCAGAAAAGAAGTGGTATTAGTTCTCATTGACCTTACTTCAAAATAAATTGGGGCCAGCCCGCAGGGCTTTCAGTCATCACACTTTTCTCCTCTTCATACTTCCTCTCCCCAATATCATTTTTGTTCCTCTTTTACCAGGTTTCCCAGCTTGCTATACTTCTTTTCAGTCTTGGTGTCTTGCTTCTTATTCAGCAGTTCTTGCTCTTCTTGGCCTTTTAAAATATTGCTTCCATTGTCTGGTTAACCCTATATTTGATGTGGAATGCTGAGGAAGTGAGAGAAGAATAAACACATACAGCTGTGAAAATGGAAGAAAACAGTGTGGTATCATGCAAGGAACGGTGGTTTTAGTACCAAAAGATACAACATGTACTGAGTGGTAACATTGCCTTGGTTCTCCTGATTTAGTTTATTCATTATTAAATATTATTAAGTAGATACTATTAACATGAGAAATAAATAAAATCAAGTGAAAGAGCCCCCAGGCGTATGAGTCCTGTACATACATATCTGCCATGGTTCACTCCTGGGCTTTCAAAAAGGACTAACTCAGTATAGTTTATACATTGGGGAATAATTTGGCTGCATCCATGCCAAAGTAGCTTTTGCTTCATAGAAAAAAAATCAGTTGTTTTTTTCCTGACAGGAGTCATTGAGGTGGAATAAATCTATTTCAAATATTGGCAAATAGAAACTTTGAGACTGCTATAACATCCTGTTGTAAAAGTGTGTGTTTGTGTAAATTAAACTAGAGTCTGCTGATGTTAAATCCTAAATGATACATGACAGACCTACCTACAAGTGTAAAGCTGAGGAGCAGTGTTTAATTCTAAATTAGAGCCCCCTTAGTTTCATATATTTTGTAAATTCTACATAATAACATGGATGGAGTGGGATTTTTCCATATTTCTCAGAGAGCCATAACAGGAAATAGTTAACTGTTTTTATTTTGCTTTGCTCCAAGTATACAAAACTCTAAGGTGTGTAATAAACAGTGTTTGTGCTGTATCAATGTTGTCATATAGCACCCTTGCTCTGACACCTGCTGCGTGCCCGCCTCAGAGCGGGTCATCCGGCTCCCATTGGAAAACAGACGGAGGAGCTTCCTCAATACTGCTGAGAGAATCTACTTCATACATCTGCCTCCATCAGTTTTCCTACCATGACACGAGTCCACTGGAAGAATTCCTTGCTTAATGTGCCTTTCTAACAATGGAATTTTCAAAATGGGGAGTGACAGGATTGGACACGGAAGTTGACATCAGCTCCCTTGGGGCCTTTGTAGCCGCCAATTCTAAAAAGTCATGGTCACATCCACTGTGAACAACCAGCTATGCCAACGTCATCAGAAAAGCTTTTGTTCTAAAGACACATGTCTGTTCTGCTCAAGGCTGGACAACAATTACAGCATTGTGTTTAATTAATGCTTGTAGGGTTAATTAGTTAATGCCAATTAATTCATATCTTTTTTTGTCATTATATTTGGCCTTGTTTCTTGTTTTTGTATACTTTCATGGGATTTTAAGGCATGGGAAAAGCATATTGACATTGTTGCTTTTGGGTTCTATGGTGTGGAAACAATAAATGTCAGTTTGAATCCACCCTGGCCAGTTTTCCCATCTCTCCTGAGTCACTTCTATTAGTGAAGCAAAAATCAAATTGCTAATTTTTCTGTCCATAGTAAACACAGAGTTCTTATAAGCTAGACCTACGGTTCAGTGAGAAATTGATTAGGTGACCGAAAGCTGATAATTTCTACAAATTTGAACTTTTAACGTGAAGGAATCAGGAGCTCTGAGTAATCCCACTGGTCATTTGAAATGGACGTGTAAATACACTACAATCAGTTAACATAGCCATGTAAAGATTTACATTAAAAGATTTTTAAATTTCCTTCTGCAATGGTTAATTTTATGTGTCAACTAAATTGGGCTAAGGGTTGCCCAGATAGTTGGTAAGACATTATTCCTAGGTGTGTCTGTGAGGGTGTTTCTGTAAGACATTAGTATTTGAATTGATGAACTGAGTAAACCACATAGTCCTCTTTAATACAGGTGAGCACTATCAATGAGCACCTCATTAATACAGGTGAGGACGTGAATGGAACAAAAAGGCCAAGAAACAGCAAATTTCCAGTCTGCCTGAGCTAAGACATCCATATTCTTCCTGCTCTTGAACTTTGGTACACTTGTCCTGGGACTTACACCATAATACCCCTGGTTCTTGGGTCTTTGCATTTGGGCTGAATCTACACCACTGGCTTTCCTCGGCTTCCACCTTACAGACGGCATATTGTGGGACTTTCACATCATAGTTGCCTGAGCCAATGCCTCATAATTAATGACTTTCTATGTATCTCTATATCTCCTGTTGGTTCTGTTTCTCTGGAGAACCTTGACTAATACACCCTGCAAGTAAAAACTTTGCTCCCTCTACACAGAGGCATCATGGCCCATCTTGCACAGTATTCCTGGTGCTTGGATGGTGGTCAATAGAATGTGAACAATAAACATTCGCTCAAGATATCAGTGTAGAAGCTGCCATACTGTTAAAGTTTAAAAGTCCTAAATTCAATAGCCAACTTCCTCTGTCCTGACAATGAAAAACTATGGTATTCATTTATACCTGTAGATGACTGATGAGAACTATAGTGGCAAATTTTCCATTATGAGTGGTCTTAAGTAGCTGCATATCTCTTCAATTGCAAATTCTCTTTAGAGTTTCTCCAAAGTTAGTTAATTTCAAATGAATGTGTATATGTGTATATGTATATGCATATATATGTATGATATATTTACTGTATATAAATATATATTATATGTTGTATATATAAAATGAAAGATCTGTAAAATTCTGAAATAACAAGAGGGTTAAATTCTAATAGTCATTTGTAAAGGTAAATGTTTAGGACTGAGAATGTGTTAGTTGTTAGATTCTAAGTCAACTGTTAACTACACCAACCCATGATGTCCTAGGATAAAGTAATTGCATTGAACTAATTAAACTAACCACATATTTCAATATATTTCTTACCCTTACTTTCTGTACTCACCTCTCCCCATCTAGACCTTAGCTGATGCTTCCCCTCAGCCCTCGGGCTCCCAGTCCAGAGTCAGCACTTACAAAGGGATTCTGTGCTGAGGTGTTATTAGGGATGTTGCAAATTCAGTTAAAGAGCCAGCTGGGTCTGAGTCACCACCCCTCCTTTCCCAAGTCAACATCTTCCTCTAGCTGCAGAAAATAGCAGGCAGCAGTCTTCCTTGGAGATGGGGAGGAGGAGCCTAGCTCCTAATTTCCTGGAGCTCTTTTAGTTCTGGTGACTCAGCACTGAACTCCTTGTAGCACACGAGTAGTTTTTCAATGTAGTTCTATGCCTGTTTTGCAAATATTAAAAAATTGGTCTATCATTTGTATTTGGAGCAGAAAAGCTGTATCAAGATGCTCTTCAGTTTCTATGGAAATGTGAATTCATCTCCTCTTTCAACTTGAGTGTGAGGACACATCTGTCTTCAGGAGCAAGCACCAGTAGTGGAAAGGGCCTATAACTCAGTTTAAATCTTAGATCACTTATTGGCTGTGTGTTCTTAGCAATGATATCTAATCTCACTACTTTTTCTCAATCAATAGCACATGCCTGCAAGCATTATTTTGAGTTGTTGATGAAGTCAAGTATTAGAAAGTGCTCATCATGGTATTTGGCTTGTAGTTGGCCCTTTTTTGCTTTCCCTGTTCTAGTTTACATTCCTTCCTGGCCTTCCTCTTAATTCAGAAGTGCTAAACAATGGGAAGAAGTAGTTCCATACACTCAAGTTTTTGGGAGATGGTTCTGGGGCTTGCCGCAATTGTAAACTTTGTGAGATGTTATGCTTAGTTTCTGTGCCATGATTAGTTTATTACCTTACTCTTAAGACATCATGGTTGGTACTAGACTATAAGTTGATTGAGAATCTGGTGAAGGAAATGATGGGATTCCACTATGGGCTCCAGTAGATATTAGGGTAGGGAATGCAAAGGAATGGAGCCAATAAGAGGCTGTGTCTGTGCCACCACCCCTCCCTCCCCAGGACAACAGCTTCCTATCAAGTGAAGCCACAGAGAGTAGTGGGAAGAAGTTTTCCCTTGAGTCAGTCATTCCAGCCTTGATCCATGTAATTAGCAGCTAGATTGGCCCCAAGACTGAAGGAGATTGAAGAACATCATGGGAACAGGAACAGACCCCACCTGACCCCAGAGCCTTTCTGCCATTCCTGTTTGCTAATGCAACCCTCACTCAGTGAGTCATGAGATTTCTGTTTTCCACTTCCAAGATTTGGCTTCCTTTGTGACTCAGATCAACTCGGATATAATTCTAACCAGTCTTATGGGCAGAGGGATAGAATTTCTCAAGTGTCTATTCCTATATTTAGGTATTGGGCATAGCTAAATTGGTATTTCATATAAGCCGTATGCTTAAGAGTCAGAAAATTGGGGTTCAAGTCTAGGCTTCATTGCTTTCTTGGTGTGGTTGGGAACTTGGGCAAGTGTCTTAAACTCCCCAAATCCTTTAACACTCTATACTGCTGGAAAACTTAGGAAACTGCATTGTAACTTATGGCTCCTTCACTTGGTTTCTCAGTTAAACTAAAAACATCTTGAGGGAAGGTGCTATATCTACAGCAAATAGCACAAATCCTGGGACATGATAGACATGGAAGAAATAATTTAAATAAATGAACAAATTAGATGAGATCAATTCCTATGCCTTTTATATTATTTTTACTATATTATTAATATAATATAGTAATATTATTATTATATTATATTATTCTGATAACATAACCAACAATTGTGGTATGATATTAGATGGCAAAATGGACTGTTCCTAATTGGTAAGGAGAGTATGAAGTTGACAAAGACTGTGGCATATATACTAAGCACTTCATTGGGGCCAGGTAAAAAGATGATAGCAACATGCCTCAAATCAAATAAACAGAAGTAGGAGGGATCTAGGAAATTCATTGTAGGTATGTAGGTATTCATCATCCTCTAGAAATTTATCATCCTTTTAGTTATTTCTGGATGCTGACATGTCCAACATGTTGTTTCCTTCTCACTCATTATTTTATGCAATTCAGTCTCATAACACAAAGAGCTAAAATATTTTCATATTTTATAAGATATTATAATTAGGTTCTGATGAAATATATTGTATAAACTACCAAGAAAGAGAAGGTATAATTTAACTTTGTAAACTAAAATTCAGATACATATAAGTATTTTTATTAAAATCAAATGGATGGGAGGAAATGGTATTAAGTCATTTTCAGTTTATCATAATCATCTTAAGAAAACATCTCTTAGAATGGGTGGACAGCAAATGCCATGAGAGAAAAATGGAAGCATTGGCATTTCCAATACAGTCAGAATTATTTTCTTGTGATCCATAATGGGGGTAGAGAGATGTCCAAGAAGAATTGAGAGGGGGAGCAAGGAGCCCTGTCTACAAAGCTGATAGTTCTTTTAAATGATTTTATCATCATCATCATCGTCATCATCATTATCGTTTTTAGTAG
The DNA here is from genome assembly GCF_019186645.2 of Phyllostomus hastatus. NCBI lineage: Eukaryota > Metazoa > Chordata > Mammalia > Chiroptera > Phyllostomidae > Phyllostomus > Phyllostomus hastatus. Next base: position 8,668,175 of record NW_025333622.1, on the reverse strand, counting down.
TATGGCTTTGGTTGGTCCTAAAACCTTACTGACTTCTTATTCTTGTTGAATAAAAGACACATTTCCTCAACTAGTTTTATTCTTTCTGTCTTCTTGGAGAAGTTAATGGAGTAAACAAAACTTTTATCAAACAATATGGCAATTTTCAAAAGCATATAACATCCCCTATAACTTACAGAATGACAACGGATTTCCTTGAATACTTTGCACTGTCATTCTTCGCCTCTATGCTGCATAGCACACTGATCAAGGCTGTGGCAGCTGGATGCTGATGCTCACCTGAGAATGTTATTCCGTGTATGCAAATCCCCCTTCCAGTATCCTTAGGAAAGCCTTTTGGAATGGCAGTGCTGTAACAAGGCATGTTTGAGAAAAGAGGGTCACCCATGGATATTATAGCACATACATGACCATCCAAGATTTGAATATATAATGCTTTTTGTGAAAAATAATTTGGCAGCCATGTAAAACCTGCCCTTAACAATTGATGCAAGGAGGTACTACTAATTGATCTGGAATGAGTGGGGAGTTATTCTGAGCACACTTTGGTGTTTTTCATGGCTATCGTCCTGCAGAGCTGACATTCAAGAGGCGTAGCAGTAGAGACTCAGCAATAACAGCTAGGGGAAGCTTGGTCCATTCTTCACTGACTGCACAGCAAACACTATTAAAGGCAGGGGAAGCCATTTGTTCATGAATATACATTTGTGCCATGAATATTTATCTCTTTCATGGATTGCAGCTGTTGTGTATTGAAAACTATTAACAGGTTGGAAACCATCCCTTAGAAACCTGTGTCTGTCATTTGTGTACAAAACTGTCTTTGGAAATTTATCTTTTCCTCTCTCTCTCTTTTGTGGGGAATATAGAATACTCCTGGGGCCTATAAATGAGGTTAGTCTCTTGGTAGATAGAAAAAAGAACTTGGTAAAAACGGAAGGGAGTTTTCTTTGGTGAATATATATATATTCATATGTGTGTGCATGTGTATATATATATACATATATATACACATACACACACACATATTTAAGTTTTCTAATTTAAATTGTTTATGTAATTTTAGAACCAAGGCAGTGTGTTTTCTTTGCCAAGTCGTATTAAAATTTTGATGAATGTTCCATTGTTAACAGAGGTGAAAATATCAGACATTAAATAGTATATAGTTGTGGGGGTGAAAAATGCAACATGATTTCTATTGCCAAAGATAGGATTCTTAGGCCTGTGACTTAATCTAACTTTTTAGGGTGGAATGGACCTTTTTTCAGAGTTCAATCTTATACTCCCTTGTGCATTGTATAATCTAGCCACTCTTAACTCTCCCATGCCCCTCAAACAAACCATGTGTTTGTCTGCCCCAGGGCATCTGTTAATTCCATTTCCATGGTCTGAAATATTTTTCTCTCCAACAATTCTGAGTACCCCTCCAGGTTTCCTCCCAACCTCCTTCTCTTCAAGAACCAGCTCAAATATTTATATATTGTGAGGTCTTCTGTGACCTACTCCGTATTTATACAATATTCCCATCCTTTGACCAGTCTTTAAATAGATCCTACCTTTAAAAAAAGAAAGAAAAACTGTGCCACTTCAATGAATAAACAAACATATAACACATAAGGTATGAAGCTTTTATACTTATCTAGTACACTGCTTAGGTAATACTTGATGCACCCCAGGAACATGGTCTGTACTAATGTTTAATTTTGTTTAAAATGTGTTCAGTTTTTTTTTTCATTGCTTTTTAGAGAGGGAGGAAGACAGAAAGAGAAACATCAATGGGAGAGAGAAGCATCGACTGGTCACTCCTATACTCTCCCAAACTGAGGATCGGTGCCCAGACCCAGGATCATTCACAACTGAATCAGGGTTCACATATGTCCACACCTTGGCTGGGCATCAAACCTGCAACCGAGGCATGTGCCCTGACTATGAATCAACCCACAGTCTTTCGGGTATGGGATGAAGCTCCAACCAACTAGCTGAGCCACACTGGTCAGGGCTGTTCAGTGTTAACATGCTGCTTGGGAGAACTGTTTTATTGATCAGTGGTTTAGATCTTTAATATGTTCTGGGCTTACTGACTTTCCATTATTCATGCTAAAGCTGAAGTTCTTTTGGAGAACTCATTTTTACTAGGTAACTAATCCCATACTATTTTGGGGCTTACAGATTAAATTAGGTCTCAGCTGACATCTTTCCTTCACTATTAGCATTTAGCCTTCAAATGTCTTTATTTGGATTTTACCCAAGATCACTGCACTTGAGTTAAAATACTTAAGTGATGTTTTACAAAAAGCCTTAATGACACCCAATCAATTTTAACCAATAAAATCGAAAGCATTACCTACTTCTTCTATTATATTGAGTTACTAACAATATTTTTTACACCTTTGTGTTAATGTCTGTAAGTCTAAAGACCTAGGAACATAGGAATGTCACATATATCTCTGTAACTGCAGATCTTTCTGTACATTTGCATGTTGTTTACCTCTATCTCTATCACCACCACCATCATCATCATCATCATCATCATCATCATCATCACAGTCCATTCAGTATGCTAAAACAAAAATACCATAGATAGGGTAGCTTATAAGCAATGTGTATTTCTTACAGCTTTAGGGGATGGAAAATCCAAAATCACAGGGCCAGCAGATTTAATATCTGATAAAGGTCTGATTTTTGGTTCATAGACATCACCTTTTATGATCTCACATGGCAGAGAGAGGGAGCTCTCTAAGGCCTCTTTTATAAAAGCTCCCATCCCACTCATGAACACAGAGCTCCATGACCTAATCACTTCCCCAAAACTCAACTTCCTTATATTGCCACTTTGGGTGTTAGGTTTTCAACAAAAAGAATTTCCGGAAGTAACCAAACTTTCAATATATAGCATCACCTTCTATTCAGTCTGTGTGTACACTTAAATGTTTTTATGACTATTGATATTAAGAGGAAATGAGAAACGTCCAGGCATCCCTTTACTTAGGGACCAATTATTAATTCCTTTTATTTCTCTTGCCTTTTCTTTTACGTCTAGATTTTATCTGTTTCACTGTTCATTAAAATGTCCTCCAGAGGAAAGAAGATGAGCTTTTAGCATCTAGTGCAATGTACAGTGCTCTAGGGATGCTCATTAAGTGTCTGTTGGCAGTGCCAATAATGATGACAAAATTCAAATCAGTTAATTGGTTCTGCACCTGTTAGTAATCTCAATGAAACTTGACTATAGGTTTTGGTAAATAGGGACTCTCCTCTTATAAAGAGGAATGCCCATGTACAGTGTGTCTACCTCTTGATTTCTCTCAGCTTGGAATGAAATAATGGAGTGAGTTTAGACTGGGGAAAAGCAGAGCAAACAAATATGTCTGTAGTGATAGTAAGGTTCTGAGAAGCTCTATCTGCTCAGATTTTTCCTATACCTGCAGTAGGCCAAGACATCCCTTTTAATCTTCCCTGTTTGGGTTGTAGAAACAAACAGACACTTCTCTAACTCAGGGAAGGGAATATTTCAGCAAATTCTTGAAGGACCTGTAGAAGTAAGCTAAATGCACTAGAGTGTTTGGGGAGAAGCAGGTAGGAATGCTTTCTTCCTCTTGCCTCAGCCAAGAAAGGCTGAGTTCAAAGTCCTGAAAGGATGGTACATATTTATGAGTGCTTAAGAAGAGGAACCAAGAGGGAGTTGAGTGACAAACTTCACCCACTTTACAATTTCCTCTGTGGGGACTTCTCTGTGTAGCCAGAGAAGAACTCTTCATTTTTATATTTCAGATTTTTTTTACTTTGTCAATGATTTTTAATTGTTTTCTGCATTTAATTGCAGTAACTTTTTTTGGTGTTTACTGATGTTATCCTTGGCAAATACAAAGATAAATAAAAATTACTCCTTGGGGTATGGTATGTACCCTTCCCTTATAGAGTATTTTCCATGACATTATTGAATAAATCCAATATATTCTGGGAATACAGGGAAAATTATCAATCTGTTTGCAAAGTAATAGTACTACTAATAATGTTCCTTCTATTTATTTATTTATTTATTTATTTATTTATTTATTTATTATTTTTATTTTTTATTTTCTTAATTTAATCTTTATTGTATTTTCCCCATTACCATTTAGTCCCATTATACACCTCTGTCCCCAGTAATCACCACACTGTTGTCCATATCCATGAGTATTTTTTTCCTTTTTGCCCATTCCTCTAACCTCTAACCCAATTTCCCACTAGCTGTCATCTGCTCTCCATCTATGAGTCTGTCTCTGTTTTGCTTGTTTGTTCAGTTTGTTCATTAGATTCCACATACAAGTGAAATCATATGGCATTTATCTTTCCCTTACTGGCTTATTTCACTTAGCTTAATGCTCTCCAGGTCCATCCATGCTGTTGCAAAGGGTGAAATTTTCTTTTTGCAGCTGAGTAGAATTTTACTGTGTAAATGTCCCATAGTTGTTTTATCCACTTATCTATTGATGGACACTTGGGCTGCTTCCATATCTTGGTGATTATAAATAATACTGCAGTGAACATCAAGGTGCTTATGGTTTTTCAAATTGGTGTTTTGGTTTCCTTCAGATATATTCCCAGAAGTGGGATTGCTGGGTAAAAGGCAGATCCATTTTTAATTTTTTGAGGAATCTCCATACTGCTTTCCACATGGCTATACCACCCTGCATTCCAACCAACAGTGCAAAAGGATTCCCCTTTTTCCACACCCTGGCCAGCACTTGTTTTTTTTTGTTGTTGTTGTTGTTGCTGATTTATTGATAATAGCCATTCTGACAGATGTGGGATGGTATCTCATGGTGGTTTTAATTTGCATCTGTTTGATCATTAGTGACTAATGATTTTCATATGCATATTTGCCATCTGTATGTCCTCTTTGGCGAAGTATCTATTCAAGACCTTTGCCCATTTTTAATTTTTTTTTGTCTTTTGGGGGTTGAGTTTTGTTAAGTTCCTTATAAATTTTAGATGTTAACCCCTTGTTACATATATTGGTGAATATGTTCTCCCATTCTGTGGGTTGTCTTTTTATTTTTTATTTTGTTAATGATTTCCTCTGCTGTGCAAAAACTTTTTAGTTTGATGTAGTCCCATTTGCTTATTTTTCTTTTATATCCCTTACCTGGGGAGATAGATCCAATAAAAAATTTCTATGAGCCATATGCAAGGTTTTGCTGCCTGTGTTTTCTTCTATGATTTTTATGGTTTCTGGTCTAACATTTAAGTCTTTGATCCCTTTTGAGTTTATTCTTGTGCATGGTGTAAGAAGGTGGTCTAGTTTCATTTTTCTGAACATATCTGTCCAATTTTCCCAATACCATTTATTGAATAAACTATCTTTAGTCCATTGTACATGTTTGCTTCCTCTGTTAATTGACCATATAGGCGTGGGTATATTTCTGGGCTCTCCATTCTGTTCCATTGATCTATGTGTCTATTTTTATGCCAGTACCAGGCTATTTTGATTACTATGGCCTTGTAGGATAGTTTTATATTAGGTAGCATGATTCCTCCAGCTTTGTTCTTCTTTCTCAAGATCGCTGTTGCTATGCAGGACCTTTTGTGGTTCCACATAAACTTTTGAAATATTTGCTCTATTTCTGTGAAATACATCATTAGAATCTTAATAGGAATTTCATTGAATCAATAGATTGTTTTGGGTAGTATGGACATTTTAATGATGTTAATTCTTCCTGTCCATGAACATAGTATGTGCTTCCATTTATGTGTGTTGTCTTCAGTTGTATTTCTTCAGTGTCTTGTAATTTTCAATATACAGGTCTTTTATATACTTGGTTAAGTTTATTCCTAGACATTTTATTATTATTGAAGCAATTGTTAGTGGGATTGTTTTCTTAATTTCCCTTTCTTTTAGTTTGTTATTAGCATGTAAAAATACAACCGTTTTCTGGATACTAACTTTGTATCCTGCTACTTTGCTGAATTCATTGATCACTTCTACTAGTTTCTTGGTGGAATCTTTGGGGTTGTTTATGTACAATATCATGTCATCTGCAAATAAAGACAGTTTTACTTCTTCTTTCCCAATTTGTATGTCTTTTATTTCTCCTTCTTGTCTGATTGCTGTGGCTAGGATTTCCAGTACTATGTTGAATAAGAGAGGTAAAACCAGACATCCTTGTCTTGGTCCTGATGTTAAGGGGAATGTTTGCAGTTTTTCCCTGTTCAGTATGAAGCTGGCAGTGAGTTGTCATATATAACCTTTATTATACTTAGATATGTTCCCTCTATTTCTACTTCGCTGAGAATTTTGATCGTAAATTGGTGCTGGATTTTATCAAAAGCTTTTTCTGCATCAATTGATATGCTCATGTGGTTTTTATATCCTTCATATTGTTTATGTGGTGAATCACATTTATTGATGTGTGAATGTTGCACCAACCTTGCATTCCCAGAATAAATCCCACTTGATCATGGTGTATAATCTGTTTGATGCATTGCTGTATTCAGTTTGCTAATATTTTGCTGAGGATTTTAACATCTATATTCACCAGGGATATTGGCCTATATTTTTTTTCTTTGTATTGTCTTTATCTGGTTTTGGAATTAGGATAATGCTGGCTTCATAAAATGTTTTTGGGAGCTTTCCCTCCCCTTGAATTTTATGAAATAGTTTGAGAAGCAGAGGTATTAATTCTTCTTGGAATGTTTGGTAAAATTTACCTGTGAAGCCATCTGGTCTAGGGCATTTGTTTGTTGGGAGGTTTTTGATTAGCCAGTTAATTTCATTAGGAGTCATCTGTCTATTAGATTCTCTGATTCTTCCTGATTTATTTTTGGAAGATTGCATGTTTCCAGGAATTAATCCATTTTGTCCATATTGTACAGTTTGTTGGCATATAGTTGTTGTATATTTTCTTACAATCTATGTATGTTTTTTGCATCAGTTGTTATTTCTCCTCTTCAATTTCTGATTTTATTTATCTGGGTTCTTTGTCTTTTTTGTGATGAGTCTGGATAAAGGTTTGTCAGTCTTGTTTATCTTCTTAAAGAACCAGCTCTTGAATTCATTGATCTTTTGTGTCATTTTTACGACTCTATTTCAGTTATTTCTGCTCTGATCTTTATTATTTCTTTCTTTCTAATCATTTTGGGCTTTGTTTTTTTTTTGTTCTTTTTAAAGTTCCTATGAATGTAAAGTTAGATTGTGTATTTGTGATTTTTCTTGTTTCTGGAGATAGGCCTGTAATACTATGAATTCCCCTCTTAAGACTGCTTTTGTTGTGTACCATAGATTTTGGATTGTTATGTTCTTGTTTTCATTTGTTTCAGGGTGTCTTTTGATTTCTTCCTTGATCTCTTTGTTGGCCCATTCATTGTTTAGTAACATATTATTTAGCTCCCATGTGTTTGTGTGTTTTTCAGTTTTTTTTCTTGTGATCAACATCTAGCTTCATACCATTAGGGTCATAGAAAATGGTTGATAGGATTTTAATCTTCTTAAATTTATTGAAACTTGTTTTGTGTCCTAACATGTGGTCTATGCTAAAAAATGTTCCATGTGAACTTGAAAAGTATGCATATTTTGTTGCTTTGGGGTGAAATGCTCTGAAGATATCAATTAAATCCATTTGATCTACTGTGTTGTTTAAGGCCACTGTCTCCTTGTTGATTTTCTGACTGAAAGATTTATCCATTGAAGTCAATAGGTTGTTAAAATCCCCAACTATGATTGTATTTCCATTGATCTATCCTTTTATATTCGTCAAGATTTGCCTTACATATTTAGGTGTTCTTATGTTGGGGCATAAATGTTTACTAGGGTTATATTCTCTTGTTGGATTGTTCCCTTTATCATTATGTAGTGCCTTTCTTTGTCTTTTACTATAACCTTTGTTTTAAAGTACTTGTTGGATACAAGTACTGCTACCCCAGCTTTCTTTCTTTTCCATTTGCACAAAATATGTTTTTCCAACCCTTTATGTTTAGTCTGTGTGTATCTTTTTATCTAAAATGGATCTCTTGGAGGCAGCATATATATGGGTCTTGTTTTCTTATCCATTCAGCTACCCTATGTCTTTTGGTCAGAGCATTTAAGCCATTTACATTTAAGGTGATTATTGATAGATATATATGTAGTGCCATTTTATTGTTAGACTATTTTCTTATTTTTCCCCTTCTTTTTCTTCTTCTTCTTCTTCTTCTTCTTCTTCTTCTTCTTCAAGCAAACCCTTTTACATTTGTTGCACTACTGGTTTAATATTAACAAACTCCTTTATTTTTCTCTTATGTGGGAGGCTCCTTATTTCTCCTTTGATTTTAAATGATAACCTAGCTGGGTAAAGTAGTCTTGGTTGTAGGTTTCTTCAAATAGGCTCTTTATCCCTTGCTCTCTCTTTTCTCCTTATGGCATTCCCATGATGAAGATGTCATTAAGCTTCATGTTGTCCAAAACTTCCATGTTTCCTAAGCTTTCTTTAGTTTGTTTAATTCTTCTTTTGTTTTTGGTTTTTGCTGCTCTGCCTGTGTTTTTTTCTACCTTGTCTTCCAAAACACTGATAAGATCCTCTGCTTCATCTAACCTACTGTTTATTCCTTCCAGTGTATTAATTATCTCAGATATTGCATTCTGTATTTCTGACTGGCCCTATTTTATGTTTTCTATGTCTTTTTTTATGCTTTTATGTATATTTATAATCATTACTCTAAACTCTCTACCTGATAATTGCTTGCCTCCATTTCATCTAGTTCTTCTGGAGAATTTTCTGGTTCTTTAATTTGGGTCTGTTTCTTTGTTTTCCCATTTTGGCTGCTTCTTTGTATTTTTCACCTTGGTTGTTAAACTAATTAGCCACCAAGCCAATCAGTTGTTAATGTAATTGAGCTATAATCATCAGCTGGACTTAAGCACCACAGGGTGGGGCAGAGTAATTCCTGTAGGTGTGGCTATTGCTTCCCCTCAGGTTGGTGACACTTGGAGAGGAATGCTTGCCCTGAGAAAGATGGCTTCCACAGTAGCCATTTCTTCCTGGCAGATAGAAACCATTCTGTTTTCATGCTGGATGTTATCTGTTATCTAACCACTATTGTAAGGATTCCTTTCTGGCTCTGGTGCTATAGTCTGGGGAGCCCAGTTTGGTGTTCCACTTCGCAGGTGGGAACCTCTGGCTGCTGAAATATCCTTCTAGCCATGTGAGCCCAGACAGCCCTCATGTGCCGTCTGCATACTGCTGTTGAGTCTTATTGTGGTGAAGTGGTGTCTTCTGTCTGTCTTTGGTTATAAGGCTTCTCTTCAGCTAGAGTTCAGTTGGCTACTCTGGATGATTAGTCTATAATTTAGTTATAATTCCAGATTGGTCGCAGAGGAGGTTAGTGTAGTTTCTACTTACTCCTCCACCTTCTTGGATCTCATGCCTCTTTTATTTAAAAGTTTAGTCTCATGAGATTGAACTCTTTTCCAAATATGGGATCAATTTTACAAAAAATATATGGGTATGCTCTGAGATTTTAAGAGAAAATTTAGTCAAGAGAATGTTGTTTATTTTATATTTCCCACAGATTACATGTTAAAATATGTCTTATTTCTTTCAAATGTACTTTCTACATAAGTCTATTTATTCCTGGTCATTATGTCTCCCTGCCCTATCCACCTCAGTTTGTTTTTGTTGCTCATATCCCTCTTTTCTTCTCATTAGGATTTTGTGTACTTTAAATTGAAAGAATCTTTGTGACTTTTAAATTCTTCAAGATTTCCAAAATGCTAACTGCATCCCAAATTCCTTCTTTTATTTCCTTTTCCTAAAAATAAAGAGGAAATAAGTAAATAATCAAAGAATATGAACACTCAAAACATAAAAAAGAATTCCATAGGTTCCATGAAAGAAAATAGCTAGAGAGAAGGGGAAAATTTGGGCTTATGTCGGAATTTTAGCAGTCGGTTAATAACACTCCTCTCCTCCCTGCCTGAGTCTGGAACCACCTAAGAAATGGGATTCTGAATGATCATCAACATATCAGCTTAATTTCCAACAAAGTTCCAGTGGAGCACATGGTGTATGTATGTGGCAAAAGGATTTGCTGATTCTACACCCCAGAAAGATTTCCAGGGTATAGAAATCTCCAATTTGGTCTCCAGGCAGAGGAAGAAAAATCATGCTCTTCCTGACATGGAAACAGTGGCAGAAGGATATGTGCTGCTGTAAATTTTATAGCAAAATTATAATAATAATAATTAATAATAACAACAACAACTCTAATAATAATGCAGATTGCTTCTTTCTCAAGGATCAACTGTCTTCCAAAGAGAGTTAGAGAAGGAAGCTGAGAAGTGCATTCCCAGTTCCTTCTTTCAATTTGCCCATCACATAAGAAGGAGTGAGAGAGGGCATGGGCAAGAGAGGAAGTGTTGGTCCCTCCATAGGCAGACTTGAAGACAGGAAATAGGAAGAGTCCATGAGTAAACACATAAGGACTTCATTCAGCCCATGTCTAAATTTAATTAGGATACTCTGATTTTCTTTGGGCCTTTGGCAAGCTCCATGGCCACTCTGAACAATTTTAGATTTGCTTATGCCTTTCAAAATTATCCTTAGTATAGTGCTGAGGACATGGCTCTCAGGAAAGAGTACATTTTGCTCCAAATTTGTTTTTAGTTAAACCAGAATGGGAGTCAGATCAGGGTTCTTTCAAATAGAACCTATTTTTTAGTTAAAAGAATTAGAGGCAACAAAACCTATCAGCTCATCTGCTCCATCCTCATGCCCAGAACAGGGAATATGAGCTACTCAGCCTCTTGAATTTACTGTTTATCAAAAAATCAACTGCATCAGCTTCCTCAGAAATAGATGCAAAGGTCTCATTGTGTGTCAACAGATACACATACAAAAATATCCCCAGAATATGTGAGGAATATACTTGGATAAAAGAAATCTGTACTGAGATTTTTTTCTCATTAAGCCAACTTAATTCCTTAACACATTTCTTACCTAGTACTCAACTCATGCCAAATTTTTTAATGTTCATTTTTAGTCTGATAAAAATATTCTCATAGGGATTGTTTTCCATGTAAAATTTTCAATGAAAATGAGTTCTTTTGCTAATCAAGTTTTCATTCATTTCAATAACTATAACATCTACAACTAAATTTTTTGTTTCATGGACACTATGTCTGCCAAGTTCATTTAGTCCAAACCAAATTTTGCAGACAAAATTTTATTTAAAAGTTTTGTTTCTGTAAAGTTTCAGTCAATAACAAATTTATGTGTAATTTTTCAATTTTTATAATTGTTTTTATTAGTAATATTAATTATAAACTGATGGAAGAAAATAGTTTGTATTCCTGTCTTAGCTGATTCTTGAGAAAATAGTAAACAATTCACCTCCTGTTTCAGGATTATTATATTACAGAGGATTGGACTACTGTATTGCTAACCTAATTTTGTATATTTTTCCATCATTTTGATCATTGCATTTTAAAATGCACCTTCCACTAGCGGAGTAAAGAGCAAATTGCCAGGCCAATTGTCATGTTTTGCTTCATATTTATCAATATTTGGGAGGAAAAAAATAGGGATATTTAAAGAAAAAAAGGGGACTCTTTGTTCACATTTTTCTCCTAACTTTTCCCTTGTTTTTTTTCTCTCTTCTCTAAATTTTTCAGCCTTATCAATGTTTCTCTGACACCATGTTATTCTTGATCACTATTTTGTTCTCATTGCTTCTTGTGCCAGTTCTCTTTTGCCTGCTATTTTCTTTACTCTCTCCTACCTCTTCTTTCTGAATCTTACTCACTAACCTTCAAGCCTTTGCTCTGAGTCATTTACTCTTTCTCTTCTCTTGTGTGCTGCCATCTCTTATCAGAGTGCTCAGTGTCATGATTGAAAGGACTTAGAGACAAAATTCTTGCCCCTGCCACGCAGCATTCCACCAGGGTCAAGTTACCATAACCAAAGAACATTGTGAATCTGTGTTTTTTGTAGGCTTTAAAAAGAGCACTGAAAATGGCCCCCTTATCTGGGCTTGATTTTGTGGTGCAGAAGAATGAAATGTTATGATCTCAGGAGGACCTTGCCAGATCAAGGAACTTGGAATCAATCATCAGTTTAGATTTACTGGACACTCTTTGGGCACTAGGACCTGTATTAGCTGATTTCACCATTTATGCCTTGAGATATAGTTTTTGTTTTTTTTCTCAGCTATTTAAAATATTGTGGTATGGGGCACTGACTGGGGTGGCTCAGTTGGTTTGGTATCATCCTGCAAAGCGAAAGGTCATTGGTTTGATTCCTGGCCAGGGCACATGCCTATGTTGCAGGTTTGGTCCTCAGTCAGGGCGTGTGTGAGAGGCAACCCACTGATGTTTCTTACCCTCTCTTTCTCCTTCCCTCCCCTTCTCTCTAAATTTAAATAAATAAAATCTTAAATAAATAAAATATTGTGGTATTGGACCAAGTTTCTAAAAAGTTTGTTATTGTTTCCTTTATTATTTACTATAAACTGATTTTGCTTATTTGCTTTTCTGATAGCTCAGTAGTTTCTAGTATATTCATTGTTTTACAACCATTTCCACTGTCTAATTTTGGGACATTTAAAAAATGCCCCCCCAAAAGATCTCAATCTATATCCATTAGCAATCAGTCTTTATTACTACTCCCCAGCACACAGGGGCTACTAATATTCTACTCTGTTTCCATGGATTTAACTATTCAGGACACTTCATATAAATGGAATTGTATAATAAATGGTCTTTTGTAAATGGCTTCTTTCACTTAGCATAATGTATTCAAAACTCATGTTGGAGCATGAATTAATATTTCACTTTTCTCTTATCACTAAACTATATTTTATTATATGAACATGTCATATTTTGTTTATTGATTTATCAGTTGATGGATATTTAGATTATCATCACATTTTGGCTATTTTACAGGGTGGGGCACAATGTGTTTATGGAAATAATACAATAATTGATAAATAATAATACCAGAATAAGCTGTTTCACATGCTCACAACTGTAAACCTTCCTTTGCCCCACCTTATAAATAAGGCTACTATAAACATTTATGAATAAGTTTTTGTGCAAACATGCTTTCATTCCTCTTGGGTATATCTATTACTAGAATGGCTAGTTGTTATGGTAACTCCATGGTTGAGCATTGAGGAACTTCCAAATAGTTTTCTAAAATTATCTGTACTATCTTATATCTTAATCAGCAGGGCATGAGAGTTCCAGTTTCTCTCCATCCTCATCAACATTTGTTATTTCTGATTTTTTAGCCATTCTAATGGGTATGAAATAGTGACTCATTGTAGTTTTGACTTGCATTTCAAAATGACTAATGATGTAGAGCAGAAATGTATATTCAAATCTGCTGCCCGTTCTTTAATTGGACTATGACTCAGTCAGTTTAGGTTGTTATAATAAAAAGTACCATAGATTGGGTAGCTTATAAAAAATTGAAATTTATTTCTCACAGTTCTGGAGACTGCGAAGTTCAACAACAAGGTGCTAATATATTCCATAAGTGGTGAGGGACTGCTTCTAGTTCATAGAGACCTATCTTCTTGCTGTGAATCACATGGCAGAAAGGATGAGAAAACTTTCTGGGATATATTTTATAGGGGCACTGACTCTATTTATTAGGGCTCCGCTCTCATGATCTCATTACCTTAAAGGTTCTACTTCCAAATATCATCACATTGGGCATTAAATTTTAACACAAGAATGGAGCAGAGGGGCAGTGCACAAACATTCAGTCTATAGTATTTTGCCCTTAGTCCTTCAAGATTTATATCCTTGTCACATGAAAATATATTAATTATATTCCATAATCCCAAAACTCTTAACTTGTTCCAGAATCAACTTCAAGTCTAAGTTCTTATATAAATATCATCTAAATCACTTGTGGGTGGGATTCAAGGTAAGATTTATTCTGAGACAAATTCCTTTTCAACTGTGAACCCATCAGAGGAGGGACAACACTGATCATCTGTGAATTGCCTTCAGGGTCATTCTCCCATTGTCCAATTGCACAGTCCTCATTTCTGTCTTAGACTCATCACAGTGGCCTTTTTATCTGGGAATACTTAAGTATTCTGAGAAGACGAGGCAAGCTCTACAGCATGTACCTAAAAACTCTTCCAGCCTCTACCCATTCCCCAGTTCCAAAGCAAATTCCACATTTTTAGATATTCGTTAGAGCAGCACCCTATTTCTTGCTCCCAAATTCTTTTCCAGTAGGTTTGAGCAGCTTTAACAAAAGTACTGTAGACTGGGTGACTTACAAAGAGTAGAAATTTTCTTTTCACAGATCCAGAGACTGTGAAGTACAAGATCTAGGTGCTGGCTGATCTTATGTCCAGAGAGGACCTGCTTCCTGGTTCATAGAAGACCATTTTCTTGCTGTGCATCACAGGGTAGAAGGGATGAGAAAGCACTCTGGAGTCTCTTTTATAAAGGCAATAATTCCATTTATGAGGGCAGCTCACAAAGTAATTACATCTCAAAATATGTGCCTCCACATTAGGCAGTAGGATTTAACACATGAATTTAGGGAAAAAAACATTAAGTCTATAGAAGGTCATTTGTCTTTTTAGTATTGAATTATTATTGAGTTCTTTCTATATTTTATGTTATAAACTCTTTGTATTAGATGCTTTGCAAGTTTCTTTTTCATTACGTGTGTTATCTTTTCACAGTGTACATGGTTTTCTTTTTAAGTTTGATGAAGTCCAATTTGCTTTTTTTCTTTTGTTGCTTGCACTTTTCATATCATATGTAAGAAACCATTGCCTACCCTGAGGTCACAGGGATTTACTCCTAAATTATCTTCTAGTTTGATAGTTTTAAACTTTTCTATTTAAATTTGTGATCCATTTTGAATTACTTTATATGGTGTAAGATAAGGATTCAGCTTCCTTCTTTTGCACAAGGATATCTTGTTTTCCCAGAACTATTTGTTAAAAATACTGTCCTCTGCTCATTGAATTGTCTTGATACTCTTGTTGCAAATCCATAAATGTAATTTTTTTCTTCTGGACTGTCAGTTCAGTTTCTTTGATCTATATGCCTAATCTTATGCCAGTATTACATTGTCTGGATTACTGTAAGTTTGTAGTAAATTTTGAAAATGGGAAGTGCAAGTCTGCCAACTTTGCTTTTCTTTTTCAAGATTCTTTTAGCTGTTATTTTCACCAGGAGACCAGGACCCAGGTGGATCTGCTTTGGCATGGTCTAGAATGTGTGGGTTCTTGATTTTGAGCAAGAAAGATTTTGCAACATGAGTCCAGGTGATTTTGAGAGTATGTTTATTAAAACTGGATAATGAAACAAAAAAAGGCCTTAAGACAGAAGAGGAAAGATAATAGCAACAGAAATGAGACTAGGTGAAGCTGCCCTGGCCATTTGGAAACATGAGAAAGGGTTGAGTTTAGGTCAGCTGCTTTGGCCCTTTAGAAAGTCATAGAGGCAGATGAAGTAAGCCAGCTGGGCTGTGTGAACTCGGGAAACAAGTTACAGAAGCAAAAGGAGGGCTCTTGGAGACAGGTTCAGGGGGTTAGCCTGGAATAAGCTGCCATTGCCTCTTGCACTCCTGGTTGCAATCTCCTGAAAACTTTTAGAGTTTACAAAAAAAAACATCAAAGATTCATGTTTGAGGGAAGAAGGGGGGGGAAATGGGTATGAGTGTGCTTAAGGGATAACACAGACTAGGTTCTTTGCCTTATGGGTTTTCATTTATTTACTAAAGGTGGGAATTTTAGGGAAGGTCTCAGGGGAGGATCTCAATAGAATAATCATCAGCTTTCCAGGTGTATCATTTAATATGATGATTAATCAAAATAAGCTTACCAGAGCCATTCTCTGATCAATTTCTCCTTCAAAGAATGTCACTGGAAAGAGACTGGGGCAGGTCTGCTCCTGAACAGTCTGGAATGTGGAAACTATTTGCTACTGAGTGTCCTTGGTTAGGGAGGATAAGATCTTTTGATTTATTATCTGGCTCTTTAACTATCTGTCTCACTTTTCAAATTCTACTTGCCAAGGAATTTTCCTAGCTTCTTACTATCCCGCTTCATTATGAGTTCCTTAAATTTCTGTATAAATCTTAGAATCACCTTGTCAATTACTGCAGGAAAATCAGCTGAAATCTTATAAAGATTGCACTGAATTTTTAGCTCAAATTCAATGTTGTTCTATTTATTTAGATCTTTAATTATTCAGTAATAATTTATAGTCTTCACTGTATATATTATACTTTAAACTTTTATTCCTAGATATTTTATAGATTTTGCTATTATAAATGGGATTGTTTTCTTGTTTTTTTTAAATGCTTTTATTTTTATTTTTTAATTTTAATTGTTATTCAAGTACAGTTTTCTGTCTTTTATTCCTATCCCAGCCCACCCCCTCCACCCATCCCACCTCCCTCCCATTTTTAAATTTTTAAATTTTATTTTTATTGTTCTTCAATTTTATTGTTGGATTATTCATGGTTTGTGTTTAGAAATACAACTTTTTTTAAAAAAAATGAGCTTGTACCCAGGCACAACATTGAACTTGTTTATTTGTTGCAATGGGTTTTTTAATTAAATTTCTTTTTGGATTTTTTTAATACTATCATATACATGACCATGTCACTTGCAAATGAAAATAGTTTAATGTTTTTCTTTCTAATCTGTGTGCTTTGTATTTATTTTCTTTCTAAATTACTCTGGCCGTAAGTTCTAATGCCAGAATAAATTTTGAATATAGAAGGTATGAATGAACACCCCTGTCTTGTTCCTGATCTTAGAGGGAAACATTTAGTGTTTCTCAATTAAATATGTTAGCTATGCGTTTTTCATAGATGCCTTTTATCTAGTTAAGAAAATTCTCTGTAGTCCCAGTTATTTTTTATTGTTTTGAGCCAAAAAAAAAGGTGGTCAATTTTGTGAAATGTTTCTGCCTCTGTTGAGATGAACATGTAGTTTTTGTCTTTTGTTCTATTAGCATGTTGTAACATTGACTGATTTTCAGATGTCAAACCAGCCTTTCATTCCTGAGATAAATTCCACTAGTCATGGACTGTAATTATTTTTGTATGTTACTGGATTTGGTTGGCTAGTATATTATTGAAGGTTTTTGCATCTGTGTTCAAAAGAAATATTGGTCTGCATTTTTTTGTAATGTGTTTATCTGGTTTTTATATCACTATAATACTGACTTCATGGAAAGAACATACTTTTATCCCCCTTTTGTTTTTTGTGAAAAGTTTTTGGTATTAATTTCGAAGTGTTTGATTTAGTTCACCTGTGAAGTCATTTGGAACTAAGCTTTTATTTGTGAGAAGTTAATTACTAATTCAATCTATTTACTTGCTATATATCTATTTATATTTTCTGTATCTTCTTAATCTAGTTTTATAAGCTTGCTTATAATAATAAATATTGGAGAGAGCAAAGCATGTGATGAGACAATATAATTAAGCTCTCATATAGCAAGAAGGGTCAAGAGAAAACCTTTCAGGTACATTTAAATTGTGCCCAGAAGTGGGAATAAAATTAATAATTCAAAACACAAGCAGAGGGTTAGAAGGTATAGTGGAGAAATAGGAGAGGTAGAAAGAACTTTCTAGGTAGAAAGAATGGCCCTAGTGTGAACACCCTAAGGCAGCAAAGAGCTTAACGTGCTTTAGGAGCAGAACACAATGAAACTAGGAAGAAAGGTCTCAATGATGCAGAATAATAGGCCAAGATGTTGGATTTTGTCTCCAGTGCAATGAGAAGTTGTCATCAGGTTTTCAGCAGGGAAGTGACAGAATCTGACTGCTGTTTTTAAGAATCTCTCTGGCTGCATTTTAAAGTAATGACTTGAATAATCACAATTGGAACCAGGTAAGGAACTTCATGGTTCAGCATTCTAGCCAATACAAGATAGTGGTTAAATATAATGCAATATTATAGAGAAGTATATACATTTAAGATGTAATTATGTATAGAATAAACTTGAAATGGCAAATAAAGTGTTATTAAGGGTCACATACTAGCTTTTGAATCACAAAACAATGTGAATAGAGAAACATATTGAATAGAACAGCAAGAACACAATTATGTTTAAAATTGCAGTTGGATATACCTGTCTGTACTTAGGAGAGAGGTCTAGAATACACATACATTTAGAATCTGCTGGTATTTAGACAGTATGTAAATTATGAGAATAAAAGAGTTCAAGAAATTAGCAAACAGAGATGAGAAGAAAAAATGCCCAGGGTGGAGCTATGAGAAATTTTAACAATTAGAGTTTAAGTAGGGAAAAATGAGCCAAAAAAGGATCTTGATAAAGATAGTCTACAGAAATTGGAGGAAAACTACAAGGAGTGGAATCCTAAATGACAAATAGAAAAGATTCAAAAAAGAAAGAATGGTCAATTGTATTGAATTCTGCTGAGAGGTTTAAACATTCTGAGAAGTTACTATGTTTAGCCACAGATTAGTCATTCTTACCATGGCAAGAGAAGTTTTGTAGTGTGCTCAGAGAAGTCAGAATGAGAGATAGAAAAAAGATAATTTTTAAAGTTATTTGGCCATGAAAGAATAAATTCAAAACAGATCAAAGATTTAAATGTTAGACCTGAAACCATAAAAATCCTAGAAGTAAACATAAGCTTAAAAATCATGGCCATTGCTCATAGCAATATTTTTTTTCTGATATATCTCCTTGGGCAGGGGAAACAAAAGAAAAAATAAACAAATGGGACTGCATCAAACTAAAAAGTTTTTGCACAGCAAAAGAAATCATCAACAAAATGAAAAGACAACCCACGGAATGAGAGAACATACACACCAATACATCTGATAAGGGGTTAATATCCAAAATTTATAAAGAACTTAACAAAACTCAATCCCTAAAAGAAAAAAAAAAGAAAAAATGGGCAAAGGATCTGAATAGACACTTCTCCAAAGAGGATATACAGATGGCCAATAGACATGTGAAAAGATGCTCAACATCACTAATCATCAGACAGATGCAAATTAAAACCACACTGAGACACCATCACACACCTGTCAGAATGGCTATCATCAATAAATCCGCAAACAACAAGTGCTGGCCAGGAAAGGAGAACATTTTTGCATTGTTGGTGGGAATGCAGACTGGTGTAGCTGCTGTGGAAAGTGGTGTGGAGATACATCAAAAAATTAAAAATGGATCTGCCTTTTGACCCAGCAATCCCACTTGTGGAAATATATCTGAAGGAACTCAAACCATTCATTTGAAAGAACATAAATACCCCTATGTTCATTGCAATGTTATTTACAATCACCAAGATATGGAAGCAGCCCAAGTATCCATCAGTAGATGAGTATATAAAACAACATGGGACATTTACACAATATAATACTAGTTGGTCTTAAAGAAAGAAGAAATTTTTACCCTTTGCAACAGCACAGGAT
The DNA here is from genome assembly GCF_019186645.2 of Phyllostomus hastatus. Lineage (NCBI taxonomy): Eukaryota > Metazoa > Chordata > Mammalia > Chiroptera > Phyllostomidae > Phyllostomus > Phyllostomus hastatus. The sequence goes on along the minus strand of NW_025333622.1, from coordinate 8,648,780 downwards.
GGACCTTTATGGGAAAACGTTATGTTAAATTAAATAAGCCAGTCAGAGAAAGACAAATGCCACATGATTTCACTCATATGTGGAATCTAATGAACAAACTGAACTAACAAGGAAAATGGGGACAGACTCATAGATGGAGAGCAGGATGACAGATGGGTGAAGGGTGTTATGGGGTGGAGGGATTGAGCAAAATGGAAAAAGGACTCATGGACATGGACAACAGTCTGGTGACTGCTGAGGAGAGAGGGTATAAGGGGACTAAATAGTAATGAAAAAAATAAAATAAATTGAAAGAAAGAAAGAGAGAGAGAGAGAAAGAAAAGTAGAGAGAATTACCAAGTCATAGGAATTCTCCTCCTTCCCCTCCCCTTCTTTCTCCTCCTCTTCCTCCTTCTCCCTTTTCTTCTTCTTTTTTCTTCCTCCTCTTCTTTTCCTCCTCCTCCTCTTCCTTCTCCTTCCTCTTCTTCTTCTTCTTCTTCTTCTTCTTCTTCTTCTTCTTCTTCTTCTTCTTCTTCCTTCTTCCTTCTTCAAGGTTTCTAGAGTTGCTACAGTCTTTTAATAAGAAGAAGAAAAATCTGGTGGGGGGAAAAAAGAGAGATAATCTCAAAATCAAGCATCAGAAGGTATTACCAAAGAAAATAGGTCCCTAAAAGAGAGGTAGGTATTAGCATTTACAACACAGGTGGAAAGATGGGTCCTAGAAAGGGAATGCACATTAATTCTATAGTTATAGGAGAAAAAATTAAAAGATGGGTGCAGACAAGATAGTTTGTGAATTTGGTTGGGGGGAAATGAGAGCATCTCTATCTTATGGCACAACTTGTAGAGTGAGGGTAGAAGCTGTTGGAGAAATGTGGATGGATTGCTGGTGGTACTGAGAGCTCTGTTGATGCTGATAATTATGAATTTTTAATTATGTCAATTATCTTGCTTGCATAATTTTTCCTAAAACCCAAACTACTTAGTGTGATGGTTCTCAACTAGAGGGTTTTTCTCCCCAGAATTATATGAGAGTTTTTTTCTGCTTCTGAACTTGGACCTAATCGTTCAAAATTTCTGGATATGAGGCCTGCCATATGTCCTTTTACATATCCATATGTTTTTTTTTGTTTATAATTCACAGAACAAATGTCTTGATATAACACACAAGGGTCTTCATGATCAGGCTGCTTTCTGCCTTCCCATCTTCATCTCCAGCTGCTCTTTGCTTTGAACCTCATTTGTCAATCATAGCAAACATTTTATGAGGGCCCCTAGTTGCACAATACCTTCTTATCATTTTACCACTACTGACCTTGAATGGAAAGCCAAAAAAGTAGCACATTTTAATCACTTAATAGTAATCAATCTAACATAGTAGTTACAGAACAAGATCAATTTCTACATTCTTTTCTACATCTCACCCTGGCTAAGGGTCTGTCATGTATTGCTTAGATGCTTTTGTTAAAGGCAGGAGTTAAGAACATATTAGTTGTCATACAAGAACACAGAATATTTTGTCAGCTGTGTGCAAGTACAAAATAAAATCAATGTGTCTCTTCTATGTATTCTAGAATCAGGGCACCAGTCAAACAGGAGAAAAAAAACAAAACAAGCCAAATGAAAGACAAGAGGGCCTGGTCTATGAACATTCAAAACACCAAAATGCATGGTATTTCAGAGACAGAAAAGACAAAAGTTTTCAAAATAAGGAGAGACTAATCAAATGGGTCAAATGTTGTAGACATTTATATTACATAAGGACTGAGAACTATTCATTGTCTTTGGAAATACAAAAGTTCTTGGTGACCTTTCCTAGAGTAGCTCCAGTGGGGTCAAGGAAAAAAGTCAGATTATGATAGGGTGAGGAAGAAACTTCTTATTAAGAAGTAAAGATAGCAAGTAGCAGGAGTTTCTTTAGAGTTTGGTAATGAAAATGGAGCAGTAGAGGGGAGTATGGGAGTCACAGAGAAGAATTTTGAAACTCAAGATTGGAGAGGTTTAACTCTGTATGTCATAAAAATGTCAATCAGATTAGGGTAATATCCAGCAGAAAGAGGAAAAGGACAGGAAAAGAATGAGGGAGAAGACAATTAGGTAAAGAGAGAAAGAAGAAAAGAGAAGGAAGAGAAAGAGAAGAGGAAGAAGAGGAGGAGGAGGGGGGAAGGGGGAGGAGGAAGAGAGGGCAGGAGAAAGAAAAAAGAGGAGGGGGAGAAAGAGAGAGGAGAGGAGAAAGATGAAGGATGATTGGTGAAACATGATCTCTGAGGAGAAATTGGAATTCACAGAAAAGAGCATTTCAGATAGAAAAAGAAAATTCTCTTTCACTAGGAAAGGAAGGAATGTTGAGAGTATATAGGTGGATGAAAAACACTAGGCACTAGGAGAGAAATGTAGAAGGAACTGCTGATTTGTGAACAATTTCTTGATCAAATAGAATACAATATCAACAGGGTGAGGGAGGAGATATCACGCCTCGGATTTGAGGAGAAGAGAAATTTTGTAATATAGTTTTTGAGGGAAAAGTGAAAGGGAACTGGTGACGAACACAAGGAAATACAGCCTAACAGTAGTTGAGACTGGAGACCATGTATGTAAAATATCTCCATTTATGTGCTTTTACTTTAGCAGCTCTCAGCATCAAGAATTCCTCCTATATGTTGTACATATTTATATAATATTGTTTTTAATTTCTGTGATATATAGCAATATTATATAATTGGATAGAGGCTTTTTCAAAATTATAATAACTGCTTGTTTTGATTCCATCAAACTCACTGCTCGAAGGATTTATCATAAAACCCATATATAAATAAGTCATCTAAGAAATCCTTCAAACTGTGCTGTTGAAACAGATGGCACAGCTCTGCAATATAAGCAGCAATGCCCTCACCAGCTGTTGATTTTGTTTGCAAATTTTAAATCACTATATGATGGTTGCTGGCACTGATAAGAAGTATATCTAAAATAATCCCACAAGTTCCACAAATGAGTAAATGTCCTAGGTTTAGAAGAGATTGGGGTCAAAGAAGTACTTTGTTATTGTACATGTTTGAGCTTCAGAGACACTTAGAAAACATCACACTTAGGTTTGGGTGTGCATCAATGTAGGAAAAAAACTTCCACCTGTAACACACAGGATGGAGTCTGACTATGAAATGTCCCTATTTTGCCATAAAGCCTCTGTCTTCACTTTGGCATCTGCGATATTTTCCTTCTCTGAATGCTCTAGTTCTATTTCCTCTTTCAATTTTTCTTCTATTTTCCCTGAAATTTAGAGGGTGTTCAAAGTTATATCCTTGGTCTTCTCCTTGTATATACTATTAAAGGCCTAAACTCTCTCTTGCCTTCCCCTCAATTATTGTCTGTATCTGTCATCCAGGGAGAGGGGCCATAGAAAGTTAAGAATACAGATCTAAAACTTAGGATGGAGGTATTTATAAACACACACAGAGTTAAGGACATAATGTGTAGCTAGAAGCCATGCCCTCCTTTCTCTTCCCCATTTGACACGTTCTTGCACATGCATGTAAATCCAGCTCCAATACTAGTTAAATGATAATAGCAATAAATATGAGTTTTTCCTAAAAGTCAAACATTCTTCTGAATATTTTATTTTTTGATTTCATATTAAATGTAGTATTTTTTTCTAGTTATATTGAGATATAATTGATGTGCAGCACTGTGGAGTTTAAGGTGTGCAGACTAATGAGTTGACATATATATAATGAAATGATTATATAAGGTTAGGTAAAAATCCATCATCCCCTATAGATAAAAAACAGAAAAGAAAGAAATTTAAATGTTTTTTTCCTTATAATGAGAACTCAGGATTTACTCCCTTAACACATTTCAAATATGCCATACAGCAGTGTTAATTATAATTATCATGTTGTACATTATATCCCCAGTAATTATTTATCTTATAACTAGGAATTTTTACCCTTTGACCACCTTCATCCAATTGTACCACCCACTCGCCCCCATCACTGTGTTCTTAATATTTTAAATCTATCCATCTATTTTTATCCAACACAAAAGTTGGTGCTATCATTCTGATTAGTTTTATGCATATATATACTTTACTTTGTAGACCTTAAACTCTTAAGAAAAGAGAATATATGTCATTTATGTTTTTATCCCTTACCAGGCTTCCTGGCTCTTCCTGCATTAAGTATGTGATCAGTATGTGTTTGTTGAATGACTAGATAAAATAATGCACAAAATTTTAAAAAATGAAATTGATTAACTATATACTTAGAAGTCTTTTTTATGTAAATTGTTCTTTGAATATAAACGTTGTTTGGTTCTCTCAAAGTGATAGGCACATGGTAGAAACTTAATACATATTTGTCAGTTGATTGGTGGAGAGTGGAAAACTAAGAGCTATATCCTTTAGCTCAGAGTCAGAATTCACTAAGTTCCATCTGCACACCTCCCCACATATTGTGTGTCAGGAATTCATTTGATTCTTTGGGTGGGATTTTACCATAGGTGGTTTGGAGGGTGATTGCAGGTTACTGCCTCGTCACCAAAGTTCCAACTGTAGCTATGACTAACTGCTGATGTTCCAGTCTGGTTTTCTTCTCCTCTAGCCATTTACCATTCTGGCACCATTGTGTGATATTCTTCGTATCTATTGAGCACAACATGTTATATACATAAAAGATCCTGTATAACAAGTTGCACTTTAATAAAGAATACTTTATTTATTTATTTTAAAAGATTATATTTATTTATTTGGAGAGAGGGGAGAAAGAAAGGAGAAAGAGAAGGAGAGAAACATCAATGTGTGGTTGCCTCTCAAGCACCCCCAATTGGGAACCTGGCCAGCAACCCAGGCATGTGCCCTGACTGGGAATTGAACCAGCATCACTTTGGTTCACAGGTCTGCACTCAGTCCACTGAGCTACACCAGCCAGGGCTAGCAGAGAACACTTTATATGGAATAATAATTACAACCAATTTGTGAAAATTTATTCAATATACAAAAGGGTTAAATTTCTGTTTGTGGGTGGCAATGCACTTACATCGGGAATAATCACAAAAGTCTGCATTGGTTAAAATGGAGACTTAAGATATTCAATGGAAATTAAGATATTCAACTAAATGGTACACATTGATTATTTTAATGTTTGGCTATTATAAAACCATACCATGAAAGATGTAAAAAGTCTAAGGATTATTTATTGTTCAAACTGACAAAGTAAATTTGTGAAGAGATATTATTTATAACTGGAATATCATTTTACTTTTTCTTTCTAAAAAGCAATTAAACAATTCTATGCTGATTGCTACATAGCAAAACACATTTGAAATGACTTCCAAAAAGAAATTTACCTCTAATTTTAGACAAAAATAATAGCAAATTCTCAATACAAAAGGAAAAAGCTTTTTATTTCGAAAGAGCTTTGACTACACAATTTGTACAGTTTCCCCCAGTAGAGCCATACCACACCCAGGATGTGAATGAATACATTTTCTTTTTACCTGCCTTGGTGCCATAGGCTGTTAAGTAGGTGACATTCCTTGCATTTGAACTGGAGACAACTTGTCTCTCATGATTCTATGATTCTGGCTGTTAAATTCTTTTCTCAACTTTCTGCTCTATCTTTTCTGACCCAGAAAGGGTGAGAGACTTTGTTGATATTGGTTACCCAATGCAACAGCAACAACAACCAAAAAAACCTGCCGCATATCAGACTATCCCCTGCAACACTTTGGACATGGTGAGGAATCATTTCCATAATGGAGTACATGAAATAAATTGTAAATGTTTCCTCTACTCCCAAGTACGACAATATCAAGTAGAACAGTGATTTATAGCTTCCTAAGGATTTTTTAGACGACTTAAGTTCTTTTATAAATTGTGTCTTCTAGGAATCAGACAAATCTCAATATAAGAGGAAAGAAATGGGAAATTATCTTTTGCAAGGCCTTCAATGTTGAACTATATATTTTAATTCCCAAAGAAGCATAAACATATTTGAAGGCATAGATGAAAATTCTATACCTGCCCAAAGAACAGATCCTATGTATAACTCAATTTCATAATTCACATAAATCTCCAAGAAGTTGGAACTCATTTCTGTACATAAATGAAAAGAACAGCAACATTCAGAGAACACTCCATGCTTTTGAGATTCACCAGCTTCACTCTGGAATTTATAAATACACAGCAGGGGCAAACAGATCCGTCATACAGGTAAAATGATATGGATAGAATGCCTATAAATTCATTGCTTATATAAAAGCTAATATTCCAGAAACTAAATGAAAGAATGTTTAGCTAGAAACATTTTCCTGCCCAGAATTAATTACTCACCATTAAACTGCTTAGTGAAATTGTCTAATAACCCTACTAGAAAGCCATTAGACAACAAGCATGAGAGGAGACAGCTAACAATTAGTAATCAGGTTACTAGAAATTATAACTTCAAGGAAATGGCATTTTATATCCTTGTGACTGAAACAATTAAAAATTTGGTAATACCCATTGTTGGCAAGATGTGTATCAATAATATCTCATTGCATTGTCGGATGAGAATAAAATGGTACAACCACTTTAAAAAGCAATTTGAAATTATCTTGTGAAAATGAACATTCACAAATCATATGACCTATCAGTCCTTCTACACAAAAATTCAAATGACACTTAGGTGCAATGAGAGACATGTATGGAAGTGTTTATAGCAATTTGGTACATAATAACTAAAATAAAATAAAATAATTTGTATAAAATAAAATAAGTAACCATTACAAGAAGAACAGATAAAAAGAATCATTCATAAATGTGTTATTTTACACAGTGATGAAAATGAATGAACCACAACTATATATGACATGGACTAATCATACCTACTGTTGAGTGACAAGAAAATCTCAGAGGTTGTATATGACATGATAGCCTTTTTTGTAAAAAAGTGACATAACAGTTCAATATAAATAACATTACTTGAACATATGCTGTATACAATAAAACTATTATTTACAAACAAGGGAATAAAAACCAACAGACTGTAAGATGGGTGACTTGGGTTTGATCTATAGGTGAGAGTACAGGATAGGATTAGTGCAGAGATATGTGTAAACAATCTTAATTGTTCTAGGTTTTGTCCTGGGTGTTTGTTTCAGAGATGTTTACTAATTACTAATAAATAAAATTAAAGAAGATCAGTTTTCATAGGGTGTCATGACCCACAGATTAATTCAAATCTGTATACCCCAGGTATATTTTAAACTAAGCAAGAGAGCAAAATAAAAATTCAAAAAGCTACTGTTGATTTTATTTATTTTTTTCAGTTGAAGAAATGAAAGGCACAATGATTTTGGATATGTTTATGATGTATGAAAATGAGCATCTGAATGGGTAGTGGGTATTTGTGTTGGAGGATTTAAAATCTGATGTCATAAGGATAAAAAATCACAGGATGCTTGGCATACCGCTAGGCACCTGACCCTTCTAAACAGAGATTTTATTAGGATTTTATTTTGGATGAGAGAATGGGCAGGAATGTGTTCTCTGAGAGATGAGGGTTCTCTAACATAATGGATCATTCTGTCAGCACAGATTAATTCTGCAATGTAATGCTATTAAGTTTTTATCTTTTAATGATGATTTTATTTTGTATAACTTTATGTCAGCTCCACTACATTTCTTTTTATCCTATATTGATTTTTTTCTTTCAATCTCTTAACAGAATTACCACAGTCTGTGTGAAGGTGACATTATAACTATTACCAATAATAAGCAATCAGAATCAGTGACTACATGAACTAAATAAAAAACTGGCCATTTACTTTATGTGACTTATACCATCTTGATCTGGAGAATTTAAACTTGTAAACTCTAAGCTTAGAGCCATATTTTAATAGGCAGTTGTGTTCTTCATAAAGTTCAGACCCTCTGGTCTCTCGTGTTGAATGATAGGAAAGTCCAGAGTAGTCAAAACTTATGGTTGGAACAGACTTCACATAAAGTGTCACAAGTTTTAGGGTCTGGTGTGTGTTAGAATTTTTGTGGAGAGGAATACTCTACAGATACAAATCAGAATGAAAAACATCCTTGCATATTTAGCCCAAGTAAGTATATCAATAGAAAAAGAACAGCACTTTTTTTGTTTCTTTCAGGCCCTTATTATAAATTGTCATATTTAAAAAAAATCTCTTTATATATATATATATATATTTATTTCTGTTAGTGTTATTTATGCAGTATTGGAACTTTAGGGCAGAGGTTATGGCTCACCACTGCATCTCACGTATTTCAGTGCCAGCTCTGGGGCCAGGCAGTAAATATTTGCTAAATGATTGACTAGTCTCCCATTAGGCAATGAGGCTTCTTTAGTAATCAGTCTTCTTAAATGACATTATTTACTTGTTGAAAATGTGCTTTCCACATTGGCTTAGATCTCTAATTTACATAGGCCCATTGCCATTCCACTGTGACACAGATCTCTTTCTGAGCACTCTGTAGCTTTTCTGACCTTATTCTCACATCAAGACATGTTGAGAATTGCATCCATTTTCATTCTGCATCACTGCCTTGCCCTATCCCTACCTCTAAATTGCAACCCTTTGATTCTTTACTATGGATTTAACATGCCCCAGCCTGGTCTGTAATTCCATAAAGTCCTGAGCTTTAGATTATAAATAGGGCTGCATTCAAGTAGAGTCTTGTCTGCCTGTTTACTAGAGTGCTTTTGAGATTGTTAAAACCCAAATAGCCAGGGGACAGATGGAAACTTAATTTATTTCAAGCTTCAGTGCCTGGAGGCAAGGCAGACTCTCAGTTTCCCATGAACAGACTACTAAATGTTTTCAACTTTGGTGAGCAGAAAACACTGTGTGCACAGTACATACGGAGACTTCTCAAGTACAGATCATACTCAAATGACAGAGTTACCTGTCAAATACTGAATGAGACCCACCTACCCAGGGAGTTGAACAATTCTTTGCTTGTTCAATACTTTAATCCTTAACCCAGTTACACAGAGGCCCTGGCGTACATAATAGAAAGTACAGCAAACACTTCAAGTGCCAAACATGATGGGGCATTTGCCTGCTCCCCTCTGCCCCCACCTTCACCAATCCCTACTGGAATAACACATTTGAAAGTTCTTTCTGTTACCTTGGAAGCTGTTATTCCTAAGACAAAAACTATAATCAGGGTCAATGGAATTGTTATGCAAGACTGAGACCAGTTGTTCAGAAGAATTAAGTTTGAAATTTTAATATGTTAAGTGACCTACTATGAAAGAATTACTGTTCTGTTAACCAGTAGAAAGAAAGATGGCAAATTGAGTGTATCACAAACAATTCAACTTAATTAGTTCAGTGGTTATTTATGAACCCCAATCATGAAGGCTTGAACTGGACTATATACATTTCAGACATTGAACAAGAAAAGAATAGGCTCCTGTGTTTAAGAACCCCATGGTCTGACTGATTCATATAGGCCAGTGATTAACACAGAGACCAGAATACTGTGGGCATTTAATAAATGTTGTGGTATTGTGTTATTGTTGTGTTATTATTATAAATGTGATAAATATTATATTACTGGTATGAGTCCAAGTATTATAAGATAGCCTTAATATTATTATGCCTAAGGGAGGCTTTCTAGAATAAGCAATATATGAGTTGATTCCTGAATAGTGATCCTACAAGTAGGAAGCAGAGAAGGTCATTTAGGCAGAAGGAATGGCAAATACAAAGAATCCAAGACATAAAATAACCAGTTCAGGGTAAGAAGTGTGTAGATCCTTTTTGGCTGACCAGGGCATGTTTGGCAAGAGAACTGTCCACAGTAGTCCAGTCCAGACCCAGTTGTCCTCTCTAGGTCTAGACCAGACCAGGATACCTTGAGGCAGTGTAGCCAGAGGGAGGATTTGAAACACAGGAAAAGAATGCTGGCAAAATAAGCAGAAAGCAATGCCAATGGTCAAGTCTGAAGAGCCAGCTGAAGCTGTGGGTGGGTTAATGAGTAATGCAGTTAGAAGCTAACAGAGATTAGATGCAGGTTCAAACAGAGATTAGGAAGCACTGCAAAATCCAAGTAAATAATAAAGACTTGAAATGAGGCAGTGATACTGGAATCAAGTGTGAGGAACATTTAAGAGGCAAAATATGTCACACTTGCTGAACCATGAAATATTCAGAAATTGAGAAGATAAATATTGAAAATGCTTCAGTGGTGCTCAAGGACAACATTTTGCAGTCTGGGATGTACACTGAACCTGTGACTAGATACACTGTTGACCCAATAGCTAGAACACAAGGGTCTGGGAAACAAAGGGTGGAAGTAGCATTAGCCTCTCTTGTCATCCCTCTTAATGACTAACCCATTTATGATTTACTATTTCTCATCATCTCTACCTTAGGTTCTGCTACATTAGAGGTCCAGATTCTCAGTGGAGAATGTTTACTTTAGTGAACATATTAGGGATCCATGGAGCTTGAAGCTATGACTTGAAGCTACCACATAACTTTGCAGTCCTCTTGCCAGTGCTTTTGCAGGCAAAATTTCAGGGAAATAATGACTCTGATAATTAATAAAAATGAGATGTGATTAATTCCAAAAGAAAAAAATACAGAAGAAAGCCATTGTTATCTGGAAGACTGAGAAATTCAGTAAGATTCAGAAATGCAAAGAAACAAAGGAACAAACAAAAAATGGGCCATGCATAAAGATTAGTAGGGACAAATAGCTCCAGAGAGCTAAATATTATTTTTCATATGAAAATAGTACAGCCCTGACTGGTGTGGCTCAGTGGATTGAGTGCTGACCTACAAACTAAAGGGTTGCCGGTTTGATTCCCTGTGAGGGCACATGCCTGGGTTGCAGGCCAGGTCCCCATTTGGGGGAGCACAAGAGGCAACCATGCATTGATGTTTCTCTCCCTCTTTCTCCTTCTGTTCCCCTTACTCTAAAAATAAATAAAATCTTAAAAAATATATTACAAATACCCTTTAGAAAGTGTCTGTGTTGGATAAATGAGGTAAATCTGTATACAATTTAGTTATATTTTATTGGATTTGGTGATATTGCCTGATAGTTTTTAGTAATAATGTAGAAAATAGATAACCTCTGGCAGTAAAATTTAGATACTTTTTATTGCCATGTGAAAAATACTTTTCCTGCATATTTGCACATTATTTAGAGTTAGGATACCTTAGGTATCCAAAATATTTTTACTATAATGATCAAAATATAATAAATAAACTTTGGAAGTGTTAAATAGATTCTTTTTTTTTGCTTCATGACCTTGTGTTGGTTTCCCCTCACCCTATACAGATTCAGATTCAGATTTCAGGCTAGATAGAAAGACAGCCACAGAGTAAACTGGGACAACAGCTTAATTTGCATTGTACAACTTCTTTCTAAATAGTATATCTGCTGCCATTCTCCAGCGGAAAAAATAATTTGGCTCAAGTAGTATTGTGCTGACAATCAATATAGTTTTATGACTAAAAGTATGAGTGCTGGAGTCAGATGCAACTGGTCATCAAGGTCTAGGCATGACAGCAGCTGTGTTACCATGTACACGTGAACTGACCTTTCTGTGCTTCAGTTTCTTCATTTGGCAAAGAAGTTAGTAAGAGGATTTACCTACCTCTTAGGGTTTTTGTGAGGATTACATGACCTAGTGCAAGTAAATCATTAGCCCAATTTGAAAAATGTGGTGAACCTTTAGTAACACAAAACCTCTAGTTAATTTAGGAATATTAGTATCTCTGATAGTAACAATTGTTATAGCAGTAGTAACTGTTGAAGAATATTTTCTTAAAAAATCAGGTAAATCATGACTTTTATACAGATAGAAAAATGAATATGGATTAGATTTTATTTAACTCATTGGTCAATGAAGAAATGAATAGATGCTATAAGTTAAAAATAGAATCCAAAGTATAGATTAGGAATATCAAAATAAATGTGAAAATGGAGGCCAAACAGGCCTCTTTCATAGTGGAGAAGGGCTAACAGTTGAATGCCCACTGCAGAGAACATATATGTCTATGGACAAAATTTATTTTCGCATTGCTATCAGTTTTTATAGCTTATAGAGTTGTAAATAACTTCCATAGAATCAAACATTTTAAAATGGAGAGGGAGGTGCTACACAGACCATGTGCACTTCTTTACTGAAGCATAATTTTTCTCTACATAGTAGTGGTAGTGGTGTTTCTGGGTCACAAGTAACATGTGTGATATAAATCTTACTAAAAGCAGGTTAAATCCTGAAAACCTGAAAAAGAACATAGTATGTATATTGTTTAAAAGGTGCTAGTGACCAAGAATGTTGGTCCTGACATCAAGCAACCCTGGGTTCTAGTTTTACCTTTTTACCATTTATTGACCTTGTCCGAGTCTTAAGTCTCATTTTCCGCATCTGTGACGTAGGGCCCTGGAGCAAATGCTTTCTAAAGCATTCCCTCAGACTCGCATCGTAGACTAGAAGCAATGACTGTTGATGTGATATTAATGCAATGTCTCATGTGGATAATCTACCCATGGATAACTGAGAAATAGCCACAAATAAACAATGTGATTAGAATTACTGACCTAAACAATTCCAGCAAATGACAAGTCATTAGGGCCTTTGAAATGTAACTGACTTTACATTAACATTTACATATTCAATGAAATGTTAATGTAATTTTGCCAAACATGCAGTACTTACCATTACATGTGATGGATTAGAGATAGGAATTTTCAGTGGTAGTAAACTGTCATGGAAGTAGTGATTAAGCACTGCAATTAGGGGACCACCTACCCTTTATATTGGAAAGTCATTTTTTCCCAGCTTGTGTCAGTCAATGTGGTAAGAGAGTGTGAGTGTGAGACAAAGGATGAGTGGTGAAAGTATGGTTTAAGAACATTCAGCTCACACTCTGCTTCCATGTTATCATCTGAGTAGCCAATGGGTACCCTACAGTGCCATGGGGGCTGCATATGATTCTTGTATGTCATTCTCTCAATTCTGTGCATAAGATCACCTGAGAGGTTTAAACAAATGTTAAAACATAAGTGGTTGGCTTATATAACATATATATAATTTCCTATTAAATAAAATTTTAGTGAAATATTTTTATAATATTTAAAATAAGTATTATAAAATATACAAGAAGCTGCATGAAATGCATGTAGAGCTTAATGGGTTGCGATGTTGTGTCTATCACTCAGACTGAGAAACAAACTTTTGATAGTTGCCCAAGAATTCTTCCAGGTGTCCTAACTCAATCCCAGCCCTCTTCTTCCTTCCTAAAGGAAACCTTTCTCCGAAACTTTAATCACTTTCTTTTATTTCTTTACCATTTTATCACCCAAGTGTTCATTCCCAAACACCAGAATTTATCTTGCCTTCTTTTTATTAATATGCTGTTTAAGTCTTTTTCAGCCAAACATTTTCACCACCTTCATTTCTTTGAAAACATTTCTTGTACCTTATTTATGGAAGGACATAGGTAATTGGATCATACAATTTTTTCATTGTCTGGATTTTGTGTAAACTGATAGTTAGAAACTTGATTAGACACAAGTGTTTTAACGTGGTGAAGGATAGGTGCTGACATGAGTGGTGATGGTTTATTCCGCCAGTGGGCAGAGTGCAATGCCTGGTCTTCTCTGTTTGTGATGTTGGCAGCCATGACTTTCCATGCTCAGGTACATGGATCAATGAGGGGTGTTTTGGGCTTGATTTTTTACATGAGAGACTCTTTAAAATGCATGCATGAATCAGTGATGTATTCAAACTGTATGTTATGATACTAAGTTGGGACTGAGATTTAGAAGTATTTATTTCTCTAACATTAAGTATTGTAGGTTAGCTTAGTTATTTGCATTCCCCCGTACAACTCTATCGGCTCTGTGTTATCTCAGAGATACTGGGACAGTTCAGTTTAAAATTGCTGACAAACTGGTCTCTGAAATGATATCCATGTTTACAAATGGGCATGGACATTCACAGTAAATCTTCTTAGCTAAATTTCTTTCACCAGCTCTAACTGGATAACAAATTTAGTCAAGTTCTGGAGCAAAAATCAGGTTTTTTATTGTAGTGAGTACTGTCTGGAATAGATTTGATGAATTTTCTGAGCACTTACTTTGTGCAAGGGAAAAGCCAAAACTAATCACAACCAATATCCTTGAGTTAAGAATCTCCCCAGTTGAGGCTTTCTACATAGCTGAAACTATAAATTTCAGAAGAAATGTTTTCTGTGAGCTATTTTCAACAGGATTTTCCTTGATTCAGGGCTAATTCGCTAACAGATAGTATTTGACCCCATACTTATTGAGGAAGAAAAAGTTATTTCTAGCTTTTTGATCTCAAGTGTGAAGGTATTATATACAACAAAGCCTGCTTCCAGATCTGAGATAACATGACTCTGAGGCAGGTTCTCTTAAGTTTGGTGCTATTGATAATTTGGGCTGGAAAATTCTGTGCTGTGGAGGTTGTCCTGTACAATGCAGGATGTTTTGAAGCCTCCCTGGCCTCCACCAACTAGATGCCAGTAGCACCCTCCACCAAGTTATAATGGCTAAATATGTTGCTAACAGTGCTAAATGCCCTCTGGTTAAAAGGGATCTTCCTTGCTTGAAAACCACCATTTTAAGAAGAATTTAAGACACAGATATGCTTGGAAAAATAAGGAATCTGCCTGTAGTTTGCATATGAAATACATAATCTATCATTAAATTCCAGAAGTGTTTGATATGGCCACATTCTATAACATACTAGAAGGAAATTGGCATAGTTATGTACACATATATTCATTTTTACAGTGTCTCCAATTTTTAATGTGTCCAAATACAATTTTTGAACACTTTGTATTTGTGGTATCTTCCTGGTTATATTAGTCACACATATTTGTTATATAAAATGCAGAAAGAACTCAAGGAAGAAAAATACCTGTACACATACCCTACAAATGTAGCTATTGTTTGCAGCTGATGTTTATCATTATTTCTCTGTAAATATTTACCTACATTATTTAAATGTAATGTTATATTATGTAAATAGATATGGTATGTAAAATATTTGGTGTTGCTTGGATAATTATATAATGCACATGGCCACATTTCTTGAATCTATTTTCCCACATATTTTTCTTTCTTTTAGAAATATTCTGAAGCAAATCATGGACATTATCTTATTATTTTCCATAAATAATTGAAATACATTCCTAAAGGCTAAGGTTTTAAAAACTATCTGCCTTACCATTTATCATATCAAAACTTAATAATAATTTTTTTATTATAAAATAGCCAGTTAGTGTTGAAAGAAAATGACAAGTTGAATTCAGTTAGTGACTTACAATTTATTGAATCTAAATTTTGGGACTACACTGTATTTTATTGACAGAATGACTTTTTTGCAACTATATTACTATTCCAGCTTATCAAATGCAGAGTTCAAAACACTGGTAGTCAGGATGCTCTCAAAAGTGGTTGAGTATGGTTGAAAAATAGAGGAAAAAGTGAAGGCTATGTGAAGTGAAATGAAGCAAAATAATGAGGGAAACAACAGTGAAGCGAAGTAAACCAGAACACAAATCAATGATTTGGAGCAGAATGAAGAAATAAACATTCAACCAGAACAGAATGAAGAAATAAGAATTAAGAATTTTGAGAAGAGGCTTTGGAACCTCCAGAACAACTTTAAATGTTCCAACATCCAAATCATAAAGGTGTTAGAAGGAGAAGAGGAAGAGCAAAAATTGAAAAATTATTTGAAAAAATAAGGAGTGAAAACTTTTCTAATTTGGCAAAGAAAATAGACTTCTAGAAAGTGCAGGGAGCTTAGAGAGTTCCAAAGAAATTGGACCCAAGGAAACACACACCAAGGCACATCATAATTACAGTACCCAAGATTAAAGATAAGGACAGAATCTTAAGAGCAGGAAGAGAAAAGGAGATAGTAACCTACAAAGGAGTTTCCATAAGACTGTCAGTGGATTTCTCCACAGAAATCTTATAGGCAAGAAGGGGCTGGAAGGAAGTATTTGAAGTCATGAAAGGCAAGGACCTACATCCAAGATGACTCTATCCAGCAAAGCTACCATTTAGAATGGCAGGGCAGATAAAGTGCTTCTCAGATATGGTCAAGTTAATGGAGTTCACCATCAGGAAGCCCTTATTATATGAAATGTTAAAGGGACTTACCTAAGAAATAGAAGGAGATCAAAATTATGAACAATAAAATGACAACAAACTCACAACTATCAACAATTGAACCTGAAAAAAGAATCCTAAGCAAACAACTAGAAAGCAAGAGAATCACAGAAATGGAGATCACGTGGAAGGTTATCAGCAGGGAGGGGAGGGGAAAGAATTGGGGGAAAAGGTACAGGGAATAAGAAGCATAAATGGTAAATACAAAATAGAAACAGGGAGGTTAACAATAGTATAGGAAATGGAGAAGCCAAAGAACTTACATGTATGACCCATGCACATGAACTAATGGGGGGGAATGCTGGTGGGAGTGGGGTTGTAGGGTGGAGAGGAATAAAGGGGAGAAAAAATGAGACAACTATAATATCATAATCAATAAAATGTTATAAAAATAAAAAGAAGTCATGAGAATATTTTTATATTCTAATTAATTGGCATAATTGTTTCTTTGACAGATGAGAGATATTTTAGGCATAAGTTACTTCTAGTAATTCTCTGGGTGGCCCCCTGGTGGTCAGACAGACTTTGAAAGTATTCTATGGCTGAGTGTTTAAAAAGTGTATGTGTGTGTGTGTAATATTGACAGAGGAGGGGAGAAACTCTAAGAAGTGAGATGCAACAAATGCTAATGTATTTCTTTATACATAGACAAATACTCGGAGGTCCACAGATAGCTGTTCTATCATACAGGCTGCAGTGAAGCCAAGGATCTTAATCACATGCAGCCCAGTCCAGAAACTAGAAGACCATGGCCTGAGCCCTCACAGTCAATTCTCTAGATCAATTTGCATTTTAATTTTCTGTATTATAAACCTGGAAATTATAATAAATGAAATGTCAGGCCTCTTAGAATCCTCCTGACTATATAGTTATATAAAATAGAAACTGTAATGTCAATAGCTTCCTCAGAAAGCAAATATTTACATAAGTATTCCAGTTAAATTATGCTGAATTTAAAATGCTTGGAGAAAAAATAAACATGTTCTTTTCTCTTCTGATGAAATACTTGCAATACTTTTTTCAAAAAATTAAACTTATAAATATGTATTGTTTAAAAAATGTTACTGAAAGTCTACATAGGCAATCTGTTCTACTAGATATTGTGGTAAGGATGAGGAGAAGGGCTAAGTAAGAAGAGAAGAACACAACACATGTAATTTGTCTTAAAAGGGTTCATAATTTATAGATGAATAAAGTAAAGTGACTGACCTTAGAAATAAGTTTGAATGTGAAAAATAAATACATTATAAAATAATTGTTTGAACAGTAACAGAAAAGTAGGGAATCATACTTTCATAAGGTTAACCTGTATAAAACAGCTGATTACATGCACACACGTAATCATTTGCATCTGAGTTTTTTACCTATTGTGAGTACAAATTAATAGTAACAGTTGTGTCAAATGAGCTAGGTACTTGAGATGTATTATCTTATTTAGTCATTATAAAATACTATTGGAGTTTAATCAACAAAACAACAAGCAAGCAAAATATAACCAGAGACATTGAAATAAGGAACAAACTGACAGTAACCAGAGGGAGGGGGGAGAGGGATAAGGGGGAAAATAGGGGAAGGGTCATCAAGGAACATATATAAAGGACACATGGACAAAGCCAAAGAGGATAGGATTGAGGGTGGGTGGAGGGATGGGTAGAATGGGGGGGAGTAGTAGAAGGAAAATGGAGACAAATGTACTTGAACAAAAATAAAAATAAATAAGTAAAATAAAGTGAAAAAATAAATAAAATGTTAAACTAAGCATAAAAATACTAGGAGAGAAGTATTATTTATTATCTTTATTTTACATCAGAGTAAATGAAGGCAACCAAAGCTCAGGTAATTTGCTGTAAGTGAAGCCAGAAAAAGATGAAATTGGAATTTGCCTTCTTAGCTTGTGCTCTTATTCTTTTGATTATGTAGATTTTACTTTTGGCATACCTCTTGGTTTAACTATTGTGATACTCAGATCAAGAATCATTGTTCTAGAGGCAGCTTTTCATCAGAGACGATTACATTTTGACTTTCTTTAGTCCCAGGGTATTAAAGTAGCAAGGCACTGAGAGTATTTCCATTCCTTCAAGATTTTTAGTAAAGAGCCCTGGCTGGCATAGCTCAGTGGATTGAGCGCGGGCTGCGAACCACAGTGTCGCAGGTTTGATTCCCAGTCAGGGTACATGCCTGGGTTGCAGGCCATGACCCCCAGCAACTGCACATGGATGTTTCTCTCTCTCTTTCTCCCTCTCTTCCCTCTCTAAAAATAGATAAATAAATAAAAAAACTTAAAAAAAAGATTTTTAGTAAAGAAAGTAATAAATGTAAGAAGATTTACAAGTCATCAGGACTAGCAATAAATTATTGATAATAATTATTTTTATTATGGTAAAAACACATGAAATCTACACTTTTAAATTCATAAGTGCACAATAAATTAGTACAGTAAATCTCTAGAAATAGTTTATATTGCTTGACTGAACAGCAATTCCCATTTCTTCCCCCTCAGCCCTTGGCTACCACCCATCCACTTTCTGATTACTTTAGATATCTCAAATAGCTGAAATCATGCAGTATTTGTCCTTCTCTCTTTGGCTTATATCACTTAACATAATGTTCTCAAGTTTACCATATAGTGTATGCCAAGAGTTCCTTGTTTATTTTAAAGCTGAGTAATACTCCGTTGCATGTACACAATACCTTTTCTCTATTCATTCACCAATGGACATTTGGATAATCTCCATTTCTTGGCTGTTGGAATGACTGCTGCAATGAACACTGGAATGTAAATATGTCTTGGAGATTTTGTTTCCATTTTTAAAAATAAATATCCAGAAGTGAAATAGCTGCATGATATAATCGTTCTATGTTTTTAAAATTTTCCTGAGGACATGTTTATTGATTTTAGGGAGAGAGGAAGGGACAGAAAGGGGGGAGAAATCGATGTGAGAGAGAAATATTCATCAGTTGCTTCTCATACATGCCCCAAACCAAGAATTGAACCTGCAGCATTTTTGGTGTGTGAAAGGCTACTCCATCCAACTGAGCCACATGCCAGGGCTGGTAGTTCTATCTTTAACTTTTAGGAAACCTCCATACTATTTCCCATAGTGGGTTCCTCATGTTACATTTCCACAAACAGTGCACAAGGATTCCAATTTCTCCACATTCTTGCCAACACTTTTTTTCTTTCCTTTTTTAATAATAGCCATTTTAACAGGCATAAGGTAATTTCATTGTGGTTTTTATTTGCACTTCCCTGATGATTTGTGAGGTAGAAAATCTTCTTATATAACCTTTGGTCATCTGTATGACCTTGGAGAAATGTCTGTATTAATGATTATCTTCTTTGCCTTTTGAAGCAAAGTTTATTTCTTTTCCATGAATAAAAAAATTAATTTAATTCTTTGCAAAGATCATACACTGAAGTTATGCTAAGCCCACAAGGATGCACATCTCTGTTTCTTAAAAAGCAGTTTGTATCACAGAAGAGGAGACAAGTGATACAGTTTTAAACCCTACCCCAAGGCAAAGTCCAAAATGTGTTAATGATGGTATTGATTACAATGGGAATCCAGCCAGTGAAGGGAAACAAGATTTGTTAACCAAGTAACATCACATACAAATCTGATTGGCTGAGGATAATCATTGGAGTTATCTGAGGCTCAGAGAAGTCATTTGCCCAGTCACCAGCAAGTAGACAACTATAAGTGAAAAATTTCAAAAATTGCTTTTAAAAAGATACTTAAAATGCATTATGCATTGCAAGGTGCATTATTGCACCTTGCACCATATACAGTACTAGTACTTAAATAGGATGACATCAATATAATAGAGTCCAGGAATAGACTCAACTATACATGAACACTGAGTGCATTGTGAATGTAATTTTTAACATCAGCCAAAATGGGGACAACTAACTTGCTGGAGAAGGGAAAAAGAAAAAACGGGTAATTGCCTTTAAACCAAATTTTAGGTGCATCAAAAATAGAGAAGTGGAAACTAAAACTATACAAGCACTAGAAAAAATGGGGTACTATAACTTGGAGATAGAAAAGCCCTTTTTAAGCAAGTCAAAGCAAAAAGATACTTTAAATTAAAAATCAACCTATCTGTTTACTTAGTAATTTGCAATCTTAAATAAGTGAAAAATGCAGCACTGCTGAAGTCAAAGACGAATAACAAAGTGAGGAAATGTCACCTACAAGATAGATAAAGTGAGACTCTCCATAATAGGAAAAAAAATTGAGCCGAGGCGAAAGACACACACACTAATAACACACCACAGGCACGGGGCTGTCAATATAAAGAGGTGTTTGACCTCACTGATACCTACAGAAATTCAATTTTAAAAAGGAAAATCTCATTTTTTGGATATCAGGGTGATAAATGCTTTGAAAGCAAAATATGCAGCATTGGGACCATTGTGAAAAAACAGCCACTTTCATTTACTTTTGGAGGGAGTTTACCTTAGAGCTCCATGGAGGCTATTTGGCAATTCCTACCCAATTATAAAATGTTCATATCCTTTGATCTAGTACACCAGTTTCTAAGAATGTGTCCCTGGAAACACAGCAAAAGTGCACCAAAAACATATGGACCAGAAAATAAAGTCAAAGTGTTGTTTAAAATAATGAAAAACTGAAAAGAAACTGAATGTCCATCAAGAACAGAGTATTTAAGTAAATTATGTTTACTGTATCCACTCAACAAAACAGTATATGGCTTCTAAAAGACTTACACATCCTTGAATGAAAAGATGAATTCACAAAGTATTTTATATGAAAATAGAATGTATAATTTAACCCTATTTAGATATTGTATAAAATGTTAGCTTGTGCACTGAAATTGTCTGTAAGAATATTTAACTGCCTTCATGGGAGGATCCAAATTATGGAGGACTTCGTTATTTATTGTACTTATTTATTGTCCCTCATATTGTACTTTGCTATTTATTTCTTTATTGTTTGGATATTTTCCAGTGAGAATGTACTGTTTTTGCAATCAACACAAATTTTGCAAGAAAATGAAAGGAAATGAAGCCACAAGCTCTGAGATAACCTGGGACCTGAAAAGAAAAGGGGGGAAGATCTCTGGAGTATTAGAAGCCCCATTCACCCCAGGGCACTGTTTGGTTTACAAGGCCCTCCTCATTTCAGAGACAGGTTTCTAATGAGTCAATTAAGCAAACCTTCTTCTGATTGTTCAGCCTTGTTTCCATTTCCTAGGGACCTGAGACCATTACTTCCACCCTGAGTAATTACTCTAAAGTGAGTTTCTCATAACAATGAATTCTTTTTCTTTGAAGCATCAGCTATTCCTAATTGTCAAATGCAAATGATAAGGCTTTGATTCTGAGGTGATTCTTGGGACTGCACTGTTATTAGGCAAATAAGGATTATGATCCAAAGGCCATATCTTTAACATCACCAAAGACTCAGGGATATGTTGTATCAAGATTTGGGAGTTCTGCACAGAAATTGCACTTTCCTAAGGGGAGCTGGCCTTGGGGGCTGGAGGAGCTCTGTGGACCTCTGTGGGCTTCCTGAGTGTGTATAACCATCTGGAGTTGTTAGCTGAGGTATGTTTCTCATTAGAGTCAACTGTGGGGATTCAAGAGTTGTATAACGTCTTTATTTCTTCTTTGTTAGCCAACAAATATTTAGAAGCTACAGAACATTACTAGGGTCAGCATAAAGTTGTAATTTGTTCATTTATAATCAGAAGGGAGAAGAGATCAGTATTGCATGGATACACTTGGAGTCCCTACCAGGCCACCTAATCTTCCGGATCTTCGTGGCTTCTGGATAGCTGAGCTGAGGATAAATCTCTTCCTTATCTGAAATGTAGGGAAAAGATGCAGCCCCATGGTTGCCACTGTGGAGATGCCCAATTGTTGTCCCTACCTGTTTCTTGCCATCTTTTCATGAACTGAGTGTTACATTGACAGATGGTCACCACCTATCCTACAGTGAGCTGCTCTTAGAAAAGCACTGCTGTGTGGTGCGGAGGCCTAGGTAAGAGATAGGCAGATGTTGTTTGGAATCCGGCCTCTGTCACTGGCTGTGTGATTTGGGGTGGGCATTTTATCCCTGGAGTCTTAATTCCTCCATTTGTAACATGGACATATTAATACATGGGTTTTGCAAGCAGTAAATTAATACATTTTGTGAATGCTTCTATTGCGTTAGTTGACCATTGTTCCTAGTGTATAACATTTTCCTTTTCCATAATGTATAAAAACAAAGGGAATTTTGGGTAGCATTTGTATGTATTGAAATAAAAATTAAAAATTTTTACCAAGTGAAGCAAAACCAGTACATATTTAAGCAATGTTGAAACAAGTATGATGAAATTGGGATTATTGTTTATCAAAGATTTGCACCTTGTGACCAGACTCATACCAACTAGCGTCAACAGACTAAAAACAGTCCTTTCACAGTCTTTTTCAGATTCCTGCTGATGTCCAATTATCTGTGGTTGTCAATCACCTCTTGCCCCTCCCATTTCCTCTTCACTTGATATAAAATAAGCCTGAGTTCTGTACTTTCTCAGGATGGTTCTTCAGGACACTAGTCTGCCATCTCTGAGCTTGCTGGCTTTCTGAATAAAGTCACTTTTCCTTGCCCCAACACCTTGTCACATGACTTATTGACTGTTATGTTGTGAGTGGTACGAACTCGGTCTAGCTTTACATCACATTCTACATAATTGGAATAGAAGTGAATTTAAAAAATTTACCAATGCATTCATTCAACAAACATTCTTAGATTTTTTATTATGTTTATATAACTAAACTGAATTGAAAACTAGGTGGTGAGGATGGTTAAGATACATGACCTAAGAAAAGTATGCAAACAAAATAAAAATGGGGCTTTAAGGAAGAAAAAACCAGCAGAATTAGACAGATTATGAGAAGAAGAAATAGTTTCTAACCTGGACTTTAAAGCTCAAACTGAGTTTCAAATGACAGATATTAGGGATAAGGCATTCTCAAGAGGACATGAGAAAGATGAGAGAGTGCCTGGTGTGCAAAGGGCTGGTTTGATGGGAGGCCGGGCTGGGCCATGGACACGTGACTTGTGTAGTTCCACAGGGCTTGCTTTGTTGCTCTGTTGTTGCTACCTTTAAATCTGAATAACTTGTAAACAAGAAACCCTACTTTTTATTTTGTACTAGACCTCTAAAGTTATGTAGCCTATTCTGATTAGGCTACATACATGAAAAAATTATTAAAATAAGCACCCTGAAATGTTGTAGAATCTTAAATATCTGTGTAAAAACCCTAACTTTTATTGCGTCAGGGAATGAGGAAACTTTGAGCAAGGGAGTGACATGACTAGGTTTATGTAGTAACCATGCAAACTATACACATGCTGGGTAGGAAAAGACCAGTGCTAGAAGCAGGGGATAAAGTGGTTTCTACTGGGATCCCCCTGTTTGCTTGGAGCTGCACTGTTTTACTGCAGCTATCCCAGTATAATTATTAATACTGACCTCTTTCACTCTCGAAAATATCCTAGTCTAGATGATAAATTCTATGGTGGCCCAAGTTATTTGGACAGTCAAGGCAAATTAAGTGCTGAATTTAAATAGGAGCAGGGAGTATTCCGAATAGACTATAGAAAACTAAGAAGAATATGTGGCTAGAATTATCAAATGTTGAGTCTGAGTTTCCCTTTTAACATCAATAATTATGCAAATGTCTATGAGATCGTAGTTGAATTTTGGGTATTGGTTGCTTGAAAAAATCCATGATATCATAAAATTGTTCTGACTTTAGTGTACTCTGAGATAAATAGACATTGTATTAATCACTATGTTATGGAAAAGACGACTCAGACGGCCTCAGAGTTTGCGAAGTGGGGTTTATTCACACACGCGGACCCAGAGGAGATAAATTCCAAATTCTGGGCACTGAGCTTAAGCTGGAGTTTGCTTATATTCTTGTTACAAGGCAAAAAGGAGGCGGGGGGGCGGGGGGCGGGGGCGGGGAAACAACTGCTAAAAGCAAGCATACAGAAGCAGAAAGCGAAGGTTAATGTATGACCTTGAGATAACTGCTTATCTGGGAACGGCTGCTGGTCAGCTCCATGGCTACTGCTCAGCTATGTCCTGTCACAACTAGACATTTAGATACCTGTATTACAAATTTGAAATATTATTCACCCTCTGTCTAAAGTCACTGCTTTTCATGCTTCTAGATTGGCAGACCTCTTGCAAAATTACAAGCATCACTTCATAACAAAGGATCCGTAGCCCAGAAGGGCAGAATCATGGGTTTGTTGGTGAAGCTCAAATTCTTCATCATGACATTCAAGGAATTTGCCAATCTAGAAGAATTTACCAGAACATAGCTGAATGTCCATCATAAGAAAAGGTAAAAAATATGTGTGTATGGGAAGATCGGGGAGGGAAGTAAGGTGAATATGGCTTGTACTTCCATATAACTTCATTTCAATAAAATAAAAATGATTTTATCTAATTTATTCATTGGGCCTCCACATGAAATTTTCTTTGAGATATTTTTGAAATCCCTCAATGTGGTAGTAAAAAACATTGTAAAATTTCAGGTTTAGATCCCAGCTCTACAATTTACCAGTCCATCAACTAAGCAAGTCCTTGAGGTTTTCTGAGCCTCCCTTTCTTCATTTGTAAAATGAGGTTAACGATGACACTCTCTAGGCTATCATGAGGAGTAAAGTAGATGTAGTGTGTGAAATGCTTTAAAAAGTCTAAATCAGCGGTTCTCAAACTTTAGCATACATAAGAAACACTTAGAAGGCTTGTTAAGGCATAGACTATTAGGCTCTACCCACCAGTGTATCTGATTTGGTATAATTTGTACTTTAACAAGATCTCATGTGTTATGGACTAAATGTGTGTGTCTTCCAGCTTCACCCTGTCCAAATTCATATGCTGAAATCCTAACCCCCAATATAATGGTGTTAGGAGCAGGGCTATGGAAAGAATGTATTAGGTCACGAGAGGGGAGCTGTCATGAGTTGCATTATAGCCTTGTAAAAGAGCCCCAGAGTTCTCTTCTCCTCTTTCTGCCATTTGAAGATAAAATGAGAAGTCAGTGGTCTGCCACCTAGAGCAGGGCTATTGCTAGAATTGGACAGTTTTGCTACGCTGATCTTGGACTTCCAGCCTCCAGAATTGTGTGAAATAAATGTCTGTTGTTTGTATGTCATCCAGTCTGTGGTATTTTGTTATAACTGTCAAAACTGACTAAGACCCCATGGGATTTTAATGCTGTACCTCTGGGGACCACATTTCGAAAACCACTGTTCTTATTGAATTTAAATCTTAGCAAAGTTAAAAGAATTACTCCCATCTGCCTAGAGGATAGGTTTCTGGGGGGAGGTTTCACATTATGAAACAAAGGACACATTGACAAAGAAATGCGTGTGATTGAATATTTTACCAGAGAAGGAAAATCTTGGCTATGTAAAGAAAATAATAAAGATTGCAATGAATCATCTATTGGTTTCATGCAAACTAAAACCAAGGATTATGCTTCCAGCTTAATTTCAACTTTATAATGATTTCCTTTAATTACTGGGTAGGACCAAACATGAAGATGCAATAGTGTGAAATTAATACTGACAACACTGGGCTTGCCTGGGCTCTGCAGATTAGCCAGCATTTTACTGCATCAATAAAGGAATGAGGAAATAAAATTAAAAACTGATAGTGAATGGAATTACTTATTTGAAGTTGGTGATTATGTCAAGCTGTCACTCCCACAGATGGATTAAGCACAAAAAGACAACCAGATAAATTATAAACCACTCTATGAAGCCCGTATCCACCTAGTCCACAATCTTAGTAACAATGGAAATCTGAAATCAACTTGGTCATGGCAGATTTGGGTGGCATGTTTAGCATTTCACAGACTCCTAGCATCTTGAAGGGTAGAGAACAAAAAGACCTTAGAGGTCATGTGAGATTAGATTTCACTTTTTGAGGTACTACACAGAGTTATTTGATCTAAAATGGAATATATATATATATATATATATATATATATAAAGTTTTTCTTTGTTTTTTATTAATCACTGAGATACAATTTAAAGAAAAAGAAGTAGTACTAAACAGCATAACTAAATCATGTGAAATATAGAAATTGCTTTCAAATGCATCAACTTTAGTTCTCTGCACTCTGAATATGCTGTATTTTTTCAGTCCAAAGATTTTATTTTACAGTTTCCTTTTTTCCCCTTTAATTCTCTTTCTATTCCTCCTAGTTCTTCCCTTTACCACTATTTCTTTATAATCTAGACTCAGATTACCCAACTGTTCCCTAAAATTGATTGGACCACTGAGATCTTATTTACCAACTGATTTCTGGGCAGACTGTGTCTGATTATAGAGGCTCTTGGCTTTAGCAGAAACAAGGCTGTCTTTTCCAGTATTGGTAAAAGGAATTACAGTGTTGTGGGATATCAGGGTTGAAGGCGGTCTTAGAGGAGCTCTCCTAATTCTCCATCAAATTGTGGTGGGATGTGGTTCTCTCTTGCCTATGTTCCTTATAATCTCACTGTTGCAAAAATACAGATTTTTAAAAAAAATCATACTCACACATTAAGAATTTGCTGAAAGAGGCATTCAAGATTAGCAATGATCCTTTCTGAAGAGTGTAAGGGTCTAACATATCCCTTTTAGGATAGAACTTTGATAGCAAAGCATTGAAGCAAGATAAATTTTGGACCCTGAAGAAAAAGTAGAAAAGGAAAAAATAAGATGGAGATTATGGGACTCCAAGCATGCAACTGAAGACTGACTCTCTGTGGCCTGAAAGTAACCTGTGAGGCCATGTTGAGAATCAAGATTGATCAAGACAAATCTGACCACCCTTCTAATCCACGGGGATGTAATGGTTAGATTTTATCAAATATAATGGAACTCAAAATCTTACTAGACGCATTTCTAAACCAGGGTCACAGAGCCCAGTTTCTCTTTTTGGCTAGGACTCACAGTAGAAAAAGGAACATAACAATTGGAGTTATTCTTAAAAAATTTACTATCATCTATGTGCCAATTTATCCTAGCAGTTCTCCGGCTGTCCCTTCCAAGTGTCTCAAAAATTGGGGAAAATCATCAAACTCCCAGTTAGAAAGTTTCCTTGATCAGCTAGAGAATAGCTGATCTGATTTGGGGTGTATCTCTTCATTATCCATGGTAAAGGTATTAATGCACGCCGTCTTCATTAAAGCCCCTTGGTGATAGAGCTCTGACTGTGTTCCATATTTTGCAGTTTTATGGTTGAAACTTTCTTTTCCCAGTAAAAAACCCTCTTTTCACCTCTCAGAAAGAAGAATTCATCCAGGCTCCTAGCATTATATAACTTTTCTAAGTGCTTTGTATGCTTATTCTATACTGCAGCTAATGCTCCTCAGTACTTACTGCTCAAGAACTTTGCACCAAACATTCTCAGTAATGCTAGGTACCATTATTGTACCCAGTTTATAGATAAGGGAACTCAATATGCTTTATTGCCCAAGGTTACTTGGGGTTTAAATAGAAGGGATAGTATTTGTAACCAGGTGATCTTATTGCCAGAGTCCTTGGACTTAACCACTAAGCAAAGTACTTTTGATCTACTGATGGAAAATGCTTTTCTGTGTTTTCTCTATCCTCTGGGTATTTCTATTTTTCTAAAATAAAAGTGTCACTGGCCCTTCAATTAGACCCAGGACCTATGATACATACAAACAGGCAATCTTAATATTTAGGCATATTTCTTAATGTCATTCAGTAGGTTAGTTTTAATACAACTAAATACACTTCCTAATGAGGTAAAGGAGAAATGAAAGTCAGTGTGGGATAAAGTTAGTAGATAGGCAGCTTTAAAGCTTACGAGTGATCCATTAACAGGTATTTATTCAATGCAGTTACAAGGAATTGATCTCAGATGCTAGAGAATGGAACTGTGTATGGAAATCTCAGACTTATCCATCCTAAGTGTATATTTTTCACAGTTCTTTCCAGCTGGCCTCCACTTACTGGCAGAAAAATAAGAAAACATGCAAATGGGTAGAAATATTGTAAACTCTTTAAAAAGCATCTGAACTCAACTGAGGAACACAGATTTTTTTTAAAAAACACTTTTAACCTGAACTTTCTGGGTGATCTAATGATAAATTAGAAAGGCCAGAAATTGAGAATAACTTGCTTTTTATGCAGAGTTCTCTCTCTTTCTCTGCTATATACTCACTGATATAATTTATGCCTGTTTCTAAAATTCTCAAAATTATTTAAAAGAAGCAATTAGTACAACGAATTAAAAATGTCATGAAAATGAAAACAGAGGCAACAATCAGATGAAACAATCCAATTAGTAAATATTTAAAAAATAACAACAATTTGTACTCAAAGCTAAAAGAATCACAATGGCAAAAGTAATATCAGAACAACTAAAGGTATTTCTTCAAGGGCAAGTAATTATAAATATGTATAGTAAATATCTGTCCATCTGTGTCTTAAACTCAAGAGTTTGTTAAGAAACTAAACAATGAACAGAGGTGAAATACAGTTTTTTTTTTCCCCTCATAGTCACCAGAAGTCCACTGGTTAAGAGGTATAAATACAGAGCATGTTGTAATGTGTGGAATTTCCTTAGCAAAGAGTTGTCAATTTAGGTTGTACGGGCAACCTTTTCTGTCTTGGAGTTACTGTTGAACTTGGTGAAGATGTTTAAGAATTACTCTACATTTTTTTGAAAATTCTGTTTATTTTTAGAAAGAGGCAGAGGGGACAAGGAAGAGGAAGAGAAACATCAATCAGTTGCCTCTCGAGGGCACTGGACCAGGGACCCACAACCCAGGAATGTGCCTTCACTGGCAACCTTTCACTTTGGGGAATGACACCCAACCGAGTCACATAGGTCAGGATGAATTACTTTATATTTTCTGTCCAGTGATAGAATATTTCTAAGACAAAAATTGAAGACACACATACACACAAAATCTAAGGCAAAATCTCTAACACTGTAAGACAAAATAACACCTATACATGTATGATAAAAATGTATCATTCCAAATATTAAAAACAAAACTATATCTTAGAGTTTAACTGTGCATCATCAGGTAACATTAGCCGTAAACTCTAGTTGGGGATGAAGTGTGCTGAGCTGGTGCTGCTGTGTTTGGCTCACTATTCACCTGAAGTAGAGATTGATAAGTACTGTCACCATTGGATGTAAACATCACATCAGATAGATTAATACTAGATTTTTCTATGAGGTATTTTCCAGAGGGGGGGAGAATAAATAAGAGCCCACAACATGAAATTGAGAAGACATCTGTCACAGTGGCCAGACCTCTAGTAGGCTGGATAATGATTATGAATCTATTACTGTTGATATATTACATAAAGCAGTGGGAATAGAAAGCTTTTCAAATTACACAGAGAGTAATCAACAGCCAAAACAATAGCCCCATGCTCTCACACCTGCTGTGTACTTCCCATGGGAATATGTGCATCTCCAAGCCTGGAACTATTGGCAAGACAAAGGCATTTTCTTTCACCTTTAGTTTGGCTTTCAAATTATAAAATGAACCATTGGTTAATCAATTCTGCGATAAGGATGATAGGAACCACACTGTTAATACAGGCATCCTCTGCCTCTGGTCCTCAACATCTCAAGGCCAATTATTAAAGCTTGCCCTTTTGTGATCTCTTTCTCTCTTTGGTCTCTAGTACATAAATCATATATTTTAAGAAAATTCAAAGAAATTCTAAAGTCTCACAATTTACCTCAAGGAAAGGGAGAGACAAAGGCAGAGAGAGAGAGGGAGAGAGGAAGGTGAAGAGAGAGAATGAAAGAAATGCGGAGGTTTCTTTAGAATTTCGAAAAAAATCTAATATATAAACTTTTTTTATTATGGGACTAGAAATTTAGCTTTTGTGAATCAGTCTGTAGGTTTAAAATCTACTTATCCTAAGTCATAAGCTACCAAGTGCTGGTTTCTATAGCCACACATATAAGTTGGTGGTCTGCATCAATTGTAGACAAAAGATGAAATGTCCAATTTCATGCCCACAGGTATATGGTTCATTCTGGAAAAAGTATAGTTATTAACATTGATTGGAGTTTAAGGTAATTGGTTTTCCTGTATCACCTTTAATCTCATTTGTATCCTACCTACACAAAAATGATATCTGGCATCACGTTAGCCTATAGAGCTACTTGATGTGAATTTTAAAAAGGCACCCCTTTCTCAAGATATGTCATTATTTGCTA
The DNA here is from genome assembly GCF_019186645.2 of Phyllostomus hastatus. Taxonomy (NCBI): domain Eukaryota; kingdom Metazoa; phylum Chordata; class Mammalia; order Chiroptera; family Phyllostomidae; genus Phyllostomus; species Phyllostomus hastatus. Next base: position 8,618,385 of record NW_025333622.1, on the reverse strand, counting down.
TAAATTTGTAATAAACATACAAATATATTCTAACTAACATATGAAGCAGCCCATAGACCTATCTGGTATACCACTTATAACATCAAATATAATTATTTTGATACATTCTGCATGATTACTTCCCCACAATTCCAATTGATTAGTTCTTGGCCATCCTACACTCTGCTGTATTCACCTGCATACTTCTTGACCTTGTGTTTTTGTCTGTCCTGAACATGTCTGACACACCAGTTTGCACATTACATGATGACAGCTTACATGCCAGCAGCGTAGGGGCAGACATCCTGGGCCCTACTTACTTGCACTTTGGTTCTGACCCCATCCACTTCCTGACTCTTGACTACATCTCTTATTTAATCCTCGTTTACAGCATGTTCTCCATAGCGATCAAGCTGCATTTCACGTCATACATACACACACCTCCTCCACAGACACACATACAAAAAAGGCAGTTTTTGATGTAAAACCAGAATGCAAAACTAAGAAGATCCCTCTGAAAAATTATATCTGTCAAGAGATGTTTGCAGATATTTTATTGAGAAGCCTAGGACATGCTTGAGTAAGATCACAATCTTATCCTTAAGTCTGAAATACAACCTAAGCGACTGCTACAGACAAAGCAGGCTGCACACAAAGGACAAGGATGTTCAGTTTTTATCCTATACTACCTGATGGGACTACTCCCCTGTCACAGAGGTCTGCCCTACTTATTTAGACAGAAATGTCCTTTCTTTAGAGAAAGGACAATGCATCTACCCATGATTATCTGATGTGATTGAGCCTGTTCTTATCAAGAAGCTGATAAGGTCTTTCACTCGGGATCAGTCCTGATTCCTGATTCAGGCCTGTTTGCACTGTTTTAAATTGGGGCTAAGAGGTTTTTGCTGCTTTTGTTGCTGCTGTTGTTTTTTTAGCTGTCTTCCATGTGTTAGTTTTAGGTTAGTTCTCTAGAAACTTTAGAAACAATCCCATTGTGTTGTTCAATTTGGAATTTTAATTAATAAAATGCTATCTCTTGAGTTACTTCTTATCTGTATTAATTATCCTTTGGCTTTAGAGGAAAAAACTCACAAAAAAGATGTGCTTTGAATATAATTCTATAGTATACAGCTAGGTGTCAATATTTGCTTAGTAAGTAAAAGGGATACAAAGATGAGTATATTTGAAGCATTATTACTCAGGTGGTTGGATTATTAAGGGGACTGACAGAATCCCAGTGGGGATGGTTACATAAGCCTTCACTTTCTGTTCCCTAAAAAGATGGTTCTTTGATGCCCACAGACATTTGTTGCAACTAATACCACTGAGTATTTGAAGCTTATTCAAAAAGTCACGTTTTGGGGCAAGACTTCAGTCATAAAGCCCAGATGGATGAAATACAAAGGATTGTAAATACTTCAAACTTTGAGTTCAGAAATTCAAGGATTTCTGGACTGATTTTCTTAAATGTTGCTTTAACTTTAGAAAGTTCCCATTTAGAGTTGGACTTGTCATAGATAACCCTCCAGAGGCGCTAAAGTGGACAGGAAGGCACTACCACCACCAACAACACACAGGAAAATCCTGACATAGACAAGTGTCAATGGAAAACTTTTTCCTGGACAGTTTAAAATGGTACTCCTACAAACTATTAAAAATACCACTGAAAAATACCACTTGCCTTCTTGGTTCACTAACAGAGCTGAGAAGGTCAAACTATTAAATCAAACCTGGGTATTACAATGTGATATCAGTGGATTTTATCCCTCATAAATTGCCATTATTGCACTTTTTTGGACATTTTTTAGTTTAGCAGTTTCTAAGATTTTAATCTTATGTTTTACTTACCCTAATGTCTTCTTCATTTCTTACCCATAGATCTCAGCTCTATTGGATAAAAAATGTTTGCATAACAAATATTTTGTAGTATACATTTTAATTTTCTAAAATGAAATTAATGTGACAAAACTACCAACCACGTAATTTTAAAAATCAATGTAATGTTCTAGCTTTAATAATTTTAAGAAATAAAAGGAAAATTATTTTATTAAAATAATATGTACAAGTAGCCCTGGACAAGTGGCTCAATTGTTTGGAGGATCATGCTATACACCAAAATTGTTACAGGTTTGATCCATGTAACAGTCAGGGCACATACCTAGGTTGTGGTTTCGATCCTTGGTAGACGCCAGTGTAGAAGGTAACCTATTATTGTTTCTCTCTCACATCAGTGTCTCTCTCCCTCTCTCTCTCTCTCTCTCTCTCTCTCTCTCTCTCTCTCTCTTTCCCCCCTTCCTTTTTCAAATTAATGAACATATCCTTGAGTGAGGATTAAAATAAATAAATAGATAAATAAATAAATAAAATGTAAAACTGAAATAGAAAATATATTATTTCATCTTATGTCTGAACTTGAATGTCTGGTAAGATATTTAAAGGTCAAATACCACAACTCTGCATTTGCAGAGCATTGTTCCCACTGACCAATGCCCTAGCATTCTCGTCATTAATATCACCAACAAATGCACTCAATAACATTCTAAAAATCCTCCTAGTTACCAGAACTAGGTAACTAGTTACCTAGTTACTACTTTTACTGCTAACCATTACCTTACCATTTCTAGAAGGAAATAAAACCACAATTCCCCAAAACAATTTAGTTCATAATAAAACAATTCATTTATCAAAATTTGCTATATGTATTTAATAGATTACTAATGTTGTATCACTATCTTTTAAAATTCTATTAATAATTCCCAGCTCTCCAAAATACACAGAAAATTGTTAGCTTTTTAAAATTATATTTTTGATTATACTATTCAGTTATTCCCATTTTTTCCCTTTGCCCTCATGGACCCAGCACCCCCTACTCCCTTGCAATCCCATCACCATTGTTTATGTCTATGGATCATGTGTGTAAGTTCTTGGCTACTCCATTTCCTATATGTACTTTACAGCCACATGGTACTTTTTAATTCCCTCTCTTATTTACCCATTCCTCTATACCCCCCTCCTATCTGGTAACCATCAAACATTCTTCATATCCATGATTCTATATCTGTTCTTCTTGTTTGCTTAGTTGGTTTTTAAGATTGATTTTTTGATAGAGATGTATTTATTGCCATTTTATTGTTCATAGTTTTTTTTTATTTCATTTATTTTTAGGGTTTTTTTATAGAGAGGGTAAGGGAAGGAGAGAGGGTGAAAAACATCAATGTGTGGCTGTGTCTCACACATCCCCTACTGGGGACCTGGCCCACAACCCGGGCATGTGCCCTGACTGGGAATTGAACCAGCAACCTTTTGGTTCGCAGGCCTGCGCTCAATCCACTGAGCTACACCAGCCAGGGCTATTGTTCATAATTTTGATCTTCTTCTTTTTCTTAAATAAGTTCCATTAACATTTCATAAAGCAGTGGTTTGATAATATAGAACCCCTTTAGGTTTTAGATAATATAGATAATATAGAAAATTTATAGATAATTTAGATAATATAGAAAACCTTTAGGTTTTTCTTGTCTGGGAAGCTCTTTATCTGCCCTTCAATTCTAAATGAGAGCTTGGCTGAGTAGAGCAATCTTGGCTGTAGGTCCCTGCTTTTCATGACTTCGAATATTTCTTGCCAGTCCCTTCTTGCCTGCAAAGTTTCTTTCGAGAAATCAGCTGACAGCCTTATGGGAACTCCTTTGTAGGTAACTAACTGCTTTTAAGATTCTCTCTTTATCTTTAACCTTTGGCATTTTAATTATGATGTGTCTTGGAGTGGGCCTGTTTGCATTCATCTTGTCTGGGACTCTGTGTGCTTCCTGGACTTGCATGTCTATTTCCTTCACCAAATTAGGGAAGTTTTCTTTCATCATTTTAATATAAACAGCAATGGTAGTGTAGAGTGGTGGTAACATTACTGATAAAGCATTGATTTTGGACCTAGATTCCCTACTTTCTAGCTGTGCTAATATGGGTAAACTATACATGTAGTTTGAGTTTCAGTTTCTTTTTGTAAAATGGTACAATAATACTATCTCCCTCATAAATGATATCAACCTGTAAGGAGATCACATGTAAAGTGCCTTAGAGAGTGCCTAAGACAAAATGAATGTTCAGTAAATATTAATTAAGTTCTGCCAATTTTTATTTTTAGAAAAAGTCTTGGAAGGAAAAAGGGATAAGATCTTAATGTGGTGCCCTTTAGGCCCATCTGGGACCACTCTGGTTAGGGTACCTACCATATGATTGTATAACCTATGGTTTTGTCTATTTAAGATTTTGCATCTACATGGCATGTGAGTGTAAAATAGGGTGAAGTGGGTGTGAAGGGTGGTCTCTCTGTTGGTACATCTCTTTTCAGAAAGATTCAGTGGTCCCTCTGCTAATTTGTGATAGGACTAAAGTCTGAAAGGGACTATTGCTGAGAAAGGGGCAGAGACCAAATCTCTGGTCTAATAGAGAATGCTAATCTTTGATATGATGTGGTAAAAATAGCTCTCCTATCCAAGATTTTTTCACCAAAAGGCTAGGTTTCATGATTCCTAATCTTATGTTTCATGTAGCTATTTAGAAAACAGCTGCCATCTGAAAAATCTGTGCCTTCAAATAAATTATTCTGAAACAAGACAAAGATCAATAGACCAGTTCACATAGGTTCACATAATAAAAGATGAACAACTTTTGGTTCCAGCTAAATTAAAGCATGCATTTTTAAAAATTTCTGCATACCTTAATGTGATAACTTTTATAGACTTTATTTGGAAAAATTAGTTATTTATCAGTGGACATGGAATTACTTGATGTTGATATAAAATAAGTAGCAAAAATATTTTACATTTAAACTTCAACCAAATGAGTTTAATTTGCATGCAACCAAAGTACCAAAGACTGTGCACTGAATGTACCAGCTTTGCCTGACATCAAAGACACTCTAGAGATCAAAACAGAATCAAGTTCTGAGGAAGCAATTCTCTTATTCTCCTTGTTAATATGCATGTTTTTGTTTTCTCTGTTGGTGTGGGTCAATTCAAGGCAATATCAAAGTCTGTGGACACCATCGACATTAGAATGACTCCATCTTAACCTCAGAGGTAAAAACAGTTAATGGAAATGTGGCAAGGCTGACATCTGAGGGAGAGTTTGCAACTGGATTCTGCAAACCTGAAGCTGTGCTGAGAATGAAAGACCTTTGTACTCTTTCAGGCTACCTCTTGCACATGAGTGCAATTGCTGCCACAAGTTTGGCTTTATGTTGCTACATTTCCTCTTTTCTTCCATTTTTGTCTGCGATCAACATGAAGATCATTGATTGTCCTTGTTAAGCCTGCCTATGCGAAAGGACGTTGGCTTTTTCCATGTTCTGTCATCTGTAGGGTTGCTTTGTCTTGGTGTTCTTTCTTTTTTTTTCCCATGGAATTAAAAATTGGAACCAATCAAACTGTAGGTCCTGATGGGTTAAATCAGGCCAGGGTCGGTTAAGCAGTGCTAACGCTTTTATAGATCACTTCTGTGACAAAGATTGAAAGGAGTATGGAAAATAGCACAACGGGGTTGAATTCACATGACAAAAGGAAATTGTACAAAGTTTAATCCATTCCCATTAGTCTCAAGATTGTAATCTCCTTGATGCAGAGCCTAGGAAAGGTTTTTTTCCCCCTACAATATGCATCATCAAGTTGCTTTAGAAGTGGTGCTGTGGGCTGGAGGGAGGCGGCACAAGTTATATAACATGCAATTTAAGATAATGGCCTTTGAAAAGGAGAAATTAATATAAACAGACAGGGCCAACAAAGCTTCAGTTGTCTAGAAGGTAGTTTCAATCACCACTGACATTAAACAATATTACCCCCACTGAGTCTACACTATGTTTATTATCATTTAATTTCTCACCCAAATCGGCTCTTTCTTATCATGATGTCTCAGAGACTGCAAGCTCTGTTATGACTACAAGTGGTAGAAAAATGCATTCATCTTAATGAGTTACAAGATAAAGAAATTGAGCTCTCTATCTTAACCTTTGTGGCTTTAAATATTCTACAAAAACATTAGCAAAAATGGAAGCTATAGCATTTCCATAATTATCACAGCTCTGTCTTTCTTCTTATAATGATAGAATCCATACTTTCAACTTGGAGTGCTTAATAATAGCAGCTGTCTTGTCTGTTCAACTGTGTGGTGTTAGGCCTTCCATAATTATTCATTTTTACTTGATAGTGAGTGTTTCCTTGAAATATCTCAGGCACATCAGAAGATAGAATTTTAAAATCCTTTTAAGTGTTCTGCTATACATAACAATATTGAATTATGCATTAATAAACCAAATTTAATTGACTTAGAGGTGCATAAGCCCTAATTAACACTAAGCCTCAATACTAAAAACTGATTGCCACAAATCATCAGACGCACACAAATGCAGGCATAATGACTGTGCCATTAATGTATGAAGGTCTGCCGTCTGTTGGTCCCTAAAACCACACACTTCGCTTTGTTCCCCTTGCTCTTTTTTCTCCTATTCCCTCTCTGGTTTTCCTTTTTCTTATCCCTTATTTTTTTAAAAACAATTTACTTTGGAATGATTTTATATTTACAGAAGTGTTGCGTGGGGAATACAGGGATTCTGCCTTTCACGTGGGCCTCTTATTTTTTTTTCCCTAAAGCTTATTAATGGGTAGCTGAAAGATATAGAGAAAACAGAAACCTATCCATAGAAAATGCAAATGGTACTCCATCTTTCTGGTACACATCAAGCTAATTACAATAATAAATAAAATATGAATATTGGGAATAAACAGGATAAATCATTTTCCATTATTAAGTCTGAATGAACAGGCTGTTTCATAGTGAGAGATTGTAATGTCTCTACAAAAATGTATGGCCAACATAGCAGTGAGCTTTTTTATGATGGGTGAAAATTATGTTTCTGAGTGTGTTTACGTGTGCCAAGAGAGTGGTTCAAGAGATGAGAAAGGTAGTTTTATAGGCAAGGGTTTGGAGATGCTAGAGAGGATAATTGAGAGAGGGAGGTTTTTACGATACAGCAGAGTGCAGACAGAAGGTGTGTGTGTGCATGTGTGTGTGTAGTGGGGGCAGGGACAGCATGAGTGAAGATGGGTAAGCAGTTATAGGATGCTTCAGAGTATTTATGCTAGAATTTGTAGACTTTTTAATGTTCTTTTATGTAAAAGGACATGTTCCAAGGATAATGCAGAGCTTAGGCCTCATATTGTACATTATATACTAAATTTAGTCTATAAAATTGATCCTAATTTTTTAAAAAAGTATTTTTTGTGAAATTATAAAAATAATGCACACTTTTATTTTATAATTGAAAAATAAAATAAAATTTATTAAATTGTATAAATGTTTGCCATTAGATAACTTTTTAAAGAATTTATTTATTTATTTTTAGAGACAGGAAAAGGGAAGGAGAAAGAAAGGGAGAGAAACATCAATGTGTGGTTGCCTTTCACACGCCCCTCATTGGGGACCTGGCTCACAACCCAGGCATGTGCCCTGACTGGGAATTAAACCGGTGACCCTTTGGTTCACAGGCCAGCACTCAATCCACCGAGCCACACCAGCCAGGGAGCCATTATATAACATTTAAAAAATTCATAATGGCAGCGAGAAGAAATAATCTATTCTAGAGGGCCATTGTGAATGATTTTATTGTCAATTTATTTTGTTCAGTTTTTTTCTAAATTATACTATAAAATTGTTCTGAATTCTGTTTGGCTGTTACTGTTTATTTTTCTTTTAAGTCAATTTTATTTTCACATAAAATTAGGGCTCCAGATAGCCCACACAGAATACCATATATTTCTCTAAACCATATAAAAATATTCTAGAAAATGTCTCTCACTATGCAGAGACAAACACCTGGACATAACCACTAGAAAGCATTAATGAGGCAGTTCCTAAGATATAAGGTTTCTACTGACTCCCAAATACATGTTCTTCTTTATCCTTCACTAAAGGACAGGAACTATTTTATAATTGCAATCTAAGAGCTCTCGATGCCAACTATAACTCTTTTCTCACCCTACCATTTTCACTCTTAGCCATAGCTTTTCTTTTTTTCACAATATCTATATCCATACTTCTTAGAAATTACCAACCTTAACTCTATAAGTGCAGCACCTCACACCATTATAGTCAAAATATTTATCGACTAAAAAATTAGTTTCTCTTGTCAGGAGGGTGTATTAGTCAGTGTTCTCCAGAGAAACAGAACCAATAGGTTGTAACAGGTATTTAGAAGAAGAAGATATTATGAGGGACTGGACCATGTGATTATTGAGGAGGGAAAATCCCATGATATGCCCCTGGCAAGCTGTAGGCCCAGGATAGCCAGCGGTACAGCCCCCTTCAAGCCCAAAGGTTTGTGAACCAGAGGAGCCAATGGTGTGAGCCCCAGTCTGAGTCTGAGGACCCAAACCAGAAGTGCCAGTGTCCAAGGACAGGAGCAGATGTTTTTCCCAGCTTAAGTAGAGAGAGCAAATTCACCTTTTCTCCACCTGCATATTCTATTCAGGCCCTCAACAGATAGGATGATGCCCACCTACCTTGGTCTGTGTGATCTTCTTTACTCAGTCTACCAAGTCAAATGCAAAACTATTCTGTAAACACCCTTACGGTCACATCCAGAAATAATGAGTTACCAGCATTCTGGCTATCTCTTAGCCCAGTCAAAGTGATATAAAATTAACCAGTGCCAGAACTTCAGTGTTAAGCATTGTCCAGAGAAACTGAACCATTATGACAGACTGTTCAAGGTTGCCAGAGTTGCCAAACTATTCCAAGAAGAAAGACTGGTTAGAACATCAGCCATGATCCCACTTGTAGCTATGTCTACAAAACACTTAAGAAATAGCAGTTACGTGCTTCTTACATCTAAGTCCTCAGAGAGACACCTAGGTAGGCTATAACAAAACCTACTTTTCTGGATTTTAGGAAGCAGCCTCAAGTCTACCAGATGCTTGGAAGGACACATCACAGTGGCCATCTCAGTAGTTTGGTAGTAGCTACAGTGCATAACATGTCCATGTAAACTCACTTATATGCATATGTGAAATAAATATTACATGGCATTTTTAGGGACAGAAGAGCATATCATGAAATCACATCAGCTAGAACAGAATATTGCAACTCCCAAAGTCTGGAAACCTCTGGCTTTAGCTGGTTAAACTATATTGTGACTTCAAGATAGGAACAGATTAAAATTAAATTAAATTAAATAAGATAAAGTAAAACAAAAAGATAAAAGTAAATAAAATGAAGCAAAATAAAATAAAATAAAATAAGGCAATTTATATGACCTAATGTAACTCAGGTCAAAAACACAACAATTTACTGAGAATCTGTGACTCTCTTAGTCTACAAGACCCAGAAACATTTTAGAAAAATATTCAACCAGCGATTCAAGATACTTATTTAAATTTAATAAATGTCTATTTAGTGCTTATGATGTGCCAAGGACCATATGAGATGCTGGAGCTAAAATATTGGGTAAGACAACAAATTTATGGAGCTTATCATCCCATAGGAAAGCAAGATCATTAAACATAAATTATAAAGAAAGGTGATTTTAGTTATGACAGAAATACTAGATTAGGTGGAAAAACATCACAGGTTTGTACATTTGGGGTGTTAGGGAAAATCTCCCAAGCAAAGTGAATGCTAAGCTGTGACCTAGACTATAGGTAAGGTCTAGTAAAGCTGTGACAGCAGTATGATAGAGGAGAGAGAAAAAATCTAGGTAAAAAAACAGCATGTGTAAAAACTGTAGAGGCTGAGAGATGTGTATCTTTGACCTACATTTTTAGATACATAATGGCAACAGATGAGACTGGAGAGCTTAATCGGGCCTTATTTTCCATGTATTCTGTGGGAACTTAATAGGTGGTATAAAAAATAGTCAAATAAATTTAGCAAATGTGGGTCATCCCTCAGGACTTCTCAGAGCCTTTGCTATGTTAGTGAAAAAATCAAATAGGATTTAGGGAGCAGTATATGATTTTTTGGTACATGTCCACTGAATTGCACCTATAGTGACCTTTTTTTTAAGTAAGTTATTGGTATGCATGTTCAACTCTGTGCAAAGTTCACAGTAGACAGGAACCATCTACCTTCCATAATGATTTTTATTTCATTTTTAAAGGAGTGTTTTCCTATATTGGATGCACATTTTAAAGGCTTTGATGTATTCTACTACTCCAGATGCTTATTTTATTTGGCAGCAAAAGCTACCCCACCACAAAATGAATGCATGAGTAAATAAATATATAAATAAATGAGAACAGAGGCAGCATAATCCAAGAGCTGTACATCATCTTGACAGAAAAATCAATTTACAGTGGGTCTGGAAATTTTTGTTTACTTCCAGATAATTCCAGTTTCTGTTGTCATCGGGATGGTGAAAAGAGAGCTGTGCCACTTTCTCATCTCAGAAAACCCTTATGGGTCATGACAAGCTATTTGCAATTACATTCATTCAAATTCTAATTCTGCCCAAATACAGTTGACAGGCTGCAGACAGGTAAGTGATAGGAAGTACAAATACATTCAATATATGATTATTTATTGATCTGCAAAGTGCATTCTATTTTGATCAGTAGCAGAACAAAAAGACATGCATGTGTTGTAAGCTCATAATAATCAGGAACAGTAAGTACAAGAACATCTCCCTAGCATGTGTCAGAGTTTAAATTTATTACTAGAGGAGTAATACATTGTTATTTTGATTTCTTTTAAAACATGGATGTTTAAAAGTTGTTGGTTTCTGTTTTATACTCATATACATATTCAAGAAGCTCCTTTAAAAATATTTATTACCACCTCAGCCACTGTACAGCTACTTTATTATTGGTGTTTAAAATGTATGAATTAAAACTGAAAACATGTGCTCACTTAAAAATTAGTGTTCTTAGTTTAAATTAGCAAAATGTCCATGACAATGAAAACCCCTTCAATTCTTCCATTCGTTTTGAAAGTGGAGACCTACATTTTGTTTTAAGCAAAGCTGTCCTTGGATGGTTGTTGAAATAGCACTGCCCATGACACATGGCTGAATGGTGGTGCCATTATGGTCTGGGTTGTTAAGCAGAACTCCAGCAGTGCCTCATAGTTCTCATAGGTAGGTACAGTACCCTACCCACTTACATCTACAAGAACAAATCAAAATAACCTATGTGTTCTTATTTACCATTAGATCAGTTCCAAACATGAAAGTGTTCAACAAGACTTACCTGACAAACTTACTCTGGGTCTCCATGCCTAAATATTCTCTTCTAGTAAGTCTGAATTACGTTGCAAGACTTTTTATTTCTAGGAACATTTTAGGTGGTTCTAAAACAAACGTTTCTTTAGCTTAGAGATTTTTTGTCTAAGTATTCCAGATACCCAACATAGTACCTGGTACATATTGGGTGCTTTTAAACCAAAAAGATTATTTTTTTGCTAAATGCAAAAACAAACAAACAAACAAAACTAAAATGTGATTGGGTATGGATATGGCTATGTTAGTCTAAACAGGCTAGATTACGTACCACGAAGAAACTCCACTGAAGTCTCAGTTGTTAACAGGGCTATTTATCATTTTTATGGTCCTGGCCTTTCTCCAAGGGCAGCTAGTGTCCATGAAGAACACTCCAGAATCCAGGCTGAAAAAAGCATTAGCATTATACAACTTCAGCTTGTAGCTGCATACTCCAGCTGTAGTATGACTTTCAAATTCACCACAAAGGGAAAGGGCATTTGGACAGTTTCCCCTATCAAGTGAAGGAAGGTTCTGCCTTGGAATTAATGCAGTCAGTTTATGCACAGTCCACTGGCCAGAACTAGCATGGTATCCACTGACTGAAAAGTGGTTGGAGTGTGTGACACGCTGGTGCCCTCAGAAGGAGGGGAGAATTGATTGTGATGAGCATCTGGGAATCTGCTATAAAAATCATTACTTTATGTATTTTTTGACTTTTTTAGTAATGCTCAAATACCATTCATGGACTCTTTACTTCAGCATATCTGACATTGTCCCCAAATGTAACACAACATATACATTGTATTTATTGAAGAGTCAATGAATGACAAGATCACAAAATGAGCATATCTTTATAGATGTCCCCACATGATATAAAATATTGAGGCCTGAGTTCTGTAGGGTTAAAAATGTATCCAGAAAATTAAACACATAGCAGAAAAGGTCTCCAAGAGCATGCCATTGGTAGTTAGATACTTATAAAACACTTATAGATTTAACCCAATGACTGTTAATTCTCCCATGGTTGAGGTTCCTACTATGGATTGGAAAACTATCTGATACATCTGCAATATATCCAAAGAAAAAGGAGAAAAGTGTTCCTGTGTAATCACTTCTACATAGGAGTAGAATAGAGATTCATCAGATGGTTAAAAAAATTGTCTTAAATACAAAACAGAAGCAGAATACATGGAGGTATACATAAAATGCTTTGCTTCCTTGCACAACCACAGAAAGAATTACAACTAGACCTCAAAATAAATAACACCCAGAATAGTCAGAAAATCAAGCTGTAACAGAGGTCTGATGACCAAGGATTTAAAGAAGACACATTCATCCAGATGGGTAGGAGGGACAGAGCCATAGAGTTGGGCAGAGATGCAGCGTGGTGCAGAGAGGGGGCAGCAGTGGTGGAATGGGTGGTCACACATTCATGTGTGGTGGATAAAAATAGGGAGGGATACCTTGGGAGTGAGCAATCCCAGCCTCAGGCAAGACTGCATAGCTCAGGGTTCCAACACAAGGAAGATAAATCCCCATAATATCTGGCTGTAAAAAACCAATGGGGGTTGGGGTGGAGAAAGAAATTGTTGGATTTTCAGAAGACTCTGCTTAAATGATCCACACAAACTTCAGACATATGCAGACCTACCACCTCTGGGATTCATCATGACAAAAAGAGCTGGAAGGGCATCATCACAGAGGGCAGGTGCCAGACAAATCTCCATAAGCCAGGCAGCAGCATTGTCCCCTCTCTGAGCCCACCCCTAACACAGAACCACAAAGCCATGAAGTGGGTGGCCCTGACTTGGTGATTACCTAAGGCTCTGCTCCACATAATTACAGGTGCCTTTTCTAGAACAGACCATGTTACTAAGACAGGGAGTCAAAGCAACTCTACATAATACCTAGAAACAAACACAGGGAGGCTGCCAAAATGTGGAGGCAAAGAAATATGGCCCAAGTGAAAGAACAGAACAAAGCTCCAGAAAAAGAGTTAAATGAAATGGAGATAAACAACTTATCAGATGCAGAGTTCGAAACACTGGTGACCAGGATGGTCAAAGAACTCATTGGTCATGGTAACAAAATAAAAAATACCCTGGAAGAAATGTAGGTTACACTAAATGAAATACAGAAAACTTTATAGGGAGACAGCACTGGAGAGAATGAAGCGAGGATTCAAATCAATTATGTGGAACATAAGGAAGAAATAAGCATTTGGTCAGAACAGAAAGAAGAAAAAAGAATTCCAAAAAATGAGGATAGAATAATGAGGCACTGGGACATCTCCAAATGTACCAACATCTGAATCATAAGGGTGCTAGAAGGAGAAGAAGAAGAGCAAAATTGAAACCTTGTTTGAGAAAAATAATGAATGGAAGCTTCCCTAATTTGGTGAAGGAAATAGATATACAAGTCCAGAAAGCACAGAGAATCCCAAATAAGATGGACACAGAGAAGATCACACTGACACACATCATAATCAAAGTGCCAAAGGTTAAAGATAAAGAAAGAATCTTTAAAGCAGCAAGAGGAAATCAGAAAGTTAACTACAAAGGAGTTCCCATAAGACTGTCAGCTGATTTCTCAAAAGAAACCTTGCTGGCAACAAGAGACTGGTAAGAAGTATTTAAAGTGATGAAAAGCAAGGACATACAACCTAGCTTACTCTCTCCATAAAAGCTATTATTTAGAATTGAAGGGCATATAAAGTGCTTCTTAGACAAGGTTAAGGTAAAGGAGTTCATCATCACCAAGCCATTATTATATGAAATGTTAAAAGGATTTATCCAAGAAAAAGAAAAAGATTAAAACTATGAACATTAAGATGGCAACCAATTCACAACTATCATCAACTGAATCTTAAATAACAAACTAAGCAAACAAGCAGAACAGGAGCAGAATCATAGATATGGAGATCATTTGGAGGGTATTCAGCTGGGTCGGGGAAGGGGGACAATGGGGGAAATGGTGCAGGGATTAAGAAGCATAATTGGTAGGTACAAAATAGACAGAGGGATGTTAAGAATAGTACAAGAAATGGAGAAACTGAAGACCTTACTTGCATAATTCATGGACATGAACTAAGTTGGGACAGATTACTGGAGTGAATGGGGGTACTGGGTAAAGGTGGGGCAAAGAGGGAAAAATTGGGACAACTGTAATAGCATAATCAATAAAATACATTAAAAATACAAATTAAAAAATGCAAACCAATAGTTAAACTGGCTGCTAAAGATCAGTCAAAAGATTGAATGTGGGAGGAGGGGGTGGGTAGGACAGGGGGAAATAATGGGGAAAAGTGGGGATACCTGTAATTGAACAACAATAAAAAATGAAAATAAATAGAAACCATTAAAAAATCTAGAAAGGAGATCCACGAGGGTGGCAAAGTAGGTGGATGTTATACTTACCTCATCCCAAGAACAAATAAAATTACAACTAAAATATAGAGCAAGCAACCTGAATAACCAAATGAAGACAAGCTAAAGGGAAGTCTTATAACCAAGGATATATAGAAGAAGCCCCATCAAGAAGGGTAGAGATGTGGAAAGGGCTGGCCCCACTCCCACAGCTGAGTGAGAGTGGGTGGCAGCTGAGATTCTGGAATGTTATCTCAACTGATGGGGTTCCCCCTTAGAAGTGGGGGGTATCAATCCTAAGCCAGACTCTTCAGGCCAAAGCACCAGACATGAGAAGAGGTGCTCAAATAACATTCTGCCAATCATGAGGAGACAGGAGTCTGCTAGAGACACAGATGCCTTCTGAAAGGGCCAGTACACAAATTCTCATTTGCAGCCACTCATCCTGGACTCTGGTAGCAGGAAGTCAGGGCTGACTAGAGTTGAGAAGAGAGATGGGGTTTGTAGCTCTGAGGATAGAGCTAAAGGGACAGCCACTGGGATCCCTTTGCTGAATCACTCTCCCACACTACAGATGCCTTCTTTCCTAGAAGACTCCCTTCCATATGGCATCAGCCTGCAGGAAAGTAATAGCCCCACCCTCAGTCTCCCTATTGACCTACTGTGCAGAACTTGGGTGCGGCTAAAGACTTATCTATCTGGGCTGGGATATAAAGGTCTGGGCAAACTCAGGGGGTATCAGTGACTGAGTTGTGTCACTTTGGGGCAGAAACTATTCCTCTCACTTTACCATGAATCTGAATAGTGACTTACCCTCACAGGGGATCCACTACACCTCTCTCCAGGCTCCCAGCAGCTCCACTCTACCAACTCCTGGTAGTGCCATCCTGATGAGGTCTGTGAAAAATCCAGAACAGATTGAGTTGTGCAGCTCTGGGGCAAATACCACTCCTCTCTCTTTCCCTCAAGCCTTTTGAGCATCTCCCCTTTATAGGAGACCCACTAGTCCCATCTTCCCAACTCCAAGTGTCCCTGCCTTGCTGAGATTGAGCTTCTGTCAGAATATGGGACTGAGATGGTTGGCTCCAGAGTTTAGACCAAGAGTCATTTTTTCATCACATACCTCACTGGTACAGAGCCCACATTTCACACAGTCAAATTTTGGTCTGTTTGGTCCTGATAAATCCTGCTGGCCTCACCCTGATGACTCCCTGCCCCACTACAAAGGTCTGCAAGCACCCAATGTGTGGCAGCTAAACTTGGTATACTCTGGTACTTCGGTAGAGTGGCCTAACACCCAGGACTGGCACTAGGTTTGAACCTGTATCAGTCTGGTGAACACCACTCACCCCTACCTGATCACTCACTGAAGACCTACCTCATACAACTTGTGTACTTCCAGAACCTCTTTCAGTGACTGAGCCTAACAGGCAGCTTGTAGCCTAACAGGCAGGCAGAGGAGGATCTTGGCTGCCTTGGGACTTGTGCTAACCTGCCCCCCAAACCTTATGCTGATAAGAGCTAACCCTGGCACACAACTTTGTCGTTAACAGATGAAACCAAGCTCAGAAAAGGTGGCCACAAAGTACAGGTCACTTTGTAGCTCCAAACAGGTTGTTCAGGGCCAGTCACAGGCAGCGTCTGACATTGGCTTATGACAGAATCCCTCCCAAGAGGCCATAGAACCAACATACCCAGCTACTAACTTCACACAACATTAGAGTAGGATCTGATTAGCTTTACAAGAAGCACATCCAAAGGGAGATCTTAGCAGGCACCAGACCCTGGCAAGGTGAATACCACTTCATGTGGTCAGCACCTGCTCAACAGCTCATGTTGAGGGTTAGTCCTTACAGTCAGCCAGCCTGAAGGCCAATTCCACACATGAGTGAGCTAGTAGAAATTTAAAAATATCAGTTACAACAAGAAGGCCCACGTAACCAACACAAAGTTCAGTCCTGGTGATGAAGGGGACTGCAACACTGGGTCCCACAGGATACCTACCTACATAAGACCACAGTACCAAGACTGGGAATTAGAGAATATTTATCTAATATACAGAAACAAACACAAAGAGGCAGTCAAAATGAGGAGACAAAGAAACATACCCAAATAAAACAATAGAAGGAATCCCCAGAAAAAGACCTAAGTAAAATGGAGACAATCAATTTATCAGATATAGGGTTAAAAAATGGTTATAAGAATGCTCAAGGAAGTTAATGAGAACCACAAAGCAGAAAAAATGGCATAAAAATCACGAAAAAGAACCAGTCAGGAATAAAGAATATAATATCTGAAATGAAGACAATACTAGAAGGAAGAAAGCACTAGTAGGTTAAATGAAAAGAGGATTAAATCGGCAATTGGGAAGACAAGGTAGCAAAAAACACCCAATCAAAGTAGCATAAAAATATTTTAAAAAATGAGGATAGTTTAAGGGACCTTTGGGAAATCATGAAGTTTTTTATTTAAGATTTTATTTATTTATTTTCAGAGAGAAGGGGAGAGAGGGACAGAAACATCAGTGTGTGGCTGCCTCTTGCACATCCCATACTGGGGACCTAGCCCACAAGTCAGGAATGTGCCCTGACTGGGATTTGAACCAGTGTCCTGACTGGGATTGAACTGGCGACCCTTTGGTTCACAGGCCTGCACCCAATCCACTGAGCCACACCAGCCATGGTGGAAAACTTGAAGTTTAACAGCATCTGCATCATAGTGGTATCAGGAGAAGAGAAAGAGCAACAGATTGAGAACCTATTTGAAGGAATAATGACTGAAAACTTCTCTAACCTGGTGAAGGAAAAAGACACACAAGTCCAAGAAGCACTGAGAGTCCCAACAAGATGAATCCAAAGAGGCCCACACTGAGGCATATTATAATTGAATGGCAAAAGTTAAAGACAGAAAAAATCTTCAAAGGACCAAAGAGAGACTGTCAGCTGATTTTTCAACAGAAACATTTCAGGCTAGAAGGGATTAGCATGAAATATTCAAAGTGAGGAAAAGCATGAACCTACAACCAAGACAGGTTTTACCAGCAAAGCTACCATTTAAGATTGAAGGAGAAATAAAGAGTTTTCCAAACAAGAAAACGCTAAAGGAGCTCATTACCTGAAAACCAATATTATACGAAATGTTAAAGTGTTTACTTGAAAAAGACAAGGGAGAAGAAGAAGAAGGAGAAGAAGAAGAAGAAGAAGAAGAAGAAGAAGAAGAAGAAGAAGAAGAAGAAGAAGAAGAAGAAGAAGAAGAACAACAACAACAACAACAACAACAACAACAACAACAACAACAGCAGCAGCAATGTTAAAAAAGTAAAATAACAAAAATACGTATCTATCAATAATCACTTTAAATGTAAATGCCTTATATACTCCAATCAAAAGAAATATGATAGAAAAATGGATAAGAAAACAAGAACCATATATATATGCTGTACAAGAGACCGGTCTCAGAAGAGAAGATACATACATGCTAAAACTAAGGAGATGGGGGGGAAAATTTCATGAAAACCAAATAAAAAAAGAGCTGGGGGATCAATAATTATTTCTGGCAAAATAGACATTAAAACATTCATTATAAGAGGAGACGAAGAAAGACACTACATAATGATAAAGGAAATAATCCAACAAGAAGATATAACTCTTATAAACATTTATGTACCCAACATAGGAGCAACTAATTATATAAGGCAAACCTTAATAGACATAAAGGGAGAGATGGCAGTAGTACAGTCATAGTAGAGGGTTTTAAAATCCCATTGACATCAATGGATATATCTTCCAGACATAAAATCAACAAGGATAAGATCAGATGAACTTAACTGATATCTCTAGAGTATTTCACCTTAAAGCAGCAGAATATACATTCTTTTGAAATGCATGTGAAACATTTTCTAAGATAGACCATATATTAGGACACAAAACAAGTATCGATAATTTTAAAAACATTGAAATCATGTCAAGCATCTTCTCTGACTATAATGGGATGAAACTAGAAATCAATCACAAGAAAAAAAGCCTAAAAATACACAAAGACATGAAGTCTAAATAATATATTACTAAACAACTAGTGAGTTAACTATAAGATCAGGAAAAAATCAAAAGATACTTTGAAACAAATACAAATGAGAATATAATAACCCAAAATCTATGGGACAGAGTGACAGTAGTTCTATGAGGGAAAGCCATAGCATTACACATTGCTATGGCTTTCCCTCTTATCTCAAGAAACAAGAACTCTCTCAAGAAAAAGGAGAAAAGGAGGAAATCTTACCCTCTGTGACAGCACAAATGGACCTGGAGAGTATTGTGCTGAGTGAAATAAGCCAGTCAGAGAAAGACAAATGCCATATGGTTTCACTTGTATATGGAATCTAATGAACAAAATAAACTAACAAACAAAATAGAAATAGACTCATAGATACAGAGAAGAAACTGATGGCTGTCAGAGGGGGTTGAGAGAGTGGGTGAAGAGGTGAAGGAATTAAAACAAAAAACCTCATAGACACAGACGACAGTATGGTAATTACCAGAGGAAAGGGAAGTAGGGGAGGTAAAAGAGGAGAGGGGAGTTAAATGGTGATGGAAGGAGACAGAACTTGGAGTGGTGAACACACAATACAATATATAGATGATATACTATAGAACTGTATACCTTAAACTTATAAAATACTATTAACCAATGTTACCCCAACAAATTGAATAAAAATTACAAAAATAAAAATTAAACAAATAAATATCTAAAAATCCACGAGTTTTTGCTTACTATATGAAGACTGTAACAACTAACTATTCACTCAGTTTAAAGCAATATGTTCCCCACCAACCAGAGTTTTAAGTAAATAATTAAAAATATTTAAGTATTACAAAGTCCACATATGTTCTTAAAATTCAAACAAATTAAAGAGGAGAGTTGAAAATCTCTTCTCATTTCCTCCTTTCCAAATCCCAGATATTGAAATCTTGTTTCTTCATTTATAACCTTCCAACCTTTTCATATATTTATGCAAATATACACCTACAAGCAAGCACCAGCACTTATATTGTTACCTACATATTATGTATAAACACATATTGATCACATCAAATAAAATGAAAATAGTGGAGGGTCAATATTTCCCTACTTTTATCGGTGGTACCAAAGTATCTAAAAACAACATAAACGCTGCCCTGGCTGGTGTGGCTCAGTGGATTGATCACCGGCCTACAAATCAAAGGTTTGCCTGTTTGATTCCCAGTCAGTGCACGTGCTTGGGTAACAGGCCAGGTCCCCAGCAGGGGATGAGCAAGAGGCAGTCACACATTGGTATTTCTCTCTCATTCTCCCTCCCTTTCCTTCTCTCTAGAAGTAAATAAATAAAACATTAACCCCCCTCCAAAAAACAACATAGATATTTATTTGATCACTAAATAAATATAAGCTCTTAAGTTAACAATACATCTTAGATAGTTCCCCATGTAAGTTTCGTTAGTTTTAATGGCAGTAGAGTATTCCATAATACAAATATGCAATAATATTTCAAATTATTTTCTATTGATGGATACTTGAATTTTTTCTATTACAAACAATTGAGAAATAAACATTCTCATACACGAAATTTGTTCACTCAGGTGAATATCTGTATAGGATAGATTCTTGAAAATGGGATGTTTAGCCCACAGCCATGAACATTTTAAATTTTGATAGACACAAGTAAAGTGATTCTTTACCTTTTTGGGAGAAATCACAGAACTATTTAACAATCTGATGAAAGTCAATGTATCAGCTCCCAGTAAATTATACAAATGTCTGAATAATTGCAGAAGTGTCTGGGCATAAGTCCTACATTAAGAACCCCGGCTTTCAAGTGTTACATTAACTACCAAGGTTGATTTTTTTTTGTCATAAATAATCTACAGTTTTAGTTGCAACGTGATCTGCCAACTTTCTTTCAGAAAAACAGATGGTTTTTGAAAGGAGAATTACATCTAATTTCTGTCATGCAAACTTTAAGCTCAGTTTATCCAATTTCAAAAGGAAATATTTCAGTTTCAATATAGTAGTATGACCATAAGAACTCCCACACTCTGTCATATTACAATCCCAAATTAAGCCATAATTTTCTTATTTCTGTCCTTGAATTTCCCTAACTGCTCCAGTCACAATGATATTAGCAATATTTTTAAGAAAAGGAGAAGATAGTCTGTTTTCAGTGAGATTGCATCAGGTTGGATTAAACACTGCCCAGCCCAAACATGAATGTTTCACTGAGTCATAAAGGAGAACTATAAGTGACGACAAGCAAGGAGGATGCCTGGTCAGCAGACAGGCAGAACCCAATCTCCCAGTGACCAGTGGGGAACTCAGAAATTACTGTTTTGTAATTCTGAGTCAAAACAAGAAACAGTGAGGTGCCTGGGACACCAACATCAGTCCATCCCCTCCATATGCAAACCCAGTTTCTTCCGTTCTCTAAGCTAGTTAATTTTTCTTAAAGGAAAAAAAATATAGTTTTATTAGTCCTTTCCCAATTTCAGAGAAAACAAGACTGAGTTAGAATAAGAGTTGTTAAGTTTCAGGGGCCTTTAGGAGGAAAGATGAATTTCATTAAAGGACTGTGACAGATTTACATAAGAAAAAAGTGCTCTTGATTTACTCAGTTATAAGTGACAGAAGCCTTTCTTCATTCACTTCTGAAAGAGGAACATTTGGATATTGCAGAGAACTGACACTGACATCTTTACATAGTGGAATCTCTTGGCTGGGCTCATTTCCTGGCTCCTGTGTTTGCATAGCACAGTTTCAAAGGCAGTGTGAAGCCAACACGCTTAAAAGTCTTGGTCTCTATCAAAACAAATCTGCCATTTCCTGCTTGTCTTTCAGTGAAGATCAATTACAGTCGTGAATTTGAACCTTATTAGAGAATAAAACCTACGCCTGCGTATAGATCATTCCTAAGAACTAATACTCTCTTATTTTATAGTAAATGCTATGGTATAAAACCTTGAAATCCATAATTAATATTATTGAATAAAAATTTTATGAGACTTGAGTTTTTACTAAAGAGAAAATGTGTGTAATTTCTCTCTTTGTTGCTTTTTAAGAAATCAAATTTAAGTTTAGCTCAGGAGAAAATGGGCTAATGCTAATAAAATGTTTAACCTAGACCCTTATGCAAAATATGTTTTTGGCAAAAATAGTAGCATCAGCATCTTGTGAGAGCTGACTAGAAATTCCGAATCTAGAGATCTATTTGAGATCTATCCATTGTTGATATACATTTTTAGAAGATTCCCAGGTAATGTGTACATACATTAAAGTTGAACAAACACTGATCTAGGCCACCATTGTGAAATTACCTAGAAACACATAATGGTTCATCCCTTATAATAAACCATTGTGTGGCTAATGCCAGCTACCAAGGGTATTTATAGCCCACAAAATTATAGCACTCCAAGTTAATTCTCTGAACAGGACAGGCATGGAAGAAATGTCCTTGAGGAAATCTAATCAAAATGTGAAATATACAACCAAGTTCTTCATAGCTGTGTTAAGATACGTGTGCAGAAAATGTTACTGCATAATGTCCAAATAAGGCCAAGAGTAGGATTCAACTAAAACCAGAAGTTTCAGTTGCCAAAAAAAATTAAGGGCTCAAAATAATAAATAAAAACAGGCTCACTTTGTTTTCTTTCAATATATATATGTTGCTAATTTGGTTTAATTACTATTAAAGTTATTAATCTTTGATGACTTTACAAATTTAGTCCCAAAATAATACAATGATTTTGTTGTTGTTTTTCTTTCTAAATAGAAGCTCTAAAGAGTAATAGTAAAACTTTTTTCATATATTAGGTAAATATTATTCAATATCAGTTCACTGCTTTAGGTGTTTGAGATATAAGCAGTGTAAAAAAAAGAAAGTTTACCTTTATGAATCTTACATTCTTGTGTGTAAATATGGCAATAAATATAAAAATAATAGTAAGTTATATAGCGGGTTGGAAGTGGTGAATGCCATAAAGAGCAGGTTTGTGAGTGAATGGAGTGCTGCAATTTTCAATAGGATGATCTGTCGTGAAGGTTCTAGTGGGGCAACGCTTGAAAGAAGAGAGAAAAGCAGGAGAGAGTAAAAAAGGCCCATTTTCTTAGCCAGTGGATGATAAATGCCAATTGCTTCCATGTATTTGCTATTTTTCTACACTTAAGGAAGAGCAGGGGAGGAAAGCATTCTTTTCACAACTTGTAATATGATCGATCATCCTCTGCTTTGGCAATAGAGAACCTTGTTTTATGATTTTATATATCATTCTTCCAGATGACTCATATATTCAGCTGGTGGTGAACTCAGATTTTATTTTACAGTTGCACCTAATACACAAAAGTAAGAATTTTATTTTAAATATAATTACATCTACAAATTGAAAGCATGACAATAACTTTATTATGTGCTTACAATGTATGAAACTTTTTTGATTTAGGAAGGAGATAAGAAGAAAGCTGGGTAGGAGGAGTCGATCCCCGTGGTTCGAGAGCTGTGCTGGTGATGCAGGCAAGAATCGAAGCCAAAGTCACAGCTTTCTACCAAGGTGCTCCCACAATTTGTGCTCAATGCATTATGTTAGATACCTGTCATCTCTAATTTCTGTACAAGTTTATTTATATAATGGACTGTGCTAATTTATTACTACAGACTTCATGTGGTAACAACAAACACAAAATAATATACCACATGGACAGCTAAGTAACCACTTCGTGACAGCTTAATACTTAAACCAAAATGAGACTTTAAGATACTAAAATAATTGTGTTTACAATAAATTTTTATCAGTTTTTTATTTACATCTGCTATCATGTCACATACATGTAATTATTTTCACTGATTGAATTCTTCCTTTGCATTAGAGACAGTACTGTGTATTCCAAATATATAATTGCATTTCATCTTCATTTTAGAGACGAAAACTTAAGCCTGCGGGGGTTAAGTAGGATCTGTGTCCTTAGGTTCCACAAAGAATGGTGTGTCTTAACCCCTTGTTGAGAGCCCTAGAAATTTCTAAGGAATTTCTAAACTCTTTAAGGGACGACTTATGTTACTCAGTGCAGGAAAGTTAAGAAATAGCCATCAGAACATTGTAAATCTAAGGGGTGGGGAAGGAGTGACTATCTTGGACTATGAGAGCTGGGAAGCCAGGACAACACCAATTCTGCCTCTGGAAAGAGGGTTCAGAAACCAGCACATCGTGTGTTAATACAGATCTGCCATTGCTGCTTGCCAAGTCTCCAGCAGAGGACCTGGACTGTCTAGGTGACATCTATATAAATCCATCCTTGCTGGGAGGTGGTGGCAAAAACTTCCTCTCTCAGGGTCTGAAATGAATCTTAATGCCCCTGGCAAACTGAGATGAAAAAGGAGACTAAAAAATCAAACAGTACTGTGTGTAGATCTAAGTACAATAAGCTATTGCTAACAGAGAACCTGAGTCATCAAGAATACATTTAAAGAACTAGAGATGTGTGCAGTGTATGAGAAAGCTTTTCATTTAAATTGTTACACTAAAAGGCTGGGCACTTGATCTGGCATGTTTTGTGAGCCCTTTTGGAGAATGCACTTTATGTGGAATTCTCATTTCCTGACAACCCTGGATAGATCAGGCTTAGCTGTGATAATGTTCATCTCTGTGCATTATAATGAGGCTGCCATGGTAACTCTAAAAGTCAATTTAAAAATGTGCAATTTTAAAAGTTCATTTCTTACAAAAAGATTAGCACAGCTGTAACACTCATGATAATCTAATGAGACTTGAAAAGAACATTGGGCAAAAAATAGAGAGAGACTGCTCGGATTTCACAACTGCCCAGTTCTTCTGAGAATGACGTGGTCTACCCATGACTTCCCTAATCGATGAAACAAGGGGGACATTAGGTCAGAAACTTAATTAAATTTTGATGTGTATAACACAGCAGTAGAACTCATTCAGCTCCTACTTAGCTCAGGATGCTTGCTAAGTAAATCACAGAAGCATAGAAAATTTTATGTACTTGTCATTTTCATAATTTAAAGAGCTAGGTATAATAAATGTCCTAGGATTAGTTTTTTAGGAAAGGTTGACTGTACCTTTTATGACTGGTCACAGAAATTCAGATCAAAAAGGAAACAAATGTGACACATGGGAATTGGGTATATTCCCAAAGTAAAACCCTCCATCCTCAGCCCCACCCACCTCCAGCTTTATGAGGGGAAAAAACATAAATCAATGCTCAAGGCCTCTGTACCTTGTTATGGAAAACATTTATCTTTTTTTTCTAAGGGACATTGTAACTTTGTAAAGTTAATTGTTTTCTGAAGACTAAGTCATGTGTGGCTGATATAGAGAGATGGCATGCTTAAGAAGCTCTTGCTATCGTGAGACCTCATGAGAACCAGAAGCATGCATTCCTGGAGGCATGATCTGATGAATTCTTAAAGTGGCAAGTTTAATTGGAATGTATTTTTCAGCATTTTCCTTGAAGGCTTACAGTTTAGGATCGAGACCCTGGCTACAAATTCAAATAAGTCAAATTTAATAAATCTTTATTAAAGAAGAGTTTTATGGCCATCTGCTAATAAAAAAAGGAAACTTAATCTATGTGTAGCATTTCACATTGCTCAGAAAACAGTCCTACAAAATTTAGGTAGTTATTAAACTCACAATTGATTTTTAAAAAACTAAGCTACATGGTCCAGGAGTCACAGAATTTCATTTCCCCACTTAGCCTTGCTTTGCAAAACACCCAACAGTGATTTGATCATCAGTTTTACCAATTTGGTTAAAGCAAAGGACAACGAAACTCTTAGACTGATATCACACACCATTCACACACACAATTCCTGCCGTAGTCAGTTGAATTAGTTGAACATTTTGTGGAGAAATCAGTAGAAATATTTTAAGTCATCTGTTTTGACTTCATGTCAAACCAGCCTTGCCATCAAAACATTATTTTGGCCCTCTCAACAATTTTGAGAAATGCTGGTAGCAGTGGGATCAATTTCCTTGAAGCTGATTTTGTAGCACATAGTGAAAGTGAACTTGAAAATCAAATTAGATCAGACAGTCTGATAGACTGACAGATATATTTGGTTGTCAAAGGACCAAGAATGCTAGCTCAGGCTTCCACCGTGAGAACATGGGAAAAATGGATTCTACCTCATACGTGTGTGATGAGTCTTTTGAGGGCGTCGTGCTAGTTTCTCGGTGTGCTTTCTGACTCCCACAATGTGAACGCTGACCCTATGGAAAGTTCTATTTAGCAAGTGGAAACAAGGACCAGTGAAGTCAAAGTCATTGCCATTTCTGTGCCTCATTTAATCCATAATTTGATAACGGTGGAGAAACTCCCTCCCAAGATTTTATAATTAATGACAATTATCTGGTTCTAGATTGTGGTTTAAGCACTGGGCCACAGGAGTGAAAGAGACAGACTTCCTACTTTGTGAGAGCTCACTGGTAAGTGTACAGATCACTATTAAAGTGGTAGAAACAGATGCTCTTTTTACTCAACTATTCACATTCATCCATCACCTAGCATCTTGCTGTCCATTAAATCTGAAGCTTTTCCAAATTTTATACTTATTTACCTTCAACAAAACCATTGCCTACTCAATTTTATCAAGAGATCTTAAGCCCTGGCTGGTGTAGCTCAGTGGATTGAGTGCGGGCTGGGAACCAAAGTGTCCCAGGTTCGATTCCCAGCCAGGGTACATGCCTGGGTTGCAGGCCATAACCCCTAGCAACCACACATTGATGTTTCTCTCTCTCTCTCTCTCTCTCCCTCCCTTCCCTCTCTAAAAATAAATAAATAAAATCTTAAAAAAAAAAGAGATCTTACAACTTACTTTATCTACTAAAAAAAATAGACATGCATATCATAGATTTTCTTAACTTCTGCCTCCTCTACCTCAAAATTTATATCTTGGACTAACTTCACTCAGTTCCTTTCCTTTGATGCTATCCTATCTCTTCAAGACTATTCCTCATTTTTAGTGTTCTCCCTCATACCTGTGATCTAGACGACTTGTAATCCATGGACACAGCTGGCTGTTCCATACCTCAGCGCTGCTCTGCACTCTCCCACTAGTCTAGAATAGTCTTTCACATTTCCCCTACAGGAACCCTATTAGTCAAATTTAGAAACCCATCTTCTGCTTCTTCTACATCCTTCCTCCTCTCTTACCTTTTCTTTCATGTATCTTTGATTTCTCTTTCTCCACTGAGTCTTAGCCTTCAAACTGGTGTAAGTCATCCTAATGACAAAAGTGGAAAAAAAAGTTCTTTAATGTCATTCAGTCATCAAATTAGTACAATCTTCTCTTCTCTTTATATCTTTGAAAGATGTATGCTCATTAGCTCCGCTTTCTTTAAAAATATATTACTTAAGTCTTTCAAATTATAAAATGAATTTAGAAATGTTGGGGAAATTCTTAAAAGTTGTAAGAAAAGAAATAAAACCCACTCAATCCAACCACACAGGGAAAAATGCTGAGATGATAGAAAGTGGTATATTATTAGCTTAAATGAGTAGCCACCAGAGTTAGACTCAAGGTTTAAATGCTAGGTTCATCACACATCAGGTGTGCCACATTAGCCAAGTAACTTTACCTCTTTGTGCCTTCATTTCTTTGGGGGCAAAATATACAACCGCACCTTCAGGGGATTGCTGTGAAAATTAATGCAAGTACATATAAGATACATAATAAGTTGCATTAGTAAATAAGCAATAAATGTTAGTATTTTTAATAGTTGATGTGTATATTGCTAGTCTTCTCTTTGCACATATCCTTAACTTGATTTTTATTCGGGAGCTTGCCATCCAAGTCATTTAACAACTTGGTTTTCTCACTGACAGTATTGTGTGTCTCAGCTTCCTAAGTCTTTATTTACCTCATAGGCACCGATGCTACAATTCAGATACTTGGTCAAAGGCAAACAATGATCTCTAACAATGCCATGAGCTTATTCCCAGTTTTCATCCTTGCTGAAGTTTTTAACACTACTTACCTTCCCTTATGGGAATTCCTTTCTTCCCTCCTCTGGCACTATTCTCTTTTTGTACACTTCCACATGTCTTCGTCTCCTATGAGATGTGTGCCTTCTGCTGTGAAACCGCCAAACACTGTCGGTCCTTCTCCAGGGCACCGAAGGCATGGTTCCTACTTCATGCTCTACTTCTTCCCTTACATATATCATATACCCTTCAAACCTGAGATTTTTAAAACTGATCTTGTTTTCTTAAAACAAAAATATTACTCTATTGTTTTTCTAATCAGTTAATGGTATTACAACCTACGCAGCCATCTAAGTCATTTTAAAACTTTTTCATTTCCCTTGAGGATATCCTCACTCAAAGTGCTTTACTTTGTATGAAACTTATCTACGTCCTCCACACTTCAGAACCCGAGTTTCAAATCTGTTCTTACTCACATAGTTCTTATCTCAGCTGATACTGAAATCTGCCTGGCTTCCCCAGCCACAAATATTAGAGTTGTCCTCAGTTCCTAACACTGCTTCTTCTTTCACACCTGCAACCATGACTTCCTGCCACTGTGACCTCCTTCCTGCTGGGTTTTGTCTCACACCCTCCACTCCCCTGCCTGTGTTATTGCAATGGCCTCTGGTCGTAGTTTGAATACTGTTTTACATGAATGCATGTTCACTTGGAACCTCAGGATTTGCCTTTATTTGGAAATAGGGTTTTGGAAAATGTACAAAAGTAAGAATTGACATGAGCTCATACTACTGGATTGGGGTGAAAGTGTCCAATAAGAGACAGAAAAAAGACACATAGAGATACAAACAAGGAAGAAGTCCATGTGAAATGGAGGCAGAGATGGGAGTGAGGCTGCCATGAGCAAAGAAATGCCAGGAGCCACTAGACTCTGAAAGAAGCAGGGAAGGACCCTGTCCTAGAGACTTCAGAGGGAATGTGGGCCCACTGACACCTTGATTCATTTTCTGAAGTGATAAAGCTGATGGTAATTTGTTATGGCACTACTGGGAAACTAATAGATCTCCCACACAGTATTCTTGTAATCCATCCTCTGTGCTTCTGCCGGAACGATCAGGCCCATACCATGTCTCTGATTAATGTTTTTCCATAAAATAAAAACAAGGTTCTTCCCAACCTGGCTTCTCTTCCTTGACTTATACTCTAGACCACCTGTGACCCTGGAATACAAGTTCTGTTCACGTCTGAGTGCCCTCCTAAATTCTGCTTCTCTGCTTGGAATTTCCTTACCAACCTCCCTTCCTCACACTATGGCTCATCCATCATGACCCAGACCATCCTCTGCATGGCCCTTCTTGACTCTCTTCTGTCAAGTTATGTCTTGCATTTTCTTTGGTTTCACTGCAACTGTTTGTTTATATCTTTTTATTCATCTTCATAGTCTCTATTTTTTGGCAGAGGACCAAACATCTAGTAGATCCCTATATATGTTTGTTGAATGAAAGAATTCCCTCTCCCTAATAAATTGTATATAATTAAATATATACCAATTTTAGTACAGAAAAATAAATTTTAGTTTTTCTTCCCACTTTGTTCCCCAATCTTGCTTTTCTGGGGGGGTTCAAAAGTTCAACCTTGTCTCCTGAATGTTCTTCCTGCCTCCATTGGCCTATATTTCTAGTTTATTTCTCCTTTTGCCATTAATGAAACTTGCTAAAGTGCATCAGTGATCATGTCATTTCTTCAGGGGGTTATGTCAACAACTTCCCATCAGCTTCGGGAAAGCCCAAGCATTATACTGGGACTTACAAAGTTGTTATCATTTCTCTCCATCATAAATGCAGTACCACAATTTCAGTAGATTTCCTACAAACCCTTAAACCCTTATCTATGTTTGTGTTTTCATATATTTGTTCTTCAGCTTTCTCCTCCTGGTGGAGTCCTCTTCTCTTCAATGGGACTTAAGCATTATGTCCCCTTTGAGATTCTCCTCAGCCCCTGGAAAGGGCATGAAGTAGAGCCTTAAGCTTTTTCTTGTCTTCTTTCATAACTCTACTCCAACCACATTAAAACTCAGCACAGCGCAGCATAGTTGATTATATATATTTCTATCTCTCTCTCCTGACCTATCTCCACCCAGATTATGAGAACATTGAACCTTGGTACCTTATTCATAGTGCCAATATCTAGCACACTGTCTCACAAGGAGCAACGTGCTCAGTAGTATTGCTTTACAGTTAGCTAACTATTTTTTCTCACTAAAGAGTTTTCTAATTTATTTTCAGCCATCCATATAAATATATAAACCTATAAATAGTATAGGTATAATGGTTAATTTTATGTGTCAATTGAGCAAGGCCACAATACCCAGATATCTGGTCAAAACTAAGATATCTGGTCAAAACTATTATAGATGCCTATGTGAAGGTATTTGCAAAATGAAATTAACATTTAAATTAGTAGACTTTGAGTAAACAGGTTATTCTTTATAATGTAGGTGAGCATCACTCAATCAGTTCAAAGGTTTAGTAGGAAAAAGATTGACTTCCCCTGAGGAAGAGGAGATTCTTCTAGAATAAAGCATTTGGGCATAGACTACAGCCCTTTCCTGAATCCCCAGTGTGCTGGCTTACTCTGAAGACTTTGGATGTGACAGCCTCCACAGACTCATGAACCAATGAATCTTTCTCTATATATGCAGTTCCTATTGGTTCTATTTCTCTGGAGAACCCTGACAAATATAGTAGTCAATATGTACATTTCACCTGAAACATTTCATTGGTTCTCCCCACACAAAAGTTTCTAAAATAGAATAACACAAAAAAAGTTATAGGTAACATGCAGGAGTTTATATCTGGGGATTTTTTTTTGTGTAGGTGTATGTGCGACCAAGCAGCGCTGGAATCGCCCTGACTCTGAGTTTGAATTCTGGCTCTAGCAGCTGGGAGACTATGGTCCAGTTACTCAGTGTTTGGCTTTCTGTGATGTCCTTTTAGAATGAGATTAACCTACCAATCGTGTAAGATTGGTTTTCTGAGGATGATATAAATGAAAACATGTAATGTGTGCAAAACACTGCCTAGTAAGTGCTTGAAGAATGTCAACTGTCATGGTATGAAGGCTTCTGTCAGCCTAGTTTCTTCAGTTCACTCACTTCCCCTTGTTAATTTGCTGCTGAGAAAAAATATGAATTATGTTTTTCTTCAGCTCTTGCAGCCCCCAAACTGATACACAATAATGTATTCACCACTATACAACTCAATTGTTAATTTTGGGGGATGGCTTATGTTACTTGATGTAGTGTTATGATTTATATATTTCCAAGGTAGTATTTATGGCTGCTAATTGTTTAAACAAAACTGTCTGCTTTGATTCTAAGATATAAGAAATGTGGAAATTTCAAAAATACTATTAGAAATAAAATACATTTTTATTTACTAAAGCTATAATCAAGACAGATGCATTAATTATTACTTAAGGGAATAAAAATGTTGTTTTGTGTTTGCTAACTATTCTCCCTGCCTGCCAAAAGAGGTGGTTAGAGTTCTGTGTTGAGGTGTAACATATGCAAATGCATATGCAATTAGAGCCAACTCTGGGTTTTCTTACTCATGAAAGAAAACATTCATTCAATAAAAATCTCAAGTAAATTTTCTTTGGTCTAGAATTGTACCACATGTTTTAGGAGGGATTTGGTGCTTATTTGTAAGTATGTATGTGTGTTTTAACCCTTCATCAAAAACAAGACTAAATTTAATCTTTATTTTTAGCACATTCCTATTTATTATTAAAGAAGGTATTTCAGAATTATGTTAATAAGATAATGTTGTCAATCAGGAAAAGGAATGTGTATGTGTTTCACACAGGAATCCCATAAGACATTGCTTTTGCCTTATTACTTTCTGTTTTCCACCCATCATATTGGATTCCACTTGCCATTTCT
Organism: Phyllostomus hastatus; assembly: GCF_019186645.2. Taxonomy (NCBI): domain Eukaryota; kingdom Metazoa; phylum Chordata; class Mammalia; order Chiroptera; family Phyllostomidae; genus Phyllostomus; species Phyllostomus hastatus. Next base: position 8,586,884 of record NW_025333622.1, on the reverse strand, counting down.
TGATAAAGCATCATGTCCCTAAGGCATATACTAGTGTTGAAAGAAAACATTCCTCTTCGCCCCCTTTGAATATGTGAAAGATTGATGATGGAGATACTTTCCATCTTCTGTCATGCAGTTCTCTCTTTAGATCATTACTAATAATCTGGCAATCAAATGCACTTGAAAGATGTAGATGAAACAATCTTCATTCTTTTCATCAGTGGCAAAAGAATTTCTGATTTAAAAGCAGATCAAGAAACATACACACACTTGATTTAAATGTATTAATAACTATATAAAGGACATATAAGTATAAATGATAAAATTAACATAAAGTAATATAAACTAGAAGAAACCATATTCCTGAAGTTATTTAAGTCATCTCCTGTCTTCCAATCAGGCTTCATTAAATCAATACAGATTGATGAGTGTTTATCTCTTTCTTGCAAATTTCCACGAAGGAAGAGGCCTCATTTAAGGGGTAATCATATGTGTGTGTGTATATATATATATATATATATATATATATATATATATATATACACTCATTATATACACACATATATGTATATATATATATATAAAAATTCAAATTAAGTTTTAACTTGATTTGGTCTTCTATTGAATATTTGCTTTTTTTTTATCTCTCATAGCACAACCTCACTATCATTCTGTGAAATCAGAATTGTTATCTACATTTTATAGAAAAAAAATGAGTTGCAGACTTGTCTACATCTCACAGAGATTTAAACTGCCCCCCCAAAAAGTTTTTATTTTTTGTTTTACTTAATGCCAGAGTCAATACAAATTATTTTTTTAAGTATAAATATTTTCTTACAAAACTTTTATGAACAAATGAAAATCCTAATGTGGTATAATTTCTCTCTCACACGTTATCTTTTCCACCAAAACCAACTTTAATTTTTTTTAAACTGCTTATAATCATACTTCCCCTGGTGCAATGTGGTAACCACGGATTAATTTAGGCCTTCATTGTCAGCATTTCTGCACGTTTGCAATTGCTCTTGGTATTAGGCTTGCTAACTAATGTGGATTTACCTGGTGAATTTTCAGAGCTTCCAAAGGACATGAGAAACAAACCCATAAAGGCTTTGAAAGCCTAGCCCTCTCAATCCTGGGGTAGTTGCCTGACATCTGTGGTCAGCTCAGTTTGCATGCCTCCCAGAGCCTGGAATGGGAAACATTCCCTGATAGTTCCATCAAGTCCTTCTTATAAATTACCCATGTCTTACCTTTAACTAGATTCTTCATCCTTCATGTCCCTGCTTTTTATCTCCCACCCCAACTCTCCATCTTTTCTTCTGACCAAATATTAATACCCTGAGGTCTGAAATGGCATAATTTCATTAAACCCATTTCCCCGGCACTGGTAAGCAGAAGCCTACCTTGTCTCTTAATGCCCACTTCTCAACCAGGCCTTTCCTCTAACATTCTTAAGCCCCACTTTCTCCTTCAATGTGAAAGGAGTTTCCCTTAATGTGTTTAACAGATGCTCCTTCTCAATGCCATCTTTTCAGAGGCCCGAAAAGTGCTATCTATTGTGGAGCCTAGCGTACATGCTTGAATATACAAACATAGCAGTACCTCTTCTCTTTATTGACTTGCACTGAAATCTGTGCCTCTATTAAATAAAACACTCCACCATCCCAGTTTTAGGCCGTCCATGTGCTGAGACATTTGTGTCTCCTTTAAATGCATCAGAACTTCCCAAGTTTCCCTCCAACAGTATTTTCACAGATAACATGCTGCCAAAACCCGATCAAATGCTTTCCAAATCTTCTTGACAGCATTATTGATGACAGATGGCTAGCCTCCACATTTCACCAAACTGTAGGGCAGTATTAGAAATAACATTGCCTCTATATGATTATGGAGGAGGACAGCATATGTAATTCCTGTTCAACTCTTGACCCAAACAAGAACATAAACATTTAGAAGAGTTCCAAAATACCAGAAGAGCTATAATTGCACATGGATTTATGTGAACTGTTTACTTACTGGTCCCTTAGCCGAAGGGGAATTATTTATTTGTTTTTCTTTTCAGACGAATCCTAAGTGTCAGTCTACTATATTTATAATGTTCATTCTCAGAGGTTACCAAGAAAGGCAGCTAATTTTCCATGAGTGAAAATGCTCTGAAAATAGATGTACTCAGAGCTTGAAAAAGCAATTTCTCAGAAGTCTGTTGTTGTTTCCAGTTAGGAATTTTTTAACCAGAAATGAAATGATATGTTATGTTTCAAAATTATGGTTTGGTTCCCTGTAAATATTAGTCCTGATCTGTAAGTATTGTAAAGACAATTAATATTACACAAAATGTGTTTTTAGTAAAACTACTTGTGTAAAAAATTTTAAATTTGTATAGACGTTATAAATTGGAATAAGTATCTCAGGCACCAAAATATGCTATCGTGACAAATGGCTTACTATGATGACTGTCTTATTCCTAACTTCCTGAGTGCCTCCAAATAGTACCATACTGGATATGAACTCTCTGAAAGCAAAGCTTATGTTTATCCCATTCACTTCTGAATCCCAAATTGACAAGTGTAGAATCTGCTGCCATAATTCAATAGATGTCAGTAAATGTGTGATGACTCTGGATGAATAAAAAGGTGGATAAACAGATGGATTTATCTAGTGCTAAAGCATATTCCATTGTTTAACTTTTCTTAAAGAATAACAGTGAAAGCACACATTTTGAGTAGAAGTCTGGCTTTAGCTGATTTAAAGCTAGTTATTAGCTTTAAAAAAGTAGAAGGTTTAAAAAATCTAGTACCTCAATTACCTTGTCTTTAAAATGGCAGTAGCAATACTTTGTACAACATAAAAATGTAGAGGCAGTGCTGTGGTGGTGCTAAGTCCTTTGCCTGGGGATAGGTTTTTCAAGGTGGCATCCATGTTCTACATGCCATAGTTATGGGACCTTGCTCAAGTTACAGCTTATTAAGCACTGAAAACAAATGTTAGTTACTTTTATTATGTAATACTACAACCAGAAAAGTCAGCATTCGTGCTGCCTCTCTCTACCAGAACCAATAAGCAGAGCTGAGAATTGAATCTTTATGGGTGCTTCATTCAGATGCTGGCAATCTGAGAAGGTGGTGGGTTACATACCCTCAAAAGCTGTCTTAGAAGTTCATCTCAAGCTGACCTTTTAATAGGGCAGGTAAAGGGTAGGTAAGTGGTTTAGAAAAAGGTTAATCAGATACAAGTTGCAATCCAATGGTGATTTTCCTAGTATTTCTTTATCTGCTGATCAACAATTCTTTTTTTTTATTTTCTGAAATATATTACCTATTTGTTTCAAAGGACCTTCTGAGTTATCACACAGTAGGCAAAATAACAATATTAAAATTATTTTAAACAATTTTTACATTGAGATAAATTAATAAGGGTGGAAAATTCTTTCTCATTCCATTAATATTTATTGTTATCCTTCTATTACATGCTTTTCAAATTTACCATTTCCTAGGTGAACTTAAATGTGAGATGACTGGTCTCTCATTTGTATATAGGACATTCATAAATACGTCTCTTTTATCCTCATTAGCCTCCTTTAGAAAAATAATATCTGTAACTTTTTGATAATCTTGCATATGGTGAAAAAGTCATTGAGAAAGCCAGGATGTGAACCACATTCTAGGCATGATATATTTTTAAATTAAATGATCAACAGTTCTTTATCTGCTCACAGGCATTTGTCCCCTCCCTGGAACGTAATGACTCAGATGCCATCTCCATCACTTGCAGACCCCTGGGGCAACAAGGTGGAATTGCTTGTGGACCTCCTGGAGTCCTGTAGGTCAAGCATTCCACTTCCTGGAATACCAGCTTTCCACATGCATTAATCACCTCAGACTATCAGCTGAAGATAAAATCTTTTATTCTTGAGTTACCCTGTTACATTATCAATGAAACTTTTTATTTCTTGGACCAAATGAGGTCTTTGTTTTGCTGTTGTTTCTCACTGTGATTAGTTTAAAAAATCAGTAATTGTCATTTAAAAGTTGTAAAATATGCATTCATCAATTAAGTTGCAGATAAGAGATAAAGGGCTTTGGGGTTAGGAGAGGTGGTGAAAAAAATAACCTTTCTATGTAATAGGGCTTTACAGGGAAAAAGTTAACTTATTTCTTCTGTCCACCTATTCATCTCTCTCATTCATTCATTCATTAATATTTACTGAGCCCTGGCCCTCTGACAGGCACTACTCTAGGTGCAGCAACTATAGACAGCAGTTAGGAAATCAGTGAAAGTCACAGCCCTCAGCAGTGCTTAGAGCCATGCATGTTTTGTGTATTGCTTGTGTGGGTGTATAAAAAATAATGATAAAAAAGCAAGTATATATGTATATAGTTGATTAAGTTCATTTAGTAGTTTATGTTAAAGAGAAAATAACTGAGAGAGGGGGAATTTCAAATTTGGTGGTATAATTTTCCCAGAGTAGACAGGGGAATCCTCACTTATATGGTGGATTTAGAATAAAGGTGTAACAGAGATGAGGGAGTGAATTATGCTGGTTTCTTTGGGAAGGACAGCCAGAGTTGAGAAGCGATTAGAGAAACCTTGACAAGGAACACTAGCTAGTTAGTACATTCCAGTAGTATCAAGGAGGCCAGTCTTTTTGCAAATGAGCTCCCAAGGAGGAAAGTAGTAGGAGATGACGTCAGAAAAGTAGGTGGAGTGGATTATATTGTGTAGGGCCTTGTAGGCCAATGGAATGATTTTGCTTTCAATTGTAAATCTGAAGGTTTTTAGCAGGAGAACAAAATAATCTGATCAACATTTTAACAATACTATTTTAGTCACTTTTTTGAGAATGTACAACAGGGAGGGCACAGGTAAAAATGAAGTCAGGAGATTTTTGAAGTAATCCAATTAAGAGATGACTGGCTCTTGGACCAAAATATCATAGTGAAGATTGTCAAAAGTGGACAAATCCTGAAGCTATTTTGAAACTAAAGTCCAGGAGATTTATTGACAAATAGATTGAGGAAGGAAAGTTCAGAAAACTGCTTTGAAAAATCTAGAGCCATTGGGGAAGGCTGAAGGAGGTAAGGAAGGGCTAGGTGGCCTGTGTGAGAGCAGTGGGGACCTTGGGGAGTCAGCGAGATCTATGTATCTAAAGTTCAGGGCAGCAGTCTGGACTGCAGTTTCACAACTGGAAGTCATCACTCTACCAAAAACTTGAAAAGCTACCATAAAATTAATTTTAAAAACACCTTTTTGAATAAAGAAACTCAATAAGCAAAATGTAATTATTAATGACAAATTGGAAAAACATCTTCAACTTGTAACACAAGTATATAATGTCTTAAAAATGAGAAAATACTAATAATCAACAACTCAACAGAAATAATGAAAATAGCTCCAAACATAGGAGCAAGATATTTAAATTTACTCACAATGACAAATTTGCAAGTGAAAACCACAGTAAGATAGAATATCAAGGGCTTTGACCATAAACATTTTAGCAAAGCATTAAGGGAATAGGAACTTTTGCTTATTGGTGGAAAAAAATGCAAAATGTGGTTCTAAGGGAATCTGCACAATTAGAAAGTAGTATATGTATATGGATATTAATTCTGACAGTATTTAAAATAGCAAAAATCTAGAAACCACCTATATGTCCATTCATCGTGAATTGGTTCAACAAATTCTAATATGTTTACATAAGAAAGTACCAATCCTTTATAAAGTTTAATGAGGAAGATCTCTGTATACTGACATGAGGTGATTCCAGAGTATTTGGCTAAGTTATAAAAATATGAGGAAAATTCTTCCCCTCTTATAAGCAGGGAGAGAGCAGAAAAGTTTGAGGAATCAGGATAGAAGCAAAATTTGCAATATGCATGTATACTGCATTATGTTTTTATTTTGAAATCACTTAATGTTTTTAAAAATTAAAAAAATAAAAAATACTAAAAATTAAATAAAGATAAAACAAATAATTTTAACTTTATACAGTGTGTAGAATAACCATATAGAAAATAAAATGATTATTTTTTATGTTTTAAAATGGAGTATTTTAAACCTATAACCCTAATAAAATGAATTCTAAAGATAAACACCTATTTTTAAAATATTTGATCAAATTCACTAGACTTGTCCCTGGTTCTGCCATTATTGTTATTTTGAACATACTAATTTTATAAGAATCAATATTTTTATACATGAAAAAATTATAAAGTCAAAGAAATTAATTTAAAACCTGTAATTTGAAATGTGATCTGGCAAACACTATAAAATCATCATTAATTCTAATTTTTCTAATATATTAAATGTATCTATTTTATATTTATTTATATTTTTTATATATGATTGTATGGCTCTGTCCACTAAACAAACCTGGAAGCAACGAGTACAACTACTATGGCCACCCAACACAAGACTGTAGTCTCTAAATACTATTTATTTTTAAAAAAGCATTTTATTAAAAAGATTAACCCCTCTTGGTGATATAAATTGCAAATTACTTCCATTTCATTTACATCTGTCTTTTCACTGATACTTTTGTTATGGGATTTTATAATTCTTACATATTTAAATTTATTATTTCTATGAAGATTTCTGCTTTTTATTCACAATTGAATAGGCTTTTCCCCCTAAATTTATAAAAGAATGTATTTATTCATGTTTTAGTCTAATATGTCTATGGTTTTACTTCTTATATTCCAATTTTACAAATTTAGAGAATATTCTCGTGTAGGATTAGAGGTATGAGTCCAATTGTGCCTTTTTTTTTTCCCAACTGGCTGCCCACGGTATTGCCTCAATACCATGTATTTTTAATCCTTCTATTTGAAAATGCCACCTTTATCATATGCTATATTCCTAATTCTGGACTAGATATTTGGATCTAGTTCTGGAGTTTATATTCTGTTCATATTGTTCTATTAGTGAATCTATTATTTCATTATAAAAGCTTTGCAATATGATTTAATATCTGCTAGGATTAGCACCAATAATTTATCTAACCATTTTTCATGGTTTTCTAAGATATTTCTACTTTTTAAATTTTCTAAAATGTATTTTAGAATTACTTTTTTTTAGCTCCAAAACAAATGGAATAACAGCAATGACAAACAACCTCCCAAATTAAAATACCCTAAAACAGAAAAAAAATGAACTGCCATTCCCTTTGTCAAATATACTTTTGTGTCAAGTATGCTTTTGTTTTAAAATTGTTCTCACAAAGATCTGAGCATTTCTTCTTAAGGATTTCTAGCAGTTATTAGTGCTGCAGGCTGTGGACCACCCGAACTTAGTAGCGTCAAACCACTTTGTTATGCTCATCAATGCTTGATGCAGACCCCAGCTTGTGGGGTCTGACACATTGTGGATGGGAGAGAGACATTCACATGGACTGCCGAGTCCTGTGGAGGAAAAGGGACAGCATGGCTTTTCTCTCAAGGGGAGCAAAAGCCTCAGCCCTTGCTGTGACCAGCCTTTATTGGGCTTCTCAGCACATTACAAGATGTTCCTCATTTACTATGCACAGGTTCAATTTAGATGGTTACCTTTTACAGAAAACAAAGGAGCAAATGCCGCTAATCACATCACAGAAGAGGGGTATTTGCAAATGCAAAGGGAAAAGTAGTTGAACTGGTTACACTTGTCCTTGGAAGGTTTAGCATGGATTTTAGGAAGTTATTTGCAGTAAATGTCCTCAATTCAGGGTGAGGGAGTTTTAGCAAAAAGCAAGACTCAAAGTGGCCTAGGTACCTTGCAGGCCTGATTCCCCACAGGAGAACCTATCCGTGGGTGTGGGTCCTGTGCATCTCCGAGTGGGTGCTGGGCCCATGCCATGCAGAACAGTCTCCTACAGATGCTGTGGTCAGGAATTTAGAGAGGAAAGAATGGCATGGGCCTCTGTCTTTTTTGTGATGTCCCTTGAAAAGACTTGAAGACTAGAGGTGAATCAAAAGCAGGGATATCTTAATGGCCGGGGGCAGGAATTTTCTGGAAGTAATCATCGTTCACACATCTAGCAGTTGATGCTGACTGTTGTCAAGAATCTCAGCTGGGGCTATCACTTAAAAATCCATATGTGGCCTTGCTATGTCACCTGGAGGCCCTGGACATCTTACATGGTACACAGGACATCAAAGACTAGTGTCCCAAAAGAACTAGATAATAGCTGTATCAATTTTGACATCCTAGCTTTATAAGTCACCCAGCATTACTTCCACCATAGTCACAAGCCCATCCAGTTTCAAGAGGAGAAACATGGATCCCACCTCTTTGACAGGTGTGTACAAGTTACATTTTAAGAATATGTGGAGTAGAAGATTAAAATTAATAAAGTCATTTTTAGAAAACACAACATGCCAAAGTATTTTTCTTTGACTTTTTTTATTACCTTTATAAATTGGTCTTTTATTTTATGTCCCAAATGGTTAATATTTAATGAATACTTCTGATTTTTGTATTTTACTTCTACACCATATAACTGCGATATGCTGAGCCCTTTTTAAACTTATAGGCATGCTCTTTAGTTATTATTACTGTTATTTTGAGCCTCTCCTAGATAAATTTAAAGTTTCTCTCAGGCACTCCTCAAAGAGCTCTGCTCTATGCGTGTGCTGGTCATACCAACTCACCATGGGGAACCTGGAAAGCAAAGAAATCTACTCTGCACCTGCATGAAGAACCGGCCCTACAGAAGCCAGACGCAGGCAGGAGGCAGTTCCAGGAGCCAAGTCTTCATTAGTGTGTGCTCTCCTGATGCATCAAGCACTCTCCCTTTTCCCTTTCCCTTCACTTTGTTTTCAATGAACCCTTCTTTTACAATCTGTTTTCTATCTTGAAGAACGGGAAGAGCCCCTTTGCCAGTGATACAACCTTATTGAATTCTGTCACTTTATTTTTTTGATATTTGATTCTCCTCGGTTAGTAATTACACAATCAGACAATCAGCAAAGAAAGAGTTTTACCTCTTTTTTAAAATTTTTGGGGTTTTTTACTCTAACTTCGTATTCTTGCAGAGTTTTGTTGGGTATGAGCCTTAATTTAATGTTAAATGTAATGGGACTGTGCACATCCTTGCCTTTTTCCTGACTAGCAGAAAACCTCTGTGTTTGCATTAATTAAAATTTAGCAATTGAAATGAGAATATATTCTCTGTGGTCTCCCCTTTTTAAAGTTGCACTATGGAATTTGATATATAGTCATAACTATTACATTTTCATTATTTATTGCAATCTTACCTATTATAAAGTGGCTTTCTTTTCTTCCTTCCTTTCTCCATCCCTCCCTCTCTTCCTTCTTTTTTCTTTCTTCCTTCCTGTCTTTTTGTCTTTCTGTTTTTCTTAATACCTTTTAAAATCTAATTTCTAACTAATCAGATATTAAGAGTACCAAATCTTATGTTCTTTTATGGCTTAGACTTTCTTCCCTTTAACTTCATGCAGGTGTTTCTCCATTGTCTTCTGTCATAAAAAGATACTGCAGGAAAAGCCATTACTCTCCCAGCCCATCCAGACTGCTCTGACAAAATACCAGAGACTAGGTAGCTTACAAACAACAGAAATTTATTGTGCACAGTTCTGGAGACTAGAAATCTAGCATCAGGTTGTCAGTATGATACGGTAAAGCCCCCTTGTTTTAGGGCAAAGGAGCTAAGGATTTCTCTGGAGTCACTTTAAAAAAAATTAACTAGTTAATGTTAATCCTCACCTGAGGATATGTTTATTGATTTTAGAGAGAAAGGGAGGGGAGAGACAGAGAGAGAGAAACATTGATTGGTTGCCTCACATATGTGCCCCAACCAGGGATGGAACCCTCAACTTTTTCATGTATGGGATGATGTCTGTTTTATAAAGGCATAAATTCCATTAGTAAGGCCTCCAAATTCATGACCTAATCGTTCTCAAAGTCTCCACCACCAGTACCACCACACTGAATGTTAGAATTTAACATATGAATTTAGGGGGGGACACAAAGTCCCATAGCAGATACTAACTCTCTACTTTTTCCCATAAGAATATTGATGTTTTTGCTTACCCTGTGAATTTTGTCTTTACCTTTAAAATTCAATAATTTTATTGGGATATGAGTTAGGGCAAGTTTGTCTTGGTACACAGATTTAATATATAGATTTACATCTTATAGTTCAAATAATTTTTAATGCTATTTTAAAACATTAATTCTCTTCCATTGTTTCTCTTTCTTGGAACCCTCAGTTTTGCATGTGCTAAGTGTCCTTTACCTGTATCCTATATCCATCACTTACTATGTTTTTGTTTCCATCTCCTTTTTCATTTCTTTTTCTTGTATTTGTCAGAAGTTTTACTATAGTTTCTACACCATCCTTCTCTTTAATTTTTGAAATAATTTTGTCCTTTTCCCCCCTGAATTTTGCCAGTTCCTTTTTATGTTTACTAGTTTTCTAGACATCATCTCTTACTGTCTGATTACATTATCCAGAACTCTTGTATTTCTGCGCTGTGATCTTCCTTCTTTAAAATTGTTTCAGTACCATTTTGCACTTATCTATGTCTATGACATAATGGTTAGACAATCATATAATTTACAAAGTGTTCCCCCCAATAATTCCAGAGCTCACCTGGCACCGTACATAGTTATCGCAATATAATTTACTATATTCCCTTTGCTGTGCTTTATATCCCTGGGACTATTTTGTAACTGCCAGTTTGTACTTCTTAATCCTTTCACCTCTTTCAGCCAGTTCCCCAACCCCCAGTTCACTCTCTGTTTCTGTCTATATTGATTTTGTTTGTTTATTTTGTTCTTTAGGTTCTACATATAAGTGAAATCGTATGGTATTTATCTTTCTCTGTTTATGGTATTTGTCTTTCTTTGTTTGACTCTCTAGGTCCATCCATGTTGTCTCAAATGATACGACTGCATTCCTTTTTATGCCCAAGAAATATACACCTATATCCAAAATAATAATTTGAATGAATATATGCACCCCTATATTTACTGCAACATTATTTATAATAGCCAAGATATGGAAGCAGCCCAGGTGCCCATTGACAGGTGAATGGATAAAAACAAAAAGCTGTGATGCATATATACAATGTGATCGCCCTTTATAGCTGCAAATAATCCACTTATTTTAAAAATTCTTATTGAAATACTTAATTATAATTTTTATCTGGTATATAGTAAGATACTTTTGGTGAGCATTCCTTTTTCTACAATTTTTCACATTTTTTTCTTACACTATTTTTGGTCTTTTCCTTTTTCTTTCTTAGTTCTCATATATAAATGAAAGCAAATTATTCCTGTAAGTAAGTATGTGGTGAAGTAGGATGGGCAGGAATAGCTTCCCTGATCTAGAAGTAGAGCAACACGATAATGTTCATGTTAAGTTCATAACTTTAGCTTATATGGTATGGCCACCGGTTTAGGAATGGACCAGCTCAGAACAGCTATCTCAGTCAACCATTAAATATCTAGAGTTTCTGTTGCCAGTCGAGCCTAGGTTCAAACATCTCCCTGACAGTGTGGCATTATATGTAGGTATTCTACCATCGCCTCTCCAAACCTAACTCAGTTCTGCAGGCCTTTCCCTTCCAGCCCTGGTTTTCCTCTGCTTATTCTGTGGCCACTGCTACCCAGGGACACAAGGCTTGCTTTCCAAAGTGACCCACCTACTATTAAAGAGTGAATCTTCACTGACTTTTCTTTTAATTCTCACCAAAGGATATGCTTTATTAACTTTATTGACTTTATATGCTTTAGAGAGAGGAAGGGAAAAAGTAAGAGATTGGTTGCCTCCTGTACGCACCCCAACTGTGGATTGAACTGGCAACCTAGGCACATGCCCTGACCAGGGATCAAACCCACAACATTTTGGTGTGAGGGACAATGCTCCAACCAGCTGAGCCACCCAGCCATATCTTTATTGATGTTTTAAAAATATATTCTGTTCTGCTCTTGTTTGGGCAATTTTGAAGTCTTCTGTCCCTAGCTCTCATGCCTGATTATCTTTCAATACTGTGCAAAACTGGTGGCCCAGAGTGTGTGACTCTCACTGGTTGGAAGCTAGACACTTACTCTGCTGTTGGTTCCTGGGACCGGTGTCTGCAGTGCCAGCACTGCCCGGTGCCCCTGCCGCTGCAGGGCTGCTCTGGGGCCTGCCCACCGGGCTGTGCTGCTCTTCGTTGTTTTTGGCAGCACATACACACAGTAGTTTGAAGTTTGTGTGGTTTTCTTTGTCTCCTATTTTAAATGCAAATGGAGTTTGTGATTTGTGTTCCTTTTTTCTTTCCATTATCATGTTGCTCTATTTCTAGAAAAAGCAGAAAGATTCAGAATTAAGCTGCTACCATGTTCTTCCAGAATTATAATTAATATAATTATTTTTGTCATAGTGAAAATATGAAGGATATTCCCACTTAAGTCAGGTAAATAAAGAATGGATTTTTCATGTGGAAATATGAGACTCTCTGAAATGAATCCCTGAGCAGAGTATATTTATCTCCCACTGGTGAGTTTTTAAGATGTGCTCTTGAAAAGAGCATAATTGTGAGAGGGCAGCTCAATAAACTTGTTAGACAAGCAAATGTGTTCAGAGAGTCTGTCACTCCCCCATAAATGAAACTGGGTAGAGGGAAAAAAAATCAGATTTACATGTTACAAAAATGATGTTCTTTATTTTAATCGACAGAATTGGATTAGACTCCAGCATCAGCATGCATTTGCCATTGTTTTCTTTTTATATTAACTACAGGAGACTCATTAGAATTTCATGGATGTAATTGTTTCTGGGTTACATCCTCAATTAATGACTATAATTGAAAGAGATCGGATAGGACTGGGATGACGTGACTATAATTTAAGTGTAAGATGTCTGGGCCTCTATTTACAATGCATTTGTTATTTTTTTCTCCTACTGCGGAGGAGTATTTACGAGAGGCAGAAATAAATGCATTTCAAACAGCAATGTCTCAATCAAAACAATGTGCATATTGTGTGTTGGGTGTTGTTTTTCTGGGGGCTGTTTTGTAACTCTGCAGCCCTCAGCAGACTACGTGTATGAAAGAGCTTTTGCTCAGATCTTCTGGGAGGGCTTGGGGGAGGGAGAACATGATTCAACAAAGGGGAAGTGGAAAAGAAGGCTATCTCTGTCCTTCTTTATGTCCTGTGTTATAACAACTTTTCAAAATCCAGCATCCCAGCCAGCATTTGCCAAGGAGTCCCTAATCAGTTTTAGATTATGTCATGGGGAAAGAAAAAAGGACCACCTCAACCCCCTAATTATGGTTTCTCTCTGCTTTCTTCTCATTATATCCCCCCACAAGTAGATATTAACCTTATTAGCTTTTTGAGCAGTGCATCCTTGAAACACACAGGTTTTGACAGCAGCTGTGAGGGGCAGCTCAACAATTATCTGGAGTTTACCAGACATGCTCCAGATTCTGGGAACATCGAAGTCTGTAGACTAGAGCCGGTGGCTTCAGGGATGTCTCCTATTTCTGCATCCAAAGTCAGACATGGGCTGTGTGGCTTGTATGTGTCTGTTTCAGTAGCAATGACCTTTTTCTTGTGGGTCTATTAATCTGGAGGGAATGGCAATGAATGTTCCTCTCTCCATTTTGAAGGTGTGATAGGTGAGCTGGAGAAGCCAAGATGCAAGGCTGGCCAAACCACCATGGAAAGAAAAGAGAAAGTGGAACAACATACATAGGAAGTTGGAAGACAGAGAGGATTCATAGGTGACTTCCCAATAAGAATAACTTGATGAATATGAACCTCTTTTCATAACTCTTGTGCTGAACTGAGGAGTATTTTCTGTGTCACCTCTGCTTCAGAAACATGAGAGTGCTTGCTAGAATAAAGACTGTCCGAGCTCACCAGAGACCTACAAAAATCAAAATTTCTGGGTGTGGTCCCAGAAAGCTGCATTTTCCCAAGATCCAAGATGATTCTGACAGGCAGGGTTTGAGAACAGTAGGGGAGGAGGCAGTGGAAAGTACAAGAAATGAAATGGTTGGGGCAGGCCAGAGAAAGTGCCTGGGAGATAGTATACTGAGGTCAGATTCGACAGGCAGTTATCCAGCACTCACAGGTAAGTGGGCTGTGAACCAAAAGACTTCATTTTCTTTCTGTAAGCTATGTATCTAATTATTGGCAGAGCCATGGTTTTTACTTCAAAGTCTAAGACTCTTTACTTTGTGCCATGCTTAAGTCAAAAGAGTTAGGAAAGTGTTAGCATTTGGATGTCAGATTACAGGTAAAAGGCAACATGTCTTGAGATCCAGATTTGGAATATGTTACATGTTGAAATGAGGACACCTTTCAGGAAAATGGTGTGAAAGCAAAACATGTTCCTTTTTTTTGACCTCAGATTCTGAACTCATCTTCTGTTTGTGTTCTGCATGAATATTTTTGTACATAATTTTGACACAATATTTTTGTGTCAATTTAACAAGAATAGTTGAGCATATAATTTTACACTTTACATGCAACTATGTACAAAAATATAATTGACACATTTTAAAAATTTATAATTGTGATAATATATCACAAAACATCATCTTGATATGCTAAGGCATTCTAGCACACATTAACAAATACTCAACTAATATTTATTAAGATATCTATCTTATCCTACCTAAAAGTAACTCTGCCAATGGCACTACACATCCTGAACTTTGGACATGTGCTTTTAACAATTTTATCTTCTGCTCCAGATCAATGTCTCTTTCCACTGCACCCCTGCAAACTGTTGTCTAGGACCTGGATGCATAACCTTAAATTAAGCCTTCGTGTTTACCAGGCTGGCTTGCTCAGCATTGCTTTCCTAGAAGCATAGACTTGGTCGCCCTCTCTCTTCAGTATCCACTTGTTCCTCTTTCCATCATGCTGCTGAGCTTCTCCTTATTTCTGGCTGAATTTCACCCAAGGAATTCGAAGCTCTGTCTTTAATGGTCCTAATAAACTCCCTTCTCTCTGCACCTACTGAATGTGCACACTGAATGAATAATCTTCAATATCCTAATGCCTCTTATTGACATGGTGTCAGTAAAATATTTGATCGATAAATAAATTAATAAATGATTTTAGACCACTGAGTAATATATTTTAGGTGGCTTTTAAGTGTTAAGATGACAGGCATTGAAAATGAGCAAATAAGTGTGATACTGATACTGATTTCTTCTATGAAGAAAATAAAACAGAATAAAGTATTAGTGAGGGAGAGTCCAGAAGGTTCTTGCTCTCTATGCAGAATAGATAGGGAAGATCTCTTTGAGACAGAAAGAGTTGAATAATGAGAAGGAGCCATCAAGGAGATGATGTAAGAGTGTACAATGGAGAAGTGTGGAAAGACCCAAAATGGGGCTAAGTTCAAAGCCCTAGAGGAAACAGAAAACAAGCCCCAAGGAAGAAAGTGGTAGGAGGAGAAAGGAAAGAGGTTCGCAAAGGAAGTGTGTATTGATCTTACCGACCATGGCAAGCAGTGTGAAGTATGCTTTAACTGCAGATGAACCCCCCAGAGGGGGTGCCAAAGTGAGGACCCTGATTAAGCCTCCCATCCAGGTTCAGAGGAGACTGAACTCACTGCCAATCCCCGTACTTCATGCGCCTCAGCTGCCTTTGGATGTGACCTTCTGCCTGGATTTCTTTCTCTAGCTCCCTCAGTTTTTGTACTTTGTCTTGTGCCTTTTGGACTCTGGACTCCTGTAGTAAAGAAACATGATTAATTTTGCTTAGTTTCATATTTCTCAAACTTAATTGCCCACAAACTTTTTGCATGAAATGTCTATTACCCACTATGAGAAAGTATTCTAGACATTTAAGGTATCCAAGTCCTTCTCTCTACAGCTGTAAAATAGATGTAGTAATTTTCTATTGCTTACCTTTTGAATTGTAGTTATTTCTGGTTTTTATATATGTATATATTATATTATATGTATATATGTATTATACACACAAACCAAAGGTTTGTCCATAAAGTATCCAGCCATGCACTATGAAAAATAGACACCTTTGTTGAAGAAGATATAGGATACAAGAAACCTGTACATAGGACAATGACACCTCAGTCTCCTTCAAACCAGGCACCTTGGACCTCACACAGTTCTCCCATCAGCTGCCCCATTGTATTTTTCTGAATCTCATCGATGGTCTAAAAATCTTTCCTTTCACAGGTGATTTTAGTTTTGAGAAAACCGGAAGTTGCAGGCCTCCAAATCTGGGCTGTAGGGTGGCTGAGTCATCCAGGTGATTTGATGTTTCACCAAAAGCTCTGCCCAGGACGTGATTCATGATCACGTTGTAAAAGGAAGGTCTCTGAAAAAAGGTAAAATGGAGCCAGATTTAAGCAATTACAATTGGGTAGACACAGATTAGTGCATTTACTTGTAACCATATATCTGTCTGGAATGTATCTATCCATGCTTTAAGAAAAAGAGACATTTATTGAAGATACAAGATAGAAGAAACATTGTACGTAGAACAATGACACCTCTGTCCCCTTCAAAGTAGGCACATTGGGACCTCACACAGTTCTCCCAATCACCATCAGCTGCCATTTCATATTCTCCTGAATCTCACTGATGGTTTGAAATCTCTTGGTTTTCAAAGGTTATTTTAGTTTTGGGAAAAGCTAGAAGTCACAGGGCACCAAATGTGAGTTCTGATGGGGCTGAGTCACCTGTGTAATTTTCTCTTTTGCCAAAAAGCTGTGCACGAGACATGGTGCATGAGCAGGGCTGTTGTCATGATGAAGCTGTTAATCGCTAGTTGCCCACAGCTGTGGCCTTCTGAATAATCTGAATGGTTTCTGAGGAGTAATGTTCAAGCTTAACAGAAAATTTGATGCAGATTCATTGCTATACCTGCTCAGTCATTTTGAATGCGATGGCCACACAGTACACATGCTCACTCAATGGGTCTACCACCCCCTACTGATTACTACAGTGAAGTTGTTATTGTTCACACATGCACATTCCAGTCCACTCTTTGACTGCCAGTTTGCATGGATGTCATGCAAACTGTTCCTGTTATATTAACAACGGTTGGACTTTTTCCAGACAGACCCTTGTATATATGCCATTTTACATATATATATATATATTTTATTTTAGAAAATATATATGGCTTAAGCTATTATGGAGGCTCACAAGTATAAAATCTATAGGCTAGAAACCCGGAAAGTAACCAATGTTGTAGTTCAAGTCCAAAGGCCTTTTGTTGTAGAATTCCCTCTTTTCCTGGGGAGATCACTCTTTTCTTCTATTCAGGCCTCCAGCTGATTGACTGAGGCCCACCCACATTAGAGAGGGCAATCTGCTTTACTCAAAGTTCACTGGTTTAAATGTTAATCTCATTCATAACATCCTCACAGACATATTGAAATAACGTTTGACTACATATCTGAGCACTGTGACCTAGATAAGTTGATACATAAAATTAATCATCATAGTTTTCCTGTAAGACATGAGAAAGATAAAGAGTAAATGTTCCATTTTAAGAATGAGTTCTGTATTTATTTCATCACAGGTGAATTTGAAGATACGTACTTTCAGTGCTGACAGTAAAACAACCATGAAATCAACAATATCCTCCTAATAATGGCCAAAGTTATTAAATGCCTTCCTGAAATAAATGTTAAAAGTGTAGTAATCAGACTAGAAGAGTGAAGTGAGCAAGATTAGACCAAGGGTAAGAACAAAGGCTAGGTCAGTATAATAAGAATAGAAAGGAAAAGATTGACAGGAATTTACTGATGAGATTCCTTAGTAAAAAGTAGAGACAGCTAGTAGTAACCTAAGATTTGTTGATGCTGGATAGGATGATGATTTTGCTTTTTTGTTTGATTGTTTGTTCAGAGAAGCTTTAATTGATCAGCACTTCATACAAATGGATATTGTAGGTGAATCTCATTAGCATGCTGCAAGCTTACAATTATTCAAATGCATGAAGTCATAAAATATGTGGAAATCAAAATAACATAGAAAGCCAATAATTCCTATTCTGTTTCCTAGCATTCTAGGGTTTTACCCACATTTGTGATAGAAAGACACTTTCACCTTGAAATTAAATAGAGAACATGGTGTGGTCACACATTCATTGTTCAATTGTTTTAAAGATGATCTAGGCAAATGTACAACATTGAAGCATGTGCATTTTCAGTGTGCAGTCCAATTCCATTTATGTCTTGCATGATGAATTCAGAATTTCAGATAATTCTATTTAATAGAAAATATATTAAAGTCAGTTTAATAGTGGTGTTTTGGAGAATTAAAAATAAAATATTTAATCTGAGTACCACTTTTCCATTCTGAAAATCTAGAGTGCTTGGAAAGTGAATACACTAAGACATGAAATATCTCCTCAATTGGGTTTTTGTATTTCTTGAGTTTGAAACCATCTGTCAATCCACAAAAGACCTTTCCTTTTTCTCTCTCCCAGCCTCCTGCCTCAGCATACACCTATGACATCAACAGCTAAAGACAGTGGCTGCCAACCAGAGTCTTGAAGCATCATTGGGGAGACCAGCCCTTGAGAATATTCAGTCAGAGGAATTCACAGCAGAAGAGACCATCTACTAATTTCCATTGAGCCAAGTCCCAATTATAACGTGGCCACACAGATCACCCCTTACGTGTCTCAGCAATGTCTCATTTAAAGGTGTCAGGAAAATGGCTTAATGGCAAGTTCTGTCACAAAAGAAATACAAGGGTAAGAGCATATGATGGCCTAGAAAATCTATTGCCACTTATAAGCTGTATGATCTAGGGCAAGATATTAATCTTTCTGTGCTTCTATTCTTTCATCAGTAAAATGGATACAACTTTTGTTGTTGAGGTTGTATTATGTATTATATACTTTTCATACTTTACCTCTCTTGATCTTCATAATAACATTATGAAGTAGGCATAACTGTATATCTTCTCATTTCTTAGAAAAGAGATAACTGATGCTCAAAGACTTCATGTCTTACCTGTGTCTCATAAGCATGGAGGCACAATTTGAGAGCCAGGACTCCCTAAAGCTTGACCTTTATTACAGCACTGATTCTCAATATTCTAATTACCAACTATCTCAAAGGTTGTTCCTGGGGTAAATTTATATAATGCCTGCAAAACACATAGCACAAATAACTGAAAATAAATGCTAGCTTTAGCACCTGGGTACATCAGCAGCAACAACAAAGTCTTCTTAAGTTAAACTTTTTATTAATCCCCTTCCATCATTCCTCTCACCCTCCTTGACTACAAGTGAATTCAGTCAGTACCACCTAATGGGTATCTGTCCATGGAGTCCAAACCTCCTCATCATTTCTGTGCATTCCATGAATGAATATGTTGTCTCTACAGTTTCAGCTGTTTTTAAGCAATAGGTTCTTGGGTAGAAGCTCAGAGTCAATTCTTAGCTCTTCCACTGGACTTTGAGCAAAACACCTCAGAAGTTCCATTTTCTCATTTCTGAAATGGAATAATAAAGAATACTTTGAGATTTTAATATAAAAAGTCTACTTGGGAGTATTCTTGGGTTTGACACCTGTGGAGAAGGACAAGAAAGCAGGATTGAGCAGAGGGGACAGATGGCTTTAATCAATCTCAGAGAAGGTCTCAGCTGATCCTGTGAGTAACTGTAAAGGAGAATGATCCTTCAAAGTTGTTTAAAGTCAGAGAAAGGGGACTGAGTCTTTGTAACCTACAACAGCCAATCTTGAATGCAGGCTGCCCCTGGAACAAGACACAGCTTTAGGTGAGCTCTTTTTTAAAAAAAATCCTCACCCAAGGATAAGTTTTTATTGATTTGAGAGAAAAAGAAAGAGAGAGAGAATAAGAGACAAACATTGATCAGTTTTCTCCCATACATGCCCTGAAAGGGGATCACTCCTGAAATCTAGGTATGCACTCTGACAGAGGATCAAACCCTCAACCTTTTGGTGTATAGGACAATGCTCCAACTAACTGAGCCATCCAGCCAGCATGAATTAGCTTTCTTTAGACAAGAACAAGTTCCAGAATGGACTGACAGCCAGAAGCACTTGCAGCCACTGGGGGAATTATGACCCTCAGTCCTTAAAGTGGCCTTGGGCAGTATATTACAGTATCCATTGTAGATAGTGATGGACATGTTTTACCAAATCTATTTATGAATCTTATGTACATTCTCTTGATTAATGATCATGCAGAATCAGACAAGGCATTACATCATGAGTATCTGTCTGCATTAAGACTGAAATAACTCATTATATTGTGTTGAACCTTATATTAAGCTGAAATCTTGCTCCAACTTCCTCAATTCTTGCAAAGAGAAAATTCTGAGGAAACTGCTTAAAGAGCTCAACATGGAATTGGAACAAAATGAGAAGTACAATACTTGGAAATTATAAATGTTTTCTGGAGGAATAAATTGTTGAGTGAAATGCTCAATTTATGTAGCTAATGGCTGTTGACAGCACCAGTCTTTACTCACAGTCCTAGTTTTCAGCCCCTGAGTAAGAATAATGGCAAATACTTACTAAATATTCATGGCATGCTGGACACTGTTCTAAGCATGTCACGTTAAGTTAACTATTTTAATATCATAATAAGTCTATAGAACGGGCTTTATAACCACATTATAAAATACATTTCATAAATAAGGAAACAGGCTCAGAGAGATTAAAATGTACATCTAAAGTCACATGCCTAGCAAATAGTAAAAACTGGAACACTCTCCTACATCTCAGAATGGAAATGATATAACAGAAATTGGCACCTAAAATTTTAATCCTTACTCATCTTCCTAACATTTTCTTTTTCTCTTTGCCATAATTATTAGTTTCCTAGGGCTTTCCTAATAAAATAGCACAAACTGGGTGACTTAAAACAACAGAAATTTATTCTCTTACTGTTCAGGAGCCCAGAAGTCTAAAACCAACTATTAGCAAGGCTGATTGAGTCTTCCTGCAAAGCTCTGTAGGAGAGTGTGTTCCATGCCTTTCTCTTAACTTCTGGTATTGCTAGCAATCCTTGGCTTGTAGACTCATCTTTCCAATCTCTGCTTTTATTGTCACCTGGTGTTTTCCCTGTGTGTCTGTTTCTATGTCTTTTCTCTTCTTATAAGGACACTAGTCAGGATTAAGAGTCACTTTAATAGAGAAGACCTCTTTTTAACTTGATTATATCTGCAGTCCTTATTTCCAAATAAGGTCACATTCATAGGTAAGAGTTAGGATTTCAACATATCCTATTGGAGAATGCATTTCAACCCATGTCACCACATAATCTTCAAGAAGATTAATTCTCAGGGGAAACACTAATTCTATCAATGTATATTTTTATATATCTAAAATATGTCTAGCATTGTACTAACCACTGGAAACAGAGTGGCTAAAAGACATACCCATTAGCAGGTAGATCAAATATTTATTAAGCACCTACTATTTATCAAGCAAGGTCCAAGAACTGAGAATGCAGTAATGAGCAGAATAAAGTGTCTGTTCTCAAGGAGTTTATCTTTAAGTATAATGACATAGACAATAAACACATAACAAATATGATCTTTTCTGATACCAAAATATGTTATGAAATAAACTAGTAAGGAAATATGAGAAAGAGTGACTGGGACAGGATCAGCAACTTTCAAGAGTCAGGCAGGCTCTCCTGGGAGGGTGACATTTGAGATGGCACTTGAGTGACTAGAAGGGAGCAGTTGTACAAAGGTCTTGGAGCAAAGAATTTAAGCAGAAGGGCAGCCAGGGGCACACACCTTGAGTGGGAATACCTATAGAATGTTTAGGAAAGAGAACAAAAGTCATTTTCTTTATAGCACATGAATTAAGAGAAAAATAAAAAAGAAACATGTTAGAGAAGTAAGTGGATAAGGAGTTTGGCTTTTATCTTTTGTTCTTATTGGAAGTTACTTACGGGTTTTTTTTTAAGGGCAATGATTTGAATATGAGTTTTAGAAACATCTTTTTGGCTGCATTCTCTAAGATAGACTATAGAGGGGTAGAACCAAATCAGGAAGACCACTTACGCAGCTACTTACTGTATGAATTCAAACAAAAGACGATGAGAACTTGGAGCAGGGTGGTAGTGGTGAAGTTCGTGAAAAGGAGTTGGAACAGAGATACAGTTTAGAAGCAGAGAGGATGGGACTTTCTCATGAATGGGAAAAAGAAGTCAAGTATGCTATTTCTCGAACAAAGAACTCACAGTGTAATGGGAGGGCTCATAGAAAGAGATAGTTCTAATTTATTGTAATAGGTGGTAATATAAGTCCAGATGGATCTCCAGAACTATTTGGGGAAACTTGAAGGGAACTTAGAGTTCTCTCAAGACTGATGAGCTTGTATCTTTCATAGCTGATAGTTTGTCCTATTCTCATTTCAAAGACTGGCATGACTATGAGAAACAGGTTATACATGGCGTTTTGCACACTGAGCACCCACATCAAAACACCATAAGCTTTGATGAAAACTCCTGTTTCACATTTTTTGAAATACGATTAGCATGTGTTAGAGTATTGGGAAACCATTTAATGAATGGAGGGTGGGTTAGAATCAGAACGTGAGCTTGACCCTGATATTCTCTCTCTGATTCTAGAGGAATAAAACTTGAGGCAGTAGGCTGTTGGTCTTGAAAGAAACCTCATGTGAGGACATAAATAGGCAGACACAGTTCACCTGGGGCCAGTCTCTCAAGATACTGTGTGCTCAAGCACTCCGGGTCTCCACTGTGCCAACAAAAGTTCTCCCAAATGTGACATATGCTCCCTTGGAGACAGAAAAACTCTGAATGGAACTGCATGACTTCCTAAGCCCCTAAGTCCCATTTCCTTAGACAGAATCATTTGTATCAGTATAAAACAAACTATCACTAGCATAACCTTTACAATTATAATTGCTCTGTATTAATCATTATTAAGGGAGACACACTATTGCCAAATCGGCCACAAAGCTTCCTATAATACCTAAACAGAGTGTAACTTTATATATATTCTGTCTTGTGCCTAGCTCATTTCATCTCTCCAATATTAAAGATTTTACATTGACCCAGAATATTAGCTTACTTTGTTGCTCTTTTGGGCTTCTGATCACTCATTCATGGGTTGTTTCTCTTGAGGAACTTTCCCTTTTATAATTTCTTTCCTAGCATTGGTGTGCTGCCAGGACAGTATTATTTCATTAAATGTATAAACTAGGTTAACATACATTTTGTAGGTATCTGTTTTAGGGGTTACTTTCTGTGATATAACTTTATGAAAATATATTAAGTCTTTCAAACAAGCCATGGCCTCTTGGAACTCTGCCTGAAATACAAGTTGTTATTATCACTTGGGAGAGTGCAGTAACTTCACTATTCATCTGCCTAGTCAGAGATTAAGAAGTAAGACACAGATCAGTGTTTTCATAATCGAGGATGCTTTTCTATAAAATAAAACTTTGAAATAAAATATTCAGTATAAATACCAATGAGATTAAGTTGTAAAAGGAAGCTCTCTGAAAAAAGGTAAAATGGAGCCAGATTTAAGCAATTACAATTGGGTAGACACAGATTAGTGCATTTACTCGTAACCATCTATCTGTCTGGAATGTATCTATCCATGCTTTAAGAAAAAGAGACATTTATTGAAGATGATACAAGATAGAAGAAACATTGTACGTAGAACAATGACACCTCTGTCCCCTTCAAAGTAGGCACATTGGGACCTCACACAGTTCTCCCAATCACCATCAGCTGCCATTTCATATTCTCCTGAATCTCACTGATGGTTTGAAATCTCTTGGTTTTCAAAGGTTATTTTAGTTTTGGGAAAAGCTAGAAGTCACAGGGCACCAAATGTGAGTTCTGATGAGGCTGAGTCACCTGAGTAATTTTCTCTTTTGCCAAAAAGCTGTGCACAAGACATGGTGCATGAGCAGGGCTGTTGTCATAATGAAGCTGCCAATCACCAGTTGCGCATAGCTGCAAACTTCTTATTCATCCAAAGAGTTTCCATAAGACAAATGTTCATTTTGAATACGACAGCCACCGAGTACACATGCTTACTGAACAATATCTACTGCTCCCACTGACTAGCACAGTGAACTCATCATTGTTCACACGTGCGCATTCCAGTTCACTCTCTTTGGCTGCCAGGGTATATGCATGTCATGCAAACCATTCTCGTATTAACAATAGTTGGGCTTTTTCTGTACAGACATTTTATGTATATAGTGTATACATGTATACAACATGGGTCAAAAGCAGGTTCACAGTTGTTTATATGGAAAATAATACAATAGTTAATAAATAATAATACAAGAATAAACTCTGTGTTTTGCTTACTCATGACTCTAAACCTACTTTTGCTGCACCCTACATATATAAACATATTTAAACACACAGCCATGTATATGATCATATATGTATATGTAGGTATATAAAATTTAACTTCTGGTATTATCTCAGAATTAATTTCCATATCGTGACTTTTACTCTTGAAGTTCATAAATCTTTCAGTGTTGTGCTCAGAATCTAGTAGTATTGGAAAGCTTAATGTATATCTAGTTTGGGCTGACTTTTATATGGTTACTCAACCCTAATTATGTAAAAAGTAGTCAGCAATTTTACGATCTCAGTTCTCCCATTGAGCCATCAAATACCTGCCTACAGCTATCATATTTTCATTTGATAAGGGTAACAGAAACAAATCTCTTTGTGTCATTTTCTCCTAATGTGTCTGGAGAAAAGGAAGTTGATGTGTGTCAATTATCCTTCTTTAGACTGATTTAAGAAAACTTTGTGAGTTCCTGGTATTTTCCCACTTTGTTGATTTCTGCTTTTACTCTCTATTTCTGAAAAATTGGCATTTATTTTTCTATAACCACTTAAACCAGTGCTTAAAACACTGCCCCTTAATTTTAAAGATATTGAACTCTGCTTCCATGAAAGTTTTAACACATCTTAAGGAAATCTTAGAGTAATTACTATTATTTTTAATGATTTTATTGTTTTTCTTTTTTCCTATTTTTTTTATTTTGATCATTGTTCAAGTACAGTTTTCTCCCTTTTACTCCCATTCCAGCCCACCCACCCATCCCTCCCTACTTCCCTCCCATCACCACCCTCCCCCTAGTTTTTGTCCATGTGTCCTTTAAGTTTGTTCCTGTAAACCCTACCCATTCTCCCCTGAAATTCCCTCTTCTGTCCCCTCTGGTCACTGTCAGATTTTATTGTTTTTCAATTACAGTTGTCTGTATTTTCTCCCCCACTCCTCCCCCACCTCCATATATATATATATATATATATATATATATATATATATATATATATATATATATAATTAATATATTAATAATTAATATATTAATTTTAATTTTATTTACTTTTAGAGAGAGGGGAAGAGAGGGAGAGAATCATTAATGTGTGGTTGCTTCTCACATGCCCCCTAATGGGGATCTGGCCCACACAACTCAGGCATGTGCCCTGACTGGGAATTGAACTGGTGACACTTTGGTTTACACGCCGGCACTCAAACCACTGAGCCACCAGTCAGGGCTAGAGCAATTATTTTAAGTGAAACCATAGGATCTTTGCCCCAAAACAATAACTAGTTTTCCCAATGGACATAATTATTCCTTACAGTACAGTTCAAAATAAAAATTAAGACCATCAGTTTAGAGCATAAATAATAATATATTCTAGATTGTCCTAAGTTTTCGTGACTACAAGGAGAAATACAAGCAAAATCCAGTAAAAAGAAATTATGAGTAATATGCATTTTAAGTGTAACCTGAAAGCCTACTCTGAAACCTTACAATTTCTAAAAGTGGAAGAAATTCCACAAAAGCATGTATAGAAATGAAAAAAATCTGAATGTTCACGATTTACTTCTAGTGAAACAATTAATGACTTAACAGAATGTTGCAGGTGACTGTAGCCAATCAGAACAACCAGGTTTCCCTAGAATATCAGATTGCAACATAATGCATAGTTACATCCAAATGTAGGCATCAGCCTACACACGTCTCCTTAAAAGCAAAAGATATGAGCTAGAAGAATGACAACATGGTAGCATGGGAAGGTCACCTAAACAAATCCTAACTGATTAAGCAACTGTCATTAAAAATAAATTATTCTTGTTTTGTGAATGCACTTCTTTGTTAAATGATCTCCGAGATATTCTATCATTTCTAATCTTTTTCTGCTGGTGCTGGTGCTAGATGTTTTTTGATAGTAAATGAGAGGAAAGAAAGAGAAAATGACCTTGCGTGTTAAGTGATCTGATAAAACCTTGAAGAAGAACACCAAGTGAGAAATGTTTATCTCCACATTGCTGTGCCCTCCTATCCACTGCTGTATATTAACTGCTAAGTAATACTGTGATTTTGTGAATTATAAGAAAAATATATATTTGGTTATTCAGATAACCAAAATGCATTTCTCATGTACATTTATTTGGTCTTAGTCCAAGGTTTCTGTCTCAGCTCACAAATTCTCTGAAGTTTCATAAGTGCTGAGAGTAACAAAGGTGCCTTTTGTTATGTTAATGAGGTGATTTTTGGGTCCTGCCTAGGGATAAGGGCTGGTTGCCAGGAGAACCTACTATGTGAATGGAGGGTTGGAATTTTCAGTCTCCCTGCCCCCAGGGAGGAGCGAGGGGCTGGAGGTTGAATCAATTCCCAGTGGTCAAAGATTTAATCAACCATGCCTGTATAATGAAACCTCCATAAAAATCCAACAGGACTGGGTTCAGTGTGCTCCCAGGTTGGTGAACATGTGGAGATTCAGGTAGAATGGAGCACCTGGAGAGAGCACAGAAGCTCTACACCCTCTTCCCATACATTGCTCTACTCATCTCTTTCCACTGGCAGTTCCTGAATTATATCCTTTATAATAAGCCAGTAATATATATAGTCAGTAAATAGGTTTCCTGAAGTTGGTAAACTGCTCTAGTAAATTAATCTAACCTGAGGAGAGGGTTTTAGTAACCTCAGCCAGAAGTACAGGTATCTATTTGGACTTGGGATCAGCAGCCTGAGTTGGAGGAGTTGTTGAGACCACCAAAGTTGTACCCAGTTGGTCAGAAGCACAGTTAAAAACCCGGACTTGTGACTGGCATCTGAAGAGAAGCATGGTCTTGGGAACTGAGCCCATTACCTGTGGAATGCGATGCTGTCTCCAGGTAGGTCTGTTAGTATTGAGCTGAGTATTTGGACTCTGCTGAGAAATGCTTGTTGGTGTGGGGATGCCTCCACACACAAGTTGAAATTGGGTCCATGGACCCATTTTAAATACATAAAGTAAAACATCAATGCTCTAAATATATTCCATATTCATGGCAAATATTAGGGATTAATATAGTTTTTATATATTGTTTTAAAAATAGGTCTGTATATATTAATGTGTAATTGCATCATTCAGAAATTTTAGAAAAATACAGCAAATTTATAAAAATTAAAATATTTTTTTCTAAAAAAGTCACTTTTAAATAATTCAGTGTTCCTGATTTCTGGGTAACATTATCTTTTCAATAATAATTAGCTAAAAATCCAGGCATTGTAATTGTATCATAGAAAAGTTTGTTGTAGTTTGAATTTAGAATGAGTTCCCTGTTACAAATTTTATCCTTCCTTTGGAATTACTCTGACCTGGACCATTATAAGTAATTGTAAGAGACATAATTAAAATTATATTGTCTTCTGATGTTCTGGGGCATTAAATATTACTACTTGGTTCTTTTGATGTTTTTTGAAATTTGCATTTTCTTCAATGCTTAGGTAGTTTCTTTCATTTGCATGACTAGTAACAGTGTGCATCTTCTTATATGTCATAGAACACTGACAGCAAAGGTGAGAAGTATAACTCCTCATGATGATACTCAAATGTGGAGAAGTGTTAGATAAATTGTACAGTAATTAAGGAAAAGAATTGTGTGTTCTGCTAGTCATATGAACTTAAAAAATAGCTTTACTTTTTAACATTGTAGAAGATAATTTTTCATAACTATCTTTCTTTTGTTTACCTGTGTTATACATCAGTGTATGTGTGCATTTATTGAAATATATATGGGGTTTATTTTGCAAATCAAGAAAACAGAAGCAGTTTTGTTTCAGTAAAGAAGAAAATGAATGGAGGGGAATAGCCTAGCTTTTTTTTCCTTCAAATTTTTGCTTTTATTATTGTTTTGATCATTTAGTATTAGGGAAGCTATTTTTATGGAAGACTTTGGAAATCTATGTATATAACACATTTTGTTTTGGTGCCTAGATGCCAAAAATTAGCAAAAAATTTAAAAGAAAAGAAAAGAAAAGAAAAGGCAGTTCTCACCACCTATGATGAGAAACCAATAATGTTGTATTTTTGATAACAGTGAGAGGCGGCCCTCTTGTTTTCAGGGGTACCAGCAAGGAACAGGCTCTTTACATGAATTGTTGAGCATCATTCTTCAAAAGGGAGATCCAGAGCAGAAGCAGAATGTGACAGGTACCACATGTGTATTGTGGCTGATAATTTGGGTTGCAAACACACTTTAGTATTCCTTGTGGAATGTCTCAAAGAACCTGGGGTTCTGCATGCATAAGTGAGTGCAATTATAGGAATATTGGTTTATTGATTTCATTGTAGGTTTATTTGTAGCCAACAGATGATGTAGCCTGATTTTAGTAGTTGTACATTTTAGCCTATCTTAGCAGGGTTTGTGATTTGTTTTTTATCCTTACCCAAGGACATTTTTTTTCTTTCATTGTGAGAGAGAGGTAATGAGAGAGAGAGAGAGAGAGAGAGAGAGAGAGAGAGAGAGAGAGAGAGAGATACAATGATGTAAGAGAAATGTTGATTGGTTGCCTTCTTGTATGCACCCCAACTGGGACTGAACCTGCAACCTGGGTACTGCCCTGACCAGAAATCTTAACTCATGACCCTTTGCTTCACTGGATGATGCTCCAACCAACCAGAACAGCCTATTTTAGTTTTAACTGAAGGCTCTAAACATAGTCAGAATAAAGCCTAAATCCCAAAATATTGTGTTAGGATACTTGGTGTTAGCTGTCTCAGTGATGTGACATAAAAAGATTTGTTTCCCACTCAGGTGGAGTTTAATGTAGGTCAGATGTCTTCCATTCTGAGTTATGCAACATGGGGCCATGACTTTTCTGTTTATTGCAGCAGCAGCAGAAGAAGAAAGGGATAAAGAAGGGACCCCCTCCTGTATCAAAATCTGTATTAGTCAGGGTTCCCCAGTGTTGGGAACTGTCCTGTTTGGTTTCAGGGGCTGTAACCCTGCTGACAGGTGAAAAGGCCCCACAGATAGGGGACCTTGGGATCATAAGCTACCAGGAGATGAAACTTATCCTCCTGGCAGGGGCACAGCCTCTACCCCCTTTACTTCACCCTGCTTGGCCCCTAGAGTATGGCTGGATAGTCAATGACAGGTAAGATTCCTCAAGGGAGGGATGACCTAAGACAGGCACAGTCACAAAAGGGACATCAGGGAAGGACTTAGGGGATTGTGGAGGATGGACAAAAGACCTCACCACTTGGCTTTATCATAGCCTGAGTCCTCATTCTATCTGTAAAAAGTCTCCTAATCTCTTAACTGCTTTGCTTCCCCCACCTGATTCAGACCTGAAACAATGCTGAAGTGGGGTACAGTTCTGTGCCAGAACCAGAGGTTCCCGGCGGGGGGTGATTAGGCCTAAGAAAGCATGCATAAAGTCCTGTGAAACCTGTTTTGCTAAGAGTGCCCTCAATTTAAATGGTAAGGGTCCAAACACAAAATAAGTTTGTTTCCTAAGGTTTTACAGCTGATTGGCATCACCCTGAGTACCAGACCCTGACTCAAAAGGACCCAGAAATGTTATCTGTAAACCATACCTCCTGTCTTTGCTATGAATCCCTATGCAAGCTAAATTCAATGAAAACCCATTGAGAGAGGAGCTTAAGACCTTTCTCCTCTGAGAGACTAGCCAGCCTTTTCTCTCCAAGCAGATCATGTCTTAGTAGACTTATTCTCATCCACAGTGGCCAGAAGAGCTCTGCTGGACAAAGCTCCCCCATTCTCCAGAGAAACAGAATCAACAGAATCAGTACAATATAGGTAGATCAATGGAGAGACCAATTATCTATCTATCATCTATCCATCTATCTATCTATCTATCTATCTATCATCTATCTATCTATCATCTATCTATTGTATAAAAGAGATTTATTATAAAGAATTGGCTCTTGTGGTTATGGAGGTGAGAAAGCTCACAAATCTGAAAACAGAATCAGCAAGCTGCAGCCCAGGAGAACCAATGGTTTAATTCAAGTCCAAAGGCAGGAGAACATAGATATCCCAGTTTGAAGGTAGTCAGGCAAGAAGACTTCTTCCTTACTCAGGGGAAAGTTAGCCTTCATGTTTCATGTAAACCTTTAACTGATTGGATGAAGCCCACCCACATTAGAAAGAACAATCTGCTTTACTCAGTCTACCTACCAATTTAAATATTAATCTCATCTAAAATATCCTTCCAGAATAAATTTTGCCAAATATCTGGACACCTCGTGGCCTAGTCAAGTTCACCCATAAAATTAACCATCACAAGTGCACCCCTTGTCATTGGGCACCCATACACACCTCCTTAACCCATACTTAAGCATCAAATAAAGACAATACAAAGGCCATCATTCCACCTAACATGACACAGCTCCCCTGCAGAGAAATGCACTAACTACTTTCCCAGAAGAGGAGTTAAAGTCCTTGAATGATGTTTATTCTTCTTCTTGGTATCCTTCAACTTAGTACTATGACATAAAATTGACAATACTTGAATAATATTTTATAAAATCAATCAATGCTATATGTTACATAATAAGGAACTAAGAGGGAACAAAGTAAAAATATTTTCTTAAAATTATACACACACAAACACATTTCCAAGAAAGTTAGAAAATACTTGTGACAATCACAGTCCTAGTTTCTGTCACATACCACAGGGGTCACATACCACAGTACCCCATTTCTGTAGCTAGTACTTATAACTGCCTTCTTTCATTACTTATTCTCTATTCCCTTTGCCTTCAGCAAGCACCTCAGGTGGTCATTGTGGGGTGATCAAATCCTCCTTTCTGAAGGAGTGGCAGGGGATGCTAGGAAATAGGGAAGAGCATTTATTTGGTCCCTAAACATCTCTAAACATCTTCAATATGGTAGCTGAACTTTGAAAAGTGAAAAACATATATGAATGCCCTGGTTGGTGGGGCTCAGTGGATTGAGCACTGGCTTGTGAACTGAAAAGGTCACCAGTTTGATTCCTGGCCAGGGCACATGCCTGGGTTGCAGGCCAGGTCCCCAGTTAGAAGCATGCAAGAGGCAACCTACCTATGTTTCTCTGTCACGTGTTTCTTTCCTTCTCTTTCTCCCTCCTTTCCCCTCTCTCTAAATAAATAAATAAAATTTAAAAAAAGGAAAAACAGATGTTAAAATCAATTTACCAAATCTTGAAAAGAAAACCAACACTTATACATTTGGACCATATTTGGGAATCAATCCTATGTTCTTTATCTAAGTAAAATACAAAAACAAAACAAAAAAGAAAAAGCTATTATTTTTATGCCACAATTTAAATGACTCCTTTTGATTTTTGCCCCTTACATTGATCACCAATACACATGGTTATTTTCTTAGGAATTCTCAGCATTTTCACAATAAAGTCTGTACTAGCTATGAAGTGATCCAGGCTATTTATTAAGCAAGCCAAAAGTCCACAGTAGACTCAGTCATCACGTAGTCATTTTTGAAGGATAGTCAAGCCTCTTTACCAAATAGTCCTCTTCTAGGATAAGCATTGTTTGGAATTAAATAAACAAAAAATGTACTACATGGACTTATTCTATTATTTACCCACAGAGTATGGTGATGCTATGTTTTCTTCCTATCCAAAACAGCTATCATACAGAAATAAAATTGTAGAATATTATAGAAAACAGGTGCATTTCTATCCTTCAAGACTCTTCCTTCTCTAAGTCTTGTGCTCTGTTCAAGACTAAGCCAAATACTAGGTATAGTTGAAGATTTTTTGTTTATCTACCTCCACCACCACCACCATCATCATCATTATCATTATCATCATCATAAAATTTACTAAAAAGTCACAGCTGAGAGGGAATGAGTGGAAACTCCAGAAGAATGGAGAAAAATTAAGAGGCATGCTGACAAAAATACTGCTGCTAAAGTGATAAAAATTAAGGGGAGGCTTTTACTATCAGTCACTTGTGTTGTTTTCTAGGTCTTTCTTTATTTTTCTATTCCCCAGTAGTTTGACCATAACAGTTAACATCCAGATCAGCACTCTCACATGATGTTAAAATTAATAGCTTTAGTGAACTAATGAGAAAATTAAATTTTTGTTTGTCATCATATGACTAAAACAGCAGACAATCTCTGGCTTAACATTTTTTCTACTAAGTTTTCCTAGAATCAAGGGCACCTGGCTTGACCCAATTTAATACACAGAATGAGGTTCTATCCATCACAACTTATTCCAATAGAATGTGTCCAGTGTGTGGTATTAAGTAAATTACCTTGTTCTTAATCATTTCATATTTTCAAATAAGCAAACTCAAGATTATATATTTATTTTAAAGATTTATTTTGTATGTGGGAGGATGTACAGGGTATGGGTATATGTGTATATGTTGGTATGAATGTTTGTATGTATGTATAAAGTCTAATGCAAAACAATATTTAAAATTAATTTGAGATTAGACAAAATCAAATCCCTAATTCAGTTTTTTTTTTAGTTTTCCTGCTTAGTTTGTTTTGTCTTGACTCACAACCTTATCTTTAAGCTTTGTTCTGAAAAAGATGTTGTTGTTATCACTGTTTTGTGACAACACAAATTTTTAGTCCACATGTTTGTTGTATGAACGTTTCATCTCATACTATATTTATCTGCTTTGATGTTTCTGACTCTTAGATAGGATTTCTTGTGTTATTTTCTTCTCTTAGATCAAAGAAATGTCACAGAGCACAGGGGCTTTATATCTTAGTGTACAGAACATTCAAGGTTATGAAGCTTAGGAAAATGTAAAAGAAACATCTGAGTAATGCAATGTTGCATAGCCAGGTGTTTCTTGCAGACTTATGTTATTACATAGGGAAAATGTGAGACTAGGTTCAGAGGTCACAAAACATTTCCTTGGTACAAAATACAGTTTACAAAGAATATTTATACTGGGTGTGGCAAAAGTAAGTTTACAGATGTGAGTACACAAAATATAGAGCTTATTCTTGTATTACTATTTATTAAATATTGTATTATTTTCCCTATGAACAAATGTAAACTTACCTTTCCTCCACTCTGTATATGTCAGTTCATATTAGAGTCATAGCAACTCTAATGGAAGGTGGCACAAATACTATCCTAATTTATCAATCATAAAATCAGGATATAAAGAGTTTAAATAACTAATATTTTAGCAGATTGTATATGATTAGACACCATTTAATCTAGTGTGTTTCAAACAGAGCTAGTCCAGGGTTACATAGCTGGTAATGAGTTCTTGAGTAAGAATTGAGATTCAAAATTAGAGAAATCAGATGTGTTGATGAGATCCAAAAACCTAGAGTATGATCGTGTGTGTGCAATAAAGTGGTGGCCAGAGCGATCTAGTAATAAGATGAGAATGGTTCAGATAGGCAGAAGAATCCTGGGTCTTGGAAACATGTTAGAAATCTATGAATCGGGAGTGTGCAAGGCAAATGAATCACATTGGTATTAAGGTACAGAGTCAAAATAGACAATGTTGTCCATCTATAGATAATCTCTGGACTTTGAAGGAAAGAACTTGGTCACCAGATTGACTTGTCAAATCAATAGTTTGGCCTAGAACTGAGTCCCAGAACTCTAAAAGATAAAAATTAGGAAAAGAGTAATAATCATGACTCAGGGAAGGAATTTGTAGAGAGTCACAGGCACTGCTGAATCATACATGATTTAATACCAAGATGGCAACAGGTACTGGCACCATGCTGGATCAATTATCACTCAGCTATGGCCTTGGGAGGTTGACTTGCATAGGCAGATTCTCAGCTAAATAGAGATTATTGGACTAGGGAGGGCATTAATAAAATACTTGGAGCTATAAAGTCTTTTTTTGAAAGGATGTCACGCATGGTTACTCAGTCTGTAAAAGAGATCAATGTGAATTTGATTTGATTGAAGCTTGGTAGGGGTCCCAGTCTCCTGCCCTCTGCCAGTCACCCTGACAGTTGCCCATGAAGCGCATCTCAGAATCCTGCATGCTCTACAGATCAGTGTTTAAAAATCACTAGATTAGATGATTTTTAACCATACTTCCACTGTTGAAAAATACTAGGAGACCATGGTTCTAGATGTAGGCTTTTGCACTTGCTGATGATGGTAGAAGGGGTATGTCATTGCTCTAGTGTATGATGTTTGTCTATGGCTTCTTATAGAACTTTTACAGGGAAGAAGATCCCAGCCCCCATCTGGCATTTACTGGGCTGCTCTTAAGCTTGGGGATATAACAAAGAAATGAGGGTTAAACAGGCAGAAGCATATGACAGCACTATAATTCTCTGTCAGGGTCAGGGGATTCACTCCCTTCCGGAGAGGCACACTACTGTCCTCCAGGAAGCCCGAGGAACTGGACATTAGCAGCACAAGCTGCATCTGCTGTCACATCACGTATGGTTTTGTGTATGTGGAGAAGCTGAGTAGCGTGTACAGTACAGCTACATTTTGTTCCCGATTTAGCTATTTCCTGACTGCAGGATCTTGACCATATCAAGTGACATAGCAGTTAGCAAGGCATTTAGTATGCCCCCTGAAGAGTCAGGAGACCTAGATTTGTAGCCCCAGTTTGCTAATTCTTAGGTCTTTGACCTTGGGCATGTTAGGGTGGTTGGAGGAGTAAATAGGATAAGTGGCAGCCCTAATCATATTGCCAAGCGATATAAATGGTATCTACAAATGATAGGCACACCATCAGCAACCATAACATAATTTCTTCTCTGCAACTAGTCTTTTTAGAAGCAAAATTACAATAACAAAATGCTTAATCAATCTTTTTCTAGGGGTGAAGCATTCTTTATTTCTATCCAGAAAGCTTTGGTATCTCTCCAGAGGTAGAGACATATTCTGGAGTGGATGTAGCAGTAGAGTCTCAGGGGCTTTCTTAGGCTTAATCTCAAAGGGTTCTGTAGGAGTTACTTTGTCACCTACTTTCGTGTAGGTGGAGTAGAGGGAACGACGGTAGGATTACTTGCTACACGCTTCAGGGGCAGGCATGGAATCACACTCTCTAACATCGTTGAAGACAAAACACTCTTCCCTGAGATAAAGATATTATCAGGAAAGTGTAGTGATTTTTTTCTGCTGATACAGTGGCTGACATCAGGCCACAGAGAGCACACATTTTCATGGTGCATCAACATTCCCTTGATTCTGCTGTTACTGACAGGAAATATATAATTGACCTTTCCTCATCATGAAGCCTTATCATTTGCATGACTTCAGCTTTTATTAATAAGATATTTGGTTGAAATAGGAAAACTAAACTTTGAGGGAACCACATAATGAGCCATCCATACATAGTGTGGAATCTCAGAATACTTTCTAGCAAAATATAATGGGGTCCTTCCAAATAAGTTCCAGTGGAGCCTGGGACACTGAGGTTGATAGGGTTATTTGTTCTGTGATGTTCCCCAGGGTTATATTGTTGAGAGTTTGCCATTAAATGGTCTAATTGTGTCAGTGGATGGGGCCTTTTCGATTTGCATAATTTCCTCAAGGGACTGCAGCTGCTAATTTGGTGATTAATTATCCATATTACACATTGTTTATTTGACCATGCCCAGATTAATTTCTTTTCCCAGCAAATCACATTTAGATATGAATTTGCATATCTTGATTATATTTTAATGCCTTGGCTATCATTGTCTCTTCCCTGGACACCTCATCAGATTACAGAAGAGTGCTCAAGCAGAGAATGATGGAATGTCTTAAATGACATTGCACACCAGTGGACAGATAGTGCACATGACTTCTTCTTAATGCAAAATGTATTCTTTCATAATCAAGTGAGTTATGACATGTCATGTAAAATATATTTTGTATTTTTACCATTTCCATCTTATCAATGAATCTCAAAAATTATTAACTTTCAAATGTTCCTATATTATGTTTATCTCTTTATATGCCAAAATATTTTATTTCTTTTTATCTATAATTTTGTATATTATTGTCAAATACTTTCAAGCTGGCTTAGTATTTAAGGTCTCTACTTAGTTAATCTCTCACCCACTTTTTTCCCAGCCTTGTAAACCACTAGGATTCTAACGGCACTGTACCACAGTTTTGCTATAGTCAGGGACTGAGTCACCATTTGTCTTTATTTAACGTATGCAATGAAGTGGCTTTACTGTCATTACTATTATTGCAAAAGTAGATAACAATGAATATTCATAGCTATATTTTATTGAGCACTAAATAGGGCCCAGATAGTGTTAAGAATTTACTTGCTTCATCTACTTTAGCTGTTAAACTATCTTATAAAAAAAGTATCATTTTCCCTGGTTTTACAGTGAGACAATGAGTTTTAGAGACAGGCAGAAAGAACTTTGTTCAAGGTAAGATAACTAGGAAATAATGTAGACAAAATTAGAAACTGTCTAATAGTAAAACCTATGCTACTAATGAGCTGATAGATATAGAATGCTCAGTGATAAATACTCTTAACCAAAATGAATAAATGTTCTTGATCAATAATGAATGAATGATTTTAATTAACTCAATGGTCACAGAACATGAATGTATTAATGTTCTTAATCAGCAATGAATGAATACTCTTCCCTTACTCTTCCCTAACTGTAAGGACATAGAAAACTGAGTGAAAGAATGAATAAATTATTTAATGAATGATAGAATAGTGTTCACCTATACCAGAGATGCAATTGTATAAAGACATTCAATTTCAACCCTTTGTCCAAACATCAAGGTAGGATCAAACAGGGCCAGGCTACCCAAGGCTTGGCTGGCTGTGGTCAGACTGCTGGGGTGAAGCACAGGTGTTGCTTACCTGTCCCTCAATGCTGCACTTCCCATACCCCACTCCTGGGTGGAACACAGAAACTTGTTACTCAAGAAATCTGCATAAAGGATAGCCTCTAGCCAGTATTTTTATTTGAAAATATTTTTAATTTAAATTATTTGACTCTTGTTCAATTACAGTTGTCTGTATTTTCTCCTCCACTTCCTCCCCCACCCCCTCCAACCCACCTCCCTCCCTTGCTTCCACCCTCTCCCTTGGTTTTGTCCATGTGTCCTTTATAGTACTTCCTGCAAACCCTTCTCCCAATTGTCCCCTTCCTCCTCCCCTCTGGCTATTGTTAGATTGTTCTTAATTTCAATGACTCTGGTTATATTTTGTTTGCTTTTTTCTTTTGTTGATTTATAAGTAAAGAATAGCAACCACTGAAGAGCTCTGCTGGTTCATATGGGAAGGAACTTTTTGATACACTAGTCTACGGGCTCTCTTGTTTTCAGAAGAGGTATCCTTTGGGCACATGAAGGCTGTTTCCCCCATGCTGGTCCCTGACGGAACAGTGGGAGGCCTGCCTGAGCTCACCTCAGAGCCTGTGCACCTAACCACTTCACTGGGGCAGTCTGCACCGTGTCCCAGCTACGCTGGGTGTTGTGGCAAACTATTTAACTTCTCTGTACTTTAGTTTCCCCATTTATAAAATGAGAATAATAATATTGAGTATATTTAACATGTTAATTATATAATTATTATAGTATATATCATCATATAAATTAATATGTGCATAAATTAAAAATAATAAAAATAGTTTAATATATTAATAATTATATCATAGAGTTCTTCTAACAAAAAATGTAACTGCTTAGTAACTATTTTGGCCTTTGTGAAGTACTAAAAATGTTAGGTATTATTATTGTCACCAAAACTCTTACATTTTTGTTGAGTACTTGTGCTAACCTGTAGCTCTCTCATTTTGTACTCTGGTAGCCAGTTTAAAAAATTCAGTTTCACCACCTCTAGTTCCTGCTCTTTGTGGAATTCATTACTCCTTTCCACCAAATAAAAAAAATAATTCTGGAGTTGATCTAGTCATTAATTAAAGCCATCTCTGAAAAGAAACTGGGTTTATTTATCAAACACCTTTTAACCATTCTCAGGCTACATCTGGTTAGCCTCCCAAATACTCCTGTCATTTATCATGACTTCTGTTCAGCCAACAGACTCCAGACACACTCAGCTTCCTTACCTCAGCTGCGCTCATCCTTCTGACCTCCCAGCACCCAGCATTGGCCAGCATAGCTGCAGGTTGTCACAAAATTCTGATGTATCCTCTACATTTTCCTTACTGTGTAGCTTTACTTAAGCCTCATAGCTACTTAGTAATTTCCATATACTCCTTGATGTAAGAGTCAAAGTGACTATTTTAATTATAAGTTATTTATGGCATTTGTGTGACATTTAGTATATTCTGCTTTATTCAGGGTATGTGTTGTGTGCGTGCAGTTCTTGACTTTATGCTTGGAGATCAGTCCTAAGTTTTAACAAGTTTTTGTAACCCCTATCATATCTAGTAAACTTAGATTCATTTATTTAACAAATATTTATTGGATAAATTCTATTTTTAAAGATTCCATTTATTTATTTTTAGAGAAAAGCAAAAGGATAGAGAAAGAAAGGGAGAGAAACATTGATTTGTGAGAAAAACATCGATCACCTGCTTCTTTCACACTCCCAACAGGGGACCCGGCCAGCAACCCAGGCACATGCCCTGACCAGGAATCAAACTGGCGACCTTCCTGCTTGTGGGACTGAGCTACACCAGTCAAGGCTTATTGAATAAATTCTATGTGTTAGACACGTTTTGAACAGAGGGGATTCAGAAGTACCCCAAATGAGCATGCTTACTTTTCTCATAGAACTTACAGTCTATCAGGGGACAGACAAAAATACACAAACAGATAAATAACCAGGATAACCATAGATAGTAACTAAGTTATTTCTTCCTTTATGACTGTAGTTTCTTCTCTGAGAAATGGTGAAAATTAGATCTTTTCTGTTTGCCTTTTGGAGCTGTTTTAGAGGTGATATGATATATCTGGCAATGCTTATGTGCCCTACCATACTACTATCTTTAATGACAATAAAAGTGAAAGGAATCCTTGATTGGATGTCAAGGGACCTTCATTCTAGCCACAGTTTGGACATAAATTAGGTTGCATCAATTATTCTTCCTCACCCTCTGTCTCGCTTGTAAAATGAAGGAGTCACCCTAGATGGTTATAAAGGCTCCCTCCAGCCTGATACGGTGTTTTTCTAAGATCTATGATCTTGCTATTTATATCCAGAGGCCCCAGTTGATCCGTCAAAGTATGCAGAATATCTTTGAAAAGACACCGTAGATGTCTTCTGGGAAGAGTTTATTTTAATAACTATTAGGACAACAGGAACACTGTGTTTTTTATTAACTTTGTCTGTTTGCTGGTGATGATAGTATCTTCTGAATATAAATTGCACAATATAGTATAATAAAGCACAGTTTAGAATTGTTTTCATAACAGTGCATGCCATAGTACTCGGCCATAAAATAAGAATGGAAAAGTACATCCTGTTCTGTAAACTCATAACTTTCAGCTGTCTGAAAACTGGGTCTAAAAATGAAATTAATAAGAAACAAACATTTCACAGCATGCATGTGCAGCCTCAAAAAAATATGTTCTTTCTAGAAAAGAAGCAGGGATGTCATTCTTCTGGAATTTGATAACCTAGAAAAATATTTGTACTTTTTAAATTTTGAACTTTGCTGATAATTATCACTGCCACATTTATTCATTCACTTATTTTTTTAATTCTCTTAAGAAGCATTTGGCTAGCAGTCAGTGTATACTCAGGTCTACTTTTGGGTTAGGTGATATATAGGTTTATCACACATTAAAAAAAGTGACCTCAGAAGCTTGGAAGACATTAAGGCTAAGTGAATGAATGTCTAAAGTTGAATACCTTTAATTTGAGTTTCACCTTCCATAGGATTACTTTAAAATTGATTTGTTCTAGCAGCGGTGTTTAATTATTCTTGAGAAATAATTTGTTAACAAAGCCACATGATAGATAAATGGTCCAAACTGGGTACAGAATGCTTGGTATAACAATGTAGTTCTTTTAATCATCTTCCTTGTCATTGGAACTAAAATTATGGTTTGATTTTTCATGAATCTAGATAATTTAATAATGGTATTAATAACATTATCACTTATCATACATTTAATATATGCCATGAGCTTCATTCTTTCATTATCTAACCATCATTTTACCATATTCTTAGAAAAAATGGCAAAGTCCTTGTCTTCAAAGTGCTCATGCAGAGGCTCACAGTTACAATGGAGTGTGTTCAGTGCTGAGAAGGGCGGTATGGAAAAACATGCTAACTATAACTAGCTTAGCCTTTAAAAGGTTAAAGTGGACAAATTTACACAGTATGTCTTGATTACTTAAAATATGTTAACTAGACATGACAATCTGCATTATACAGATAAAGAAACTGAAGCCAGAATGATAAATGACTAGACTAGGGTCATACAGCTGGAATTTTAACCCCTGGTTTCAAAGCACTTGCTCTATTGGCTAAAACAGAGATTGCCATCCCTCTCTTTTTCCAGGATGTGTGATTGTTGATGGTCATAGGGAAAGTGATTAAGAGAATTTTAGTAGATGAATAATAAAAACAGAGATACAGTAACAACAACTATATGAGTGTGCATACCTGCATGCACACACATGTATACATCCATACACAAATATATATATATACAAATTTATGCACATATATTCATACATACACATACACATTCAACTTCTTTTGAGTCAAGGGACTCATCATTATGCCAGAAGCAGCATGATATAAGAGGAAGAAAATGGGCTTTGGAAGCCAAATGACAGGATTTAAACAGCATTTCCAATGCACGCAAAGTGAAACTGGCCACTGCCTCCTTAGAGACTCTTGTTCCACATCTGTAGAATGACATTCATATCAATAAATTAATATTTACTATCTCCACATGGTGAATGTTACACACTCAATAAAGTGCTTGTAAGTCACTATACATATGAAATGTTCTACAAATATTAGTTTATTTTAAAGATGGTGATTTGTATGAAATTGTCACATGCCAGTGTTAATCTACCAACCTTTATGTTCAGAGTCTAATCTGAAGGAATTTGAGGCAGCAGTGGACATAATAAAAATTAAATGAATAATTACATTTCTCTTGCTACAGTATTTTTTGAGATTCATTTTATGTAGATTAATATTAATAAATAACATTTTTATACAAAAGACAACCTCTATAGATTCAATGGTCATGGCTCAGATTCACCTTATCACTTGACAAAGTGGTGATTCTCTGCCAGGAAACATATTTGCCATATTTTCTACTTTTATAGACCTTCTTTTTCAAATCTCTTTTAGTGATTTCTTATCTCCCTGTCCTCGCAACAACAATGTGCCTGGAATCAGGCCATCTTCTCTTCCCAACCTATATTCGCCTCCTTGTGAGTTACCTTCTCTGATGACTTTCCCATTCAGACTTTGAGCAGTTATTTCTCCAGCCCAGACTTTATTCCCCAGCTTGAAATTTATGTATCTAATGGCTGACTTGGGATCTCCATTTGGATGTCAAAAAGGCATCTCAAATTTAATAACTCAAACTGACCTAATGATATTACTACTGTTCACTCCTACTTGTCCTTCAGTCTTCCTTCATTTAAAGCAATGAAACAGCATTTCTTTAGTTGTCAGGCCAACAACTCTGATGTCATGCTTGACCCGTTTTTCCCCTCAAATGAGACATGTGACCCATCACCATATTTGTTTGATTCTGCTTTCATAATCTGACCAGTTCTCAATTCCAGTGTTGCCATCAAAACTATCTTCCCCTTGTGTCTAGATGATACAAAAACCTACCTGCTGTTCTTGCTTCTACCTTGTTCTATTCTCCACACAGCTGCCTAAGCAATTCTGTTAGGAGGTAAGTAAGCAGATGTCTCTTGTTTGCTTGAAACTTCCCAGTGATTTCCCATTCTATGTAGAATAAAAGCCAAAGTTCTAACAACAATCTACATGACTTTCATGGTCTGCAGCACCCTCTCCCACCTCTCTGACCTCCTTTTAAAAAAATATTGACTTTCTCTATTCCCATTTACTGCTCCTTGAAGCCACAGGCACATTTTGGGGGGACCTTTGAGCTCACTGTTGCCTCTGCCTAGGATGATTTTCTTGTGATGCAGGGGAGACGTGGTGGTGGCTTGCACTATGTGCAGTGGAAAACTGGAAGGAGTTTAACACAACATGAAGATAGACTGTGCATGGTTTGATGGCTGATTAAATAGGAAATGCAAGAGAAGTTGGAAATCACAAATGCCACCTGGGTTTGTGGCATTTACTGAGATAAAAAACACATGAGGATGGTGCAGTTTGTGGGGTGTTAAAATTCCAAGTTCATTTTGGACACATTTATTTTGATGTTAGATATCCAAAAAGTAATGATAAATGGGCAGTTGTTAGATGATAGTGAAGTCCAGAGGAAAAACAGACTACAGATAAAAAGAATTGAAGATAAAACTGTATGAAAAGGAGAAAACTGCTAGGTGTGCCTCTCAGGCACCAAACCCATCAGGAAAATATGGGGAAGGCAAGAGAAGAAGGTCTGTCAGGCAAGGCAGACTTTAGGTTGGATGCCATCTAATCCTTCTGCAGGTTTATTGCATGGAGTCATATCAACACACACACTCAAGCACAAGGCAGCAGGCTGTATCTGGGTCTAATTCTCAGTACCTCTGAAGGTCTGAGGTCCTTAGCTCAGGCCCATTGATTTTTGCTGACAGTAAACTTGGAGTAGTAGAATGATGCACAGTACCATGCACATGGTGGGAGGGTGCTCTATATAGTTCTCACAGACAAAATCAGTTAATTTAATGAAAAGGATTTCCCCCCTCAGAATTGACATTCAATACTCTTCCCAATGTCCTCTGAGTATTTGAAAACATTAAGTCAAATAATAAGGCCCACAACTTACAACATAAATGGTTCCTGGACAGTGGATGAAAGTCCAAGGAACCATTTGATGAGTGAGGGTATCACCTCTTTTGAGGTTAACAGCTTATGTCCAAATCTTGAATTATGCCAACCCATTCTCTTCCTGAAGAAGATAAAACATACAAGCCTTGAAAACAGTTTCCTTGGTGTCTCATTGGTCCTTTTCTTCAGTATGTAAAATGTTTTAACTGGTTCATATCCATGCAGATTCAGTAGGCCTTATTCTGCATTTATGCAATCTAAAGTTTCCCAGTGTGTGAATCAGTCTTTCTTTTTTAAAAATATATTTTATTGATTATGCTATTATACTTGTCTTGATTTTTTTCCCATTTGCTACCTTCCACTCAGCACCCCCATGACTCCCTCAGGCAATGACCTCAGAGTTATTCATACCCAGGGGCCATGCATGTAAGTTCTTTGGCTACTCCATTTCCTATGTTGTATTTTACATCCTCACAGCTATTCTGTAACTACCTGTTTGTACTTCTCAATCCTCTCACCTCTTCATTCATGCCCCAACATCTCCCACCCATCTTGCAACCATCAAAATGCTCTCCATTTCCATGATTCTATCTCCATTCTTCTTGTTTGCTTCATTTGTTTTAAGATTGAATTGTGAATAAATATGCATTTTTGCCATTTTATTGTTCATACTTTTGATCTTCTTTTTCTTAAATAAGTTCCTTTAACATTTCATATAATAATGGTTTCATGGTAATAAACTCCTTTCTCTTTTTCTTGTCTAGGAGGCTCTTTATCCGCCCTTCAGTTGTAAATGATGCTTTGCTGGGTACAGCAATCTTGGCTGTAGTCACTCCTTTTCATGACTTTGAATATTGCTTGCCAGTCCATTCTAGCCTGCAAATTTTCTTTTGAGAAATCAGCTGACAGTATTATTGGAACCCTTCCATAGATAACTAACTTCTTTTCTCTTGCTGCTTTTAAGATTTTCTCTTCATCTTTAAACTTTGGTATTTTAATTATGATTTGTCTTGGAGTGTCCCTCTTTGTATCCATCTTGTTTGGGACTCTCTGTGCTTCCTGGACTTGCATGTCTATCATCAAATTAAGGAAGTTTCCTTTCATTATTCTTTTAAATAGATTTCCAATATCTTGCTCTTTCTCTTCTCTTTCTGGAACCCCTATGAAGCAAATGTTGGATTGCTTAGTCCCACAGGCTGCTTATACTACCCTTGTTTTTTGGATTATTTTTTCTTCTTGTTGTTCTGATTGGTTATTTTTTTTCCTTATGTTTTAAATCATTGATTTTTTTTTCTCAGCTTCATCCACTCTACTGTTGTTTCCCTGTAAATTGTTCTTTGTTTCAATTAGTGTATCCTTTGTTCCTGACTGGCTCTTTTTTATACTGTTAAGGTCCTCACTAAGTTCCTTGAACATCCTTATAACCAGTGTTTTGAACTCTGCATCTGATAGATTGCTTATCTTCATATCATTTAGTTCTTTTTCTGGAATTTTGATCTGTCCTTTCATTTGGGTCATGTTTCTTTGTCTC
Organism: Phyllostomus hastatus; assembly: GCF_019186645.2. NCBI lineage: Eukaryota > Metazoa > Chordata > Mammalia > Chiroptera > Phyllostomidae > Phyllostomus > Phyllostomus hastatus. Next base: position 8,542,321 of record NW_025333622.1, on the reverse strand, counting down.
CTTATTTTAGCAGCCCCCCCCCTCCCCGTGTACTTGTTTCCATGTATTAAGTAAAGCTGCTTTGACTCTGTGTCTTGGTAGTGTTGCCTAATGTAGTAGGTGTCCTACAGGGTTCAGTGACACAGCCTCCCCTATCACCCAAGCTGGGTGCTCAGAATGTGTCCTTCATGTGAGCTGAGTACACTCTCCTCTTATAGTTGAGACTTGGTTGCTGTTGGTAGATCAATGGGAAAGATTTGCTCAGGCCAGTCAACTGTAAGGATTGGCTATGACCCCTGACCTCCACCCTCTGTGGAGGATCAGCTGTGCTGGTGTAGGTTGGTGTTGCTGTGACCTGGTCTGTAGCAGCCCACTAGGTGTACAGGCACTGGGGTTTCCTGAGTGGTGCAGGCCAAGGTCAGCCCCAACTGTGTTTTGCCCTGGGCCACCCTACATGTGCTATAAAGCAATCTGAGATGGATGCTATTTGTGCTGGCCTTAGAGATTCCCAGGTGAAGCCAAGCTGTAAATCTAGGCTGCTAATCTAGGGCTCACTAAGGCCAGCTGTTGCTTGATTGAGAGGATTTAGGAAGTTATGCAGTATGAGCCAAGACCAGCTATATACATGGAAAAATAGCTTGGGTGGGCCTGTAAGTCAGGTGAGGCAGAGTTTCTGGCGACCTCCAAGGTGGGTCTAATAGGGTTAGCCAGGTTGATGGTCTGTCTGCTCTGTGGGGGGAAGGCCCAGAAAAGGGACAATGGCTTCTGCTTGCCTTGATCCCAGGCACATCAGTTTTCCCCTGAACCTCACTAGTGTCCCTGAAGTCACCTACCCAGCACCAGAGCCCAGAGGGACTGTGTCTGAGTAGGTTAGTCCATGTATGGGTTCTGGAGCTTGGGGCTCCAGAGGTTTCTTCCACCAACACAGTCCCTGCTGGTTTTTGCAGGCAGAAGTTGTGGGAACTTATCTTCCTGGTACTGGAACTCTGGGCTTAGAGGTCTATTGTGAGGGCGGGACTCCTCACTATATATTTTTTAAATATTTAATTAATTAATTTATTTATTTTTAAAGAGGGGAAGGGGAGGAGAAAGAGGAGAGAAACATCAATGTGTGATTGCCTCTAGTGCACCCCAAGCCTGGGGACCTGGCCTGCAATCCAGTCTTGTGCCCTGACTGGGAATCAATCCAGCGACCCTTTGGTTTTCAGGTCAATACTCAATCCACTGAGCCATACCAGCCAGGGCTCCCTCCTGAATTTTTATACACCACACATGGCTGTGGGACCAAACTGTTCCACATCTTTGCCCCTCCTACCAGTCTGGATATATTATTCTGAAGAAATTCTATTTTGGCTGGTAGTATTTTAAAAGGGTAGGGAACTCTTAAATTAAAATAGTTATTCAGCCCTGGCTGGTGTGCCTCACTAGATTGAGTGCCTGCCTGCAAACCAAAGTGTTGTGGGTTAGATTCCCAGTCAGTGCACATGCCTAGGTTGCAGGTCAGGGCCCTGGTAGGGGGCACTCAAGAGGCAACCACACATTGATCTTTCTTTCCCTCTTTTCTCTCCCTTCCACACTCTAAAAATAATAAATAAAAAGTCCGAAAAGAAAATATTTAAAAAATAGTTATTCAGTGGTAAAGTGTTAATACTAACATCTTAGTTTGGGAAAAGCAGATTAGTGAGTTGAAATGTAGACTTTTTAAATCTCTATTATATTTTTTCCATTACCATTTAGTCTCCTTATACCCCCTCCATCCCCAATCACTACACTGTTGTCCATGCCCATGAGTCCTTTTTCCTTTTTGTTTAATATTTCATATCAATTTTTTTAAGATTTTATTTATTTATTTTTGGGGAGGGAAGGGAGGGAGGGGGAGAGAGAGAGAGAGAGAGACAGAGAGAGAGAGAGAAACATCAATGTGCGGTTGCTGGGGGTTATGGCCTGCAACCCAGGAATGTACCCTGGCTGGGAATCGAACCTGGGACACTTTGGTTCCCAGCCCGCGCTCAATCCACTGAGCTACGCCAGCCAGGGCTTTCATATCAATTTTCTAAAGGTATTATTATTTATATCTTCTTAATGAAAAGATAAGTACCTGGGAATGTGCCCTATTCATAGCTCAGGTTTGTATAGTAGAATTTTAGTTCTAGATTGTCATACATATTTTAGAGCACATTTTAAAGAAAATATTAAATTATACTGAATTATTTTCTCTTACTTCCCTAATATATTGTCATATCTTAGAGCACATTTTAAAGAAAATATTAAATTGTACTAAATTATTTACTCTTACTTACTTCTCTAATATATTGTCACATCTTCCTAGAATACTTACTTCTGTTTTTAATGAAATACTTCCTCTGAGATTCCTTCTAAAATTTATGTTTCTATTGTAAAACTTTTGAGGTCTTATATACCTGCAACTAAATATATGACACACTCACATTTTTATGAAATTAGACAAATAAAATGCTATGTTATAGTTTTTATTTTTTTTGAAAATATTACATCCTTATTTTATTTTATTTTAATCTTTATTTTATTTTTTTCCATTACCATTTAGTCCCCTTGTATGCCTTCCCTGCACTGTTGTCCATGTCCATGAATCCTTTTTCCTTTTTGCCAAATCCCTCCTCCACATCCTACCCTGCCCCCACCACACCACTAGCTGTCATCCTGCCCTCCAGCTGAGTCTGTCTTTGTTTCACTTGTTAGTTCAGTTTGTTCATTAGATTCCACATATGAGTGAAATCATATGGTATTTGTCTTTCTCTGACTGGCTTATTTCACTTAGCATAATGTTCTCCAGGCCCATCCATACTGTTGCAAAGGTTAAATTTTCTTTTTTTTATTTTTTTAATGGCTGAGTAGAATTCCATTGTATGAATGTGTCATAGTTGTTTTATCCACTCATCTATTGATAGACACTTGAGCTGCTTCCATATCTTGGCAATTGTAAATAATGCTACAATGAACATAGAGGTGCTTATGCTCTTTTGAATTAGTGTTCTGGGTTCCTTCAGATATATTCCCATAAATGGGATCACTGGGTCAAAAGGCAGGTACATTTTTAATTTTTTGAGGTATCTCCATACTGCTTTCCACAGTGGCTACACCAGTCTGCATTCCCACCAACAGTGCAAAAACATTCTCCTTTCTCCACATCCTGGCCAGCACTTGCTTTTTGTTGATTTATTGATGATAGCCATTCTGACAGGTGTGAGATGGTATCTCACTGTGGTTTTAATTTGCTTTGTAGAAATTTCTTAAAAAATGTCTAGACAGGGCTTGGTCACTGGACAGAGAAGATAGGTAACCTTACATGTGAGTAGTACAGGAAATACACAAGGAAACTGATTCTGAGGAAGTTGTAGACAGAGGAAATTCAGTTTGAGAGGCAAATCCCGATGACTAAGGTCTCCAGAAATGTAAGCAGAATGGAGACTACAAGATTTGCTACAGTCTTAATTTCTATTTCAATATTTAGTGAAATTTATTATGTACTCACTACTTGTTAAGCTGGAAGTATATATAGATGAAAAAATTATACCTGTCCAGGACAGACTGCACATAAATACATAATTTTAATACAATAAGAAGTACAGAGTGTACATTTTGTATCTTCAGAACACATTAAAAAACTGTAAGTGATTTAGTTCTAAAACGTGGCTTATACCTTGATCTGATTCTTTATTGCTTTATAGCACATATGTATACAAACATGTCTAAACATATACAATTGTGTATGTGCATTGATGTACAGTATGTTATGGTCTCATGACGCCTAGTGGTAATTAAGAAAGACTCTTCAGAAATAGGACATTTGTAACTCTATAACCTGGTTCTAAAACTTATTAATTGTGTGATATTATAACAAGCTACTTAACTTCCCTGAGCTTTCATTTCTTCACATATGGAAAAGGGGATATTAGCATCTATCCCAGAGCCTTGTAAAGATTACATAAGATAATGCTGGGCAAGCATTGGCCCCATGGCTGACACAGGGGGTGTGCAAGAAATATTAACTATTACTGTGGAAGCAACCTAGGTGTTCACCAAAAGATACATGGATAAAGAAGTGACTGTGTGTGTGCACTCAGCCATGAAAAAAATGAAATCTTGCTATTTGTGATGACTTAGATAAAAGGTATTATGCTAAGCAAAGTTAAGTCAGAGAAAAACAAATACTGTATCATTTCACATATTTGTGGAATCTAAAAAACTAAACAAATAAAAAACAAACAAAACAAACAGGCTCATAACTATAGAAAAACTGATAATTGTCAGAGGGTTGAGTGGTGGGGATATGGGCGAAAATGTGAAAGGGGCTAAGAAGTACAAAGGTAATATACATAAGTCACAGGGATGGGAAGTTACAGCATAGGGAATATAGTCAGTATCACAATAACTTTGTATGGTGACAGACTGTTAGTGGATACTTTGTGTTAGTGGATCACTTTGTAAGATGTGTACATGTGAACTCTCACTATGAAATATATATGAAACCAATCTAATATTGTATGTCAACTATACTTCAATTAAAAAGAGCTTTATATTCCAGAATAAAAACTAGATATAAGACCAAAAAAATTAGCTATTACTTTCATTTTGTTATTGTTTTTATTCTTCATAATAGTAGCAGCAGTTTTATAAAATTAAGGTAACTAAAAGGTAAAAGTAGTGGCTATTATCCTTTTGTGTGTCTTAGAGGATACATATTGAAAAGATCTTTCCCAAACTTTCTTTTTTTTTTTTAAGATTTTTATTTATTTATTTTTAGAGAGGGAAGGGAGGGAGGGAGAGAGAGAGAGAAAGAAAGAGAGAGAGAGAGAAACATCAATGTGAGGTTGCTGGGGGTTATGGCCTGCAACCCAGGAATATACCCTGGCTGGGAATCGAACCTGGGACACTTCAGTTCCCAGCCCGCGCTCAATCCACTGAGCTACGCCAGCCAGGGCCCAAACTTTCATTGATGCATTTCAGTGGCACTTAATAAGTGCTAGCAGCAATCTAATTGTTATACAAACATCAATTCATTTAATAAACATAACAATGAGATAGCAACTATTATTATTCTACAGTGTCACATTGGGCTAAGAGGGATACTTCTAACTATTGAATAGGAGGAAAGGCAATTTCTAGGTGATCAGTACTGATAGGATAATTATTTAGTAAATAATTCATTCTCTCTTTCATTAAAAAATGAATTCAGATTATACTACAACTTCCTAACTTTCCTTCTATTAATATATTATAGACATTTTTTAGCCCTGACTGGTGTGGCTCAGTGGATTGAGCAGTGGCCTGAAAACCAAAAGGTCATCAGTTCAATTCCCAGTCAGGGGACATGCCTGGGTAGTGGGCCAGGTCCCCAGTTAGGGGGGCGGGAGTGTGAGAGGCAGCCATTCGATGTATCTCTCCCATACTGATGTTTCCCTCTCCTTCTCCCTCCCTTTCCCTCTCTCTAAAAGCAAAGAAATAAAATCTTTAAAACTATACTATAGACATGTCTCTATAGTTTCTATGTTATTAGAAACATGTCTATGTTCTATAAAGCCATCACATTCTTTTCACAGTTGATAAACTTTCAGTTCTGCAAGATGAAGACATGCGTGGAGGTGATGGCTGCACAGCAACATGAATTCACCGAACACCACCGCACTGCACACTTAACAAGGGTTAAGTAGTGAGTTTTGTGCTTTGTGTATTTTATTACAACAAAGAATTAGAAAAAAATAAAGTTTATAGAATTTCAAGGCTGTGCTAGATTTTGTTTAAACTGTCCCCATTGAAAAATATTTAGATTATTTCAAAATCTTGTTTAATAAGCAATACTGCAATGAATCTCACAATAATTTTTAACACAATTTTTGTGAAGTATAACAATAAAATAATGGTTACTACTTTTTGAACACTTACTCTTTGCCAGACACTATGCTAAGCATTTCATGTAGATAATCTCATTTGAGCCCCACACCAGTCCTGTGAAGTTCATCCTCCCTGCTCCCTCTGCCTGGATTGTGTGGATTGTTTCTTGCACTGGGGCACCTGCCAAAGCGGCACCTTGGGGCTAGCATCCAGTTTGAACTTCTGTTACCAACACTTGGACTGAATTTTTTTAGCAGAAAGGAGATTTATTCTAAAATTCCTAAAGGCACATTCTGATTTTCAAACCTTGTGTCCCTAAATTGCTTTTATCCAGAGGGAAAAATTTGTTCTAATATGTACCAAGGCATTTTATGGACCAGCAGTGGTCCTGAGAGCTCCCCTGACTAGCCAATTACAGAGCCAGGGTTGAATTCAGGAAGTCTCACATGAGAACCCTACAGTGGACTGCTAGGATCAGTGCCTCCTCTACAAGTATGTTCCCAGGAATGCAATTGCTAAGTTAAAGGGTAGACACATAGTACATGTTCAGTTTCTTCCTAAAAGGCTATTATCTATTTACTTTTGACTAACAGTTTCTTAAAGTGAATCTTTGGCTCTTTCTTCACAGACTAGGTAATCCTGGCTAGCACAATTCCTTTTTTACATTTGTTAGGTTTTTATTATTGTGCAAAAATTTACCAGACACTGCTACCTTTTTTTTTTCCTGGAAAAAGTCATTGTTGTTATTTTACTCAATTCAGGGTAACTGATACTTTTCTGTTATTTGACTTTTTCTCCTAAAAAGAGAAATGGATGTTTTAAAAATCTTGGAAAATTGATGTTGGGATGGCATTGGTTTTGTTTTGCCTGAGCTATTTGATTTGACATCTGAAAATATCATAGGTCTACTGACATGCTTGATGAAGAGATTTGGTTATACAAAGACAGACTTCTTTTGGATGATATTTTGAAGTTTGTGAGAGCAGATATAGTTACTAAAATATTTTACTATATTTTAAAAGGCCTTTTGATCCATCACTAAGCCACTTCCCTTGGTATGAACATAATCAATTTTATTAGAATATTTGCCAACTATAGCTGTATCTACAGTGTATGGTTTTTCACATTAAACTACTTCAAAGCCTGTGTTAACAGAATCATCAAGGCCTTCCAGTATAAGTGCACTTGTAAATTGCTGGTGTATCCTTTTATCTTTCAAGATCTTCTGATGTGGAGAACAGATAAAAGTTTGGAATCATTTTTAGAGACATTTAAAATTTCATACACGAAGATGCAGATTTTATTTTTATTTCTTTTATTTAAATGTGTTTTCATTAAATCAGTCCAAACTTTACTGTTCATTTTAAATGTATCCCATGAATTCACATTTTAATTTTGTTTACCATCTTTTGGTGCTCAGTAAACATGTAGCCTCAAAGAAAGAATCAGATCTCACTCTCAGTTCAACAGAGTGATTCAGAAAAGGTAGAAAAGCAGGCGCCCTTCAATCCTACTCTCTCTTAGAAATCTATTCTGGATATCTCTTCCCTCTACCCCCAAACTTCTTTTCTCTTTGCCACTTAACTCTAATTAAAATAGAAGGAACAGGATGTCTGACACTTTCAAAAAGCATTGTTCACACTGCTAATGCAATCACAATTTACAATCACAATTTAAATAATAGCTAACACTTTTTAAGGGGTACTATTTGCCAGGTACAACAGCAAGTATTTTCCATGCATTGACCTCTTTTGTCCTATGCATCCTACTTGGAAGATGAGAAAACTGAGGCAGAGACAGAATTTGTAATTTAAAGCCTAAAATCAAACAGGTTTAAACTAAGTACCTTGATGCATTTCTCCTAACCATTATCTTATGCTGTACAGAGAACAAAGTTTGTGTTAAGTAACACAGGGTCCACTTTTGACTACATTTTTAGGATGTAAGTGTAATTAAGTGGCACGAGCTTTATTTGCTGTGCCTCTTTTCCACCACACCACTCCTGGGCTGCTCTTAAGACTCATTTCTGCCTGTGAAGTTTCAGTAAAATGAAGGTGAGCTAATGCCTCCAGAGACTACACAATGGGTCCAATTACAGCTTGTTAATAAAAGCACTTTGCATAAATTGGATATAGTCAACTAATTTTAAATAAAAAGATTTTTTTAGATTGATAAAGAATGGGAAGAGAAAGAATACTCAAGAATTCCACTAGAATATATATAAGATTCTAGCACAAGAATAAAACTTAATAAATACATCAGACACACTGATAGAAGATAAATTCCTTTCAGTGAAGTTTTTCTAAGAAATTCCTCACGTACTTTATGTAAAATCTTTCTAGTTAAGCTCTAACAGTGATAGTAGTAATGGCGGTGGTACTAGTTGAGTAGCGCCTAAAGCAGTAATATATGTCTGGAGTTTAAATCAGACAGCTCTGACACTAAAAACTATCATTTGTGATAGTTTTTGTGGTCTCAGGGAAGTTAATTTCCTCTAGTACTAACTTCTTTAACTATAAAGTGAGCATAATAATATCTATCTTACAAGATTGTTGGAAATAAGTGAGATAATTAATATAATCACTTAGAATGTTCTTGACACATAGTAGGTCCTTAATATTTGTAATAAATATGTTTCTCCTTCTTTTTTCTTTTCTTCTTATTTTCCTCTCCACACCACCTTTTTCTTTTCTCTTGGCCATTCAATTTCTTCAATTAGAATGGAAGCAGGGGGGTGTCTTACGGTTTTCAAAAGTATCCTTCACTCTTTGATACGGGTGCTTTGCTGCTCCTATCTCCTACACCAAACACTCCCAGCACTTAAAAAAATAATTAGTGAGTGCATTTTGCAGGCTTGATATGATCTGTCTAGGCTTATTTAAGAATCTCTTTCTAACAAATGCATTTAGTTTGTCATATCTTTCAAATATATATCATCATGGAAATTAACATTTACAAATTCAGTGGTAAAAGCAGAATCTATTAAATCCCTCTAGGTCTAAGACTTTCATTCTTATGTGTTTTCTTTAGGGAATTCCCTTAAGACATTTGTACTTTTTTTGAGTCTCACTGAGGAGGGCAGTACTTGTTTTTTTTTGGGGGGGGGGGATACTGAGTTAAGGTGAGTATTGGGGCTAGGTATGTCCAGTAATCATAGTTTTTACTAACAAGTAAAAGTTTTCATCAACTCTTAGGTTTGTTCATTTCTTTTTACAAAATATGAAGCAAATGATACAGTAGGACAAATGAAGAATGCTAGCTCAATTCTTATTGGGAACAATGCCACTCAAGGCTACGCACAACTATCTGATTAAGACTGCATCCTGTGTCAGGTCCAGAGATGGAAATTGCATCAGTTAGAGCCCAGTGATTGCAAGCCACAAAAACTGATTCTAACTAATGCATACAGAGGAAAAAAAAAGGTATTGGTTAGCTGAGGAGAACAGCAATGAGAACAGTAATTAGGAGGGTGGTGAGAAGACTAGAGCATCACACTTCTAGAAAGATTAGACTTGAGGAATTTCTGTGAGTCTAGATAACAATAACTACTCTGAATGAATGTATTTCAACTAATAATTTTTTTCTGCCCCTATATCATGCTTTTCACCATTCAGTCTCGAAAGAGAGAATCTGATTGAATTTGCTGGGTTAGGGTTGTAGGGTGTGGACATACTGAATACGAGCCCCAGCATTAATGTGCAACATGGAGGCAAGATAATTCCTTAGAGCACCAAAAGAAGAAAAGAAAAGGGAGTGGGTGCAAGGCAAGCACACATCAGAAAAACATAATTTCATTATGGAAGACAGTGAGTCCTTCCCAGTAATGATTCAATTATTTGGAAACATATTTTTATGGAAAATCTTATACAAATTTTATAACAATTTTCCAAAAGTAAAGTATCATTTTGATTTAATGTAGAATGATGTATAATAAAACTTACTGAATAAGCAATGATTTTTTAGCCATTTTTAGCCATGGTAGGGATAAAAATTTATTTTACAATTCTGGCTCTGCCACCTACCAGCTGTGTGACTTGGGGTCAATAACATTATTTTTCTGTATATCCGATTTCTTACCTACTTAAAATGAAAAAACAAATTGGACACAGATCTCTGTCAGGTATCAATTGTAGCCTAAGAATTATCCCTGGACCACACTTGCTTTTCAGTCCTAACCCAAACTGATAATGTGACTCGTTTATTGTCATGCTTTCAAGCTTTTGGTCATACTGAGCTGGATTAGCTTTTCTTGGTTAATTCATCTTGTTCCAATAAAAAAAGAAATTCTATAATTATTCTTGGCAAGCGTCCAAAAATATGCCTTCCTGTCCAGTTCTAATTAATAATGTGTGACTTGTTACAAGCAGATTTTGTTCATTTGAAGGTTTTAATAGCACCCAGTTTCAATCTAGTTCTCTTGGGAAAATATTTAGCATGCATTGAATTTGCTTGACACATACAACTAATTAATTTGTCTAAAGCAAATTATTATATAAATCATAAACAAAAAGTGAAAATTGAAATCATGCCAAAGTTAAAGCTTGAGGAACTTGATGCTTAATTAGCTTCAAGTTTTTTTTTTTAATTCCTATTTCCTTTAAACAAGGAACATAGATTAATGTGTGTCATTTTGAGATAGGAAACTCACACATAAAAATGGGTATTATTTATATATTTTCAGAATTTGAGCTTTCAAAAATATTACTTAAAAAAAAATATGTGTCTGAATGACACAGATCCAGTGATGACTAACAGGGTGACACACTGACAGACCGCAAGGCTGCGCTTGCGAGCCCGGACCTAGAGACACATAGAAGCAGGGGACAGTTTGAGGAACCAGACATTAAATATTCAATACTTTTCATTCTTGGTAGGAGTATTAATTTATTATAAAAAATCTTGGGAAACAGAACCTGGTTATATTCTACTGTAAAGCTGGAAAGAGTCCCCCAAAGTAGAAGAGGACCAGATGCAATGAGAGGCAGAGAGGTACAAAGAGACTTTTAATTATGATGTTAACCAACTCACTGCCTGACACCAGTATTGACTTGGGAAGGTCATTGCCCAGCCAGTAATTAATGCGAGATAGAAAAATAGTAATATAATTTCAGCTTGAAGGTAGCATGGTATGATAATATATAGCATCTAGCTGAGGTGAGATGCAGATAACAAGAAGAGCTGGAAGACCAGTGGCCACTGCCATTTATTACTTCTCTCCACCTCTTTTTTTAAACCTGAAGGTGAGAAAATTATATCCCCGTAAAATAATATTGGTAAAGATACAAAGAGTTTCCTGGTGTGGGAAAGTTTGTAAAGGAGCTCTACCTGGAGGCATTTCCATTCATTCCCAAGTCCTAAACTTATGGGAGGCTGGTAAGTAGGACATCAGCTGCCTTAGCTACTTCTCCCATACTTGTAATCAGCCCAGTGGCTGATGCGTCCAAGGGAAAACTGACCACAGGGAAGCATAACAACTTACCTGAGGAAAGACAATCCCTCCAGAAAAAAGACAGCACATTCAACAGTGTGCATGAGGAGAAGCAGAACTACTTGACCAGATGGAAGAAGAATTTTTAAAAAATAAATTATTTTCAAGCAGAAAAAGAAAGATATTTGTATAGCAGGAGTAGCAGTTATAAAAAAGTGACATTAAAACACTGGGTATAAGATAAATAATAATTTGAACAAACAACTCAGTGAATATGTTAAACAACAGAAAGAAAATACCCAAAGAATAAATTAATGAATTAAAAGATGAGATTTAGAAACTCTTAATAACTCTTAGAAAGGGATCAGTAAGGGAAAGAGAGATAGAAAGCTAAAAAAGGAGAGCTTAGACATACACAGGCTAGACAAAGTCTCAGCAGATGTATAATGGATTTTCCCTGAAAAAGAGAAAAATAAGCAATGAATAAATAGGAGGAAATAGTTGAAGAAATAATTTACCCAATTTATTCAGATTAAAGGAAGGAAATTACTTTGAGAGAAAGAGAATGCCAAAAAAAAAGAATAAACAGAATAATATAAAACTAACAAAAAAGGTTTAAAAACATTAACTTGAATTTTAAGAATATCAATTCTTTGAAAGGGGAATGAAAGGCTCTAAAAGCTTATAGAGAAAAAATAGATTACTTTAATAGATACAAGATTTAGATTGATGTCAGACTTCTCAGAAATTTTAAAATGATACACACTTCTCCAAAGAAAACATACAGATGGCCAATAGACATATGAAAAGATGCTCAACATTATTAATCATTAGAAGAATGCAAATTAAAACCACAGTGAGATACCATCTCACACCTGTCAGAATAGCTATCATCAATAAATCAGCAAAAAACAAGTGCTGGCCAGGATGTGGAGAAAGGAGAATGTTTTTGCACTGTTGGTGGGAATGCAGACTGGTGTAGCCACTGTGGAAAGCAGTATGGAGATACCTCAAAAAATTAAAAATGTACCTGCCTTTTGACCCAGTGATCCCATTTATGGGAATATATCTGAAGGAACCCAGAACACTAATTCAAAAGAGCATAAGCACCTCTATGTTCATTGTAGCATTACTTACAATTGCCAAGATATGGAAGCAGCTCAAGTGTCTATCAATAGATGAGTAGATAAAACAACTATGGGACATTCATACAATGGAATTCTACTCAGCCATTAAAAAAATTTAAAAAAAGAAAATTTAACCTTTGCAACAGTATGGATGGGCCTGGAGAACATTATGCTAAGTGAAATAAGCCAGTCAGAGAAAGACAAATACCATATGATTTCACTCATATGTGGAATCTAATGAACAAACTGAACTAACAAGTGAAACAAAGACAGACTCATAGCTGGAGAGCAGGATGACAGCTAGTGGTGTGGTGGGGGCAGGGCAGGATGTGGAGGAGGGATTTGGCAAAAAGGAAAAAGGATTCATGGACATGGACAACAGTGCAGGGAAGGCATACAAGGGGACTAAATGGTAATGGAAAAAAATAAAATAAAGATTAAAATAAAATAAAATAAGGATGTAATATTTTCAAAGAAAATAAAAACTGTAACATAGTATTTTTTATTTGTCTAAGTCCATAAAAATGTGAGTGTGCCATATACTTAGTTTCAGGTATATAAGTCCTCAAAGGTTTTAGAACAGAAAGATTTTTTTTTCACTGAGGCTTTATTTCTTGAATTATAGATCCATGTGATATAGAAACTTCAACCTGGAGTTCTGGCCAAGATGGAGGCATAAGTGGACGTGCTGTACCTCCACACACAACCAAGATAGGGACAACAACAACTTATGAACAAAATAACATCCAAAAATGACAGAAAATTGATCTGAATGGAAGGCAGACAACCAAGAAGTTGAATTAGACCTGTGCATCCAGACCAGTAGGAGGGGTGGAGACGAGCAGCCAGGCACCGGTCGCGGCGCCGAGAGCAGAGAGCAGTGGGACCAGGGCGTAAGGCATCCAGGGGCGCAGAAGGCATCCAGGGCATGCAAGACCACAGCGGGTGGGCCCTGAGTGCACAGGCGGCAGCTGGCAGACCCCAGCCAAGGGGTAGCAACCAGCAACTGGCAGACCCAGTGAGGTGGTAATTGCAAAGAAAGGCGGTAAGCACAACCCAGGATCACAGCGCTGGGAAATAGAGCCTTGGGGCACTGATTGAGGAAACCTGTGGGAGTTGAGGTGCACGGAGAGACACCCAGCCTCACAGGGGAGGTTCTTGGAGGGTCCCACGGCATGCACAAGCCCACCCACACAGGAATTGGCACCAGAGGGGACCAGTTTGCTTGGGGGAAGCAGCAGATGGGACTGAGGTCCCTCGGAGAATGGAGCAACCACCACTGTTCCCTCTCGACCACCCCCCCCACATACAATGTCACAACCCAGCCAATGGAGTGCCCTGCCCTGGTGAACACCTAAGGCTCTGCCCCTTACTGTAACAGGTGTGACCAGACCAAAAAAAAACAACAAATAGAGAGAGATGGCTCAAACAGAAGGACAAATCAAAGCCCCAGAACCCATCCTTTTGAGCGACTAAGAGATAGCTAACCTATCAGATGCACAGTTCAAAACACTGGTGATCAGGATGCTCACAGAATTGGTTAATTTTGGTTGCAAATTAGATGAACAAATGCAGGCTATGATAAGAGAAATGAAGGAAAATGGACAGGGAACCAATAGTGATGGGAAGGAAACTGGGATTCAAAACAATGGAGTGGACCAAAAGGAAGAAAGAAACAACCAAACAAAAAAGAATGGAGAAATAAAAATTCAAAAAAACGAGGAGAAACTTAGGAACCTCCAGGACATCTTTAAACATTCCAACATCCAAATTATAGGGGTACCAGAAGGAGAAGAGGGAGAGCAACAAGTGGAAAACTTATTTGAGAAAATAATAAAGGAGAACTTCCCCATTCTGGCAAAGGAAATAGACTTCAGGAAGTCCAGAAAGCTCAAAGAGACCCAAAGAAGTTGGACCCAAGAAGGAACACACCAAGGCACATCATAATTACATTAGTCAAGGTAAAAATGAAGGAGAGAATTCTAGAAGCAGCAAGAGATAAGGAGACAGTAACCTACAAAGGAATTCCCATCAGACTCTCAGCTGATTTCTCAAAAGAGACCTTACAGGCAGGAAGGGGCTGGAAAGAAGTATTCCAAGTCATGAGAGGCAAGGACCTACATCCCAGATTGCTCTATCCAGCAAAGCTTTCATTTAGAATGGGAGCCAGATAAAGTGCTTCTCAGATAAGGTCAAGTTCAAGGAGTTCAAGCCCTTATTTTATGAAATGTTAAAGGGACTTATCTAAGAAAAGAAGATAAAAAAACATGTATAGTAAAATGACAGGAAACTCACAATTATTAACAACCATACCTAAAACAAAACCAAAAGAAACTAAGCAAACAACTAGAACAGGAACAGAACCACAGAAAGGGAGACCACAAGAAGGGTTAGCAACAGGGGATTGGGAGGAGGAGAGAATAGGAAAAGGTACAGAGAATAAGTAGCATAGATGGTAGGTAGAAAATAGGCAGGAGGAGGGCAAGAATAGTATGGAAATGTAGAAGCTAAAGAACTTGTGACACATGGACATGAACTAAAAGGGGGGAATGTGGGTGGGAGAGGGTGTACAGGGTGGAGGTGAGTGAAGGGGGAAATGGAACAACTGTAATGGCATAATCAATAAAATATATTTTTAAAAAAGAAACTTCAACCTTGTACACAATACAAGCTTTTAGTATTTCTTACTAAAAACTTCATAATGTCATGTGCACTACCACTACTTCTCCAGAATAAATTCAAAGCATTCCAGAATGAAAGGAAAGCTCAACACGGCAGTGATGTGAGAGGTAGTATCATAAGTGTAGAAGGTACTGTAGGGTATTTAGGGGTATTAGAGCAGCAGTAGATTATGTGAGTTCGGTGTCACCTCCACAGAAAGATAAATTTTAATAGGAATCTCAGAGAAAGTATTTCATTAAAAACAAAAGTAAGTTTATAGGAAGGTGTGACAATATATTAGGAAAATAAGTACATAATTTAGCATAATTTAATATTTTCTTCAAAGTGTATATATATATATGACAATCTAGAACTAAAATTCTATTGTAGAAGCCTGAGGTATGAATAGGGCACATTAGTAGGAACATACCTTTTTCCATGAAGAAGATATAAATAATAATACCGTTAGAAAATTGATATGAAATATTAAACAAATATGTCTAAAAGGAAGTCCAGTTTTAAAAAGTATAAAAATTATGTGACTTTTAAATGAATGAAAAGTATAAAAAAGGAGAAAAAATAAAGAGGACAGTGTTGAATATGTAACATAAAATAAAGTGGTTAAAGATAGGTGTAATATAGTTGTAATTGCAATAAATGTAAGTAAGTTAAATTTACTGATCAAAAGAGTTTCTCAGATTGGATGAAATTTATCTGTCAATCTCACAATTTCAGTTGCCCAAGACACAGACTTAGGCAGTGATCATTGTGCAGGAGGTTTATTGGTAGTTTCTTTCTTTTTTTTTTTAAGATTTTATTCACTTATTTTTAGAGCAAGGGGAAGGGAAAGAGAGAGAGGGAGAGAAACATCAATGTGTGGTTGCCTCTCAAGCACCCCATACTGGGGACCTGGCCTGCAGCCCAGGCTTGTGCCCTGACTAGGAATCCAAGCTGTGACCCTTCAGTTCCCAGGCTGGCACTCTACCCACTGAGCCACACCAGCCAGGGCCCTTCACTGCATCTTTAACAGCAGCTACTACTTGGTAGAATTTGAAGTAATCTAGTGTAATCCACCATTGATCTATTTTTGTGTAAAGACCAGACTATTTTTGGAAATATCATTAGAACCATCACCTCTGCATCATTTAGTTCTTTAAGGGCAGCACCAATCTCTGCCAATGACCAGGATATAACATCATTTCACATTTAGTATTTTAACCAGGTTGAGGAGGGTGGTATTCAGAGTCTTCCTCTTAGATTTCTCTGCTCTGATAGCTCTTACCTCACAGACCAAGAACCAATGCATCAGTTCTGCCAACTAGCAAGCATGTCCATTCTAATTATTCATTCAATGGCTGAGGAAATGGCCACTGGGTGGATCCATGATGTCAACAGACCTACTGGTGAGTTGAACCTAGACCAGATTCTGTTGGTTAGTCCCCACACACCCTCATTCTAACAGAGGCATAATTACGTTTCCAAGTTCCCAAATATCAGTATCAACTCAGATCCTATGTTCAACATTTTCAAAAGTCTTCGTAGTCTGAGTATTCTTCTTTTCACAGTGTCAATGACCATGCATCAATGACCATGGTTTTCTTTGGAGAAAGACCAAGGAAATAATTCATTATAATGTCCACTTGTAATGATGTTACAGAGTTCTCATCCTGAGCACCTGGACTCTTCTTTAACTATTGGGTTCTGAGTCTATTATCTAGCAGCAAGGGGTCATACTTTTTATCGGAATGGATGTCCTCAGCTTCCTAATCAACTATCTGTGAATTATTTTGATTGTGTAGATTGAGCAAGAACCTTGTAGATTGTCCATCCATCTTGCTTCTAGGACACTGTGTTCTATATAATTATCCCCATACCTCTCTGTAGGCCAGCACTGCCCCAATTTTCTGGCTGCCATTCAGACTTTCTTGCTTATTCCTATAATTGTAGCCACCCGCCTTCTCTCAGTTAAGTACCACCAGCTGGTCTCTATTATTTTGAGATCTTCTTTCCGATTGATATGAGTTTTGTAACAGCATCTTCCACCACCAGATGGCAAGCTTCTCAGTGATGGTGGTGTCCCTCTCCTTAGTGTCTTCCTTAGAGCTTTGAGAAATTCTGTCTCTGTGTTTTCCCATGGAGCATTGTTGGATGGGTGGTTTCCTAGTTGTCCTGCTTATCAATGGGAAAAGGTGTAAGCTGAAGGAACTTTTCATGGATATAGGTTGAGAAATAGCTAGAGATTTCTAGTGAATGCAAAGAGCAGTGGTGAAAAAAAATGATATACACAAATTCATTTGGAAAATGATATATGCTATTCTGTTCAATAGATTAGTTCTATATCTTTCTTTACTTAATATATGCACATCTGACTTTAGAAATGACACTAACAGAAAATTGAACCAATTAGAAAATACTTATCAACTTCAGAGTAGAATTCTTATTAATGCTAAGTCCAAATATTTCTTACAAGTTACTTTTGTGAGTTATTAAAATCTTTTCATTTATCCTATAAAAGAGAAACTATTGACCCCATATTAAACTCCCCACTTAAAAGTAAGACTACAGTTGCTGGGATGTTTTACCTCTTGTTCACTTATCCCAAGGTCACAGAGACTTTTGCTATATTTTCATCTAGAGGTTTTATAGTTTTTGATTTCACATCTAGGTCTATGATCCATGTCAAGTTAATTTTTGGGTATAGTATCATGTATGGATCAAATTTCATTATAATTTTTTGCATATAGGGATCTAAGTATTTCAATATCATATGTTGAAAAGGCAGTTCTTTTCCACTGAATATTCTTCATGAAAATTGAAAAACCATGTTATGTGAGGGTCTATTTCTGGACCCTATTTTTTTCACTTGAGTTATTTGTCTATCCTCATGCCAATAGCATATTGTTTAAACCTATTTATTCCTTGAGTTTTTTAAAAGATTTTATTTATTTATTTTTAGAGAGAGGGGAAAGGAAAGAAAAAGAGAGGGAGAGAAACATCAATGTGTGGTTGCTTCTCATACCCCCTACTGGAGACCTGGACCACAACCCAGGCATATGCCCTGACTGGGAATCAAACCAGCACCCTTTTGGTTTGCAGGCCCATGCTCAGTCCACTGAGCTACACCAGCCATGGCTTCTTAAATTCTTTTATTTCCTTTCCTTACCTATTGCTCTGGCTAACACTTCTGGTGCAGTGTTGATTAGAAATGGTAAGAATAGACATCCTTGCCTTGTTCCTGGTATTAAGAAGTAAGTTCAGTCTTTCACAATAAAGAATTACATTAGGTTTAAGTTAATTATATATCCCCTTTATTAAGTTTTAAAAGTTTCTATTCCTAGTTTCATGAGTTTTTTTAAAATAAAGAATAGATACTGGATTTCATCAAATGCTTTTTTCTATATCTAGTTAGATGACCATGTAATTTTTTCTTTTTTAGTATGTTGATATAATGAATTAAATTGTTTTGTTTTCAAGCATTAAACTAACCTTGTACTTTTGAGATAACTCCCCTTTGTCATGATGTATTATCCTTCTAATATACTGTTCAATTCAGTTTGCTAATGTTTTATTAGGAATTTTTGTATCTTTACTCACTAGAGATATAAGTCTGTAGTTTTCTTTTCTTATAATATCTTTGCCTGATTTTGATATGGGAATAATACTTGCCACATGAAGAAGAGGGAAAGTATTTCTCCTCTGTAGTTGTCTGGCAGAATTTTCATAGAATTTGTATTATTTCTTTCTTATGTGTTTAGTAGACTTAATCAGTGAAGCTATCTGGGCCTAGAGTATTCTTTTGGGTAAGATTTTTAACTTGAATTCAACTTGTTCAATAAATATAGCAGTATTTAGGTTATCTGAGAAGATTCAAATCACACTATAATACTACCCACCTGAGAGTCTTCCTTCTGAAGAAACTTTGAAAAAAGGAGAATTCTGCATTAAAGACTTGTAAAGGATAAAGGAAAGAGAAGGTAAGAAGAACAGAATAGCTCACTGCAACAAGAAGTTTGAAAAATTTAGTTATGAATTATAGCAGTAAAAAAAGTATTTCATGGTGCTTTCTTAATCTGAATACATCTGAGTTTATAAGGTTGATTTTTATCAGATTTCATTAAGTTATATATGTCATACAAAATTTATAGAGATGGATAGTTAATGATTAGTAATACATAATATTTCATATTGGCAGTGATATAATTGAGATAATATAGATATTGAGAAATAAAATTCATTTATTCATGCATTTATTCACAAACTCATTTACATATTCATTGATTCAGTTTTTTAATGCATTCATAAACTACTAATTCCCAAATATTATTTACTTAAGATCTTTTATGTGCTAAGCACTACTTGAAGTCTTGGAAATTTAGCTGCAAACAATAAAGATTAGCATAAGTAAACAAATAAGAACATTTTAGGTGACCATGATGAATATTATGATAAAAATAAAGCCAGATGATATAAACAAAAATTACTCAAGAGCTGCTTTAAATTGAAAGATCAGAAGGGTATTAATAAGGAGATGGAATTTAAGCTAGCAAGAAGGAACTTGTCAAGAACACATTTAAAGGGCAAATAATTTATGAAAAGGAAACAACTCATGAATAAAACAACACGGTGGGATGAGCTGGGCTGATCTGAGGGTCTTTGAGGTCAGTGGTGCTGGAACAGACCGAGGGAAATGCAATCAGTGGAAGATGAAGCAAGAGAAGCAGGAAGGATCTACATGTAAGGTACTTTAGGAATTTCATGCTGGGCGTCATGCAGAAAAGTGACATGTGATTTATGAATTTAAAAGATCACTCCATAGGCTATGTGCAGAACAGACTGGGACAGAGTGGAAATGAGGAGATCTGGTTATAAAAAGAAATGATGGTAGTTTGGACTCGAGTTGTGGTAACAGAAATGGAGATATGTGAATGGGTATGTGTTACACTTCGGATGTAGACAGCACATGTTTTTGGGTTAGAATAAGGACTTGGGAACATTTCCCAGTAATTGACTTGCAGATATTTTGGCCTAAGCAACTGTGTGTGGTGCTGTCTAGTCCCATGGAAAAAAAAATCGAGGGAATGGAAATTAAGATATATTTTGGATATCTTAAGTTTGAATTAATATCCTAGTGGAAATGTCAGAGTCATTAGTATATATGAATTCAGAGTTTAGAGGGATGACATTTATTAACTCATTCACTCATTCCACAAAAACTTATTAAGAGATTATTATATTTTAGATAACTGCTAATAATAGTAATGTTAATACATGGAAGAATTAAGATTATTCCTGACTTTAAAAAGTTCGCCTTCTAGAGCAGGAGACAGGCACATAAATACATCATTACTACACAGTGAAATAAGTACTATAATAAAGAGTGAACAGAGCACTTTACATATCAGATGATGGAACAATCATTTCTGCTTGAGAGAATTGGTAAAGGAATTGCTGAAATTTAAAAGTAGATAGTATTTTCTTTTTAGTAAAAAAAGGATGCCAAATTACTAGAGTAAAATTGCTGAAAATAAGCCTATAAATATACATGAGATCTTTGAAAGCTAAGCTTAATATCTTCAGGGAGACACCACAAGGAATTACTCCCAAATACAAACAGAGACAAATAGAAGAATCAATGTACCACATGCACTGAAAGGTGAATATTTTGCAATTGTTGCATTTTGTCTAATTCATTTTATCACCTTTTTTGGATGGCATATTATCCAATGAGTAATTGATGAGTATTAATTTTCTTTCCATCTCCTTGAATATTGTCTAGGTAAGTGAGAATATTTTAAGGTATATTTTTAAAAATAGCGCCTACATTCTCCAAGCAGTTTCATGGCAACATGCAAACCCAATATTTTCAAATGCTTGCTGACATTATCACTTACTCCACTTAATTAAGAACCTTGTTGTGTTCTTGTCCTACCTCTGTTTCTTTATGCTTTACACATAGCCTTGAAAGCAGCAGGAAAACTAGAGACCAAAAGTTGCATTTCTTCTTGCACCCTCCTGCAAATTGTGAGTGTAAAGGGAAAGACAGGAGATTAGGTAATTTTTCTCAGTTGGACAGTTTACATATTCCCAGAAAAGAGTTAAGAAATAAGGAAGCTGTAAATGGAGGGAGCGGGAGTGCTACATTTGTCAGTATTCTGGTCCCTTTTTAGGTGTATGGTCTAAGGGGTGTCAAACTCATTTTCACTGGGGACCACATCAGCCTCTCGGTTGCCTTCAAAGAGCCAAATGTAATTTCAACTCCTTAACAGTTAAGGAGTAGTTACATTTATACAGTCCTAAAATTACATTCGGGCCTTTGAATGCAACTGTGAGGCTGTTGTGGCCCCCGGTGAAAATGAGTTTGACTCCCCTGGTCTAAGACTTAAAATTAAGGTCCAGTATTGTTTGCTGTCTTGACTTCTGTTCAAACATCAAGAGCCTTGCATGGCTTAATTGAATACCCTCTCCACACCGTTGTACTTCCATTGTTAAAATCTCCTAGCCAAACAACCCTCCTTTCAAGGGGACCAAGTAAAGTTCCTGCTTATTCCTGAGTGGTGGGTTTCAGTTCCTTGCCAGTCTATGGTACTATTCAAACAGCCAATCACATCTTCCCAAAGAACTGAGGTTCATCCCACCCTCTTGATACTACAAACCTTCCGCAGGCCCTGGCTGTTCACTTTGCTCCTGAGTGCACCCCCCTACCCATGTATCCCTGCATTGCATGTGCTGTTCTCCTTTCCTGGACTGTGAGTAAATATGACTGATATATGGTAGTTGATCACACCTGTCTGCTGTCAGGTGTTGTGTGTTTGCCATAATCCTATGACAGGGATCTCTTCCTCGTGAATGCAGTGAATAATAGCAAGTGATTAAAACAAGTTGGTATGAGACACACACAGCTCCTTGCTATGGACAGATAGGAACAGACTACTTTAAGAACAGGAAAGGTACGCCTTTACTCCAAGAAGTGTGGGTTAATGGCAGCTAATTTTCAATGTAACCACAAGAAATAGTTTGCCTTCTTTACTATCCTAATGTTCCCAAAGTGATTTTGGAACTCGATGTTATAAATCCACAGCTCATGCTTTCTTCATGTCTCCTTGCTTTTATTATCCTTTATTGCACATTTTGGTTTGATCTCTACCTGGATCAGTGTCTTAATTCTCAGTTCTGCATGAGTTATTCCCTTTTCTAATTATACTTTCCTTAATGAGGATCTTTCCAATGTACACAGAAGGCCTCACACCCTGTGCTCTGATGCATGTTTTGAAGCAGGACTTCAGCAAAGCAGATCCTTTCCACCCTCTCTTGGCCTTTGGGCTCTACAATTATAATCCTTCAAGTTTTGATTGAAGTCTATTCTTTGGTTGTCAACTCCTGCCAAGTTCAGTAGCAGGCTTGCATGTGGTCTCATTATTTTTTTTGGGGGGGGTGGTATTATCCATTTTTAGATTATCAGGCAACTTTCTCTCTAAAACTATAAAAGCTTCACCATAAATTCAAGCACAGATGATAGGTATTATATTTTTTCCCCATGGCTTGGATTAGCACAGTGAATTAAAAGTTGACTAACATCTATTATCCACACTGATATGTCTGTGAACATTTACACAACAGGCTGTGACCCATTAGCAATTACCATCAGTCTCCAAGCACATGGAATTTTTCAGGATTAAATGCTGATGACATCAGCTTTGTGCCTATTGTTCATTTCATATATGTAGCCAGTCTGTAGCCACACACATGCACATATATGCACACTCATGTATACCCCATTTTCACAATACAGTTGATTACTTGTTTGTCCTACCTTCTTTTTATCCCACTGCAAAAACAGTTCATTTCTATTTGACTCTAATGGAAAATGTTCTCCTGAGTGAAAGAGAGCTCTTGGTTATCCAATGAACTAAAGCTGCAGTGATAACACATTCAGAGTTGTCAAGGAGTAGGAGATTGATTTCTGCAAATGGAATGAAATGGCAACTGAAAGTGATAGCTTTAAAACTATCTCCCCCGTCTGCTTGACATCGATCTTTTCTCTATGTGCCAGCTCATTATCTGGTGGGCAGGGGGGAATTGCAACTTGACATAATCCGTGGCAGTTTTACAAGGGAGAGTGGAAGGGCGGACTGTCTGGTACAATGCTCTGATTGACGGAGGTTTGTAGCCCACAAATGATGGTATGATATACTCATATGGAAAGAAAAGTATTTATTTGTGGACTACAGTTACATTAAATAGCTAGAGATCATGTTATAAATGGTAAGAAAACCCACAATACATGATTCTAGTCTAGGGTAGTATTTAAAAGACTAGATTGCATTAACATGGCATTTCCCTGCTCCTACTTTGGTCTGCTGTGAAGCTTGAAGACAATTTAATTTCATTTTGAGTCTTTGTAGTGCTTTGGTGCATTTCCAAGGGCAGATTAAAGACGATTCATGGGCTGTGGACTGCATCACAGTTACCCAAGTTAGGACTTGGTAATTGGTACAAAAGGATGAATGCATTTACTCTAGGAGGTTCTGAGATCAAACAAGTCTAATAAAATTCTTTTAAGTGGATCCTTCACCTCATTTAAAAAAGAATGTCTGTAAGCCCATCAATTTACTTTGAAAGGTTCTTTTGACCTTCTGGAGAGATTGGTGTGTACATTTATTTTTGATAATATTGAGTGGATGGTGCCCTCTATTACATGTGTGTCTGTCAAAGTGTGCTCTCGGTGCCTGGGAATTGTGCATCTCAGATTTTTTACATTAATATTGGAGATAATTCAGCATTAATGGAACAAAAACCCTGTGGCACATGGAACAAAGAACTCCCTGCTTCTAGGTACTCTAAATTGTATATCAAAACACACTGTAGCATAGGCTCTCTGAGCCCACAGGTTCGTTTGTTAAGAAATAAGTAATTCTCTTGTCATCTTGATGTAAATCTTAGCTTAGCACAGCTCACATCTTCCCCTTAGTTTTCAACCACTCTCTGACTTCTATGCCCCCCTTCTGCGATCCTTACTCTCACCACATAACCCCGTCCCTGAGACATGAAAAAGATAAAGGCGATAATAAGCCGAAATCCACATAAATTCTCTCCTCTCTTATTCTGTTAACATAAACTTCTTGAAGAGAGGATCACACTACCTTCCACTTACTTGTCCTCTGCTCACTTATTCTTTAACCAGCTTCTAGCCACACTGTTCTACTAAATTCAGCTCATTTCTGTTTGTTCCAGAGACTCCTTCACCTGTGCTTGCTTAAGGCAGAGATGGGGGGAGACTTATGCTTATCTGCAAGGATTCTTGAGTCACACACCACGTGGAGCTGGAAGATTCACCCTGCCCCCTCACTGCTGGCTCCTCTGCCATGTTTTTTGTTATGCCTGCTGTATCCCCTCTGTCATTATTTTACTTCTGATTTTTCAGACAGGCTTCAGGATACAGATACTCATTACCTGGTATACAGTAACTGCCTAATTGAGATCTGCTAATTATGGATGAATTTAAATTATCTAGTAGAAATATTTTCTATAATTTGCATTTACCATTAATTCTCAAAAATGCTTCCTCCTCTTTAAAACAATTCCACTTACATCTAAATCAAACTATGAAGTATACTATTTCACTTCTTTGTTCCCCTCTATACTAAATCATTTTTCTTTGTTAAATCATGACTTGGGTCAATAACTCTTTATACATTTCATCAGAGTTCCAGTAAATCCTTTGGATAATTTTCTATTATTAAAAAATAAATATAATCACATAGAGCAGGAGTCACAGAATAATTTTGTGGTAAAGTTAAAGGCATTTCTGTAGTGAAATGGAATTGGGAGTCACATATGAGCTTTGGTTGGGCAGTTTAGTGGCAGAGGAGTTGTAATCAACAACAGAAATCACATGAGAAGCATTTGTGATTTTCATTGTCATCTTAAAGATGTGAGCTACTACCACAGCCTTTGAAAGTTTGCTAATGAGGCCAAACAATGGTGTGAAGAGATGATGGATATGAAAAAGGAAAACAAACCAGCCTGTGGAGAAATGAGGAGGTGAGGATTAGCATAGAACACCTAGATTCAAGTTAAACCTCTAGTACTCATAGCTGTCTGATAACTCAGTCCCTCTACATTGGACCCTATGAATTGGGAAGAATTTCACTTGCCTATTTCTTGGTGCTGTAAAGTTCTTTGTGGACAGTACCATTACACATGAAAAGGATTATTTAGACTGCCTTGCATCTAATAAACAGCTTATCTGTTAGCTCTATTGAGTTGATTTCTTTTTGTTCTAAAAGACAATACCCTCATGGACCAAGCAGACAAATTCCATGCTGCCTGAGGTAAATTATTCTTGTAATGTTAATGGTTACTTGACCTCCTCAACTTTTAGTTTTTTATCTGTATTGTGAACAATAATAGCTCCTCCCATGAGAGAGCTGTAAAAATGAAGGTAATGCGTGTATGCTGTTGGCACAGAGTAAGCGCTCAATATCTCTCCTACCTTCCTGGTCTCATTTCTTATAACTCTTTCTTATGCATCCTGAGGACCTTTCATAGTGCCCCGTGTTCACATCCTGGAATGCCATGCTCTCTCATGCTGCCATGCTTTGCATAAGCTCTTCCCTTTCCTAAGAGCATATCCCCTCCTGCCCACATTCTTCTTGGGAAAAAAAAGTCTATGTCTATAAACACAATTCATTTCTCCTTCAGGTAATTTCACTTTCAACTACCAGCCAAGTAAGTCAAAACTAGATTTCTCTGAATCTATTGTATCTCTAGAATAATAACTTTCATTCCAAAGCAGCACCTGACTGTGACAGCAACATTTTTACTATGGTTTTTAAAAATGGTAGGCAAGGCGAGAAATCACACAACATGTGGCAATACTCTTTTCTTTTTCTTACTTTCTAGAATATTTGTTTTATGGTGCTAATGTTTGAAAAATATATACAAAATCACTGTTAAAAATTAAGTAATACTTAAAAATTATTACTATACATACACAACTATAAAAATTTTAGATATGTAATGTTCCAGAATGTTGAAAAATTCTTCTAGTTTGAAGCATTCAACCTTATTTTTCCTTTTTATTTTACCATCTTAACTATTTTTAAGTGTAGAGTGCAGTGGGAGTGAAATACATTGATGTTGTTGTTCACCAAATCTCCAGAACTTTTCACCTTGCAAAACCAAGATTCTATAACTATTAAGCAATAACTGCCCATTTCTCTCTCTCCCCCAGCCTCTGGCAACCACCATTCTGTTTTCTGCCTCTATGAATTTTACTATTCTACGTACCACCTATGTAAGTAGAGTCATGTAGCATTTCTTTTTGTGACTAGCTTATTTTACTTTGCATAATGTTCTCAAGGTTCTTCCATGCTACATGTATCAGAATACCCTCTCTTTTTAAAGATGAATAATATCACATGTATATGTATGTTTACAAACATTTTATTTATTTTTTATTTACTCATCTGTTGGTGGACACTAGATTGCTTCCATCTATTGGCTATTGTGAATATGCTGCTATAACAGTGGCTGTGAATATATCTTTTTGAGACTCTGCTTTTGATTCTTTTGGGTATATTACCTGAAGTGGAATAACTATAGCATATGGTTCTGTATTTTTAATTTCTTAAGGAACTGTCACATGGTTTTCCATAGCAGCTGAGCCATTTTGCATTCCTACCAACAGTGAACAAGGGTGACAATTTCTCCACATCCTCACCATTACTTGCTATTTTTCTGTTGTTGTTGTTTTCCTTTTCTTTCTTTTTTTTTTTTTTGATAGTAGCCATCCTGCTGGGTGTACTACACTATTATTATCAGGGTCTACCACTGATTCTCCTGGTAGATTTTTATTTTTCTTACCAAGCCCTAGTTCTCTAGCCACAAAGTGCCAGCCCAAAAACACAGAAGGGGCTTCCTTGTGCTGATGTAATCTTCTGGGCCTCAGAAAACCAAAGATTAGCAGGTGCCTTTGACTTCTGGGCTACCAAAATCAAATATCCAGCCATACCCTTCACCTCAGAATTTTTTTCCTATCTTAGTTTGGGCTTACACTAAGTTAATTCTTTAGACTGAAGAACCTGTTCAATTTTTCTGCCTTTCATAAAACATCAGTTACCTCCTTGGGAAAAAGTAATGAATCCCTTCACTTTTTTGCCAATATACACTGCATACTACTTGAGTTAATACATATGACATAATAATTGTTTGCTTTTATGTTATATTATGCCTCTAAAGCACACACAACATACCCAATTACCATTCCCTTCTTTCTTCCTACTAAAAGAACTATGATTATATTTTGAATATCCTGATTTCAGCTAAAAATCCATATTCCCCAGGCTGCCTGGCATGAAACAATTCTGGTCAATGAGAACAATGTGGAACATACGTATTTTCTGAATAAGTTTTGGCTTCCTACTGTGGGCATATTAGGGATATAAGTGAGAAGGGAGGCATGGAGCAGCCATTTTGGAGTCATGTAGCAACGATGAAAATAAAATCCACATTATGAAGAGTGACAATCAAAAAGATGAAAGGAAGCTGTAGTGACATTATGAAACTTCTGTACCATGCCAGCTATGCATATGTTTTTTTTAAAAGATTTTACTTATTTATTTTTAGAGAGGGAAGGGAGGGAGAAAGAGAGAGAGAGAGAAACATTAATGTGAGGTTGCTGGGGGTCATGGCCTGCAACCCAGGCATGTACCCTGACTGGGAATAGAACCTGTGACACTTTGGTTCGCAGCCCACGCTCAGTCCACTGAGCTACGCCAGCTAGGGCTGCATATGGTTTTTTAAATATGACAAAATACCACATTGTTTTGTAAAGCCAGTGCTTTCTGAATTATTTATATCACAAAATATATAAAAATGATAATCCTTTATACTTTCTAGGAAAAGTCAAGTCAGACAGAGATGAACATTCAAAATTCTCTCTCTGCTCTCAAAGTGGAGGAATGAGGCAGGGGTCAAGGGAGGGCGGGTCATTATCTTGTCACACCTGCAACCATTGGCAAACTAGAAATGTGCTATGTAGCACACCTGTTTGGAGTTGCTGACTAAGCCATGATACACACATTGCTTTTTCAGAAAGCTGAGCACAATTTCTTACTAATAAGAGTTTCTCTAGCTGGACAATGAAGTTTTAGAGAGCTAAATTATGCATTATTTGTTTTTCATCTAGTATGCTGCTAAAAACATAGTCTTTACTCAATAAATAATTGTTGAATAAATGAAAAGCACCTACTGTTCTGTTACGGTATACAGTCAGTTGGAGAGCATGCAGCTACGGCAGTGTGAGCACAGCCTGTGGCTACTTTGGAGGGGTGGGCAGTGCAGGGGCGGTGCAGAGAACACAGCACACCAGGATTCAGGGGTGCCCTGTGGACTCCAGCGGGCTGCACCGGATATAGAGGCCGGTGCCATGTCCAGCCTCTGGAAGCACCTGAGAGGGCTGTGGCTTCTCCAGGCTTCCTGATGGCAGGTCCCACAGCCTGCCCCTCCCTGCTGACCCTGGTACCTTAGAAGGGAGACGGGTGGGGGGAGAGATTTCCCCCACCAGCCAATATGGCGAAGGGGGAGGTTCTTACACGGGGCACACCAAAGGCTAGAAAGTTGAATGGATAGGCCTGAGCACACAAAAAGCTAACAAGATAATTGATCAGAAAAACCAAAGCTCTCCCTTCTCTATCCCTATAAGAACCCAGGGCTTGAGCAGGAAGGGGAAATGGCCCTTGAGACGGGAGCCCACCATTCTCCCGAGTGTTAGCACCTGAATAATTCTCTTTCATTTTGCACCAGCACCTGTCTCATGGGTTTGGCTTCCCTTGCAGCAGGAAGATGAACCCGAGTTTTCGGTTATAGTTCCAGACTGGCTTCCTCACAGTTCTGGATCATGCTTATTTCTAACTTAAAGCCTTGACTCAGGTTCTCCTGGCCTGGAAACATTTTTTGACCTGTCTCCACATAGCTAAATCTGACCCAGTCTTCAAAGTCCTTCTCAATGATCACTTCTTCCATGAAAGTTCTCTTTTTGTTTTGGCTCAGATTATACCATCTTATCCCTTTCCCTGTACTCCTGTACTCTTGCTGGACAAAGGTTTACTGTAGCCCTCATACTGTAGTCATATAGATGTCCTCCAACTAACAATCTGGCTTTTCATGTGGTCACACGCTAACCATATTTTCTACTGACGGAATATTGTACTTTAGATGGTCTTTTTCTAAAAATATATTTCTTACCATGTAAATCTAAACAATTGATGACAAAACTACATAAGAAAATTTACTGGATAAAACTAAATGATATAAATACTAAATTTTTAATGTTCTCTTCCTGAGATGAGTCCAGGAAGTTTCTTAAAATATAAATCTAGTAAATGTGGGTTAACTATACTAAATTGATCAGAATCCCCCTAGAGTAAGCATTAAGATTTTTCAGGGCCCCAAACTCTTCCAACTGCATTTAAAGATAGTATCGTCTGTCCCAATATTTTCACTAAAACTCTGACAAAAAGTTAGGCTTTTAAAGTTATTTGTATGATAAAGTGGGGCTTTTATTCTCTGGAACAATTTTCTGTTGTCTGATTCATCAACCTTAAGTATAGCAGATAAAAGTTCACGTTTCTGGAAATATTGAAGAGTTTCCCATTGAGCTGTAAGAATCTACCAGTATTCCTGTTGACACAATCAAATTATTTGTTGCTCATTCTGAAGCTTCTTTTGATTTTTCACTTCTGTTCTTCAGCATTTTAAGAGAGAGAATATTCACCAAACATTTTTGCTCAGGTGTGTTTGATTGTACTTTCATATCAATAATTTACATTTATGTGTATGTATTTAGTGAATTGAGCATTGATTAAACCATCTGGTATACCACCCCTCTACTGCTTTCTTTCAGTTGATTTTGGAGAATTACTCAGACCTCAGTTTGATTCTATCAGAAGAAATATCACCATATAGCATAGCACTATTTTATAACCTTCAAAATATAATATTTTTAAGTTTGATATGTGAATACTTCTAGAATTTGCCACTTATGAAGACTTTTATTCTTTGAAGAAATATCATATGTAGTAATCCCTTTAAAATCTCTGCCAATATATATCATAGGATTGGTGGAGATAGTGAAGAAGAGGCAAAGATTTGAAATTTAGGCCATAAGTCTCTACTCTGTCTCTTAAAATTTGTGTGATTTTGGGTTGCAACTAAGTCAGTCTGAGCCTTTGCTTTTTTATCTGTAGAATAAAGATAATTCTAAACTTACCTACTACACAGTTGTAAAAAAGTCACAATATATTAAGTGTGTTTTGTATACTAAAAGCATTATTTTTAAAATCCAGCTACATGTATTTGTTATACAGCATCCACTCATTTCCCTATGAAAGGGAAAAATATTTTTCATATTATGGAAGTAATTTACTATTTTAATTGTTTTTCTATTCTTACTTATGTGGTTCATTTATTCTTTAGATATTTCTGTGTTGATTTGCTTCTATTGATAGTTTCTACCCAATTGAAATATGTCTTCCCTATTCTCTCTACTCAGTAGAGGAAAGAAGTGCTCACTTGCCTTGTTGAAAGTGATGTAATACTGACATAATGGCCATTATTGTAAGGAAACATTCACATTTACCTTCAAGTTTTTGTATTCTATGATTAACCATTTTTGCTGAGCATTGCAACACTCAGAGCTTATTGATGGAATTAATTTGGGCTTGTACTGTTTGACAGTCCTTTGGCTGCTCATATCAGATAGCTTTCAAACTTGAAGAAGAAGTAATTACAATAAAATATCTTCAAAACTGAAGTCACTTATCACTGGCTAGATATCATCTATTGCCCCAATAATTTGCTTCTGGCTGGTTTAGGGTACTTTATTTTGAAGGGTTGGTTTACAATACTATAGAATTCCATTAAAGGGAAGCTTATAGGGCTTATCTAGCAGGTAATATATACTTCCACAGGCATTCAACTTGCAGCTGTTTTGAATTCAGAGCTGTAGACTCTCTGCAGGTATGGCTTTTCAGTTGTAAAGTGCTTAAACAGATGGGACATTGTTATTAGCATGGATAATATATTTTCATTGTATTAGGGGTGAAAGTGATTTTCCAGATAATGGCTTAGACAAATGTTTGTGGAATCTGTCCAGTTAATCCACCAAAAATGCAGCCTGGCTTTCAGGAGCAATTCCAGTTTTATTGAATGTTTTTGATTAAATATTTAACTCCTGTGAATTTCTTACCACGTTTTGAAGAACCTGTTTTAGTTTCTTTTTGGAGTCATTGTTATTGCATTATTTAATTTAAAAGTAAGTGGCTTCTGGCTAATCCAGAAACCCATTTTAAACTAAATAGTTACATGTTTTACTATATATTAGATGATTATTTTTTGCTAATTTTTTTAAAAAATTGAATTTATTGGGGTGACATTAGTTTGCAAAACCATAAAGATCTCTGCACATTGCATCGTGTGCCTATCACCCCGAGAGAAGTCTCTTTCCATCCCCATTTCCCATCCCCACCTTTGCCCACTTCCACCCAGCCCTCCCATCTTTTCCCTCTGGCTGT
The DNA here is from genome assembly GCF_019186645.2 of Phyllostomus hastatus. Classification (NCBI taxonomy): domain Eukaryota; kingdom Metazoa; phylum Chordata; class Mammalia; order Chiroptera; family Phyllostomidae; genus Phyllostomus; species Phyllostomus hastatus. Next base: position 8,510,681 of record NW_025333622.1, on the reverse strand, counting down.
CACCACATTGTTGTCTGTGAATTAGTGCTATGTATATATGCTTGCTTTTTTTTTTTGTCTCATCTCTTTACCTTCTTTAATCTAGTCACCCTCTCCCTCCTCCTCTCTGACAGCTGTCAGTCTGTTCCATGTATCCATGCCTCTGTTTCTATTTTTTTGTCAGTTTATTTTGTTCATTAGATTCCACATATAAGTGAGACCATATGGTATTTGTCTATCTCTGACTGGCTTATTTCAGTTAGCATAATAATCCCCTAGTCCAACCATGCTATTGCAAAAAGTATAATTTCTTTCTTCATTTTATTTATTTTAATCTTCACCCAAGAATATGTTTTTATTGATTTTAGAGAGAGAGGAAGGGAGAGAGAAGCATGCATATGAGAGAGAAACATTGATAGGTTGTCTCCCATATGTACATGCCCCAGCCAGGTATCAAACCTGCAGCCTAGGTATATGTCCTGATCAGGAATCAAAGCCACAAACTTTTGGTGTATGGGACCGCACTCCTACCAACTGAACCACCCAGCCAGGGCAAGATTTCCTTCCTTTTATAGCCATGTAGCATTCCATTGTATACCTGTTGACAGATTTTTTATCCACTCATTTACTGATGGGCATTTGGGCTGTTTTCAGATTTTGGCTATCATAAATAATGCTTCAAAGAACACAGGGTGTATATAGTCTTCTGAATTAGTGATTCTAGATTCTTAGGATATATTCCTACACATGGGATCACTGGGTCAGAAGGCAGTTCCATTTTTAATTTTTTGAGGAAACTCCATGCTGCTTTCCACAGTGGCTGCACTAATCCCACGAGCAGTACACAAGGGTTCCATTATCTCTGCCTCCTTACCAACACTTATTGTCTGTTGATTTATTGATGGTAGCCTTTCTGGCAGATGTGACATGACCTCATTGTGGTTTTCATTTGTATCTCTCTTATGATTAGTGATGTTGAGCATTTTTTCATGTGACTACTGGCCATCTTTGGAAAAACGTCTATTCAGGTCCTTCTGCTATTTTTTAATTGAATTGTCTTCTTGGGGTTGAGTTGTATAAGATGTATCATTGACAAATATGTCCTCCACACAGTGGGTTCCCTTTTCATTGTGTTGATGGTTTCTTTTGCTGTGCAAAGGCTTCTCGATTTGATATAGTCCCACTTGTTTATTTTCTCTTTGTTTCCTTTGCCCTGCAAGACATATCTGCTATGAGAGATGTCTGAGATTTTACTGCCTATGTTTTCTTTTAGGATTTTTATGGTTTTGTGACTTACATTTGTCTTTTATTCATTTTGAGTTTATTTTTGTGTATGGTATAAGTCAATGGTCTAGTTTCATTTTTTTGCATGTACTGGTCCAATTTTCCCAATGCCATTTAGGTGATTCATTTCATATAAGGTTTTATATTTCACTTTTATATTTCCACACATATCATGGGGTGCAAGTCAAAGGCTTGTTTGATACTTATTAGACGATATAATGTAGCAGGGACCCAAAGCCCCCTGGATTGTTCATTCCTCAAGCCAAAAATTGGCTACAGAATAGCAATATCATCTATTTATTCCACCAGAAAGTATCTCTTATGTAGCAGTCACTGTGCCAGGTGCTAGGCACACAAAAATAGCAAAGAGATCATTCATGACAAGGAAATGACTAGTATTTAAAAAGTCCAATTCAATTTGCTGTACTCAGAGAATATAACACTTATGAGCTGTGTGGTCTAGATAAGTAACATGCAGTCCCAGCCCCAGTTTCCCTGTTAAGGTATACATCCACAGTTGTTGGAAGAGTTAAACAAGATATGGCTACGTGGTACAAACAGAAGCTCTATATAGTAAAGAAAAAAATGGTTTTGATAACTTGAAATTCATAATATTTAGACAGCATTTACATCCTTCTCCAAATTTCTCAGCTGAAAATATCTTAGCAACTAATATTTAAGTATTATTTTATTATTTCTCAAGTTCTTTAAGTCTCTAAAATTGCCAAGTTCCTCTATTGTTATTAACATATGTGAAAAATAGGATGGTCATGACAGCGGCCCTTAGTTTGGCAGGCTGTTCCTGCCCTGCCATTTTCTTTGCCTTTGGATTCTTGACCCATTTGTGCAATCTGTACCATCAATACCAATACCATTTCACCCCCCCACAAAAAATAACCCATAATAATAGCTGTATGAGTTTCCTGCTGCTGCTGTGACTAGCTGCCACAAACGTAGTGGCTCAGAGCACATCAGTACATGTACAGTTCTGGAGGTCAGAGGTCTGAGGTGAGTCAGCAGAGATGCGTTCCTTCTGAAGGCTCTAGAGGAGGCGCGTGCAACCTTTTGGCATCTCTGGGCCACACCAGGAGAAGAAGAGTTGCCTTGGGCCATACATTAAATACATGAACACCAATGAAACCTGATAAGCAAAAAAAGGTTTTAAGTAAATTTATGATTTTGTATTGGGCTGCACTGATAGCCATACTGGGCTGTATGCAGCCCGTGGGCCATGGGTTGGACACCCCTTCAGAGAATACATTTTCTTGCCGTTGTTAGCTTTGAGAGTCAGCCGGCATTCCTTGGTTCCTGGGTCCACTTTACTTCAATCATTGCTTCTCTGGTTCTGATTCTCCTGATTCTCTGATGTGAGGCCCCTTGTGATTACAATGAAGTCACTTGGATAACACAAGATATTCTCACATTTTAAGATCTTTAATCACATCTCCAAAGCTCTTTTTGTAATGTAAAGTAACACCTTCATGGTGACCTTGGACATTTTTGGGAGGCTATTATTTTAACTACAACAATAGCATAGGAAGACGAAAAGAGCTATTAAACATGTTTAATTTTTCAGGAATTAGATGGGATGGCAGAAAATAGACCAAGGTCAGGCATTGAAGAAACATGACACTAACTTTCAACAGAAATAATTAATTCCATTTGGACTCATTGAGGGTAAAGCCAAAGAGTAGTGTGAATTATAGAGTTTTGTTTGTAAAAGTGGTATATTGGCATTGAGTACCAAAGAATAACTAGAACTAAGTTCACTGAAAATGATCCTAGTAGACACTGTAAAAAAATTTGCTTCAGGGAACAAATAAGAGTAGTTTGAAATTAGCATATGGAGTCTTCATGAAATAATACTAGTTCATTGTATTTAATGGCAATATAAAGATCACAGAGAAGTTTCCTGGATATATTTTTTAAATATTCTATAAATGCATTCATGGAGAATGCATTTGGAACTCTGTAGAACTGAGAAAGCACTGAGGCCCAGAGATGCTTAATAACTAGCTCAGGGTTGGCTACAGGCTGGAATGCTAGCTGAGGGTCTGACTGGCAAAGGTCAAATCTGCAAACTCTAATGTCTGAAGGTACCTCAAATCCATTTGATCACCAAAGTACCTGAATAACTAATCCCCTTTCAAGTCTTGTTTACACTATGATTTCCCTTTGACGTTCTGAACAATTGTACCCTAGAACTATAGAAAAGTCCTATAAATTAACAAATAACTTCCCCTTTTTTATTTCTAAGATTTCTATCATTGTTAATACAATTCATCACATCACAAAGGTTCATATTTATTCCACTTTTTATCTTAACCTCTGTCACAACCACCAGCAAAACTAACTGTTATCTTTAATTTTCTCTGCTACTTCCAATGAAAGGCCATGCATTTTTATCACTCTTGAGGATGACCTACCTTCAGTTGCTCTCAGGAATTATTAATCTCTGTTAAATAACAAACTACTTCTGATATGAGAAGCAGCAACCCTACAAAGTACACCTGCAAATAAGAGCATCTGACCTGGTGACTGTCAATTTGGAGCTCACAGTAGATATGCCATGTCTCCCAGTTAGGTCACCTGCAGGGCTCCTAAATCCAGCCCCCTTGGAGGATAGATGCCTGTGTTCTTTCTCCATCAAATGCATTTTGTGTTTACCAGAAAGCTAAACTTTGCAGTCAGACCAATACAGGCACACTCTTAAAATTTGGTGCAAAATCTATCTTCAGTTTCAAATGGTCTGGAGAATAACAACATAACTTTTGAACTACCCCCAAAGGATTCCAAAGTGAAATTCCATCATTCCAGATTTATTCGCTAAACACAGGCTGTTACCATCCAGCTGTTTTCCTGGGGTGAAACAAAATCTGGACTTTATGTAAAGGTAAAAGGTACTGTTTATTTAAAGAAATGTAGGGAACAACAAAAATGTACCGATGACTCCCTAGGCTCTCTAGTTTTATGGAGCTCATGATTCAAATTTGTGCATCAGCAAAATAAATCACATTATGTTATAGGTCATCAGTTTCATTCTCACACAGTCCACCTGTGCTGTTTCCCAGCACCTTCTAAATTGATTTACTTAGCTAAAGTCATATGTTTCCATTAGCAGGACCACAAATAACTTACAGGTGAATTGAATAGCATACAGAAAACTTTAGCCTCTGTGTGAATTACCAAAAGATCTTCCTGCTGTAAGTAGCCAACAAGGGAGGTTCCTTATGTACCCAGCATCAGTCCACGACTCACCCTCCATTCTTTCCACAGGCCTTGAGCTCTCATCTTCTAAAATACATCATAGGCAGCTGTTACATCTTTGAAACATTATTATTTTTCCTTAATAAATTCCTTCGTGTACGTTGTTGTCCGTCGGATGAGGTTTACGAGGAGGGGAAAACCAATGGAAGAAAACAGCATGCGCTCTGTCATTGCATAAGACTTTATGACAAGGACTTTTGTCATATTTTGTATGAAGAACTTGTCACGTGGATCCCAGTTCATAGTATTGATCTTTATTTTCCAAATTGAATTTGCTCATCTGCTCTTTCCTTTATGGGTAACACTACCTATGGAATCACGCTCACACCGCTTTAAGAGTGTATGTTTGAATTCTGTTTCTCTCTCCCTCTCTTTTTCTGAGCACTCTACACTGGAATTAATAATATAATGTATGTGTGATAAAATAACCTATTTTACAGGTTCTTTTTACTTTGTGGTAACTCAGACTTAAAGGAAATACTTTGACTTTTAATTATTTTCTTTTCTTTCATTTTGCAAACTCTCATTTTACTGCTTTTTGCCCAAAAGCAATTAAAAAACAACACCACCATTTGGTTTCTTGATCGCTTAAAAAAACTTGTAGTCTGAGATCCTCCTTCCCTCCCAGCCCCCACACCCAAAGCCAGTAGCCCAGAGCCCAGTTCCAAGCTGAACGTTCTTTGAGTTAATGCTTACATCCCCACCATCCTGTATGCTCCTAACGCTATTGTCTGCTCTTATTGGTGTTGACAGGGCTGTCCCTGGGATAAAGCCTATCGAAGCAATTGCTTGGCCTAAAGCGCTAGGTAGTTTTACACATTTGTCACCAGGCTGCGGATCAGGGAGTTGCAGTGAGGGTGGGCAGGCAGGGTAAAGGGATAGTGGGGGGAAAGTTTGGATAGAGAATACTACAAAGAACCAGAGCTCACACTGTTTAACAATTTATCAGCCTCCCTTTCTGCTCCATATCCCACCCCTTCATCTCCCCACCTTCCTGCAAAAAATAATCAACAATAGTATTCCATCCATGTATGCATACATCCTCTGTGTCAATTTTTGTTTCAAGGAATAGTCATAATTCTGGCTATTTTCAGCTAAAGTAAAATTTACTGAGTTACTATGGTACCTCAGAACTCTAATGAGAGTTAATGTAGAAAAATGACAAGATCTAGGAATTCCTGAGGGCTGGGCAGTAGGAACCACATCAAAGGCGATGCTGTAGAATCTGTCCATCCATATGCTGACACAACTGAGATACACATGAAGGCACCTATGGATGTAAAACCCTGGGGAAGGAGTGAGATTTCAGTGACCACAACTATGGTCAGTCCAAACTGAGTCTTTGTATGAATTATAACATCTCATCTGGGGAGAGGCAGCTGTATAAGTACCAGGCTTGGCAAGCAGACCCCGGCCAATTTTCAGTCCCCATTGACTTTCTTGACTTATTGCCTGTGTGAATAGGGCAAACCTGAATAATTCTTCCCATGGCTTTGCAATTGGGCTGGTGCCAGACTGAAAGGGGAAAAGGAGGGGAAGAGGGCCCGATTCATTTTATATTCTTAGTGGGAGGCAGGCACCCCATTCAGTGAGTGGGGAATTCCCCAAAAGGGAAAATATAGAAAGCAATTTAAAGGCAAAAACCATATGATCTTACTTATAAGAGGAATATAATGAACAAAATAAACTAACAAGCAAAAAGGAACCAGAGACACGGACACAGGGAACAGGCTGACAACTGCCAGAGGGGTGGGAAGGGTGATAATGGTGGTGAGAAGGGGAAGGAAATAGAAAGAACATGCGCGAATGACCCACGGAGGTGGACAACAGTGTGAATTGACTGTGGGAGCAGGGGGTGGGCTGGGCGGAGGACAGCAAAGGGCAAAAAAGATCTACCCAGCTTATTACTGGTATGGGCTCCAAGGTTTCTAAGTTCAACTTCCGTATACTTTAACAAGACCTCATAGAAATGATATTAAAGGAAAAATATCAATTGTCAGTATTAGACAACTAGGAAGTCATTTTGCCTTTATTTATTATAGTATTTTTAGGGAGAGAGAATTATATGAATTACAGAGTTTAGCAATTGAGATGTTTGATAATACAAATGTTTAGGTCAAAGTTTGATTTTGTTTAAATTACCTGCATGCATGTCTTAATTAGTAATCATATGTTCTTGGTAGATGTGAAATAAAGTAGTATAATACCTTTAAAATTTTATTTTGTGTGTTTGTAATGATCCTGTAGTTTTCTGATTAAATACAGATTAAGTATATAATTTTAATTTCTGTTTTCTCCAAAAACCTTATTAGAGTAAAAGTGATAAAAAATGGTAAACACACACACACACACACACACACACACACACACAATAGAAAAAGAATGCAAGGGAAGACAATAATACACTTAAATGGTAATGATTTGCAGTAAATGGAAAATGAACATAGAAGTTAGTGGAGCTGAGAAAGCTCAGTCGAAGTGCTGGCTGGAGAGGAAGGTAACAAGAACAGTGTTTAATTCTCTCTCCAAAACCCTGGACATTATCACATGAAGCAGAAGGTGGGAAGCTGCAACCAGGAAGGTGACAGGAAGCTTCCCGAGAGAAAGCTAAGTAAGATCTTCTCCCCTGGTGTGTACAGTCAACAGACTCACCCACCCCAAGTCTGGCAGGAGACTGCAGGTTTATTCTGAAGCAGAACAAACAACCCTGGGCTCACAGACAATCGAAGGAGCAGAAGGCAGAGGATTAAGTAAAAGTTCACACATTCAACTGTGCAGCCATAGCCCCTGCTATTGCTCAACATATGTTGCCAGCAGGAGATGAGATGGTTCTTTTTTGAGGAAAATGGAAAGTCTTAGGGTGACATTGCCATTAGGAAATGAAAAGATTCCCAATAAATCACTCGTAAGAGGAAGCACCTCAGCTTGAAGGCTCCATCTCCTCACACAATACTTCCATTTGGGTTTCTAAGGCCTTAATCATTATAAATGAACAGAAAATAAAAATCCCTAACCATTGAAGGAAGTTCCACCAAGAAATAAATACAATATAAATACAAAAAAGAGAAAAAAGAGGAACTCAGAAAATGGGGAATACGGAGTCAAAAAAACAACCCTGTGATTTTAACTATAACTTATGTCCCCAGATAAATGAGAAGTCATTGAATCCAATAGAATATTATAAAAATGGAACTGTGGTTACCCAGAAAGGGCTGTTGAAAACTAGAACATGAAAATAGAATGAAAGGTTCATCTAAGAGCTAGATAATAAAACCAAGTTATTTTCATGGAAAGTAGAACAAAATAAAATGGAAATTATAATGGCTATAAAAATAATATTAATAGATCAGTTCAAGAGCTCCAAAGGCTGACCCAAAAGAGATACAAAAAAAAAAAGAGAACAGGAGGGAGGAAATCAGTAAATAAAATACACAGGAAAAGTTCCAAAACTAAAGCATCTAAGTTTCCAAATAAAAAAGGCTTAAAAATTCTAACAGAATTGTTACCTAAAAATGATCATGCTAAGGCCCATCACTGTGAGATTTCAAAATATTGGCAATAATGAGCAGTTAAAAATTTTCAAAAACCAAAATTAAAAAGTTAACATATGAAAGAAAAGAATTTAGAATCAAATTGGATTTCTTAAGAGAAACACTCAAAACAAAAAGAAAATATTCAAAGCAAAAAGAAATGGGGACAAAATTCTAGGCTCTCCAAAACCAAAGAGAAACATTATAAAAAGGAATCTAGAAATAATAGAGACATATAACTCTCATGAACATAGATGTAAAAATCCTAAACAAAATATTAACAAATCAAATCGAACAATACATACAAAGAATTATACAATCAAGTGGTGTTTTCCCCAGATATGCAAGGCTGCTTCAACATTTGGAAACCAATTAATGCAAACAATCACATCAATAAACTGAAGAAAAAAATTATATGATCGTATCAATAGATTACAGAAAATGAATTTGACAATATCTAACACCGATTTATGATTAAGGAAAAAAACATTTTCAGCAATCTGGAAACAGAGGGTAACTCTTCAACTTGATATAGAACATTTACAAAACATCTACAGCTAACACTATATTTAATGGTGAGAAACTAGATGTTCTCCCTTTAATATTGAAGACAGGGCATGTACGCCCCTTGTACCACTTTTCTTCTACATCATAGTAGAAGTTATAGCTTGTGCAATGAGATGAGGAAACAAACAGTATACAGATTGGGAAACAAAAAAACTAAGACTGTTTGTCCATAGATGACACAATTATCTCCGTAAAACATCCCCAAAAGTTAACTACAACAACAGTACCGACAATACCAAATGCTGATGAGAATGTGAAGCATTAGGAACTCTTTATCATTACCAGTGGGAATGCAAAGTGGTATAGCCTTATTGGAAGACAGTTTGGCAGTTTATTTCTTAAAAAAAAAAAGATTTTATTTATTTATTTTTAGAGGCAGGGGAAGGGAGGGAGAAAGAGTGAGAAACATTAATGTGTGGTTGCCTCTTGAGTGCCCCCTACTGGGGACCTGGTGCGCAACCCAGGCATGTGCTCTGACTGGGAATCAAACTGGAGACTCTTTGGTTTGTAGGCTGGCACTCAATTCACTGAGCCACACCAGCCAGGGTCAGTTTGGCAGTTTCTTACAAAGTTAAATTTTGTCTTGCCATGTGATCCAGCAATTTGCTGCTAGGTATTTACCAAAATGATTTGAAAACTTTTGTCCTTACAAAAACCTGCATAGAATGTTTATAAAATGCACATTCATAACTGACAAAATACTGGAAGCAGTCAAGACATCCTTCAAAAACTAAATGGATAAAGTGCATCTGTACAATAGAATATTATTCATTAATAAAAAGAAATGAGCTGTCAAGCTATAAAACACATGGGGAAACTTAAATGCATATGGCTTAGTGAAAGAAGTCAGTATGGAAAGGCTACACACTGTATGGTTATAACTATATGAAATTCTGGAAAAGGTAAAACTATAGTAACAGCTAAAAGATCAGTATTTGCTAATTTGAGGGAGTAGAGGAAGGAGATATGTATATATATATATATATATATATATATATATATATATATTTTAATTCTGGATCCTAATGATTGGCAGTTCTCCCATGTACAGAATGAACTTACCCTTTCCCAAGACCCCGAAAGTCTTATCTTGTTATGAGGTCAGGTTCAGGTTCTAGTCTAAAATATTTCATCATCTAGATTTGTTTGAAGTGAAATGGGGTAGAAGGAAGCTTCTCAGGGGAAGTTCTTCAGTCACAGGTGTTCTAATATGATTTCTCTTGATTTGAAAACTGGTGAACCAAGGGAAAAGTTATTTGCACCCCTCCCCTCAACTTCACCCACCCTTTCTACCTATATACCCTGTTATTGGATCATCATAATTTAAAAACTGAGCAAAAGGGAGGCCCATAATAGATACTGGTCGAAAGCAACTGTGAAATCCAACCGGGCACCCATTTCCAAACTTTGATTAGGGCTCAATTCTCCTTTCCACAGGTGGCTCTCCACAGCTCTTGGTAAGCCATCTTCCTTTTCTTTACAAATGGCTTGTGTTTGCCGCTGAGTAATTTTCTCAGTGTAATTCCTGTTCATGAAGCTCAAGGACCCAGAGACCTCTTTTCAATATAAATGATTTCTGTCCTATTCAGTCAAAGCTGCAAGTGCTTCCACGGTTTTAATTCTCTTAAAATCTTTCTGGCTTTCTTATAAATCCTATTCCAGTTGATAGCATTAGACAAAGCCACACTCACAGATCTCTTTGAGACAATCTTCACTCTATTTTGGGCTGAGCATGGGCATCTTTTGAGAAGGCCTTTCAGATTCTTAAAACCTTTTTGTAGCTGAGGAGGTATCTAAGATATAATCTTAAATCTCTCTGAGGTCACTACCTCTTATACCTTATTTTAATCTGACTATCTAATCAACATTGCTCTTTTCCTTTTTCTCATCACATAGTTAATCATAGGACTTAATATTTCTTGATATTTTCTAGTTTATTTTTGAATTTGACTTTGATCTGATCCTGCTTGTTAAAGTGTAAGATCCACAGGGTTGGGAATGTCTTGTTTTCTACTGTGCCCTCAGGGCCTTACCCAGTGTGTAACATAGCAGGCCATGAGTGAACCCAGAAGTGAGCATCACTACCAACAGTGGCATTAGTATTACCTTTACTATGGTTATTGATTTAATAACAATTACAATTGCAATTGCAATGAAACTCATTAAGGAACAGAGCCACGTTGTTTCCATCAGAGAGAGTCCTGGCTTCATTAAAGGCCCCTTGTGGATGCACCAAAGTGGGGAGCATGGGGATACATTTCAAAAGGTGCCATCAAGCTCTTCCTTGGCTTACAATTGTATGCAACTTCCACACCAGTGGAATTATCAGTACTCATTCCCAGTTTCTAAATTTCTGTCCAGCACTTACAGGAAGCACTCAATGTAGTGTGACTTTTACTATTGTTAAGAGAAGGAAGGGGCCTCTATCTGGAATATATCCTTACATTTCATTCATCATTCTTATTTCAGCAATGAAGAATTTGAGCATAAAATGTATCTTTATAATAGATTTTTCATTAATAGATACATTAATGTGCTTGTATTTATTTAAATGGAGAGTTTCATCATGAAATATTCAATTATAAGAATAACAAGAATAACTAATAAAGAAGTATTATCATTGGCACCATTTTACCTCTTATTAAAATAAACACTAAATTATCTAATGGAAATGTATAGACCAGTTGCTGTTAAACTATCTAGGTTAAACTAGATTGACAAAATTGAGATAGTTCCATTGTTCTTCAAGTACTCTCAGACAGAGTCATGCATTCTTGTAAATTGAAGGAATATGCTAATATGCTGTGATTATTTCCCAGTTTTGTCTTTTCTTCTGTCTTTGTGAAGTTTACATGCATGGCCATATATTCATTTTCAGGGGCAGCTTTAGCCCAGGATATTCTCACACTAATTCCCTGCACTTTCTATGACATTCAAACCGCATGACAACTCAGCAAGGAGGATATTACAGCAAGGTTAGCCAAGCTTTTTTTGTGAAGGGCCAGAGATTGAATACCTTAGGCTTCTTTACCATAACTTTCTACCGGTAGCATGGAAAGCAGACCATATGTCAACAAATGAGCTGGCTGTGTTCTAATAAAACTTTATTTGTGGATCACAAAATTTTAATTTCATACAATGTTTACCTATTAAAAACATTGTTCTTCCTCTGATTTAAGCTTAAAAATATAAAAACATTAGCTTGCAAGTCATAGCAAAACAGCTGGCAAACCAGATTTGGCCCACAGGCCACAGTTTGCTGATCCCTGTAATACACAGATGGGCAAACTTCGGGGAGGTCACCAAACTTTCCTGAAATGATACTACCAGTTAGTGAGGGGGCCCAGACTCACAAGTAAAAACCTCTGATTCTTAACCCATGTGGTATTGGGCAGGCCAAAAAGTCCATATGATTTTCTTTAGTAAAATAAAAGACACATTTTTTCATTTCACCAATAACTTTATTGATGTGGATATTTTAAGTATGTCAGCTATCTCCTGGGTGGTATAACATTAATTGTTCTCAAGTAATGTCTTCGTTTGATCCCTGGGCCTTTCCAAACTTCAACTGGTCCACCCCACCGTGGAGCATCATCCAGCGAGAAGTCTCCAGCACAAAACTTCACAAACCACTTCTGACATGTTCCATCAGTCACAGCATCTTCTCCATACACTGCACCAATCTTTCTTTTTTTTTTTTGCATTTCAGTTGCATTTTTACCTTTCTTGACATAATAAAGCATAATATGCCAAAATATTGTTTTTTTCTTCCATCTTCAATATTAAAATGACTATACAAAAATTTGCCAATTTTGATGTTTCTTTAAACGTATACTGATATGACAGCTGTCACAATACAGTCTAACAAAATTGTTTTGAATGAAGTGAAAGACAACTAAGTGCTACTAGAGGCGTCCTAAAGAAACAAAAAAAACAAAATTTTTGGCCAACTCAATATATTGCCTCTTGAACAGTAATCTTAACTCTTATTGTGAATCTTAAAACTAGTTTAATGAATCTGGGAATTCAAATTACTGTTGGTTAGCCTGGAAACCTAATCACTACTTATGTCATTAATTATATGGCAGGGATATTCCCATTTCTAAGTCACATCATTAGTCTGGGATTATTTTTCATTCAGAGGACTACCTATATGTACATATATGCTTACATATGAAAATAACTATTTATTCTATAAGCATTTAAACAATAGTGTTATTATTTGTATATGATGATTGATTTATACCAATGAGCAAACAGATGTTAATCAGTGCCCCTTGTGATCTATCCGTAGGGCCAACAGTTGCAGTACTCCCATCCCCCACCTCCACTCCTGGTTGGGCATCCATAGAGGTTATCTACCCAGCCAGAAAGGAGACCACAGATTTCTCCTGAGTAATAGAGGATGATCATAATATTTGCACAGAGCTCTGCTCCATCTCATGATAGTGTAACTATAACTATATAGTTGACTGAGCATCTGGGACAGTGCAAGATACAGAATGATTTTCCCAACCCAAAGAAAAACAATGTGTTTTTACAAATACTTATATTTATGCCTTCTTTCCCCCAAGGCTTTACTCCCAAAATCTTTTTTCTCTTGGGGAGATTTGGGTCTAGTTCTGTTTGTTGAAAGCCTACTCATTATCTTGAACTCTAAAACTCAAACCTTTTGTATTTTAATTCAAAGGGGAGCATTGTTCCAAATCATCCATTATTCTCAACATGGGCGAAATAATACAGGCTGTCAAGGGCCCCCAAACACAGGTAATTTATTGCTCAGAAATGTTGGATTGAATGTGTTCCTCAGAAAAGTATTCTTCAAAACCAAATATCAGGCACCACTGTGTAGGAATCCGACTGTAAATGATTAAAACACGATGGATCACTGGTCAGTTGTTTGGTCTGTCTAGAATCATTATGCTTGGAAGAGAAGTTAAGAAGCTCGGAAAGGAAACCCTTTGAGGTCTGTTCTCTATAAAGAAAGAGGACTAAAAAGAAAGCCCAGTCCTCCTCCCCCAACATCATAGACCCAGTACATGCATGCACACAGACACAAACACACACAGCCGTACATCGCTGAAATAGCCCAGGGCTAAGGGTTAAGTATTACAAGGGAAAGGTTTAAAAATGCAAGTTTGGGCAATGATTTAAAAACAGAGAAAAAAAGAAGTCAAAGCAAACGAGCATTATTTAACCCTATAAATTTCCTATCCTATGGTATACATAAAGATGTAGGTAAGAGGCATTTGTTTGCTCACTGTTATGGCTACAAGCCTAGTAAAATAAATTTATTCAGGCATGCCAGTGTGTCTGCAAAGACTTTCCTTTCACCTTTTATGGAAGTCCTGAACAAAGGAGAGTATCTTTGCTTCTGCCAGGGAGGCGCTTTCAATCAGACTGATGAATAAAAAGCACAGCTGTCAAGAATGATCCATGGCAGCATAAAGTTTAGATGTCCAAGTGCCCATTATTCTATTAAAAATGTGTCATTAATGTTGGCCTGGGCTAATAGAGCAGGGCTATGCAACACACAAAATTGCTCTTCAGTTTTAAAATACCAATTCCAGGAAGAATTATATAGAATAAAATGCACAACCTCAGCATCACAAAACAGACACTCTTCAGTGAGTCAAGGGTTTGGTTTTGCAGCCAGCAAAGGTAGGTTTATCCTTTTACGTATTTGGTAAGTCTGCGGTTATGCCTGTTTTCTGAGAACTTTGATTGACAAATGATTATTCTGGGACATTTACTGCTTTTATCTGAATTAAGCAAGGCTAAATTATTTCATTCAAAAAAAGCCATTTTTAATTTTCTGAAATTTTACTGACAACTTAGGAAGCTTCGGGAAGCCTAGAAAGCATCTGCTTTACCCCCTCATTTTACAAATGAAAACACTTAGGGTAGAATTTGAAACTCTCCCAAACCACATGTCTAGAAATGGCAAAGAGGCTCTGACTGCTCCCCACAGGGGCCTCTCTGTGGGCTGTATGCCCTCCCAAAATGGTGGCTGACTTCCTCTGGGAGAGTCACTTCAAGATAGCAAGGCAAAGGCTACGCTGTCTTTAATGACCTAGACTTGGAAACCACACACTATCATTTCCTCCCTATTCTATGGCTCATACAAGTTGGCCCTACTCAGTGTAGAAGGGCACGCCAAAAGGGTGTAAAAAAATAAAGGCAAGGATCACAGAAGGGCATCTTGGAAAGGGGCCCCACAACTGTCTTCACTGAAACTTATGCTGTGTCTACACTGGGGATATTTTGTTGATTTTGCAGAATGGGCTGATTAATACAAACCACCCAATTGTTAAGCATACTGTTTTTCATTATTATTGTGTACGTAGTAATAGTGTCTAATAATGATAGCCATATACAACTCACAAGTGTTTGCATAGGCATTATCTCACATAATCACAAATTTAATTGAAAATACTTATTTTAAGTGGCTCTAGCTTTAGAGTTTTAAAGATAGTAAAGAAAATTCATTTAATACCTTACCCACCTTTCCCTAATGTTTACATCTTATATAATTATAGTGCAGATGTCAAGCCTTGGCTGGTGTGGCTCAGTGGATTGATTGCTGGCCTGCGAACCAAAGGATTGCTGGTTCGATTCCCAGTCAGGGCACATGCCTGGGTTGTGGGCCAGGTCCCCAGTAGGAGGTGCTGAAGAGGCAACCACACACTGATGTTTCTCTCCCTCTCTTTCTCCTTCCCTTTCCCTCTCTCTAAAAATAAATAAATAAAATCTTAAATATATATATATATAGTACAGGTGTCAAGACTTAGACATTCACATTTGGTTCAATGCAGTTAGCTCCAGTCTTCATTCAAATTCCCTACTATTTCCACTAATGTCCTTTTTCTGTTCTAGAATCCAATTCGGGATACCGCATTGCATTTAGTTCCTCTCTCCTTGGTTTCCTCTGCTCTGAGACCATAGCTCAGTATTTCCTTGTGCCTCATGATCTTGACACTAAAGACTACTGGTCAGTTATTTTCTAAAATGCCCCCCAATTTCTGTTTGTCTGATGTTTTCTCATTATTAGACGGAGGTAATGGGTTGTGGAAACAACATGGGAGAGGTGATGCTCTCGTGTCTTGGTATCAATATGCCTTATTATTGCTGGTGATGTCGACCATGATTTCTAGGTTAACATTTTCTCTAGATGCTTTCTCCACCGTAAAGTTACTATTTATTTCTTTCCAAATTCTATTTTTAGAAGTGTTTTACCAGTTCAACCCTATTCCAATGAGAAGTAAATTCCCTTAAAAAGACTTCCAAAAATTTTGCACACATTAAGCTAAAACTATCATGGTAATTAAAAAAAAAAACACAACAATTTGGGTGAGATACTTTGAGGCTATGCAAATATCCAGTTTCTCCTTAAAGGTTTATCCTTTAACAACTGTCAGTGAAGCTTGCTGTAGTATTATAATAGTGATGTTGTATCCTTAGTTCTTCTACATTTATTAACTGGATTTTTTTTGTTAGGAAGATTTCTCCCTTCTCCATTTAATTACCTATCCAATCATACAGTTATATAAACATGGGTTCATGGGTATTTATTTTATATTTTGGGTCATAATCTCATACTATTACTAGTTATTTTAATGTTCAAATTGTTCCAGGTTTAACTATTAAAAGCTTTTATGTTGCTGCCTGTGTCTTTTTGGCATGACCCCCACCACCCCAATTATGTGCTTTCTTACTTTTTAACCTCACAAAATATTCTAGGCTTGTTTTGAATTTTCCCTGGCTCAGCCCTAGTGTAAATAGAGGGTCTGGCCAGATGGTTGGGGGATGGGGAGACACTCTGATCTGGCAAGAGAGGCTGCCCCGCCCACCTCACCCCTCAGAAGGGAGGGGCTGGAGGAAACCCTAAGGAAGCAGATTAAAGTAGCCCCTATGGAAAGAGCCTGCCTTTCCAAAGAAGGGAGGGGCTTCCGAGAGAGTCTGGGGAGTGCCCACGGCAGTCCTGGATGGAGACTGGAGCTGGGGAGTGTTTCCGTTGCTCAGAGGCAATAGCAAACAACTAAGGCAGCTTGTGAATAGAGCCGCCAGACTGTGGGGGCTAGAAAAGGTCACAACAAGAGTGTAACAAGATAACGCCTCACCTTAGGCAGAGATGTGGTCCCCCTGCAAGGCTAAAACACCCTCCCACTTGCTTGTGGATAATGGCAGCCAGAGGAAGGACTGAGGCACAGTGCAAGCTGACACTCATGGTATACATTAGTCCAGAACTGGACACTCCCTTCTGGACACAGAATTTGGACACTCCTACAGTGCATATGATTTTGAGAGAATTATTAAAAATGGTGGGTGTGCAGAAGCTTTCTTTTTCACCCCTCGGTCCCATCAAAGTCGTGTGCAGAGCATTGGAGGGATCTGATGGATGCACACAACTCTGGAGCTCTGTTTTCCTCACCCCTGCTTGCATGGTTGGAAGCCAGCTCGTGGAGATTGAGTCCCACTCATGGGATGTGAACTCCACCAGCGGTGGGCCCGTGCGATGCGCCCTGCCCATGGCTCTTGCCCTGCTCAAGGGGTCTGGAACAAGTTAGTGTGTCATGCGCACCTCGCCAGAGGGTGGGCATGTGGAATGCAGCCCTGTGTGGCGAAGCACGGGTCCTGGACTGCTCCCATTCTCTTGCCCTGAGAGCAGCACACAGATGCTTGTGCCTGGAATGCTTCTTGGCCCCAAGGGTGCAAGCAGCCCTGGACACCAGGGCCCAGTGGACTGAGCCTTTCATACAACTGGCTGCAGTGATCTGGCAGTGCACCCCTGCCCCAGGAGAGAGAGAAAGCTGCAGCAAGACAACCCAGATGCTGGCTACTCAAGTGTGCACTCCAGAGAGAAAGTCAGCCTGGAGCTGGGGAGATGGAGACCCATTCATGTGGCAGCTTAGGACTGAAAAAGGGCAGATAAGAATAAAGGGGGTCAGGGGGTCTCTGGACATGGATTTGGATTTCAGTCATTTTGGAAACAAGAAGATTTCTGTGTTTTGCAGAAGAGAATGGCTTGGAGCAGGGGAGCCCCCAGGTCCCCCAAATGGGCACCCCATTAATAAAAGCATTTCTCCTTTCCCTAACAATCTCTGTTTTATGGTTGTGTATGGCAGCAAGGGGCCAAATTCCATTTAGCCCTGTACCACTAGAATCATCTCCCCCCTCCCACCCTGAAGGAGTCCTGGTTGTTTTTATGGGAGAACAGTTAGAAACCAAGTCCTAAATGATGGTTGCGCTCCTTGGTTCTGGGATGTCACTGCTTCTAGACCTTCTCTGCAGGCAGAACTAGAAAATACAAGTAGGTTTATTGAACAAGGTACAGCTTTTATTTTTGAGTGTCATCTGTGTGTCAGGCACCATACAAGTCATTTTACATTCCTCACTTCATCCTGTCCTTACAACAACTCCATAAGGCAGGTTAAATTCTGAGACTTGTAAACTGACATGTGCTCTAAGACTAAGCATAGCACATAGCATCAGTCACCATCCAGTCTCCAGAGGTGAGAGCTATGGCATGGCATGGCTGTACTGCCTAGAAAATCAACAGTCTCGAGACAAGGGAATGTTTTCAAAATAACCACCAGCACTTGAAAATCCACACTGGATCCTCCAACTCTAAGTTTATTTACATTTAAAAATGTGATTTTTACCTCCCCCATTATTGCAATTTTTAGACTATAGAGTTCAAAATTATATAGTCTTTTTTTCCTCTACAATCAACCTTAAGTGAAAAGAATTTCCAAAAGAAATTTCTTTTATTTTTTCAGAAGGCCAGACAATAGCTATCTAAAGGGAAATTTACAAAGCAAGTTAGAACCTCATGTACACACACGGGCAACAACTGGAAAAAGGAGGAAGTCTTCATGGTGAGAAGAAATTAGTTTGTTCGAGACTGTTTCTTCTTCATAAAGAAAGATTCAGGAAGAGAATAGGACCCACTTATAAGATTGATTTGCCTGAATAGGTGAGAAAAGTTCATATGTGTGTATTTTGGAGGCAATTTATAGGCTTTCTGTTTCATTTTCTTTTGCTTTCTATTTTCAAAAAGCACAATATTTTGCAGAGGCCCATTCTACTTACCTTTCATGTGGTTTAAAAATCTAACCTAGACATATGTTGTTAATATTTTTATATGCCAGGAGCCTAGAGGATAGGAACAATTTTAAAATTAACTTTTTAATTTTGGTTTCCTTCACAATGCTTCTTTACCCAGCCTGAAGAATTTTGCAATGCCAACAACTATGAATCTCTCCAGATTCAAACAAATGACTTGGTGACATAGAGCAAATAACTGGCTATAAACAGAATGATGAGGAACAGAAAGGTAGCCCCACTTATCAACACAAATTTTCACCTTTACTCTGATATTGAAAAGGCTGATTATATATAAGATGATTGAAATAAATAAAGAGAAGTAACTTGAAAATAGTACAAAATAAAAGTGCAATATGTCTAGTATAGTAAAGATGTGTTTCCTTCAAAACAAACAAACAAACAAAACTTAAGCTTTCGAGAAAAGTCAGCATGTCATCCCCAATGGAAAGGTAGATTCATCATTATAATAGCTCAATAAATAAATTTAAATTGACTTATAATGAGTCAATTTTTTAAGAATGTTAACTTCTGCAGTCTGAAAAAAGGTTAACCTTTTCTTCTCTCATTTGGGCAGTATCTTCAGATGACTGTTAAAAGGGTCTTTTTTTTCTTTCTTTTTCATTCAACTACTGGAGAGTAACTAGAAACAAATCTGTTGCTTCAAATAAATATTCAGCCCATATGTTATCTTTCATGGTAACTGATGGAAGTGTGAAATCCTCCTTAGTAAATTCTGCTTGCAGTCTGTCTTTCTCTCCCCTCCCCCACCACCATATGTAACACATTCTGGGAGTGGGAGAATAGTTTTTTCATTGTTTGACTTTGTTGCTTGCATTTTCTCTTGAGTAACACAGAATTTTTAAAGGGAATCAGGAATACTATTAATAGTACAAAGAGTGATGGGCAATGGAACGAAAAAAGAAAAATACAGATGAACATCAAGCATACTCTTCAAATCTCTGTGTGGTGGGAGACAGAAGAATTATAATAAACTTTGGAAACACAGAGGACTGGGTTTGTTCCCAGAATAACATCTCCCTAGTAGATCTGGGCATGCTTCTTTTTTTTAATATTTTATTTATTTATTTTTAGAGAGAGGGGAAGGAAAGGGGAGAGAGAGAAACGTCATTGTGTGGTTTCCTCTCACATAGCCCCAACTGGGAACCTGGCCTGTAACCCAGGCATGTGCCCTGACTGGGAATCAAACCAGTGACCGTTTGATTCAAAGGCCTGCACTCAGTCCACTGAGCTATACCAGCCAGGGCCTGGGATGCTTCTTAATCTTAATTTTCCCATCTGGAGAATGGTGGTACCCAATACCTACCTCGCAGTGTTGCTGTAAGATTTTAAAGGGGTAATCCAAGAAAAGTGATTGGAATACTATAGGTATTTAATAAATATTAGTGTGTTTCCTACCTTCCCTACATCTCACTGATATTCTTATAATCAGTTATGAAAATTGTTTATCATGTTTAATGATTTATGAGCATTCAGCCAAGATCATGAATGTGATCAAGTACATGTTTTCTGAAAAAAATATTTACCAGCACCTTTCTTCTACACCAGAAAGACAGTCTAAGTTGACTTCTCCTATAAACTAGAAGACTTGGGAGTTAGAATACAGACCGATACTTTAGGAGAATTTAACTCCAGGCCAGCTACTTCATGCTGGAAAAACAGTCTTTGATGTTTGAATGGGTCTGAGTGTTCCTGGGAGCCAAATGTGTGGGGTAGGACCCCTTGTGAATTGAAACATCAAAAAAGATTTGCATTAATTCCCTGCAAACCAAACATATAGAGTTTCCTGCGCTTCTAATTGAAATGTAATAACTGTTTACAGATTTGACTGCACTATCACCACAAAGTAATTGCCTTTCCACACCAAGCAAGTGGGAGATGAAGCAAATGTGCCTAGAAGGGTATGGGAGTTCAATAAAATGTTTCTAAAAATACTGTTATGAATGGTGTCTTTCCCGGCTCATAGCTCAGTCAGAGCTCGACCTCCCAGAGTCAAGTTACTGCTGGCCTTGGATGTCAGAATAAACCTTTATTACTTTAGCTTGGGCTTGTTAAAACAGGAAACTGCATTATCTCAAAAAGCTGCATTTAGAAAGTTATTTATTGTTGGTTTTTCATATGCTCTGCATAGTATTGGGTTCAAAAAAATCAAAGGCATCTGGACTTTCCTATGCACAATAAATGTGTCAGCATCTCTGCAGAGTGCAGAAAGAAAGAACACAAAGAAAAGTGGCAAACTAGAAAAGTCCTAATGAATCCCAATGCAATTCATTCATTGTGAAAATATTCAAGAATCATTTATAATGGAATAATAAACAACCTTGCTCAACGCAACTGAAAAAATCATGTAGCAAAAATAAAACAGTGTTTGGGAAAAGATTTACTCAACACAGTGAGAGAAAAAGTGGCCTTCCTCCACCCGCAATCCCAAAGGCTTTAGAATATCTTTGTAAGTGGCAAAAGAATCAGGGAAAAGGGGAGATTTCTGCCTTTTGGGACTGTTAGAAAAATAATACTCCATTACAGAAGGAATCTATCTTCTTTGAGAGCTTATATAACAAATCTCAGGAGGCCAGTATTATTTTCCCCATTTTAACGATAAGGAATCTAAGGCTCTGGGAAGTTAATTGTTTCCTACATAGTGAGTTGCAATATATAAACTGAAATCCAATTCAAGCTTTCTCCACAACCAGTGCTCTTTCCAGAAAAAGAAGTGGCTAATTTCAACTCCGAAAAGGGAAAAGTTAATTTTGTTAAGAGTATGATGAAAACTGGTCAGAATCTTAAGTACTAAGACACAGGTAATATTCAATGATCAATTCAACATTAACATCTCCGAGGGTGGCTCTAGTCAAAAGCAAACATGGCCACTAGCTGGTGGATGAAGGATATTGATTTGTGTGTATAACACTCAACCTCTTTAAAGTTACTGGTATCACTGATATTCAAATTTTGTGACTATATGTTATTTTGATAATGTTTGAATTCAGTTTGTGTATCTGTCTACTTTAGGTGCCATACCAAAAGTCCACAGAGTTTAGTGGCTTAAACAACAGAAATTCATTTGTCACAGTTCTGGAGGCCCGAGGTCCAAGACCAGAGTGTTATCAGGGTTGGTTTCTGATGAGAACTCTTTTCCTGGCTTCTTATGTGTCCTCATGTGGCCTGCCCACTGAGGGAGAGGTATCCACTGTCTCTTCCTGTAAGGACACAAATCTTATTAGATTAGGGCTCCACCCTTATGACCTCATTTAACCTTAATTACCCCTTAGAGGCTCTCTCTCCAAGTGCCTTCACAATGAGGGTTAGAGCTTCAACATGATTTTTTTTGTGGGAGGGGGGTAGGGCTAGGCACAGTTTTACTTATTATAGCTTGCTCAGGGGATAAAAGTAAAAAGATGAATGAAAACAGGGAGCAAGAGAAGAAAATGTTATTCTATTCCATTCTAATCTGTCTCTTTCTCTCTCTCTCTGACTAATTAGAGCTGGGGATTTTATTTGAAAGCATGTTTAATGTTTTGCATATTGTAGTTAATTAATTCTGAAGAAAATTCCTTAGGTTGACTTTTCTGTTCTTGGTGTTATTCTGTCTTATTAATCTGAAAGTTAGATATGCAGAGGAAACTACTCACACTGATTTATTTTTATTTTTATTTTTTTAATTCTCACCTAAGGATATGTTTATGATTTTAGGAAGAGAGGAAGGGAGAGAGAGAAATCAATGTGAGAGATGTTTCCACCTACAACCCAGGTATATGCCCTGACTGGAAATAGAACTCTCAACCTTTTGCTGTATGAGATGATCCTACAACTAGCTGAGCCACCCAGCCAGGATGGAATTGCTTATGCTTAAAAATATTCACAAATATACACCATATCTACATTTTTAAAGATTTTATTTATTTATTTTTAGAGAGGGAAGGGAGGGAGATAGAGAGAGAGAGAGAGAGAGAGAAACATCAATGTGTGGTTGCTGGGGGTTATGGTCTGCAACCCAGGCATGTACCCTGGCTGGGAATCGAACCTGGGACACTTTGGTTCCCAGCCCGTGCTCAATCCACTGAGCTATGCCAGCCAGGGCATCATATCTACATTTTTTATTGTAGAACAGTGTCTGTGTTATTGAGAAGAATATGTTTAAAGAAATTTTCAATTGTTTTAAATTCTAACACTTATTGTGATCATAATTTAATTTTGAACAAGGCAGCATTCACTATATAGTGCTGACATTTATGTCCATTGAAAACAAAAAGTATGAAGTGAATTCTTATAATCTTTTACTATGAAAAAATGATCATCAGACGCTGGATGTGACTTTGGATAATCTGAAGAAATATTTTATATAAAAGTTTAGTGTCTAGTTTCCTGTGGTCTACTAACTTGTTGAAAACATCAAGTCAGTTTTTTAAAAAAATTTCTAACTAGTTTACTAAAAAAAATAGTAAACTATTGCCTTTCTTCCTCCATATGGCCTTCCTCCCAGTCTTACTGGGTTAAAGGTCTTTGTAATCTGGATTTGAAAAAAACCTTAGACAAAACTTTCTTGCTATAAATTATGGAAGAAAATGTCTGTAATGTATTATTCATGACAACATTACAAGAAGTCCTTTCAAGCCTGTGGGTTATCTCTCCAGCCTAATTCTTCATGACCTTTCCTGGGTGATGACAAAATCTTTGTGATGGGCAAGATCCCTCTTAGACAATGAATGATTCCACCATTGCCTTGCCACACTCCACTGCACCCGTGACTCCACTCGTTCCAGTTCATCTGCCAATGAGACATCTTCTGTAAGAGTAATTCAGGTAAATGCCGCACCTCCCCTTGCTTACAACTCTTCAAAGGGCTTAGAATTAGACCTACACCCCAGTTTTACGTGAGGCTCCTTTTTTATCATTTCAGCTTACCCTTGACAAAATTCTCATCTCTTCTGATAGTGGTTCCCTGACCACCCTGGTTAAAGTGCCACACCAGTTCCCATCCAGCCAATCTCTCGCTCCTGCCCAATCTTACTTTCTTTATAGAACTTGCCACTCTTGAATGAATGGATGAATGAGTGAGTGAATGAATAAATAAATAACTACACACATATGGCATGGGTAAAGTAGGTTTACAGTTGTGAGTGTGAACCTACTTTTGCATATACACACACACACATTCATACCATTTTCCATGTGTATTATCAATTTTTATCCCATGGGGCAGAGATTTGTGTCTGTCATGTTCATTGTTGTACCCCTATGCTGAAACAAGGCTATCAGCTGGGTTACATTATTGTCTAGAGCTTGGGGTCATTTGGTCAAGTTTACATGGTTGCTGGTTGTGAATAGTTGTAGCACTGAGGCCCTGTTTTGCTTCTGGTTATAGAGCAGCAGCTCCTAAAGGCCTCCTGTGGCTCCTTGCCACATAGCCCCATCCATCCCTCTTGTGCATTGAATCTCCTGGATGTCTTCTGTCTCTGGTCGCCTTATTAAGGTCAGGCTCAGCCATACTCAAGGGGCAAACAGCCCAGCAGGTATGTCTCAGGGGCCATTTAGAATTATGCAACAATATGTTCAATAAATTCTGAATTTATAAAGTGGTGCCACTATGCTTCTGCATCAAATTTCTAAAATTTCAAAAATGAAGAAAAAATAGAATATAATTGTTAAACACCACAATGCATATTTTGTCCCTTCGTTTGTTTCAATCTAATGGTACATATACCTTTTCATAAATAAATTTTCAGTGGCTGACATTGTTATTATCACAAATATGATTAATTAAAATTTAGTCACCAGTTTATGGGCATGCTTGTTCATATTTAACTAATCTTCTATTTAAAAATGTAATTTGGGAGAGTTCTCTTTTTTATTTTTCTTTCTTTTTCTTTTTCTTTTTCTTTTTCTTGACACAAAAGGACTGCATTCCTCAGTTTCCATTTAAGTTTGGTTGGGGTCAAGTGATTACTTCTGGAAAGAAATCAGAAAGTCACAAAATGCCACACAGACTCTCATTATTTAGTGCTCTCCTGACTGGCTGAATGAAGAGAGAGAGCTGAGTGGAAGACTGTGAGGAAGCCTTAAGAGATTGTGGCAAAACCAGATACAAGCAACCATGACTCCTGAATTATGGGGGAGATCATCTGCCAAACACCCAGCTAAACTGTAAGGAGAGCGCAAACTAAACTGGTGTGTGTTAAGCACTGATAAAAAAAAGTAATTTGGTTTCTCCTTTTAAAATACTTTCTTAATACAGTGCTCATTTCTTGCAGTGATTTATGATTTTCTGATGAGAATTTAGAAGACATCTCTAAAAGAATTGCTAGTCTTTTTATTCCTAGTATTGATTATGAGTGTGTCTTTAGTATGGTAGTCCATCAACAGGAAGTTTTGACTCCACTCTTTATATGTGGCATCATCTTGTGGAACATAATGTTAGCCTGTCAATGAAATGTGAATAATGGTATTTAATTCAAAAGACTGATGTAAAGAGGAAAGAAATAAATCATTAGTAAACGGGGCTCACAGTAGGCACCCCTGAAGGTGAGATTTCTTTCAGTTAGAAAATACAAGAAGTGGTTCCCTAAATACTTGTTAAAAAATGCAGATGCCCACACTTTTCATAGACTGACTAAATCATATACTCTAGAAGTGGGATCCAGGACTCTACAGTTTAAATAAATGCCTCAAGTTGACATTAGCACATTTAATGTCTGAAAAACAAAGACAGGGAATTACATAAACAATTCATAAATAGAAATAAAGTACATTTTAATGTATTTAAATTATTAAATAATATTTTCCTTTAAAGATATAATCATTATATAAAATATCAAGCCTATTTCCTGTTTCATTAAATTATGTGTCAGCTTGCATTGTATTATGATACGTATTGCATAATTTAAGTATCATATTTTTTGCTGTTTCTCCTAATATGCTATAAACTGAGATTACTTAATTCCTTCCACCCTTCAAAATCTGAGTCCTGTCTCTGTTTCCCAAGGACAATGTTCAAGGAGGCAAATAATATTCACATTCTGGTTCTTCATTTCACATTATAAAGAAAGGTTTGTTTCTATATATTTATGTTGGATTTTCAGTTAAACACAGACTGGTGATATTTCCAAACCAAGTATAGAAATGCATATACTTGTTATGTGACTATAGTTTTACAATTCAAAAAAAAATCCAGATGTGGTTAAAATAGATGGAGACAGTTGGAGAGAATATTTGACTACTTGAAACCAGCGTGTTCTGAAACACCAGCCACAGTCCTAAAGTTCACTAAGTATCCATATGCCTGACTACACTCCTGGATAAAGAATAAGATAAGACACTCAGATTTTTCTTTTTTAGGGTTTCACATTTCAACAATTATCAGCTAAATTCACAAAACTGTCTCTCTTCTCTGCTGTAAACATCACCCCCGCATTGACCTTGAACTGTCTGTAACTCTTATTTTTTATTAGAACCACATGCAGAGGTCGTCTTTACCAGGATGGAAGCAGGTCATTGCAGAGCTGCAAAACTGGAGCTTATTGCCACACGCTTTGAAACTGGGAGAGAATGTGGCCCATCTTCCCACCATCACATCAGCCCAGCAAATTATAGCTTATCCCTTCATGAGGCGCCACATCACTCCCAGATGTGTTTCTAAAGCACAATTTGAAGATAATGAGACAAAGAGTGGATATAACATGCTTCTGACAGAGGCCATGGGTCTAAGCTTGCAGAAGAGAATTAATTTGGCCAGAGGCTGCGACTGTGGGTTAGCCCTTCATTTCTGTGACCTGGATCATTGGGCCTCTCAGGTTTAGGAGATGCCAATGCACAGATCAAAATTATATTTCAAAAGGAAAATAGCCATGTTAGAACTTCTAGTGGCGTGTGGCTTTGTTCATGGACAGCAGGAGAACTGAGGGAGGCTAGCTACTTATGTAGGTTACATTGTTCACACAAGTGTGGAGGGCTTGTATTTAAACTATCCCCTTCACTGCCCCTCCAAAAGCTTTGCTTCTTTTCAGTCATAAACAACTAAAGAGCCTTAAATGTTTTTACATGCTATTGTTTTATACTTAATATTTTGTTATGATATTCAAAGATGTTTTCTGGTAGCAAATATGACAAAAGTTATGTAAAGAGCTCATATAAATAATAAAAATATAAACATTAATGAATAAGGGATATAAAGCACAAAAAACTAATTTAATATTTAGTATATGCCAGGCTGTCTACTATGAGCACAGACTTTGGAAATAGAATTTCTGGGTTCAAATTCCAACTCTGACAAATTACTACTCATGGAATTTACAGAAGTTATTTAAAGTCTCTGAGCCTCAGTTTCCTCACCTGTATAATGTGTATAAAACTAACTGTTTAGAAGTGTTGTGAAGAGTTAATACACATATATTGCTTAGAATATTGTCTAGCATATCCTAAGTACATAAAAATTAACTATTATCATGTTAACTATGATAACTATTAATGTATACTATCATTATTAATAATTACTATAATTAATAATAGCATTAATGATAATGTTTAAAACTATTATTAGTGATAATTTTTACCATTAGTGATAACATAATTAATTATAACTATGATAACTACTGTAATACATAACTTTCATTACTTTTAGAGCTTTAATTTCACAAAAGTCTTCTGAACTCTGCTTTTAGTTCCCCCCTTACACAGATTCTTGATCCTACAAGGTCCCCCAATAAAATAAATTGTCTGACACCACATGACCAGCAATTGGCAGCACTGGGTAGATATAACTTGTTTGTTCACTTCAAAGTGTGAATAAAGCATTATATACTTCTGCCTCTGAATGTAATCAAATAATTCAAAAAACACATTTAAAAAAGCAATTAGCATTTTTTTAGCATCTTCCATGAACTAAAGTTGTCTGCCCTGTAGTTGGACTGTTTTTCCCACTGAGCTGACCTCCAGCTTGTTTCCTCAGTATCACTTAACCCATGTGTGGGAGTGGGGGGAGGGGTAGTGAGGGAAGGTTCCTTCCAAACTTCCAGCACCCCTCCAGTAGCATTCTTTACAAGTATTTATGAGTATCCCAGGACATTGAAAATGGTAAGCCAGGTAGGACTGAACAGAACCCAAAGACAAAGGGTCATTCATTCAATCATTCATTCATCCATTCATTTAAACAGTATTGAACTGAATATTTACTACATACCAGACATCACTCCAGACAAGAAGAGTCAGCACTGAAAAAAAAAAAAAATCCCTGATCATGGAGCTAGCAACTGAATGGAAAAGACAGACAACAATGAAGGAAACAAATACACCATACATATTTATTAGTGTGAGCAGGTGGACTTTGTGGGATGGAGAATAACAGGGTGGCTACTTTAAATCTAGTGAACAGGAAAGGCCCCTCTGAGCATTTAAAATCTGAATGGCAAAAAAGTAGCTATAGAAAAATGAAAGAAAAGTGCATTATGGGAAGAGAGAAGAGTTAGAGGAAATTGACCTAACATGGGAAGAACTTGGCATTTTTAAGGAACTGAGATAAGTTCAGTATGGCAGGACAGTAGTAGACAAGGAGGGCAGAGATGGAAATAAGTTCAGGGCAGTAGTTGAGGTCCACACTAAGGAGAACTCCAAAAGCCAGAATAAGACAGATATTATTGGAGTGATGTGAGAAGCCATTGGAGAGAGTGAAGTTATATTTACTCATTGACTTTTTTAGTCATCCTGGATGCTATATAAAACATAAATTTTAGCAGGAAAAGAGGAAAAACACACCCCTGGGAAATTAGCTAGAAGGGTATTAAAGGACTCCAGGTCATATATGAGTGTAGATTGGATAAAGTACTGGTCTAGTACATTTGATTTTTCAATTAGACACAGACTGGCAATATTCCCAAGACAAGTACAGAAATAATTACACCATAAGATGGAAGGAAGTGAACATAAATGGAGATGAATTTGAGAAGTAGAGTTAATACTTTTCCTGAATGGTTACATGTACATGTTCAGGGAAAATGAAAGCAAAAACAAAAACACAAATAAACAAACAACAAAAAAACAGAATCAGGGGTGGCCATAACTCCTAGTGGTCAATCATCAAAGTCTAAAGTTGAATCTTGCCTGCCTTGGGTAGGTCAGCCAAGGTGAGTCCTGAACTCGAGTGCTTTTGGTGCTCACCAGGAGTTGGTGACAGTTCCTCTGTGGGGCTGCTGGGGGACAGATGGTTCTCACTGTTTCTGGAGGCTGGTTTCACTGAGGTTTGTGTGGTTCCTTCAGCTCCTGATTTCTCATCCCTGGCCTCACTGACCTCTCAGTCCTCAGGCCACTTCTCTTCTGTATCTCTTTCCAAAGACCTCTTTCCAGTTTTACAAAAGATGACCTCTTCTGTTACTCATCACACGTTCTCCCAAATATTTTGCCTAAGCATCCAAGTCCCTCACTTCTTGGGCTTAGACTTCAGGTTTCTAAAACACAGAGGCTATAAACTTACTCCTTTTGTTAATGTGTTGAATGTGTTTTTCCCTTGTTGAACATGTTGCTGACTAAGAGGAAGGAAGAATCAGTGGTAGAAGAAAACTCTAAGAAATATACACACAACACCCGAATTGATATTTCAAAATGACCCTCTCCACACTTACTTTGCTTATTTGTCTCAAATTGCATAGTTCCTACTACTCACTAACTCACTTGAAGCTTAACCTTTGGCCTCTTTTAGTTTAGTTTCCTTTTTCACAAAAAGATTTTATTTATTTATTTTTAGACAAGGAGGAAGGGAAGGAGAAAGATAGTGAGAGAAACATCCATGTGGGGTTGCTTCTTGAGCGCCCCCTACTGGGGACCTGGCCCACAACCCAGGCATGTGCCCTGACTGGAAGTTGAATAGGTGACCCCTTGGTTCACAGGTCAGCAGTCAATCTACTGAGCCACACCAGCCAGGGCTGGTTTAGTTTCCTTACACATTAAATTAGAAATAATAATAATCAAATCCCTTTTATATACAAAATAACTATACTTCCATTATTGATTTTGGATAGAAACTAATATTCATTTGCTGCCTACCATCTCCCAGGAGTTTCAGGAAAATGCAGTGAGAGAGAATCAGTCTATATTGTGTCTCTCACTTAGAATCAAGAATATTTAACAAGGAAGTTGATCAAGGCTGCTAAGATTGTGTTTGAATTGGTTCACTGAGTATATTGTAGAGGAGAAATCATTAGAAAAACACAGACACAAAACTTAGGTGTACATGCTGGGAACTGGATACTATTCTGAGGGACCTGGTAGGAGGTAGAAATGCCCAGGGGGAGTAGTTCATCAACCAGCATACTAAAGCAATGGCTGACTTAGAGGGTGAGAGAAGAAAAGGAGGGGAAGGAAAGGGAGGAGATGGTATGAGAGGAAAAGGAAATGGAAGATACACGTAGTAGACTTATTCATATTGCACATATGCTATATCATGAGAAACCCCTAAAATAAGTGTGAAGGGCCAGGGTATAAGGAGAGGATAATAAGACTAGATATCTTATGACAGCAGCTGGAGAACATAGTCTGTATTTTTAATCCATTTTTTCCAGAAACTGAAGTTTTAAAAGGGTAAGTAACTCTGCAAGATTTTATATAATTAGAAAATATAGGAAGTCTATTAATTTACCCATGCAAAATTATTTATTCAGTGCTTGCTATCTGTGAGGAACCATTTTAGACATTGAAGATACAGTAGCAACAGATGATATTTCTGACCTTAAGAAATGTACATGGAATAGCAATGAACAAATAAACAAGTAAATATGTGGTATATCAGATGATAATAATAGGAACTACAGTGAAAACTAGAACAAGGTTAGAGGAATAGAGAATGGAGGTGGGCAAGGCAGGACAATTTATGTTATTTTATATTGAGGAAGTCCTCACTGTTAAAGGGGCTACTGGTAAAGGCACTGAATCAAAGTCTGGATAGTTATGGCTGGTGGACACCTGATGGCACCTGATCCTCCAATGCGTGAGCATCTCATTTGTTTGTAGTATATCTATGATTGCAAAGACAATGTAACATTTTGACTACATTTCCTCTATCATGGTATACCCAACACAGCATGTAAAATAATTAAAGTTGTGGACCAGATCAGAAATAAAATTCTGTTGTTAATGTTGAAATTTCAAAATCATGCCATTCTTCTACTTGCTCAAATTCAATTGTACTACTAAACATAATATTGTAAATAGAGACCATTCAATGGAAAAAGAAAAAGGACCCTTTACATTGGAGAGAATTTAGAAATGTGGAATAGGTGATTGAAAATCCGATTACAAATGGCCTATATTTGCTCTACTTGGAGACATTCTGGTGCCAAAACCTGTTACTGACATTTCATTTTCCTTAACACTAAAGGAGTCTTTTCAAATGTTTTCTTTAAAATGGTTGAATCTGGCTCTAGATCTTATTGAATTGATTAAAGAGAATCTTGTTTAAATTTGCTTTAACCTTGCAAGTCAAAATATCAATTGTGTTTTCTTCCCCAAAAAAGGAAATGAAAGAAAGTATATTGCTAGAAAACTGCTCATATAATTGTCTCTGAAAATTTCTTAAGATAGAAAATCGAGAAATTTGAGATTTCCATAAATAAACAATGACCTGATGTTAGAATAGTAGCAGCAAGACCTGCAGTTGCCAACCTCAAAAGTTCTGATGGGATATTTTCTATGTCTTTGCCACCCCCACCTACAATTCATTCACTGTCACCCTC
The DNA here is from genome assembly GCF_019186645.2 of Phyllostomus hastatus. Taxonomy (NCBI): domain Eukaryota; kingdom Metazoa; phylum Chordata; class Mammalia; order Chiroptera; family Phyllostomidae; genus Phyllostomus; species Phyllostomus hastatus. The sequence continues at coordinate 8,479,213 of NW_025333622.1, read as the reverse complement.
CCTCCTGGTCACCCAAGGTCACCAAGTGTAGGAATCATATTTAACCCTGCTGACGCTGAAACTCTAATTGCCTATAATAAAGCACCTAGTTTTCTCACCATGCTACTTTGCAGCTATGAAATCTTGAATTTATCTTCCCTAGACCATTGTTTCTTCATCTTTAAAAATGCTGTTAATCACATATTTAAAAAATCTCTTTAAGCTCTGGTCATCTTAAGTCTTTCCAAAAACTTTAAGAGGTTTTGCAGGTTGTAAGTCATTTAAACACTTTCTGAGTCAGACAAGCATGCATTTTGATCCTAATTCATTAACTTATTATATGGGTTATCTTGAACTGGTAATGAGACTCTCTTTGTCTCATTTTTCTCCTTTAAAATGAATATTAAAAATATAGCATTATTTGAAAGGTAAATGAAGCAGTGCATGGGAAGTACTTAGCTCAATAGCTAGCAGTTAAAAATCCAATCAATGTTTCCTAATGTACCTATATACCATGCTTCATATTTTCCCAAGATTCCTAGTAGAATTTGGCCATCATTGCATTTATCACATTGCCAAACAGGTTATTGTTTCTGTGGTTTTATTAGAAAAAATTAGAGAATTAGAGGTGGTGTTAGAAGGACAATCTGTATCTATATGGTTAGTCAGTGTTTTCAAGTTTAAAATAAACTTCTTCTTCATATGGGATTGCTCCCTCTACTAGTATTGGCTGGTGTTTGAAAATTTTCTACAATGTTGTATTTGTTAGCTTTTACTGAGTAAGAGTCTACTTTCCAAAATGTAGTGGGATAAAACAACATCATTTGGCTTTCGGTTTAGTAGGTTGGCTGGGCAGTTTCTCTGGTCTGTGTAGGTTGGGATGACCTCTGCTCAATTCTCCTCTGTACCTGCATCCAGCTAGAGTCGGATGGTGGTAGGACCTCTGGCACACAGAGTGGCAGGTCCTTGATCTCTCATTATCCCGAAGGCTGGCCTGGGCTTTCAGACACAGTGGCGACAGCAGTCTCACCAAAGCAGCAAGAGAAAGCAATCCTTAATGCCCACATAGAACATTCAGTTCTTTTTTTAATACAAATATTGATCATTTTTATCTAAGCTTCTATTTATTAAATAACCCCAAGAAAATATTAAGCAATTCACAAAACAGAGGTCAGGTGTTGAAAGAATAAGAACAATACCTACAAACCAATAAAAACAGGTCAATAACCCAGTGGAAAAGCCAGGAAAAGCCAGGAAGTAGCATTTTACAGAAGAAGAACTATGAATGGCCAATAAACATAAAAACATGTTTAAACTAGATTAGTAATCAAGAACATGCAAATTAAAACCACAAATTTACACTCCTCAACTATAAAAAAATTAAGCCCTAAGTTTTCTGTGCACACTGTCATTATTTGCAGAAGACAGTTTTGTTTCTTCCTTTGGAAGAGACATGATGAGGGACAAGCAGAGGTAGGGAGTGTAAACCCATGGGCACATTAGAAAAATTGAGTAGGCATTAAGTGGAAGTTGAAATCACACATAGTTTTCAAACAATTCTACTTCTTAGGGACATATTTAGAGTATTGTGTCCAAGCTTTCCCCTGCTATGGTATGACATATGTTTTCTCTGGTAATGTTGACATGGCATCATCTATTTACTATGTAATAAATGAATGAGGTTACTTGAAGTCAGAGATGGGTAGGTTTGCACATGTGCATCAGGAGATTTGTATGAGAATGTTGTAGCATGTTCTATCGAAACTTTAGACAGTCTCAAAGCCCACCTACAGAATGCATTATAATATTCTTTATGAAACCAAATACCATACAGCAGTGAAAATTAGTGGACTACTGCTCTTACATTTATCAACATGCATAAATCCCACAAACAACACTCAATGAAGATTATATCTTGTAGAGGATATTTAACAATAAAAATACTCTTTTAATTGAAATAATAAAATATAGGAGAAAGGAATTCCTGTAATGTCTGTTGAATTTATGCTCTATGGGGTATTTTTTCATGGTTGAGTACTTGGTTATTTTAATATCCACATCTGATCAAAAGTTCCTCTATTGCTCTCCTAAATTATAGTATTCAACCTCAAAGATAAAAATTTTTATAGTCCTCTGATGTATTGTTGATACACATATAAATATTTTAAATATATATAAAAAATTCAATTAACTTACGTCACATTTGCTATTATCCCATTGACCAGAGCTAGGCACGTGGCTAGGCCTCGAGTCAGTGGGGGATGGTACTACCCACCCAGGGCCCTAGACAAAGAAAAGGGAATGACTGCACCTATTTTGAAAAAAAAAAAATCTAATGCAAATGTGAGTGGTGTGCTTATTAGAGTTAGTCAACATCTTAGCATTCCTTTATAAAATCAAATAAGATATTTGTTTGAAAGAGTAAATAATTCTCTCTCTCTTTCTCTTTAACCCTCACCCAAGGATATGTTTATTGATTTTGGAGAGAGAGGAAAGTGGGGAGAGAGAGAGAGAATGAGAAAGATAGAGACATATGTCTCACATTTGTGAGAGGAACATCGATCTGTTGACTCCCATACACACCCCAATTGGGGATCAAGCCCACAGCCTAGGTATGTGCCCTGACCAGGGATTGAACTGACAACTTTTTGGTTCATGGGGCAACTCTCCAACCAACAGAGCCATCAGCCAGGGCTTTAATATTAAAAAAAAAAAATCCTACAGCACTGACTCTCTGTCAGTAACTCTTCCTTTTTTCTTGCTTACTCTACTCTAATATACAAATCTAATTGAAGCCAGGTATCCTGGGTGAGAAAAGGAAAAAAACAGTATTCAAATATACTTTTTAATATTTTCTCAATAAATCCTAAAGGATTTAGGACTACATTTCTTTTTCTTGATTTATACTTTAAAATATAAAAAAATATAAAACTTTCAAATTGATATAAGAAAATTTAAAACAACCATTTTGCTTTTATATCATAAAACAGGTATAAAGGAAAACACAGTAGAATATAGTATGTTATCAATTTGACAGAAGATATTAATGTTTTACAAATTTATTGTCAATAGTTAAAATAAAAATACAGATAAGGAAAATATTTTTTGTGAATTTTCACTATTTCAATTTGTGAATAAAACTATGTTAATAATAGACTGTAAATTTGGCAATGATAATTCGCTCATTTCTCACTGCCTTACACTCTCCCTCCCCCTCCCCATCTTCCAAATGCCATAAAGCAAGCAGGACAACAAAGAAGGAGGGCAGTTGTGTGCATTCCATGGGCACCGTGTTTCAGACATTCTGCCAATTGGATAATAATATTATCTCATTTATATTCCTTTTTGAGATATATTGTTTGAGATGTTAAAAGCCACTATACAAGCTACAGTAAGAAGAGGTTCATACTCAGTGTCATACGCCCTTCAGCTTCCAAACTATGAGAAATATAGTGCGTGGCTTAGTGGCTTTCAGTGGTAACAGAGAACAATTATGTAAAAAACAGAATCAGATTATTCTTGTGCCTAAGGCTTTTTCTCAAAAGTCTACAAAACTATAAAATAAGAGTAAGTTTAAGGATACTTCTTAAAAACTTAATAATTCATTCATCAAAAATGTATTTAGTATATATGATGTAATAGACATTGTCTAGAGATGCTGGGAGGAAGAGGCACCAGTGGTGGACTGGGGGCTGAGAGCCAGAAATTGTCTGCCTCAGATGCAGGCAGTTAGGGGTGCATTGTTCTTAGAGAATATGAAAACAGTAATAAAGGCAACTAAAGATCTGTATTCTTTTTGTTATCACTACATAGTGACAATTGTAAAGGAAGTCTGTGATAAAATACTGTATTTCCCCCACTACCAAATAATTCCTTTTGTTGGAAATAGTTTAAACAATTGTTCCAACTACTGCCGATTTTTTACAAATACATGAAAATTCATTTTAAAAAGTCCAAATTATACAGTTAGCCACACATTTATGTTTCCAACCTTGGTGTTACTCTATATTCCTTTATTTAAATAATTGTTTCTAAATAGCAAAGATAACATGTTGCAAAGATGAATAAACAGAAATTCATTTACATCAGTCTTAAAATCTTATAATTCTGTATAGCCACTTTGTGCTTAAAATTTAAACCAATATTGTAGGGTGCAAACTTTCAGATGAAGTATTTTTGGTTGGCAAGTGTATGTTTTAGTTCACAGATAAAATAAATTCGTTGTATTTTATAATTATTATTGAAAATAATTTTTCAAATAGGGGAGGTTTTTAAACAATTATCTGTTCCAGGTGTCAAATATGCTAAACATACCACTGAGTAAAAGCACAGTTAAAATGTATCTCTGGGCTTAAGGAGTCTACAGTATAATAAATAAACTAAGAATAAGTGATAGCAATACTGTATCAGATTAGTTCAATAGAGATACGTACTTAGTGTCTCATTAGAACAGGGAAAGGAGGAAACAACAACATACATACTGTTCTTTTAAAATTGCTTCAGGCCAATTGATTGTGACTCTGAAATTCTTAACAAATCCCTTGGAGTTTCGTGGGTGATAGGAGTGTCATTTGTTCCAATGACAATGACAGGTGACTTTTGGTGGGCTTCTGGATGGTCCATGGACAGGGCTGGCCAACAGAAGGAACAAGCCATGATTAAAAGCTTGAAAGGTTCAGCTCTCCCTCCATTCTCCAGATAGTGGGGAGGGACTGGAGGTGAAGTTAATAATATAATATGACTATATAATGAAGCATCCATAAAAACCTCAAAGGTACGAGGTTTGCATTGCTTCCGGTTGCTGCACACTCAGAGGTGCCAGGAGGGTGACGTGTGGGGAGGGAGGCTGCCTGGCGAGGGCAGGGAAGCTCCAGGTCCCTTTCCCATATCTTATGCTATCTCTTAAGCTATTCATTTGTATCCTTTTCCATATCCTTTATAGCAGGGGTCCCCACCCCTGGGACATGGACTGGTACCAGTTGGTGTCCTGTTAGGAACTGGGCCACACAGCCTAAGGTGACTGGCAGGTGAGTGAGGGAAGCTTCCTCTGTATTTACAGCTACTCCCCATCTCTCGCATTATCACACGAGCTCCAACTCCTGTCAGATCAGTGGGAGCATTAGATTCTCACAAGAGCACCAGCCCTACTGTGAACTCCACACGCGAGGGATCTAGGTTGCTCACTCCTCATGATAATCTAATTCCTGGTGAGCTGAGGTGGGGCTGAGGCGGTGATGCCAGCACTGGGGAGTGGCTGCAAACATGGATTATCATGAGTAGAGAGGTGTGATTGCACAGAGACCATAATAAATCAGGTGCTTGCGGACTCACATCAAAACCCTATCAGTGAGTGGCAAGTGACGATTAAGCTGTATCTGGTGGCAGGCTGTAAGTCAGAATCTGACACTGTTTTTGTCTCTGCATAGTCTGTCCATTATTTTATTTACCACTTCCATCCATATCTCCTTCCTGAGCACTGTGCACCTGTCTCAGCCACAGTTTTGGTAAACACACATGCTGACCACAGCCAAAATGAGTGAGAATGAGCTATCACTGAAGAGCTTCTTTAAAAAGGGGGAGAGACCCAATGATGAGTAAGCAGAAGACTCTGAGACTGCCAACAAAAAGAAAGCTGCATCTAAAAGAAAATGCCAAGAATCCTACTTAAATTACAGATTCATTGCAACAGGTGATTCACATTCTCCAAGCCCTTTGTATAACATGTGGCGACCGTCCATCCAATGAAGGCACAAAACCTTCAAAACTGCTTTGTCATGTGGAGACCAAGCACCCTGCATTAAAAGACAAGCCTTGGGAGTTTTTCAAAATAAAAAAATCTGTGAACACAAAAAACAGAAGCAATTACTGAAAGTCATGACTTCGTCCAGTTTGTCTACACTGAGAACATCATTCTTTGGCTCACCAAATTGCTAAAGCTAAGAAGCCCTTTATTATTGGTGAAGGGTTGATCCTGCCTGCTGCTGAGGACATTCATTGATCATGTACTTTTAGGAGAGGCTGCAGTTCAAAAGATGGCACATGTTCCTCTTTTGGCTGGTGCCATAACTAGACAAACTGGTGAAATAGCAGAGGATATTGAGGCTAATTGTTAGAGAGAATTAATAAATCACTGCAGTACCCAATTCAGGTCTACTGATGTTGACAACAAGGCAGCAATTCCTGTTTTGTGCGATACAGTTTTCAGGAGGATGAGCATGAGGATATGAGTTGTGCACTTTTGTTGCCAACTAACACCACACCCTCAGAACTACTCAAGTCTTTGACTGATTACATGCCAGGAAAACTGAATTGGTCATTTTGTGTCGGTATATGCATGGACAGAGTGGATGTCATGACTGGATGGCTTTCTGGTTTCACTACTCAGGTCAAAGAGGTCGCCACCGAATGTGAGTCTATGCACTGTGTCATCCATGGAGAAATGCTGGCTAGTCAAAAAATGTCACCTGAACTTAACAACATTTCACAGAAAGTGATTAATATTATCAACCACATTAAAGTACATGCTCTTAACTCCCATCTGTTCATGCAGTTCTGTGAGGAGATGGACTGAGCACACACGCCTTCTCTTATGCACAGAAGTGAGATGCCTTTCTAAAGGTGGATCACTGGCCAGAGTTTCAACCTGTTCAATGAATTCAGTCCATCACTTCAGGGGAGAATGACAACTTTGTTCAAGTTGGTAGACAAGTGGCTGCATTCAAAGCCAAACTGGAATCATGGGAGTGATGAGTGAACACTGGGATTTTTGACATGTTTCTAACATTAGCAGAGATTTTGAGAGAGACTGAGCCAGGGACTCTTTCTCCCAGCTGGTGCATGATCACCTATCTCAGGTTTCAAAGAGTTTGAGCATCACTCCCCAACCACAAAAGACCTCCAGACTTATGAGGAATGGATCTGAGACCCATTTGTGAATGAGCCATTGACTTGATACCTACTAGAAAAGGATCAATTGCTTGAGATGACAAATGACTGTGGCCTCAAAAGTGCCATTTTTGCCATGTATAATGAGCACTTTTTTGTCTAAAGTTTTTAGGTAAAAATAAGAATGCACATTATACATGGGTAGTACTAATTCCACATCTATATAAAAGTTTTCAATTCTTTTATTTATGCTTATGCATTAAAAGCATAACTCTAGAAAGCAGTAACGACATATGGTATGTTTGAGAGAACTTCAAATCTCCATACATTCTGGATTAAAGTCAAGGCGGACTATCCTTAGGTTGCCACAAAAGCACTGAAAAGCCTGCTTCCATTCCCTACATCTTTGTGAAACAGGGTTTTCTGCAGTGACAGCACCAAAATGAGATTACAGAGTAGACTGGGCATAAGCAACACGCTTGGGGTGTTGCTGTCTCCATTACCCCTGGATGGGACCATCTAGTTGCAGGAAAAGAAGCTCAGGGCTCCTACTGATTCTGCAGCATGGTGAGTTATGTAATTATTTAATTATATATTATAATGTAGTAATAATAGGAATACAGTGCACAATAAACATAATGGGCTTAAATCATCCCCAAGCCATCCCCCACCTCCCATCCATAGAAAAACTGTCTTCCATGAAACTGGTCCCTGGTGCCAAAAAGGTTGGGGACCACTGCTTTATTGTATAAGAAATTGATGAACATACATGTTTCTCTGAGTTCTGTGAGGCATTCTTGCAAATAAACTCAAAGAGGGGGTTGTGGGAACTCTGCTTTATAGCTGGTTGGTCAGACAACCTGGGACTTGCAGTTGCCTTCTGGAGTGTGGGGAGGATGAAGCGGTCTCATGGACTGAGTCCTTACCCGGTGGGATCTACTGCTGTCTTCAGACAGATAGTGTGAGAATTCAGTTCAATTGAAGGGCACCGGCTGGTGTCAGAGGATTGCTGTGGGGAAAACAACACATGCCTGGTGTTCTAAGTGTTGTGAGTGTGGGATTAGTGTGAGAGTAAAGGAGAAACATATGAGAAGTATGTCTGTTCTCATACAGGGCCATCTTGGAACTGGTTTGTACTGCTTGTTGTTATTTTCCAACATACTGTGACCAAGAGGAAAGGTTTTCAGACTAGAATTTTGTACCATTACGGTGTGATTGCATTTCAATTTTTGTGTTATTTGTAGTAATTTCCCCATTTCTATGTAATAAAATATATAACTGCATATGAAAAACACTGGGGATAATTGTAGATATGGAAATATTTACTTTACAGAAATCTGTGTGTGCCCGTAGTTTGTATACATGTGCCCATGTTTCTCTGTTTGAAATAAACTTTGAAGATCATACACCAACATTAATATGCCTACAACTCCAGAAAATATACTATATCAGGAAAAATATAAACACTTTTGTTTATAAATGGTATATAATACAATCTATGAACTCCAAATTAAAGTTTGAAAATTCTCCTAAGTAATTACATTTCTAACCTTCTTTTGTAATGATATGTGCAAAATAAATGTTAGACTTTTATTGTGTGTCCTACATGGTGTTTTAACTAGTATTACAAATTAAAAAAAAAACTCTATGTTATACTACACATATTAAGGAGAAACATAAGGAAATCTGTGTGATATTGCAAAATCTTATAAACCTGATAGACTTATTAAATATGAGGCATTCACAAAGACTTAGAACATAATGGGGTATAGAAATAAATAATATTTGGTACTAATTTCTTGATTTTTCTTCAATGGAATATTCAGAGAAAAGTTAAATATATAAAAACAAAGTCAAGTGATTGCCCTCTCTCTCTCTATCATCTATCTATCAGGTTGATCAATTTAAGAATCAAATCCTATATCATAGAATATACCCCTAAGATCTATAGCATAAAGGAGATAAAAGCAATAATAATTAGGCTGTATCATAATATTTTAATACATCCCCTCTTCAGACAACTTATTTGGAACTCAAGGATTTCAATGAGCAAATTTGGAATTCACAGGACATAAAAAATATTGGTTCATTCAAAATTCTAGATAGTAGAAAAGAATCTGTTTCAAAATATGCTGATCTTGAGATCAGTCTGTTTTCTCTAATAGATAAAAGATAGACTTAATATTAGAATAATATCTAAAATTGCATTTAAGTAATCTGTGTCACCTCATATAATAATTTTAATATCTAAGTTAAATTTATTTATTTTTATTATTTTGTATTTTATCCTTACCCGAGGATGTTTTTTATCATTACTTTTAAAGAGAGAGGAAAGGTCAGAGAGAGGATCATTGATTGGTTGGCTCTCTTACAATCCCCAGCCAGGGATCGAACCCTCAACCTAGGCATGTGCCCTGACTAGGAATTGAATCCACAACCCTTCAATGTACAGGATGACACTCCAACCAACTGAGCCACATTGGCCATGGCTAAACTTATTTATTTTCCCAACTAATTTTTTCTTTGCATATGCACTTAAAAAAACCCCACTGGAAATATCTGCATTTTGCTTTAAAAATAAATAAAGGGCATGATCCCTTTAAATTTCCAGGGGCAAAGTTAATTTTGTTTTATAGGGGTTCAAGTAACTAAACTTACAACAGCACTTATGAAGCATCCCTTGAGAAGAAAATGTGTTTTAGTAGATGGAACTGTATTGATATTGATCACTTATTTCTTTCTCTAAATATGTGTATGATCTACCTAAATACTTCTAGAGAAATTTATATAAAATATAATATATAAGTGTTCTCTTCATTAATATACTGTGAGAAATAAACACTCAAGATAAAACACTTTTCGTGAGGAAAGATGGTCATATAAACCTTGGTAGAAGCAGAATTTGCCAACAGCATTTTCTTCCTTGCTATATACCCTTTAAAGACATTTTTAATCAAATTGTTCAGAGTTCATACTAAGACTTGATACTTTTGTGGAAGGAGCATATTCTGATATTGTGGTATTCATTTTATCTTATTACTAACTTATGTTCCCCTCTATTTGCCACTGCTTTTTTTTCCCTGGTGTATACAACATTTATCCCTCCTCAGACTTCCTGGTTCTGTTAGCACAGCTTGTTCTGTTTATTTGTTTGTTTGTTATTACAAGGAATGGTGAATTCAATAAAAATCCAAAATTTAGTATTGCTCAGACTAAATTTTTTTCTGATATTACACACAAACTGTGGCAGAGTTTAATCAAAGAAGATAGGTTATTATTAAACATTAGCTCTTTCCTAATGGTCAAAACCATCTGGTGCTTCTGGTGAAGATCCATGTGGACTGGAGATATTTTTTCATGATGTTTCAGTAAGGTCTTGGGGGCAATATTCTGCCTGGTAGGCTATTGCTACTCTCTTTCTGAATTGATAATATTAGACATTAAATAAAAATGCCCTATAATGTGAGTATGGGATAAAGATAAACTGGAAATTCTGATTTATAAAAACTACCATCATTTTACCTTAAATAAATGAATGGCGGATAGAGAAAGCCCCTCCTGCTCCTACCTCTTCAGCCCAGAATCTAAAAGTAGCTAAAAGACAAAGACAAGTGCATCCTTGTCTGACAACAGAAGCTGGGTCCTCTCTCAGGGCCACTGTAGCTCTGATTCGTCGATCCATCCTGTTGCTGAGATGGATACCCCATGATCATAAAAGCAACTATGATTTGAATTATCATTGTGTACTAGGTTCTGTGCCAAGTGCCTTGTTCTGTGTTTTATTGAATTCTCACAACAAATTATTTAGATTTTTGGACAAGGAAACTTAAGTTAAGTATCAGTTACAGTTTAAAGGTAGTGTTTAAAAATGAATGTATCTAATTTCAAAGGTCACCACAACTGAATTAAAGTCATTCTGTGCTCTCTTCTGTTCCAGAATAATCCATTCGAATGTTTAGAGTTTATCTCCACCACTATGCTTAGGGTTTTTTCTTCAGATTATATTTTTGTATTTAGAACACATGCCTATTAACAATTTTATCAGTTAGGATAGACTATGTTATGTTGCAGTAACAAGCAACCCACAATGTCAGTGGCTTACAGCTACATATATTTAATTCTTGTTCATGCTACATGTTTCTTCTGGTCAACTGTGAATTTTGCTCCACAGAATCCATACTTTATACTAGAGTCACTTTTCTGATTAATTAATGTGGCAATATAGGTCATGTTTCATAGTATTGTTACAGAACAGACTGGGGGGGTGGTAAAAGATATACTGTTACCAAATGGACCCACCCTTGTGCTCTGGGGTTCCCACCAATACTACATTTGCCTTGCCTGCCACCAGGGAAAGACATCTCTCAGTGCCAGAAATTGGTGAAAAGGAAAGGGATTATTTATTTAAAAAGTTATACAGACTTGGAGTAATGACTTAATGTCTTCATTAAAAATACTAAAGCCCTTTAGAATACCACAATGCACAGTCCTTCCTTCTCTCCTTTGCCCAGTCCAGGGTACCATATTTTAGGAAAAGAAGCAGAAGTCTGTGGTTCAGGGAGCCCCTCAGTTCCAGCACCATCAGCTGTGTCACTGCCGCGATCTCCAGTTAATCCAAAAACATGTGGCACCTTCTCATGGCCTACCAGCAAGAGTCCTCTCACCTCTTTTCTTCTCAGCAAAGTCTCTCCTGATGCCTAAGCCATGTGGCAAAATGGAAGTACCCTAAAGCCAAGTGGTCCCAACTTTCACCAAAGCTGAATGGTCCCAAAAAGCCCCAGCATGGCTGAAGCTTCTGGGTTTAAATCCCAGTGCCAACCTTCTTCTACAGCGCCATTTCTGACTCCTCCCACAATCAGTTACACCTGCCAGCATTCCCATATTCTTCCAGCTTCACTGGGCTGCCATAGTAAGTCCAGGCCGACATGGCCCCATGGCGTAGAGCCAATCATCTGCAAGCTCTCCCACAGTCACTGTAACTTGGGGGGGGGGGGGTTGCCTCCCAGTTGAAGTCCCTTGACTCAAAGCCTGCCCATAGTTATTTAACATATCTATGAAACCAGTTAAAGGTTATAGATATGTTAAATGACCATTCTAGAGGTTATCTGCAAAGCTGTTCCTATTCAAAACAACTTTCAATGGCCCTGCTCCATGCATCTTATCCCCAGCTCAGACTTGTGGGGGTGAGGACATCCTATATATACATTTTTTTCCTAATATTTCCTGGACACCCTGAGTTCTGGACCCCATTACAAATACCTATTTGCTCCCCCGGCCTTGGCTGTACCCTGTTACAGTATTACATAATATTTAAGTCATATGTTATGTAGCTATACCATTACTTTTAAAAAACAAATCCCCAATTGTTGAGCCAAAGATGGTTTCATCATTTTAGTTAGTTGGTATTCTCATTCTAATAAGCAGCAATATTCTTGAGTGGTAAGACCTCAGTCTCCAGAAACCAGACACATTGGGTTCACAGCCCTGAGTGCCAATAGCTCTGAGACCTTAGGTTAGCTACGTGAACTTCCTGTGTCTTAGTTTTCTCCCCTGTGAAATGTAATCACACCTATCTCACAGGGTTGCTATGTTTATTAATTGAGGTTTTAGGTGTATATAAAGTATGTGGGCCATGGCTGACTCACTCAATTTCATACATGTTAATAATTTCATAAATTATTGGCTAATAATTTATGAATAAAAAATATGAATTCCTAAGATTGGAATTTTTCAAGTGAATTGTTGTATAAATATTAAGGCTTGACATACTCAAAGTAAAACTGAAACCTATTTTTAGAGTTTTGGACCTTAAAAATATAATAAGGGATTTTCTGAGAAGAACTAATGCTACTCTATGGAGTAGCTTATGCAGTTTGCTAACAAACTGCAGGGAATCAATAAAGCCTGAAGCTACATGTGGATTGATTAGCATCTTTTCAATACTATTTTCTTCCTAAATAGCAATAAATCTGTAATCTCCTTTTACTAGCTTCCTCTTACACTCTGGCTTATGTCCCACACTGAACCTAGGAATATTTGTTCTCTGGTAAAAAGCTTACTTCTGAACATCAGGCTAACCACAGCATAAGGCAGGCCCGCTCCTCTGCCCCCTCTTCATACCTGCATTTTACTGCATAAGGCTGAGCAAGCGCAGGCCAATTTAGCAATCAGCCTTGATACATGCAGGTCCTAGTGCCCTGATTCCCATACAATAACTTTGTCCCCTCTTCCCCTCTCTGCTTCAGGGTTTATAGAAGCATACTCTTCCCAGACATTTGGTATCTCCCAATAACATTTACTGTACATTTTTCATACCATAAGCATATACCATCTAATTTTTTAAGGCAGCAATGAAGTTTCCAAAAATAAAAAGAAATATCATTGCAGTGCATTCTGCATGCTGCTAAGATTATTAATGTTACTTTCTATTTGACTTGTATTTTTGCTAAATATTAAAAACCTTGTGCTATTTCCTGCAATTCCATGTTATGGCATATTGCATTTTTATTAAAAATATGTACATTACTGAGAAATAAAGAGACAAATTTGCATCAAAATTTCCTAAACAAGTGACTGGATTGACTATTATAGTTTTACTAACAAACTATGTGGCCACATGTCACTGTAATCTCAGAAACCAGCAACCCCCATATTGATGGATGGAAAGACTCAGATACCATTGACTTAAAAGCTCAAAGTCTATTGGAAATGTCGAGCCTAGCTTTAGCTCTTTGTTCCCTGACACATCTGACTAGCATTTGGTTAATGTCAGTGTCTTGCTAATAGGTTTAGTGCAATCTCTTCCTCAGCATGATTAATTGTAATAGGGCTGCTGCTGAAAAGGTGTGCTTAATGTATTGTAAAGGGTCACAGATGGGGAGTATTAAGTCCAAGATGCCCAGCTAGCTAGACTATGAAAGATATAATCCATATTTAATATCCTTTCCTCTTAACAGTAACAGCCATGTATAAGTGATTTCAGTTAAGAACTAATCTAAGATGGTAACAAAGCTCGACGGCATCCCTAATTATACAAGGTAGGTCCCTGTTAGGCCCACCCACCACTGACAGTTCACCAATGTTGGTAGAAATTAATGTGGGTTTTATGACAATAGGTAACTAAAGCAGATATTTGGTATATGGTTATTCAAAGAAAAAAAATAAGAGGGTCAATTTTATTCCACACCTTTAGTTCATTTCTTTTGAGAAATGTGATTAAAAAATCATCTAACTTAATATGCAGTCATGTGATCTTTTATTTTTCTTCTAAATTTAATTCTAAAATTTTTATTTAATTCTAAAATTAATGGACATTTGTTAGGCAATTTAGTTATTCAGCATAAATGAAACCTCTTGCAAAATATGGCCTTGTCTGAATCATCTGATTTTTGTTTAGTGGGATTAATTAAATTTATTTCCACCTGACAGACTCTTTTCTTTTAGATGTAAAAATGACAAATGTATTTACTAATTTGCAGCCAGCCAGACCAACTAACATGAATTCACAGTCTTCAGTCCTCAAAAATATAATTACATCTTAAAGAAAACATGGCATGGATATGTTATGTTGGAACCTTTAAGGCACCCATAATAGGTAGGTACCTGTGTTTGACTCTTTATTTTATCACTCCAGCTTTAGTAGGAATTTCCATATGTGTTTGAGGCTATGCTCACAGCCTCTGCATTCTCCATCTCTCCTCCATATAGGGTTGTTATGCCAGCATACATTTAAAATATGTTCATGCATACAATCAGTATTTATTAATCATTGTACTGGTCAATGCATTAAGAGTTAGAGTCAATTATAAACAAAAGAGATACAAACTCTGATCTTATAACTCTAACCTCAGAAGTCTAATGGAGAGACAGTTGTCCAATAAATAAAAACACAAAAATGTATATAAATTGCCATAACTTTATATAACAATAATTCATATATGTGTCTAATTGGGACTCTATTACATAAAGTCAGAAGTGCACTGATTTAAATTGGGTGGGATGGAGAAAGTCTTGTAAAGTGAGCACATTGAGTGTGGGGCAAGAAGGATTAGAGAATTAACCAGACAGAGTGGGCAAATGCTCCAGACACAGAGAAGAGCATGTGCCAGTTCTCAGTGGGTGACAAGACTGGTGCCATCAGTAAACTCAAAGATGGTCTGAGCAAGTTTTTCAAAAAAAGTTATTTTTTACATGATTAGTCTTGGGGCACAAATTATAAAGAGATGGCACAGGATAAGTAAACACAATATATCACAAAATTTAACTTGCTCTGCCTTAATCTTGAAGTCTTATATCATAGTTTTAGCTCAGTTCTAGACCTTGGGAAAGAACAATGTCTAATCTACTCACCATGGTCTAGATCCAAATGGACTGACTGTTCCCACAATCAGCTGCCTCCCATAGAGTTCTTTTCTGTTTTATCACGAGTCTTTCACCCAGAAGCTCCTACTGCACCCTCTTTCTGTCTCAGATTTGTCTTACTGCTGGATTTCTTGTCTTAGTACAAAAGAATGTCCAGAGCCCCAAATTCTTTTCTCCATCATCTTCTGCAGATATTCTCTGCTTGCTCCACCCATCTCTTCACCTCTGGAGAGAGATAATTGCTTCCCAACTCATTATTTCTAATTTCCTGTCAGCTAAATGTCTTCCAATCCTAAAGCCAATTTGCAAAGATTAAGTTAAGAGACAAATTTCTGTTTTTTTTTAAATAGTATCTCTCATAGTTCATGCATCATAAGACACATTATGATATAAAAGAGAATAAAACAGAACAAAGTTGATAGTCAAGTAGTCAAATTTATCAAACACACATATATACATATATATGCATATACATATGAGTACATATGCATATATATTTATGAAAATATAAATATAAATTATAATAAGTAAAAATGTAATTATTTAAAGTTATATAACATCTTAAAGATGAGTAGCAGTTAACCTATAAGAGAGTGTGAAAGACAATTATTATAAAAAAAAAGTGTCAAGCCTTGAAATAAGAAAGTCCTATATAGATAGGGCAGGACTATGTACTAAGAGATAAACAATGGTCATGAATATAAAAAAAATTGAGGTAAAGCTATTAACAGATATGGGTTATTTTTCAAGCTTCCAGTAAAGAAATTTTTGCTTCTCAGCCTCCAGTATTAGTGGATTATGTTTAAAAAATATTATATTAATAGATTGTTTTTAGGAAATACGGAGACAAAATGAGAAAATAATAAGTGGCAATTTAAAATGTACATCAGAAAAAGCTGCATGACATGGATTGTTTGTGGGGCATCATGTAGCTATAAAACTTAGTAATATGATGTATCAAGGAACTTTTTTTCATACTGTGACAAGCATGTTTTTCATACTTATACTATATATGTAGGTTAGTGTATTTCTATTTTGTTTTGCTATTAGATATTACCCAGCATTGGGCAAATTGCAAGTTCTGAACACACAGTTATAGCTGTGTATAAACTTAATTTCCTAAATATGATCTTTACTTCTTTGTTTACTTTTCATTCAGACTGGTCTCATCCAGCACCCTGACTCACCTGCTTCCTTCTTTACATAACTACTCTCTTAAGCATTAAAGTCCTCAGGACAGTGAGGGTATGATCATCATCAAATAATCTTAGACAAAAAACCTTGGGTCTGCTGACCCCCAAGAAAGAGTTTCCATCAAACTAGAGTTGGTGTTTAAGCCCCAGTTGTGTTTCAGCTCCAGACCCTGAAAAGTGGCAAAACCAGACAAAGCAAGGACATGGCTGACATCAGGACCAGAAGCACCAATCAACCACCCCTGCCCTTAGTGTCACCCAATCAGTAGAGACCACAACCCTGACCATGACCCTAATTCTCCTAACCACCATGATGAGTGACTTTTCCCCTATATGATCCATCCTCTGAAAGCCATCAGGAGGCAGGCCTTCAAGCATTAACTAACCTGTTTCCAGCTGTGGGCCATTTCCTAAAAATAAATCTTTACTTGCCTTGCTGTAAACTCCTGCTCATGTCTTATTGGGCTTTGATGGGTACAGGTAAACAGATCTTTGTAGTGTGGTACCCAAGACTGTCCTCACTTCTGACAGCAAACTGAAAGTTTGACAGGACTCCAAAAACTCACTCTCAATTTGGGTAATTCATTAGAACTCACCACACTCACTGAAATCTATTATACTCATGATTATAGTTTATTACAGAAAAAGATACAAATTAGAACCAGCCAGAGAAAGATATGCATAAGGAAAAATCTAGGAGGATTACAAACATTCATTAAGCTTCCATCATTTATAGGACTCTACTCTCCTAGCATTTATATGTGATTATATGCAAGAACGTTGCCAAATCAGTAAGCTCACCTAAGCTATGGTGTTCAGAGTTCTTATTGAAGCTTTATTACACAGGCACAATTGATTGACTGCCCATACAATTAGACTTAGTGTCCAGCCCTCCATTTCCCCAGATGTGAGGCTGATATCACAGGGCCAGGGGACCCCACTATAAGTCACCTCATTAGCATAAACTATCAGATGTGGTCTGAGGTGCCTGTCCTGAATAACAAAGACACTCCTATGACTCAGGAAATTCTGAGTGTTTAGAGATTACTTCCAAAGAATTTCTCAAGGAGGTGATATTTTAACTCAAAACCAGAAACATGAATAGAAATTGACTAAGTGAAGAAGGAAGAAGGTGGCAAGAGCAGCGGGGCAGCAGCCTCTAGGGCTGTATGAGGACTTTAAGTCTGGAACTCAAAAAGCAAAAAGCATTAAGGCATGAAGTGAGTCTGCCAAGACCAGCATGGCCAGAAAATGCAGATCCTGATAATGATTTGGGTGTTTTTTTGTCATCAATATATGGAAAGATGTTGAAGAGTAAACTGAGATGATTAGCATTTTTAAAAGATCATTCTGTCCATAAGATAGTTAATAGATAAGTCAGGACCAAAATGGAGTATAGATAGACCAGTTAGGAGCCTGCATCAACATATCATAAAGCAATGATAGCGGCTTGGACTGGATTTGCAGAGTGGATGTAGAGAAAGGTAGACAGCTTTGGGAACAAACATTAATATGGTTTAATGATTAACAATATAAATGATGAGAAAGAAGAGTGTCAAAAATGACTCCTGTGATTTTTGTTTCCCATTTTGGTACTTATAATTTTGAAGAAAATAAAAACTAACTGTAATTTCTTAAAGATTCTTAAATCTCTGACATTGAAATTTGTGTCATCATTTTGATAACTTGTAAAAAAGCTCTTTAATAGAATAAGATAGACGTAGTTTTGGTAAGTGAGATTCTCATCTTTCTAAGTGCTCCATCAGTTTTTTTTTCCTTTAAAATGGGTCAGGGGGATGATGGTTTTTTAGAGAAAAAGAAACTGAAGAAGCAATGGTTAGGTGGCAATGATAACATATGTTAACAGAGCTTATGTATTTATCAGCTGGCAGTGGTCTATATGGTGAAACTGTGATACTGTTTTCTGGCCATTTCATTAGGCAAGTCAAGTTCAGAAAAACTAAGCTCCCTTCTTCTCAGTCTTAAAAACTGGTCTGAAAGTCTATCTCGGTACATATGCAGACAAGAGTCTGAGACCACTATCCTTAGGAAAGTCCGCTTGCAAGGTTGTTCCTTGGGCAGTAGCTAGCTACTTGACTGGCAAAAAGCTCCGTATGCTGATATAAAACTTTCTCTAAATGCTAAGAATGGCTCACTGTACCTAAACTGTTTGTATAAACAATACGGTTTATGTTGAACACCTGCTTTCCTTTTGAGAGCCTGAAATTGTGGTACATTTTACATAGAGTGTGCCCATATAACCAGCCCCCAATAGAATCCCAGATCCCAAGCACTGACTGTCTAACAAACTTCCCTGGTAGATAACATTTTGCAAAAGTTGCTACAACTCACTGCATGCAAGAATGAAGCATGTTTTCTGTGACTCCATTGGGAGACAGCTCTTCAAAGCCTGAGTCTCGTTTCCTCTGAGTTTCAGCCCATGTGCTTTTCCTTTTGCTAATTTTGCTCTGTATCCTTTCACTGTAATATGTCTTTGCCACGAGTCAATCAACTGAGGCCCAAGAGTTCTTCTAGGAATCGTCACACCTGGGGTGGTCTTGGGAACCCTTGATGCAGTAAATAGTTAGGAAACATTTTCTTTTTACTACTTAAATTATTTCTATGAAAAAGCACTGGCATAGATTATTAATATAGTAATTCATGAAAGTAATGATCTTGTCATGTAAATTTGAAGGAAATTACTTAGGGCAAATTCAAATATCGAAGAAGCAAAGAAAAAACCCTCATAGACACAGACAACAGTGTGGTGATTACCAGAGGCTGGGTGGGTGGGAGAGGCAGAAGAGGGGAAAAGGGGGATAAATGGTGATGGAAGGAGACTTGACTTAAGGTCGTGAACACAATACAATATACGGATGGTATATTATAGAATTGTACACCTGAAACCTATATAATTTTATTAACCAATGTCACCACAATAAATAAATAAATAAATAGGAAAAAAGAGTTCACATTACCAGAAACAAGCAAAAAAAGAAAAAGAAAAAGAATCCCCTTAACATATTTTGAATTTGTCAAAAGAAGGTGGAAGTGTGAGTAGAAATCATCCTTTTACACATGAACATCTTCAGCCATGTGAAAATAAAAATGTCACTATCATAAGCTCTTTGGACCTTGTTTTCATCAAAGTTTCTTTGTTCCTCGCATTTATGTTTTGGGGGTTGTATGCAGACCATTTTTTCTGTGAGAAAGTTCTAAAATTTAAAATGTTTTATACACAAGGCTAAAATATCTCATTGAGATGATGATGAAATGAACAGGAGGCTGCTGGAAGCTGTTTCACGTTAAAAGCTTCTTGTACTCCAGAAGATGGAATGGCGTCAATAACATTACCAACCATAAGTGACCCCTAGATTTGAATTGTGATCATGGAAATGGTAATGTCCTTTCATTTAGGTAATTACTAAGCCTCTTAGAGCACCTCGTGTGTGCGGGGTCCAAGATTCTTATTACCTGCTGAAGCCTTTATTACTCTGCTCGGATTTAGCCCTCCTTCTCTAATGGTCTGCCTCATCAAATTCTCAGACGATATCAATAACATCCCCTGAGGAATTTTCTATCTTGTCTTTTTTTTCTCTGGAGCCATTACAAAGTTCTTTAATCTCTGGTCATTATTTTTAGGTTAAAACACACGAGGTGACTCTTTAAGTGTGTTCCTCATCCACCTCAACCCACCTCATGACTGGGCTGACTGGGTGTGTTTTTCTATTAAGAGTGTCCTTGGGTGAGGATAAAGACTGCTTGTGAATATTACTCCAAACTTCGTCTCATAATTTTTTAAAACTCACTCTTAAGCTCTCCTAAGATTTGAAAATGAAAGCTAAATGCTTACTAAGGTCTTACTACTTGCCTGGTACTATTCTAAATGGTACTAACTCATTTAAACTTCATAGTAGCTTATGAGTAGGAGGCACTATTGTTATCTTCATTATACTGATGGAGGAACAAGACACAAAAGTGTTAAGCCACTAGCTCAAGGTCACACCTCAAAACAGAGCCAAAGAGGGTGGGGGGTGAGGGGTAGGCAGTCTGGTTCCAGAACCTGAAGTCTTAATCTTTGCCATTTGCTGACTCTGAGCATCCAGCCGTGTTTTTTTTTGTTTTGTTTTGTTTTGTTTTTGTTTTTGTTTTTGTTTTAAATATTCACTACCTTACTAAGGACTCACTCCTTCTAAACACTTTCTTTCTTCGTTTCTGCAGCTGTGTCTTGGTCCACATTTTTTGCCCTTAATGTGGCTTGTCTGATAGGCAGCATTTCCTAGGGGATGCTCTTCACTTGTGGCCTTTCTCCCCCAGCCCCCTAAAAAAGCTTTTCACAGTCTGATAGGCAGCCTGGGAAATGCTGTGCAGGCAGCGTAGAACTATCCTCGCCTGTGGGGCTCAGGCGGGGGACAAAGTGTGAAGGATTATTTCGGATTCCATTGCTTCCAGTGATTTAGACTCTCTTGCCCTAGTGTGAAAAAGGGGAACTACACCAAAAATCTAGATTTCTAACATCAAAAACTACAATCTTGGAAGACAAAAATTTCTGAAAAATAAGACCCAGCATCACTTGCCTAGTGTTAAGTCTATATTCAGACTTTAGAATGTCAAACAGTTTTAAATACAAGCCGTCAATTTCAAGTGGAAGGATTTAGAACATTTTCCCTTCCAGTGAAATCATATAATCCTCATTGAAATGCTATCTTATGGTTGAGATGACTAACAAGTATGATATTCTCTGAACCCAAGAAGCCTGAAATTTTGTAGATGAATAAAATTCCACCACCTGCTACATTTTTTCTTAACAAAAACCTTTCCAGCTTATCAGTATGGATTCCTATTGTTCTTTTTGTAGTTACAGGCTTCTGGTTACTTCACAGTCATTTCACACTTGTTCTTTCCCAGTCTCATTCTCTGTCTCAGAAATAAAAGTCTTTCAAACCAAATTGAAAAGTGCTTATTGTATGGTGCCATTAATTTTCTCATTCTCTCTCTAGAGAGATAGATAAATACATAGATAGATGATAGATAGATAGATAGATAGATAAATAGATATAATGTGAACCTGATGGAAAATCTTCATTAGGTTTTCTTTTTTTATTTAGTTTTATTCTTTTGTACTTTTTTATTGCCATTTAGTCCCTCTGCCCCAGCAATCATCACTGCTGTCTATGTCTATGAGTCTTTTTCCTTCCTGCTCAGTCCCTCCACCTTCTAACCTCCGCCCACCCCTAGCTGCCATCCTCCTCTCTATCTATGAGTCTGTCTGTTTTCCTAGGTTTTTCAATCATATTCTTTCCCCTTTGTAAATTACAACTGTTTGAATTTTTTCTCTCCTCTTTCCTAAGCAGGTTTCCAAAGTTCATTTTCCAAAATGTTAATTCTAAAAATACATTAAAGAAACCTAAGAGAAAAAATAAATAAATTCAAGCTAACAGTAACACCCACCAACCCTACACATTCTTCAGATAAATTAATATTTTAAAATGAAGTCCAAATTATGACTATTTATCAGTTGTTGATATATAGACTTTTTGGAAATATTAAGAAAAAATTAAGATTACCTGGAGTTATTTGAATGGGAAAAAGCTTATTTAATACAGAATGATGTCCTTCACCAAATCAAATATTAATGAATATAAAATTGTATCTTACATTGTTGGCTCCAGATTTCATGAAACAGAAGGATTACATGCAAAAAAATAGTGGAATATGTATGTCATAAAATTTTGTGGTTCAGATTCCACTCACATTTACTGAATATCTGTAATGACAACTAGTTATATAGATGAGCAGTATGAAGGTAGATGCTTACAGAATAGCACAGATGAGGGGTTGAAAGGCGAGATGGCTGGGTGGCTGTGTTTGCACCTGCTTTGTGTACACAGCGGTGACTACTATCTCTCCAACTCTCATTCCTTGCCCTGACCTCTAAATTCATATAGGTGTTTCCACTTGGTTGTTTAAGTTTCTCAAACTGAATATACCCCCAAAGCTTCATTTTTTTTTGCTTAATTGTCCATTCCCTTCCACCCCCACCACCTTCCCAACCCTATCTTCCCCAGGATTCTACTTAACAGTTTTTTTCATCACTATTCATCCAATTAGTTTCTCTGTTCAGAAACTGATACCACATCCAGGATTCCTGTCTCCAACACAATTTCCCAATATTGAGTGCATCAGAAAATTCTGTCTGCTGCATCTCCAAAATATATACCAAATTCTACCACTTCTTAATATTTTTATGGCCATTTTTCAAATCCCTGACTAGTTTATACCTTTGCAAAAGCTCCCTAATTTGTTTCAGTTTCTACTCTCTTCTACTATAATCAGGTCAAAAACAGCAGAAAGTATCTTAATATTTAAATCTTATCATTTCCTTGATTAAAAACTTTCAATGGTTTTCTATTGCAATTAAAATAAAATACAAATTTCTTGTGATGCTCTAAAGTGTGATCCTTGCTTACCTGTTCCAGGTTACCTTTTACTGCTTGTAGCCCTGACCGTCCTGCTCAGGGGCTCCAGGCAGATAATCTTTCAACTGGCCATACTCTTTCTCCTAAAACTTTAACTAGCTGTTCTTTCTGCCCAGAAAGCTGTTCTCTCAGCCCTTTGCCTGGCCAGCTTTTTTTCATCATCTATGTTTCTATTCAAATGTTATCTTCTCAATGATTCTTCTTTAATCAGCCTAATTAAATCACTTCCTTTCCATTCCTTTGTTTTATTTTCTTTAAGTCACCTATTGTTATCTGAAATTATCCTACATATGTGTGTATTAATGTACTTAATAGCTTTTCTTCCCAATAAAATGTAAGCTTCATGAGACAAAGTGTTTGTTTCATTCACTTCTGCGTTCCCAGTACTTGTATGGGGATTGCTACACAGTAGGAGCTCAGATAGTTGTTACATGAAGACATGGATGAGTAAATAGATCATATCAGATAATTTGCACAACCACTTTGTAAGACAAGTGGCATCATCACTGAAATTTCAGGGCTGTAAAATTATCTTACAAAAGCACATCTGATTAAACCCTGAATCTTGACACAATTTCTAGGTTCATTCCAATCAATGATGATTCCTCTCAAGTTTCTCCACAGTGAGTGAACAGTTGGATTGATGTTCAAATTAAACTGTATCAGTCGATACAGCCCAACCCATTTCAAAAAGAAGTCAGTTTTCTACACGCCTTAAGATCAAACTATGTGAGGACAAAAACTTGAAGACTTATTACTGCTGATGAAGAATAAGAACAACCTAAGAACTGTAAATTAAACGTTCATGATTTCAGGTATGCCATTCTCCAGAGCCTTTGTCTGAATGAGAAAATAAATGAAGGAAAATGTAAGTGAAAAGAAGAAGCCTTCATCTGGGACACACAGCACGTGTAATTGAAAAATATAGGCATGCCCTGGCTGGTGTAGCTCAGTGGATTGAGCGCGGGCTGGGAACCAAAGTGTCCCAGGTTTGATTCCCAGCCAGGGTACATTCCTGGGTTGCAGGCCATAACCCCCAGCAACCGTACATTGATGTTTCTCTCTCTCTCTCTCTCTCTCTCTCTCTCTCTCTCTCTCTCTCTCCCCCCTTCCCTCTCTAAAAAAATAAATAAAATATTTAAAAAAAATATAGGCATGTGCTGATCACTTTGGGAGAATTTTGGAACCCACAGACCATAAGCATCCAAGGAAGGAGTCGTTGCTTCAAGAACAGGGAACCACACTTAGTAGAGGAAGGTTGTTCCCGTTGCTCTTTTTTAAAAAAAAGATTTTATCTATTTAGTTTTAGACAGAGGGGAAGGGAAGGGGAAAGAGAGGGAAAGAGACATCAATGTGTGGTTGCTTCTCACATGCCCCCTACTGGAGACCTGGCACGCAACCCAGGCATGTGCTCTGACTGGGAGTTGAACGGCTGACCCTTTGGTTTGCAGGCCAGAGCTCAGTCCACTGAGCTACACCAGCCTGGGCACTCCTGTTGCTCTTTGATTTACACATGTTTACAGGTTCAAATCTGAGACAGGTTTTCATTTAATTGAATATACTAGTGGATATTTGTAGTAAAAATTTTGGGCTTTAAGTGACCTAGCCTTTTGATTGTAAGAAAGCAAAGGTTCTTGATACTCTTCACAATAACTTGTAGTTGGAAATATTACTCTGGTAAAGAAAGTAGGGACGTCACAAAAGAAAGGGTGATATGGCATAACATAGACACAAAGATCCCAGTTCTGCCGAAAAATTGCAGGTTAATGCTTAAGAAATCTTGATTATCATTAAAATCAATAATTGTTTACTTAGCACCAGTTTTGTGTAATCATTGAGGGTGCAAATAAGTTTGTAACATATTCTGTCAGCAATGCTGTAATCTCTAACAAGAAACAAAATATGTATGACTAACCTATCATGCATTCTTGCTTCCTAACAGCACTCTGATCCACTGGGCAAATTTCCTTGGCGAGATGACATATCCAGTGCCTTCTGTCATAACAAGAAGCCTGTCTTTTGTTATTTCTCAGATTCGTTGTTCTGTTTTCTTTCACTGTATTAGATCTCTGATGTTCTTTTTAGCTCAAGGTACATAGAGTCAGTTTCTGTTGTTTATAACTGAAGAACCCTCACATGTTTCAATAGTAAAAAGAAACTAATGCTACACCTCAAGATTTTTACACTAAGTCTCCTTGAAAGATGTTGATTTAGTATTTAGGATTCAAAATTTGAATGTGCTCATCTTATCCATGAAGACCAACTTTATTTTAAGAAATACAAGAAGGCACAGAATAATGAAAAGTTTTCTTAGGTGTTTTTATTCAGAAAAGAAAGGTGCATTGACTAAGCATGTTACCATTACTAACAATGTGCATTAAGCACCTACTGTGTAAATCCTCACCTTCATTTTAGATGTCTGAAGGGGTTGGATTAGAGAAACCCAAAATATCCTATAAAACTTGATTCTTTACATATTCATAAAAAATAATTGATCGAGAAAACAGTCATGAAATCTTGAGGTGTAGCATTAGTTTCTTTTTACTATTTATTATTATTTATTTTTCATTGTTATTCTATTACAGTCATCCTCCCTTTGCCCTCCCCCAACCAGCCCACCCCTCCCCTCTCCATCGTCCACATCCATATATGTTACTTATTTAGTCCCTTCCCCTTCTTTCCGCCATTATCATCCTTTGCCCTCCCCTCTGGCCACTGTCAGTCTGTTCCATGTTTCCATGCATTTCCTACTTCATACTTTCAACATGGAAGTCTCTGCCTTTCTCTATGGTCCTGAGGCTTCAGTGGAAAGCCTTCTAGTCAGAGGAAGGAGACAGATCTCTCTATTGTGTTTGATCCATTACAAATGCCAAAGTTTGGGGGCCATATGGTGAGATCCCACTGTCCATGAGACCCAGACAGAAGAAAAACCTCATCAGAGAGAGCTGGCCATATGACATTGTAATGAGGGAAAGGAATAATGGCAGTAACTTCTGTTTACATTGGCTAAGTCAGGGTCAGAAGTTAATGTATTTGGTATGATGGACCATGTGGGAAGCACACTGTGATTTCTGCCCCATGCCTGGCCGTCAGAACAATTCACGCCTGCATGTAAACAATAATGTGGAGTATCCACCCACTATCAGAGACCTTAATGAAACACCAAACAGCCATCCATTTATAATAGTTCAAAGACAGTTGTTTATTGTCTTGCCTTAAGGCAACTAGAATTCTTTTCACACTGGAAAGACCAAGACTGTAATTCTATGACTCCAATCACAATGATTGTATGTAACTAAAGCCTCCCTTGGTTTCATTTAAGACTTGGCAGTCAGTCATGTTCATCTGCACTGGGGATCATTTCCCTGGACCTTCTCTAATGCAGGCAATATTCCCTGTGTGATTAATAACTGGCGAGCTGAACTTGACCTTCTCTATTGGCAGCATGGCTCAGACCCACCATGTTCCTAATGAACCTTCCCCTATTTGCTTCACTGAAGATCCTAATAAGCAGTCCTTTCTGGAACAACTCAGGTTCATGTTATAGTATTTTAATTAACAAATAAAGATTCGAGAATAAACACAGCCCTGATATATTTTCTTTTAGCTTCGTTATTTTAAGTGAGACGAGTAGACACTCTAATTAATCTATTGCAATATTAAGACATTCAATTCCACAATTTAGATACAAAACATTTGAGAAACTTTTATTTTAAGATTTTATTTATTTATTTTTAGAGAGAGGGGAAGGCAGGAGAAAGAGAGGGAGAGAAACATCAATGTGCCTCTCATGCACCCCCTACCAGGGATCTGGCCAGCAACCCAGGCATGTGCACTGACGGGGTATCAAACCAGCAACACTTTGGTTTGCTGGCCAGAACTCAATCCACTGAGCCATACCAGCCAGAGCATTAAGAAATTTTTTAAAATTTTACATCTGTTTTCTTATTTGAAAAATAGCAAGATATAATCCTATTTTTCTCTTTTACCCATAGCTAACTTTCCTAAAGTTTTCAGTTTGCTTCATTCATTGGAGCATAGGACATTGTAGGAGAAAGCAAAATTCAGTCACAATTGAATTTAAGAAAAAGTGAATGTGCCAGCTGCCCTGATATGGGAGTATCTACAATTGTGAATCACAGAGCTTTTTATAATTATAATCATAATCATAACCATAATCATAATCACACTTTAAAACTATAGACTGATTCAGAGTTTACCAAGAGCTCTTATACTCTTTAATCTAATAGTCTACTAACAACAGAAGTCATTCAGTCCTGTTTTTGTGTTTTGGTTTTTCTCTATCAAAATTAATATGAAATGGTTAAAAATAGTGACACAGTAAAAATATATCAACATATGGAAAATGGGCAGGTCTGTTTGTTTTGTTTCTTTAAATTACAGTTTACAAGCGTTTCAGATTCACCACACATACTCACATTTGTTAGCTGTTATTATAGTCGCTATTATGCTAATGGATAAACAGATGGGAACATCACACGGGGCGTTCTAAAACCTGTTTTCTTTGGTTGCTCCTTCTGTGATTCTAGCTGTGCTGAATTTAAGCAATTAGAGTATTAGAACCCTATTTATTTCATAAATATTGGAAAGAAATAACGAATATTTATTGAGTGCCTATTTTGCAGCAAACACTGCCCAGAAAATTTTTCACTTGCTAACTGATTAAATCTTTATACCAACGTTGAGAAGTTAGCATTGTGTCAATGTCATACTCGAGGGAACCGAGTCACAGAGATTTCCTAGTGTGGTGAAAGCTACCCAGTTT
Source organism: Phyllostomus hastatus (assembly GCF_019186645.2). Taxonomy (NCBI): domain Eukaryota; kingdom Metazoa; phylum Chordata; class Mammalia; order Chiroptera; family Phyllostomidae; genus Phyllostomus; species Phyllostomus hastatus. Next base: position 8,451,530 of record NW_025333622.1, on the reverse strand, counting down.
TTCTTCATGGTGCCAGGCCCCAAACCTAAATATGTTTGACTTCATGCTCTTTCTACTGCTTGATAAACATTATTTTTTAAAAAATAAAGTGCCCCCAAAGGCAACAGAGAATGAATATACACCCCTAGGGAGTCTGGGGGTGTAGTTCAAAGGGAATCACAGCAAGTGTGAAATTTCTTTGAAGTTTCATCTTTTATCTTTAACATGCATACAGTCTGCTCTGTAATATATCTATATTTGTTTTAATATAAAATATGTTTGTTTTCCCAAATCTTCAAGCGAGACTCAAGCCCCAGAGATATGCATTGTGTTTATCCTGTGGTTTCTAGACCCCCTAGAAGGATTCTGGTATAAGAAGCACAGCCGTTCACAATACAACCTCTGAAAAATGAGGCATACAATTCTAGCCCTACGGATTTTAATGTGAAATCTCAATTTTCCACAGTGGTTCTTCAGAGGAAGCCACTTTTTAAAGCACCCCTTCTATGTTTCCGCATCAGGCTGCACTTCTCTTTTATAGCATTCACCTCATTTATGATTACTTGGTCGATGTCTGTCTGCCTCATAAGGTTGTGCATTTCATAAAGTAGGGATTCTTTGTATTAGTTACTTCTATAGTCCTAGCACCTACCTCAGGAAAACTACATTTTTGTTAATTATAATTGGTTCTTTTTATTTGCAAAATCTTTTTTCACAGAGTCGAAGGAAGAGGTAAGATAGGTGAGATATGTCTTGATATGTTGTTATAGGGCTCATATAAATTTGACAGTAAGGTACATGCTGAAAGTTCCAGGACATTTATCCCACGGTCCTGGGCAGGGGAAATACTAAAAATGGAATAGTAACAAAACATGTGATAAACTTGGTGTGGTTTTCACATTCTCATCTGGCATGTGTATGTGGCCCACCATCAGGGTTGGAAAAGAATAAGCACTCGCCCCTTGCTGTGCATGCTGGCCCACACCTAGACAAGGTAGGTGGTGGCACACCACAAACAGCCCTTCTGAGAGACCAGAACTGGTATACACCGAACAACTTGTAGGTTCAGGCAGTAGTGGTTAGGTCAGACTATTTTAATTTTGTTTTTCTGCAATGGCAGGCAAAGCCCTTTGGTAGAGACTTGGGAATAGTTGAAGGTGAACTTTGTTAATAAGGACTTTCCTGAGAGCCCAGAGTGCGGTGATCTTGACAGTGTGCCACGCCATGAGGTGGCTTTTCTCTGGGAAATATCTGTGCTCTTCCCTGATAAGTTAGGAATTCCCTTCTCTATGCTCCATTAGGAACTTTTACAAACTTCATGAATCTGTTTAATTGTAATTATCAGACTTTATTAATACCACTTATATTTTTTAGTGACGATCTCCTTGAAGACAGGTACTTAATCATAGTCACTTTTATCTCCATAGCCTAGAGATTAGCATGTGCAAACGGTTTGATGAATTTTTTTGACTAATAATAAATGAGCTGTGTTACCATTTTATAGAGCTTTCTGGTTCTCATATAGATTATTGAGTGTGGGTATGAATCTTCAATTGTGTTAAATAATCACACACATGAATTAATGGATTAAACAATAACATTCCAGGTGGCTACAACTACCAAAAAAGAAAGTTGTTTGAGATGGTGCTTTTTGAAGGTGTAGATGGGGAGAGACAGAGGTGGGAGTGGGGGAGGAGAAGGCTGCTGCAGGCTGCAGCCTGACCTTGGGTGGGAGGATCTGATCTTGCCTGGTGTCTGGCACAAGGTATCTGGCACAGTGACGGATTACCCCATACCTTTAGAGCCCCATGGACCATTCTGCTGGTGTCCAAGGGGTAGTATACCAGTAATGCAAATCCTTTCTAGGGCAAGAAGTTGATAAAACCAATTGCAGAATAAATGATGTTCCTGAGCATCCCCCTCCACTCTCTTACATCCATATCTCCCAGGCTAATGGAGTACAACCTAGGGGGATTTCATCTCCCTATACTGCTTTTCCTAAGGTGTTTAAAGATTAAGTTGGAGCCAGAAGATTGCTCCAGGGAAGTGGGCCTGTGGTGCTAGGAGCTCTGTGTATGTGGCTCCACCCCCCTCATGTCTCCAAATATATTGCTATTGCCACAGACAAAAGCTACCTTAGTTCCCTATCCAATATAGGAGTCAAAAATAAAAAAATAAAAAATAAATATGAAGTTACAAGACAAAATAAATTGAGTCTTAAGGAATGATATTTCTGTAATAGAAAGGCAAAAACTGAACAACGTATTCCTCTATACTATCTAAAGTAGAATTAGCATAACTTTTGAAGCAGAGCTATTGGAACAGATGAATCAAAATTAAAAATAGTCATAGCAAATATATTGAACAATATACAGGATGATACCAGATGATTAAGCAAGTAAAGAGTCATAATAAAAAAAGCATGTATAGATGTTAGGTATGAAAACTATAATAGATGAAGTAGAGAGACTGATACAGGCAGATCTGCCACCCCTGAGAGGGGAGGGACTGCGGGGGAAGGCAGCCCCAGGCAGCTGTAAACAAGCTAACCTGTGTATGACCAGATTTCTTGCCCCTGGACAGAAACAGGATAAGAGGAGGCCCTGCACAGAGTGTATGTGAGGCTAGTGAATTGTTTGGATAAGGGAAAAGCCCTCCTATTCCCTTCTGGTGCTTCCCTGAATTAAATCTGCCATTCTAACCTGGGAAAAGGATGGAATTAACAGGGGGAGCTAGACCCTTCCTCAGCCCACGGAAGTTTTCACTGGGAGATTTATGGCAGGAAAGCAGAGACTTGCCCTTCACTTCTTCTGAGATCTGTGTGATTGATGTGAGGGCTGGCATGTGCATGACTGGTGAGCTCTAGAAGGCAGCCGGCCAGGTGGAAGGCCACTGGCCCCTGGTCCCAGATCAGGAAGATGCGGCATGGCAATAGTAGTGCAGGCTGACTACGAAGACTTCAGGAAGAAACCTGAAGCTGAAGAGCCATCGGCCTAACAGCCTTGTGCTACAAGGATGGAGTCAGATGTATGGGCATGGTTTTGGGTTTCAGTCTTTCTGGGAACAAACAGGTTTTTTCTGTGTTTTGCAGAAGAGAGGAACCTGAAGTCAGGGAGTCTCCCATTCCCTGAACAACCTTTGTCTTCAGAATATGCCTGTGTTCAGCAGTGGGCAGCTGAACCCCACTTTTGTTCAGCAACAAAATCAGTAGGTGGGATTTTAAAAAGAAGATGGATCTAACTTGAGAAGGAGATGGTAAGATGGAAGATCAAAGAGCAACAGGAAAAGACAATGAAAGCTAAGAGATATGGAGCATTAGTGTAGAAGTCCCAACATTAGAATAAAAGCAATTTAAGGAGAAAAAATTCAAAATGAAGAGAATAAAATATTTGGAGAAATACTCAAGATAAATTCAAAATTAATAATATTAAATACATTAGATTGAAAGAGTTCCTGGAATTCTTAAGTGATAAGGACAAAGAATAAACTTACATAGATATAAGAGAGTGACACTTAAGAATATCAAAGTCCAAAAAACAATCTCACAGCCCTCAGAGAGAAAGCGCAGATTACCAAAGGAAGAATAAGAATTAGGTTTGATCACAGTTAGTAGAAGCAATAAAACCTACACAGTCATGGAACAATAATTTTTAAGTTTTGAAGGGAACAAAACCATGAACCAAATTATAACCAAGAAAACTGTCCGTTCAAAGAGAAGGCACAATGTAAATATTCTTATTCATGTTAGAAGGACCTCATAGATTTCACCAAAGACACAAATCAAAAACTATCAAGGGAAATTCTTTTAAGAAAATAGTCCAGGAGATGCTATAGACTCATGAGAAGTTGAGGTGGTACAGTTATTGTTAATTCAATGATAGATAATATCAATACAATAACAGGGGAGGAATCAAGCTGAAATGACAACATGCTAAAATACATGTCTTGTTAGGAAAAATTATAGGTATTAGTAGGTTTAAGAAAAGCATGGTTAAATAATTCTAAGTACAGATATTAAGAGCAACAACTAAAAGAACAAATGTAGAATGTGTAATTTTTAAGTAAGCAGAAGATACTCAAGTTTTCCAATCAAAAACCAGAAATAAGGTAACAAAAAAAAACAAAAACAAATTACCATAAGTGAATAATATAAAATATGATAATAGAAATAATTTGATAAAACTATGAATATAAATTTAAATTTGTTAAAACTACTCCTTAATAGAAGACTCAAATTAGGTCTGGAAAACAGGCAAGGATTATATATTATGACACATACTCTTAATGAAAAACACAAAGTTTTGTACATTAGTTTTCTTTTGCTTTATAACAACTTACCTTAAATTTAGTGGCTTAAAATAATACACATTTATTGTCTCACAGGTTCTGTGGGTCAGGGGTTGGACCATGGGTCCACCGATCAGGGCCTCACAGACCTGCCTGGAAGCATTCCAGGGAAGAATTCACTTACAAACTCATTTAGGTAGTTGGAAGAATTTATTTCCTTGTGGGTGTATGGTTAATGGGCTGCTTCTTACTGGCTGTGGCTGAAGGCCACCTTCAGGTCCTAGGGGCCATCATAGTGCCTTGCCACGTGGACCTCACCAGAGGCAGCTCACAATATGGCCATCAGCTCACTCAAAGCTATCAGGAAAATTGTTCTCCAATTTGAGTCTTGTATAACATAATAGAATCACAGGAGTCACATCCCATCATCACCTTTGCCACATTCTATCAGAAAGAAGCAAGTCATAGGTTCCACTTGCACCCAAGGGGAGAGAGTCACACAAGGTTGCAGACCATTGGAGTCACTGTGGAATGTCTGCCACACTTAGGAATAAAATAAAAATTCATAAAACCACAAGAACTACACACAGATCAAAGGAAACCATAGTCAGGGAAACTCAATTTATTAGAGAGCATATGAATGGAAAACAAAAATCTTAGCTGCATACAAGGTGAAGATATAGTATTTAGCCAAATGTGTATACCAATACTCAATAAGAATTATCCAGGGTCAATTAGAACACACACACACACACACACACACACACACACACACACACACACGAGGGAACTATTATAAAGAATGACCATTCTAATTCATAATGTAAGAAAACTGAATTATAAAAAGAGGTAAAGAGTAGACTGAAGTCTCCAGGTAAAAAATGCAGATTTTAACAGAGCCAGAACAGAACTGCTTTCTATGGCACGCTGCAGCCAGCTGTGACCATTAGAGACTGGGTTTTTTGGAGAGGTGGTGTGCTTGAAAAACCAGACAGTCACTCCATACTGCAGTGGGTGTGTCACAGAGAGACTTTTTTAAAAGGGGAGCTGAAGCATGCTGGGCAGAGACCCAATGAGTAGCTGCCATGACAGCAAAGGAATAAGATTAAAAGCACAGTTTGCTTCTACTGAATAACGCTGGGCAAGGAGATCAGAATGCTGCACAGCAAAGGGACTTCTGGACCCAGCCCAGTGAGGCAAGCAAGCCAGGGGTTATTCGAAAGAGGTAGTTTGGGACTGTGTCCACAGTAAGCACTGAGCGCTGTGAATTAGGCAAGAATTGAGCACCTGAGGTTATTTACAGCCAGGCAGAATCCCTCTTCCAGACAGAGTTCAAATCTCTGGGGATGGAAGGATGTACCCAGCTCCCACCTCCAGCAAGATTGCAAGCACTGCATGCATCCAGCAGGGAAATTCTGCAAAATAGGCAGGACAGGCTCAAGAACCTCCTGCAGGGTGCATATCCACAGGAGAAAGACTGAAAGAGAAATGACAAAAAGACCCATTTTGAACTTCTCTCAGGGAGAAAAAATACCCTGGTTCCTAGGGGCCCTATCCCACTGAGGCCAACAAGACAGGGAGGTCAGAAATTGGTATACCAAGGGGGGATAAGGGCTCTGCCTGGCCTTGGCTCATACATAGAGCTACCATCAGCACCAAGCAGGAAAGAGCTGATCCTCTTAGATTGGCTCCTCCCTTGGTACAAACAGCTGGTTCATCAGAAACTACACATCACTGGAAATAAGCTGGTACAGACCAAGATGGGTGGTATAGGGGCAAGGGAACATACCCACAATTTTCCCAGAAAACTAAACTATGCCTCCCAGGAGAGACCAAGGGGGTCTCACTCTCACCATAGCAATGGAAGCCCCCTCTACAGGCAGATCAAAGTGGTATATGCAGTGCATCGAGAAGTTGGATGACTCACCCCTAGAACTTGATCTGATAAAAAGCCAGAGGCAGAGCCAAAAGGAGAAGACAGAAGGCCAACACCAAATTCTGCTAAGATGAATTCTACCTTATTCTTCTTCAGAATTATTTTTTCTCTCACATAACCTTTTAACATTTTTCTTTCTCCTCACATGTATTCCAACTAATTGACTATTTTTTCTATTGCTTTTATTTTTTTATTTACATTGTTATATTTTTTAAATTTTATCTTTATTTCAAATCTTACAGTGTGCCCTTCTCTTGTCTTACTCCTTTTTCATGCCTTTTTTATTTTAAATTTTATTTTCCCTCTTTCAACTGCTTCCTATTCCTCACTCTTACTATTTTTCTTCCCTCTGTGCTCTCAAAATAATTTTTCTTTCCTTGAGCCAGCTCACATTCATTTTCCCTTTCTTATAATATTTTTATTTTCTTTCAACCTTTTTTATTGTTGCTTGTTTGGCCTGGATATTGTAGTTAATGCTGTTTTTCTTCAACTTTATTCCTATTTGTTCACTTTTTTAAAAAATTCCAGTCTCATTGTCTACTCTCTCCTTGTCTTAATCCATTTTGCCATCCTCCTGATCTTGCTAATTTGAGTTTATAATTCTATCTTTTCCCTTTCTTAGCTTGGATTCTATTCATTATTATTATTATTATTATCTCTCTTAACTCTATCCTCTAAAAATAATTTTTCTTTATTGTTAACCTATTCTTTTTTCACTTTCTTATAATATTCTTACTTTCTCTCTCTACCTTCATTAATCTTTGCTCATCTACCATTGTTATTGACCCTGTTTTGGTTTTTCTTCAATTTTGTTTCAATTGGTTCATTATTATTTCTATTTTATTTAAAACATCATATTATTCTCTTCCCTTTTCTTACTCCATTTTGCCATTACCCTTCTTTTCTTTATTTATATTTTAAATTTTATTTTCTCCATTTCTTCACCTTGTTTCTATTCTTTACTTTTATTATCTCTTCTCCCTCTCAAAATCACTTTTCTCTCCTTTAGTTATCTCATATTCTTTTTCCCTATCTTATAATATTCTTATTCTCTTTCCACTTTTACTAATTTTTGCTCATTTGCTGTTGATATTGCTAATATGGTAGGGGGGTATTTTTGCTAGCAAGGGTTTGGTTTTCTGGGTAGTTTTGCTTTGCTCTGCTAGTACCTATACAACAGCATACAAGATGTGGTGGGGTTCTGACTCTCAGTTAGCCGGTGAGAAGGAAGAATCCACCAATGATTGAGCCATGAATTGTCAAGGCCCAAGTGCAATAAGAGAACCCACGTAAAGTAAATAATGGGCATACATGGAGCACCCAGATTAGGAGATCAAAGAGACTGCACCACTGAGTCCCACAGAACTCCTACCAGAAAAAGCCACCCCACAAAGACAGACAGTGAAAGTAGAGCAATCTGAGATGCAAAAAGAAACATACAGAGTAACCTAAAATGGGGATGCAAAGAAACAACTTCTAATCTAAAGGAAATGAGGAATCCCCAGATAAAAAGCCAAATGAAATTGAGGCAAACAATCTATCAGATGTAGAGTTCAAAATAATGGTTATAAGAGTGCTCAAGGAACTCAATGAGAACTACAAGAAACTTCATGAAAGCTACAAGGAACTTAGTGGGAACAACAGTAGTATGAAAAAGGATATAGAAACTATTAATAATAACCAGGATGAAATAAAGAATACAATATCTGATATGAAGCATATATTAGAAGGAGTTAAAAGTTGAATTAAAAGTTGGCTAGATGAAGCAGAGGACAGAGTCAATAAGCTGGAAGACAAGATAAAAAAAAATCAGTCAGTCAGAGCAAAAATAAAAAAGACTCAAAAAGAACAAGGGTATTTTAAGGGAGCTTCAGGACAACATGATACATAACAACATTTGTATCATAGGAATACCAGAAGGAGAAGAAAAGGAGCAAAGGATAGAAACCTTCTTTGACAAAATAATGACAGAAAACTTCCCAAATTTGGTGAGGGAAAAAGTCACACAAGTCCAGGAAGCTCAGAGGGTCCTAATGAAGATAAACCCAAAGAGGTCCACTCCAAGACACATCATAATTAAAATAGCAAAATTTAAAGACAAAGAGAGAATCTTAAGGCAGCAAGGGAAAAACAGACAGTAAGGCACAAAAAAGCTCTGATAAAGCTAGTAGGTGATTTCTCAACAGAAACACTACAAGCTAGAGGGGATTGGCAAAGAACATCTCAAGAATGAAAAGCAAGGACCTACAACCAACTCCATCTAGCAAGGTTTGCATTTAAAATAGAAGGCAAAATAGCTTCCCAGACAAAAGAAGGCTAAAAGAGTACATTGCCACCAAGCCGTCTCTGCAAGAGATGCTAAAGGGACTGCCAGAAGAGGAAGAGGAAAAAAGAAGAAGAAGGGGGGGGAGGAGGAGAAGAAGAGGAGGAGGAAGAAGAAGAAAGAGAAAGAGAGATTGGTACAAAGGAGGAAAATGGCATTGAACTAGCCCTTATTAATAATAACCTTAAATGTAAATGAGTTATATGTTCCAATCAAAAAACATAGGGTAGCTGAGTGGATATGGAAATATGATCTGCATATATGCTGTCTACAATAGACCCACTTCAGAACAAGAGATCTACACAGGTCTTTTTGTTTCTATCCCTTACGTGAAGGGATAGAAAAAGATATTCTAGGAAATGGGTATTAAAAAAAAAAGCTGGGGTAGGAATCACACAAAATAGACTTTAAAACAAAGGCCATAAAGAGAGACAAAGAAGGTCATTACATAATATTTAAGAGAGTGGTCCAACAAGAGGATATAACTCTTGTAAATATATGCATCCAGCGTAGGATCACCTAAATACACAAAGAAAATCTTGGAGGACTTTAGAAGTAGACAGACAGCAATAGTCATGGTAGGAGATTTTGACACTCAGCTATTCAACATTGGATAGATCTTCCAAAGAATCAATGAGGATATTGTGGCATTGAACAATATTCTAGATCAAATGGACTTAGTTGATATTTATAGAACATTTCACCCCAAAGAAGAGAAGTATACATTCTTTTCAAATGGACATGAATCATTTTCAAAGATAGACCACATAGTAGGACACAAAACAAGCCCTAACAAATTAAAGAAGTTTAAATCATATCAAGCATCTTCTCAAATCACAATGTCTTGAAACTAGAAATGAACCTGAAGGAAAAAACTGAAAAACATTCAAATGCATGGAAGCTGAATAATATACTATTAAATAATGAATGGGTTAATGAGATCAAGAAATAAATAAAAATGATCTGGAAACAAATGAAAATGAACACACAACAACCTAAAATCTATGACACAATGAAGGCAGTTCTGAGAAGGAAGTTCGTAACAATACAGGCCTACTTAAAGACTATAGAAAAATCTCAAATAAACAATCTAACTCTACATCTAAAAGAACTAGAGGAACAGCAAAAAACAAAGCCTAGAGCAAATAGAAGGAAATAAAGAATAAACATCAGAGCAGAATTAAATGACATAGTGACTAAAAAACAATAAAAACATTAATGAATCCAGGAGCTGGTACTGTGAAAATGTAACAAAATTGACAAAACTTTAACCAGACTCATCAAGAAAAAAAGAGAGAGGACCCAAATAAACAAAATCAGAAACAAAAAAGAGAAGTAACAGCCAATACCACAGAAACAAAAGATTGTAAGAAATTACTATGAATAACTGTATGCCAAGAAACTGGACAACCTAGGCAAGATGAACAAGTTTCTGGAAACACACAATCTTCAAAAATTGAATAAAAAAGAAACAGAAAGCCTGAATAGTCCAATAACAGCTAGTGAAATTAAAGCAGTAATCAAAAACTGCTGGCACACAAAAGCCCTGGACCAGGCGATTTGTCAGGCCATTTTTATCAAACATTCAAAGAAGAACTAGCAACTATCCTTCTCAAACTATTCCAAAAACTTCAAGAACAGTGAAGACTCCCAAACTCTTTTTATGAGGCCAGCATGATACAAATTCCCAAGTAAGGTAAATACACAATAAAGAAAGAAAATTACAGGCCAAAATCTTTGATGAACATAGATGCTAAAATCTTCAAGAAAATATTGGCAAACTGGATCCAGAAGTACATGAAATAGATCATATACCATGATCAAGTGGGAGTCATCCCAAGAATGCAAGGATGATTATAACATTAACAAATCAATAAACAGATTATATTATATAAACAAAATGAAAGACAAAAATCACATGAACATATCAATATATGCTGAAAAAGTATTGACAAAATTCAGCACCCATTTATGATTAAAAAAACATTCAGCAAATTGGGAATAGAAGGAGACTACCTCAACATAATTAAGGCCATATACAGGAAACCTACTGCCAACATCATACTCAATGGGCAAAAACTAAAAGTGTTTTTTTTTTTTTAAGATCAGGAACAAGACAAGGATTCCGGCTTTCACCACTCTTACTCAATGTAGTATTGGAAGTCCTAGCCACAGCAATCAGACAAGAAAAAGAAATAAAAGGCATCTAAATTGGACAGGAGTAAGTGAAACTGTTATTATTTGCAGATAACATGATAGTGTATAGAAAACCCTATAATCTCCACCAAAACACTACTTGACCTAATAAGTGAATTTGGCAAAGTAGCAGGATACACAATGTTCACAAATCAATAGCAATCTTATACACTAAAAATAAATTATCAGAAAGAGAAACTAAGAGAAAAATCCCATTTACTTTAGCAACAAAAAAAAAATAAAGTAGCTAGGGATATATTTAACCAAGGATTTAAAAGACCTGTACTCAAAAAACTATAGAAAACTGAAGAAAGAAATAGAGGAAGATACAAATAAATGGAAACATATACCACGTCCATGGATTGGAAGAAGTAACATCATTAAAATGTGCATACTACCTGAAGTGACATATATACTCCACACAATTTCTATTAAAACACAAACGGCATGCTACACAGATCTAGAACAAAAAAGAACCCGAATAGCCTCCGCAATCCTGAGAAAGAACAAACCTGGAGAGATCACAATTCCTTTTTTTTTTTAAGACTTTATTTATTTCTTTTTAGAGAGGGAAGAGAGGAAGATAGAGAGAGAGAGAGAGAAACATCAATGTGCGTTTGCTGGGGGTCATGGCCTGCAACCCAGGCATGGGAATTGAACCCTCGACACTTTGGTTCGCAGCCTGTGCTCAATCCACTGAGCTACGCCAGCCAGGGCGAAATCACAATTCTTGATATTAAATATACTACACGTCCACTGTAATCAAGACAGTCTTGTGCTGGCATAAGAACAGACACGTAGATCAACGAAACAGAATAGAGAACCCAGAAATAAACCCATGTCTCTATGGTCAACTAATATTCAACAAATAGGGCATGAGAATTCAATTTCTATTCCTATTCTATTCAATTTCTATTGCCCTATTTGGGTAAAAACAGTCTCTTCAATAAATGATATTGGGAGAATTGGACTGGTACATGCAAAAAAAATGAAACTAGACCACTGAAGCAGACCCTGGCTCATGTGGTCCATGGTGTTATGGATGAAATGAGACAAATTCACATGGACTACTGAGTCCTGTGGAGGAAAAGGGATGGCATGGCCACTCTCTCAAGGGGAGAGTGCACCAACCCTTACCTTGACAAGCTTTTAATTGCTTTTCTGGGCATATTACATTGAAGACAGTACTCATTTTCTATGCACAAGCTCGTTTTAGATGGCTACCTTTTACAGAAAACAAAGGAGAGGATGTTGCTAATCACATCACAGAAGAAGGATATTTGCAAATGAAAAGGGAAAAGTGGTTGAACTGGTTATACTTGTCCTTGGAAGGCTTAGCATAGATTTTAGGAAGTCACTTTAAAGATATGCAATAAATATTGCTGCCTCAGTTCAGGGTGAGGGAGTTTTAGCAAAAGCAAGTCTCATGGCAGTCTAGGTACAATGCAGGCCTGATTCCCCACAGGAGAACCATGGATCCTGTTCATTGGGCCTCACTTTCCACTGGCCTTTCTGAGTGGGAGCTGGGCCCACACCATGAAGAATGGTCTCCTATAGACCACCAACTTACACCGTACACCAGAATTATCTCAAAGTGGATAAAAGACTTAATATAAGTTGTGATACCATAAAAGTCCTAGTGGAAAACATAGGCAGTAATATTTCAGAAATCCCATGAAGCAATATTCTTGCCAATGTATCTCTTAGGGCAAGGGAAATAAAGGAAAAAATAAACAAATGGGACTACATCAAAAAAAATCTGCACAGCTAAAGAAACCATCATCAAAATGAAAAGGGAACTGATTATATGGGAGAATATGTCTGCCACCAACACATTGGGTAGGGATTAATCTCTAAAATAAATCAAGAATTCATAAGACTCAACACCAGAAAGACAAACAATCCAATTTAAAAATGGGAAAAGGATCTGAACAGACACTTCTTCAAGAAGGACACACAGAGGTCCCATAAACATATGAAAAAATGCTCAACATCACAAGCCATCAGAGAGATGGAAATTAAAACCACAATGAGATATCACCTCACACATGTCAGAATGGCTATCATTAATAAATCAATAAACAACAAGTGCTGGCAAGAGTGTAGAGAAAAGGGAACCCTAGTACACTGTTGGGGGGAATACAGACCACTGTATCCACTAAAAAACAGTATGGAATTTCCTCAAAAAATTAAAAATGGAACTGCCTTTGACCCAGCAATTCCACTGCTTGAAATACACCCTAAGAATTCTGAAACACCAATTCGAAAGAACTTATGCACCCCTATGTTTATAGCAGTGCTATTTATAGTAGTTAAGTGTTAGAAGCAGCCCAAGTATTTATCAGTAGATTAGTGGATTAAAATAAACCATGGTACATTTACACAATGAAATACAATGCAGCAGAAAGAAAGAAGGAGCTCCTACCTTTTGCAATAGCATGTATGAACTGGAGAGTATTGTGCTAAGAGAAATAAGCCAGTTGGCAAAAGACAAACATCATATGACCTTACTTACTATTGGATCTAGTTAACAAAATTAACTAATGAGTAAAATAGAACCAGAGACATGAAAACATGTAAGAGACTGACAGTAGCTAGAAGGGAGGAGAGAGGGGGGAATTGTGGAAGGAATGGGATGGGACTAATCAAGCAACATGTATGAATGACACACAATCAGGGACAATGGAGAGGGGATTGGTTGTGGGCTAGAGGGGTGGGCTGGGTGGAGGGGGACAAAAAAGAAAAATTGGGAGAACTATGAATAGAATAAACAATAAAAATTAGAAAAAAAACAAAAAACTGCTTTCCTTAATATGGCTAAGAAATTTACTGATTTTTATCTAAGAGAGGAATTAGAAGTCAAAATCAAAACAAAAAAATGTGTAATTTTCTATCAGCTGAATATATAATCAAGGTTTAGAAGGCTGCTTAGTAAACTATATGTAGTTCATATTTAAAAATATGGATTTGTTTGGTTGTTTTCAGTTAACCTTTTCATTTTTATTATAGTCAAACAAATTCCAGGTGGTGTTATGCATAAAATAAACTAACATTTGCAGAACAGAATGTGGGAGAGAGCAGGCAGATGCTTTGGAGAGCTTGAAGGGGCTTTATTTCCACCTGGGATGCCCCCATGTTACGTACCCTTCCAATGTTTCCCTTTATAGCAAAATTCGCTTATCCCCTCCTTTCTTGAACACACTTCAGCAAGGCCTTTACTTCACAACTGCAGGCACACTGTTCTGGTCCAGGTTACTAATAACCTTTACTTTGTGAATCTAATGTCAGTTAACTAGTGTGCATCTTCCTAGACCTATCAGAAGTATTTAACTCCTTGATAACTCCATCTGCCTTGAAGCACAGGCATCACCTGGTATACAGGACTCACACTGTAGTGGGTTTTCTCCCCACTACCTCACTGGGTACTCCTCAGTCTTCTCTGCCAGATTTTCCTCCTCTCCACATACCAGGATTTAATCACTAGACCCTCTGTTTCTTATCTACACCCATCACCATGGGTGCACATGCTGATGACTCCTGAATTTAGATCTCTAGGCCCCAAGAGTAGCCTCACTCTGTTTTACATTCTGTATGTCATCCATAGTCATCATTCAATTTCTTGCTCCCATACGTGCTCAACTGTGCCCTCTATCTGGAAGGTCCTTACTGTTTTCCTGACTAATGGAAAGGACTGCTCCCAGGTTGCTATTTCCTATGATATCCATCTGCCTTAGATGTCTTGGTATTAACTGAAATATGTGTCCACAAAATTCATATGTTGAAACCCTAATCCCGATGTTACCGTATTTAGAAGTAGGGCTTATAATAAGGCAATAAAATTCAAAGACGTCCTAAGAGTGGGGCTCAAACATGGCAGGACTGGTGCCTTTTTATAAGAAGAGGAAGAGAGACGAGGGTGTGCTCCTTTTCTCTGCCATGTGAAGACAGTGAAAAGGCAGTCCTCTGCAAGTCAGGAAGAGAACCTTCACAAGAAACAGAACTCTCCCAGAACCTTGATCTTGAACTTTTCAGACTCAGAGCTACAAGAGTATAAATTTCTGTTGCTTAAAGCACCCAATCTATACTACTTTTCTTGGCAGCTCAAGCTGACTGATACATACCTCTGCAGGGTTTTCATGACTACCCTGTTTTATTGTCATAGCCCTCAGCACGTTGCATTATAATTGCGTTTTCTTCTCCTTTTCCTCAACTAAATTGTAAAATATTTGAGTGCAAGCCTCATTGGATTCATTTCTGTTTCCCAATAGAATATCCAATGCATAATAGATATAAAGAAATAATTTTGCAATTGAATTAAATACTAGACTGGGAGAGAAGTTTTATGAAAGCTTTGGTCTGACTTAATTTCTTCCCCGACATAAAGTGAGTTAGTTCCTGCAAAGTGGACCTTAGCAAAGTTAATGAGCAGGATGTTTTCCTCAAAATACTTATTTTTGGATTTGATGATCATTTCAGTAAGCTCAGTCAAGCCCTTAGAGTTTTGGGCTGAAAAGAACAGGAAGACAATTTTATTTAGAAATAGGTAAAGCATAACTCTTCCCAATTAATTAGTACCTATGAAATACCTGATTTTGAATATGTAGATATCCTGATGGACCTTTTTAGAAGTAGGGGTTTTACATTCTACCCCCACATAGCAGAATTTATTTTTTCTATTTATTAATTTAAGAGAGAAGTACCATGCCATGGAAATGAATTAATTTTGAGAATACAATATTGAATAAAATAGACACAGCATCTACTCTCACAGAACTCACAATATTTGATCTAAATATCTACTTATTTTTTATTTCATACATATAAATATTGAAGAATACTCTAAAGTGTGATTTTTATTTTTAATATAATTGCTATAAAAATGGCATTCTGACAATAGTTACCAGTGGCTTTAGCTGTTCCTTAAAATCAGTTTAAGATAATAAAAGATAATAAACCCCTACACATGCCAGGATGAAGACATTTTGCTGCATTCTTTAGTAGAGACATGTCTTTTGATTTTGAATTGCATAGTGTAGTAGCTGGCATAGAGGCAAATTTAAATAACTTTGTTGAAATGACCTGTCATCCTATTTCTTATAGTTAGAGAATACACATTCAATTTATGTAACAGCAATGACATTTTATTTATGTATAAATAGGAAAGAAACAGGATGCAGGCACAATCATATTTTATATCTAGGAAAAAGTACCAAGCATATATTTTAGATTTAAGTTAAAATTTTTAAAAGAGCCCAGCTACTTAATGTGACTCTTCTATACCTATTTTAACTGGAGTTAATAACAGCTGCCATTGTGTTGTTCAAATCTAAGAGCCAAGAACTATAATTATTTGTGGATTAACTAGATAGTAATTTTTTGCTAGGTGATTTTAAATATTGCAGTTCTCTAACTCAACAGACTTTATACTAATTTTCCATGTTTTGTGACTGAAAGTGCCTCAAATATGTCTAGAATCTGTTCACTTCTCTCTCACACCACCTCCCCCCACTTCACTCTAAGCCACTATCTCCTTACCACAGACTAATGAGATAATTCCTCTTCCTTCCTTCCTATCTGTCCTCAACAACGTAGCCAAAGTGAGCTTCTAAACAAGCAAATGTAATCTGATATTCATGACATAAAATATCTATGAATGTTCATTGCATAAAAGACAAAAACACAAACCCTAATGCTGTCTGAGAGGTACTCGGGCCTTGGCCCATTTGCTTCATAATCTCATCTCAAACCCACTGCTCCCCACTCACTACCCCATACCGAGTTTTTTCCTTTTCCCTTAAATTTTCAATCTCTTTACTTGTCAAGAACTTTGCAATTTTGGTCCTTTCTGTAGAACACTGTACCTTTCAGTTTCTGCCCAGCTAACCTGTACTCAACCTTTAATTTCAGGTCAAATATAATTTCTTCTGGGATGCCTTTCTTTGCTGCAAATCTAAATTGGATCTTGTTATGATGCATTCTCATTGCACTTCAATTAACTCCTTCACAGAACTTATCTTATTGTATTTACATAATTTTAAAAAGTGTTTAATATTTACCTGCCCTTCTAGGTGGTTTGGGATCATATTTCTCATCCTAACACAAAAGTATTCTATAGAGAAATTCACATATTTGGTGTATGAATGAATCAACCAGAATTGTTGGCACAGAAAAGAAGTTACCTCCATGGACTAGATGAGCACCTCTACAAGATGAGAGTTACAAAGGGAAAAGAGGGTGCTGATTTGTCATTGTTAACTCTAGAATAGAGCAAGTAGGAACTGATGATAGGAAAAAATATGCTCATTAGTCAGGAGAATTTTAACTATTCTACTTTAAATTTGTATATGATAAAAACTCTAAAATAACATGACTTCCTGAATATAAGAGAAATGCAGAATAATAGATATATTTATTGAAAGCTTACTGTACCAAGTGCTTTACATTTATGATTGCAGGTGTTCATTTCACTGAGCCTGTGAGATAGGTAATATGTGACAGATGAAGATAAAGAGCTGTAATTGGCAGAGCTGGGGTTTGAAAACACAGACAGCGTAATTCCAATCTAGGTAGAGCCCCCATGCTACTATGCTGATTTGAGCATGTAAAACAACACAATTTAAACCTCCCATGTGGGGGACCCCCCAAAATAGAATTATCTTTTGGAAGGAGGACCCCTTGTTGTACAGGCTTCTCTTGCTAGGCCAGTGTTCTATCTGCACCAGTGCACCGGCTGACATTGTTGTAAGTGGCTAAATTGACTTCAGTGAATTTTTTTTTTGAAGACTTTCAACACATTTGTCCTTTTCATGCTGGGTGATTTACAAGCACACCTGACCACACAACGCTGGATGTTCAGCAGTTTTTGACCAAAAACATCATCCCAGCACCCCACCCTCCCAATTCACCTCCCAATTCACCTGATCTTGCCCCAAGTGACTTTTTTTGTTTCCCTGGATGTAAAAAGTCCCCAAAAGGAAGGATTTGCCAGTGTGGAAGAGGTGAAACAAAAAATGGCAGAAGCACTAAAAGGCATCAAAATCAACAAATTCAAAAACCGTTTTGAGCAGTGGAAAAAAGTCTCTATAGGTGTATTGCATCAAATGGACTGTACTTTGAAGATGACTGAAGTTTAAACATGTAAGAATAAATAGCAGTACACAGTTTTTCAATAAATATATTTTGGGTTTTGGGGGGTTCCTTCTCATCCTTCATTAATTGCACAAATATATTTTGAGGGTCTGTTTTGTACCAGATGCTTCTCTAGACCCCAAAGATTCAGCCAGGCTCAAAACAGACACATTTACTTATATGCTAGTAGGGAAGGCAGACAAATTCATCAACATGTATATAAGATAATTTCAGATAGTTAGCTTTAGAAATAAAATGTAGCAGAGTCTTTTCAGTGTATGGGGGATTGAGTTTAATTGGATGATCAAGGCAGGGATCTCTGAGGAGAAGGATTTGAACTCAGAATGGAATGATAACAAGGACCACTCAAGCGAAGGCATGGGGAGATGGTGGCTTTCAGGAGAAGCTCTGGCAAAGGCAGGAAGGCAGGCAAGTTCAGAGTCATGGGAATATGCCAGTGTTGCTAGAAGTGTGAACAGAGGATGCATAAGATACTTGGGCATAGTGCTAGGCAATGACAAATCTACAGAGGGTTTTAAAGATTTTGGTAACAAGTATGGATCATATTCTAAATTTGATAGGAACATAATCCAGTTTATATCACAAGATCTGATTTCATTAAACTTCGCTATCCAGTGATGTAGTCTCCATTGGTAAAATTGTGTTGTGTCATAAACATATTTGAATATAATTTTATCCATCTTCTCAAAGAGAAGTGAAACTGGCTGTGAATTAATAATATGTAGGGTTGTTAGTCATTTGGGCCTGGAGAGACTTTTTCTGGAAGAGACAAGTCCTCAAAAACCTGAAAAAGGTCTTGAGAATTATACCTGAAAGTGTTAGCAATAAACAGTGTTGCAAATAGTGTAAAAATAAGTGAGTACAGAAATCTAAGTAAATAATAAAGTAACTCCACTTTGCACAAAATTATTTCCTTTTTATGTATGATTCTGCATTGATAAGTCATGTGACTGTCCTAGGCTCTTAGTTACATAATCTGTTGAACATTTTATTCTAAGCTATATTTGCTCTCCAGTCACAAAAGCTGCCATTGTTAGAGACATTTTGATAGACTGTATAATAAAAGATAAATGTTCTACCATGGAAGAAAAAGTATCTTTTAATTTAGAAAGGGTAGGAAAAAAAGTATTCTCCAGATTTCTTATTTTACATTTTCTTTCAGTTAATGAAAAAAATGACAAATTCCCCTTGAAGTTATGAAATAGCTAAAAGTAGAAAGCAACATCAGCTAATGCAATGAAATATAATCTATGATTAATTATTGAGCACACATTCCTGAATTAGGCACTACTAGGGGTTAGGGACATGAGCAACTTCATTGAGGGAGAAAATTGAATTTACCAGGCATAAGCTCCCTCCGGTGTCATGACTCAAACTTGACTATAATAATAATAATATAATAGCCATCATTTATTAAGTGGATACCATGTGTCCAGCACAGTACAGTGATTTACATATATTATTGCATTTGTTCTTGGTAAAAGCCCATTGGAGGAGATATTAATACTTTCATTTAGTAGATGTGAAGACTAGGGCTCACCCAGGCCAGGTCACTTCCCCATTTCCTCACCCCTGGTAAGAAGCTGAGTTGCATTCAAACCCAGTCTGTGTGATTTAAAAGCAAATTCACCCAATCACTGTACCTATTGCTTCCTTTCTATGATTGAGTTTCTGCCTATTTCTAATGCAAAATTTTCCTGGTCTCTAGCTGTTAATAATTCTGCATATGCCTGAATTTCTCTATTTTTACCTGTTTTGAGAAGAAATTCAACCAAGCTTACTCTTTACAGAACAATTTTGTAATTATTAGTATGTAATTTATTCTAAAACTGAACTTCTAGATTTCGAATACCAGTTATCCTGACCACTTGTTCTATGACCTTAGGCTAATTAGTTAACCCCTCTAGGCCTCAGTTTCCTCAAAAAAGGAGAGAATATATTTTCTGTATCTTAAGGTTGTTGTGAAATAAAGAATGTACTTTATTGAAATCCCTGTGATAATTCCTGGTACACACTAAGTTTCTTTATTTATATAAGTCATTGATGTAAAATTACCAATCAGTTGAAATCTACATGCTAATAAAGTATTTCAAATATTTAATATGAAGATCCTGGAGCTTCAATGGTATACATATACCATTAATGAAAAAAATACCTTAATTCATACAGGTGTATATTTTAGCTTTTTTATGTTTCTTTTTCCTATTTTTATTTTTTATTTATTTTTTTAAAGATTTTATTTATTTATTTTATTTTTAGGGAGGGAAGGGAGAGAGAGAGAAAGAGAGAGAGAGAGAGAGAAACATCAATGTGCGGTTGCTGGGGGTTATGGCCTGCAACCCAGGAATGTACCCTGGCTGGGAATCAAACCTGGGACACTTTGGTTCCCAGCCCGCGCTCAATCCACTGAGCTATGCCAGCCAGGGCTCTTTTCCCTATTTTTAACTGCTCTTCACTTTCTCTATTTATTTCTTCAAATTGTGTCTTTGGCTGCTTCTTCTTTCAATAAGCTGATGCTAAAAGAAATTAAATACTCATAGAATAGGCATAATATTAAAGTCTTGCCATTAAAGCAAGGCATTAAGTCTCTCTCTCTCTCTCTCTCTTACACACACACACACAGGTACAGTGATGGGAATCATATGAATTACAACTGTAAAAAAACATAATTAAGGGATGTATATGCCTGCCTATTCAATACAAGTTACCTGGGTGATCCTCTTATGAGATAACCATTTTTGTCTGTGTTATTAGGATAATATTCAGCAAATAAAGATGGTAATTCCTGTCTACTTTCTGCTGGTCAATCTTCCCTTGTAAAATACTCCTATCAAAAATATTGACAAAATGGAATGCCCCAGAGGAGAAGTATCTGTTTATGCAAATGAGAGACTTAAATTCTTTTTTTTAATTGTATTTATTTATTTTTAGAGAGGGAAGGGAGGGAGAAAGACAGAGAGAAAGAGAAACATCATTGTGCGGTAGCTGGGGGTCATGGCCTGCAACCCAGGTATGTACCCTGACTGGGAATCGAACCTGGGACACTTTGGTTCACAGCCCACACTCAATCCACTGAGCTACACCAGCCAGGGCTGAGAGACTTAAATTCTTGTTGTATGAGAAGCAGAGAATCTTGGAAGTTTTAACACAGAAAGGGAAATACCTTGAATGTTTGAAGAGGTAGCATCAGGAATAGGGGTCAGTTAGGACTTTCACAGAGGCTCCACCAAGCAAGCTGAGGACACAGGCATGGAGGGTGTAGGAGGAGCACATTTAAGACCAGTGCAGCACAAGCTTTCCATCACTGAAACTCGCCTTAGTACATGGAGTGGACTGCTCTCTGAGAAAGTCACTTTATGGAAGCGTTCACTGTCACTAAAGTTCTTCCAGGGGAAGCATTGTTTCTCCGCGGGAGGTTTTATGTAAGAAAGTTCAGCCTCTGGCTGTAGAATGGAGTCCATCAGTGTTTTTCTTAGACCCTAATTCAGACAAATGCCACTGCACATACAACATAAGAAAGAGAAGACAATTCATTTACTTTACATAAAGAAAAATATTTTGTTTAAAAGAATATTGTTTTTAAGATTATCTTTTGTTGTTGTTGTATAGTGTTATTGTCATGTGGTACTTAAAATTGTGATATAAAATTATCCTGGGTCAAACCCTGCCCACCATCATAGTACCTGTGCAGTCTTGGGCAATGATGTGTCTTTATGAGCCTCAGTGTTCTCAACAGTAAAATAAGGAGAATAGTACTAATCATATGTTCTAAGGATGGAAAGAGATGATGCCCAGCAGAGCTATCCAGCACATACATATTATAGTGCTTATTTATTTGTTTTTATTCTCACCCCAGGACATGCTTATTGGTTTTAGAGAGAGGGGAAGGAAGTGAGAGAGGGAGAGAAACATTGATGTGAGAAAGAAACATCTATTGGTTGCCTCTCATAGGCACCCCCACAGGGGACTGAACCCACAACCTAGGCATGTGCCCAAACCAGGAATTGAATCCGCAAAATTTTCATTTGTGGGGTGACAATCCATCCACCTGAGCTACACTGGCTAGGGCTTAAGTGCTAATTTAAATACCTGCTTTCCAGTAAAAATATTTGTTTTTAAATGACAGTGTCATCAAAAAAAAAACTTTACACAGCTTATTATTCTTACTATTGACTAGATTATACATTCATGTGATCTAAGATTTAAAAAAATCTAAAAAGTCCTATCATTTACCATCATTTTTCTTCTTTGAAGGCACTCATTGTTATCATGTTTTTGTCATATACATGTAGGGATATTTTATGAAAATGCAAGCAAATACATATAGATATAAATTCTGCTTCTCTCTTCACAACTGGTTGCATACAATATCTATTATTCTATAACTTCTTTCTGAAATAATATGCCTTTCTTATCTTTCCATAATAGTATATGAAAAGGTTCATCATAGCTTTAATGGTATTCTATTGTATTGTATGTATTGTATTATATTGATATAAAATTATACTAACTTATTAACCTGTCATCTTGGCTTTTAGGTTCTTTCAATATCTTGCTATAAAAATTAATGAGAAACAATCAATCTTGTACTTAGGTCATTTCACACATATGTGATATCTTCATAGAATTTTCTAGAAGTGGAATTTCTGGATAAACAGGTATTGATATTTGGAATTTTTATAGGTATTTTCCATGTTACCCTCTATAGAAATATCATATGAATTAAAACTTCTACTAGCACCCTGGCTGGCGTAGCTCAGTGGATTGAGCCTGGGTTGCAGGCCATGGCCCCCAGCAACCGCACATTGATGTTTCTCTCTCTCTCTCCCTCTCTCTCTCTCTCTCTCCCCCTCCCTCCCTTCCCTCTCTAAAAATAAATAAATAAAAATAAATAAAAAAACAACAAAAAACTACTAGCAATCTACCTAAGTTCCAATCACCCCTCTTTTCATCAGTAGGTTATTATACTCTTTGATGTTTCCCTACATAGTAGTGAAAAACGGTATCTCAGTATATACTTAATTTCTATTTCCTTTATGAATTAAATGAAATGAGATTTTTTAAATGTATGTATGAAGTAGGCCGAATTCTAAAGATGCTCCCTTAAAATTCTCATTTCTATAATAGAGGTAATCTAATCAAACATGAATGTGGGTACTGGTATGAAAAGACATTGCAGATGTAATTAAAGTTACTAATCAGCTGACCTTAAAAAAGAGAGAGCATCTAGGTAGGGTTTTAGTAACAGAAATCCTTGAAAAAAGAAAGAGAAGGCAGAAGAGGCAGTCAAAGAGATGCAGAAAATGAGACAGAAGGAGTTGAAGCAGAAGCAGGATTCAATCCACCAGTGCTGGAGTGGCAGACAGAGGAAGAGGGCATGAGCTAAGGAGCATGGATAGCTGAAAATAAACCCTAGCTCACACCCAACAAGGGAAAGGGGGACATCAGTCTTATAACCACATGAAGCTAAATTCCCACAACAACCTGAAAGCATTTGGAAGCTTTAGAACCAAATACTTTTTTTCACACATTGTTTTCCTTTACTTCCTAATTTTTTATTTTAATTGTTCAAGTACAGTTTTCTGCCTTTTACCATAGACTTTTAGAAAGGGTAAATTTGGTAAATTTTAGTATATGTAAATTTCACCTCAATAAAAACAAACCAGGAAAACAATAAAATGTATTTTTGAGTGGGAAAGTGATGAAATTTTTTGTCACACTCAAAGAAATAGGACACACAGATTTTTATATCCTTCAAATGTAAGGCCATTGACAAACAGTCAAATAAACTTATAAACAAGCTAGACGTCAGGGAATATCATTTGCATGAGCATTTCCTCAGAAACTGGCAGGAGAATGAGCTTCTGCCACCATTAAATGACTGGAGATACTTCACCATAGGGTGTGTGGGGGTATAACTTGAATATATTTAACAGTAGAGCTGAGACAAAGAGATCAAGTTAAATCTAGACTGAAAAGTATGTATATGTAATTTGCTCTAAGAAAGGTGATATTCTACAACTAATAAAAATATGAAAAGAGAGAGAATTAATGGAAAATAGAATTAGTCCCTTGTACTTTACAGATGTTAATAAAAAGTATACAAGTTGAAACTAATAAATCAGGTAGAAAATCAATATATATAGGAATAAAAACATTAGAACTAAAATTATACCAGTGGTTAAAATTGGAGAATGAGAATGGAAAGAAGAAAGAGAAGTGAGAAAATAAGCAGATACTGGCTAATTTCAGTATTACAGTGAAAACTAAGTATCCACAGTAATAGGTGATTAAAGGTATTAGATAGAATTATTAATATAAAGGGAACCACTAGAGCAAAAATACATACTTCTAAGTATCAAAGAAATTTCAAAACCATAAATAAATTAAAATGTTAAAAAGCAGAAAACATTAAAAAATAACATGACACAATATTATAGAACTATGATGAACTCTGTAAGTCACATTGATTATGTGAGTTTACTGTACGTATTAAATTTTTTTTCAGTTTTTCTAACATAGCTAAATACAACTCAAAGATATCTGAAGAGATGCAGAAAGAAATGTAGATGGTTAAAATGAAAGGGCTGGCAAAGAAATCACAGGCAAATGTAACTATAAAGAAAAAATGAGTCCTGATGTTAATAACAGATAAAGTAGAATTCAGGCCAAAAAAGGCAGTTTTCTTTGGAGCATGATGCCAATTCTATATGTAGAATAAAACCTTCCCTTATTTCAGATTTTTTAGCTATTTGGGAAGAATTCAAATCTATACAAAGAAAGCGTAATGACTCAATGAATCCCCAGGCAGCCATCTCTCAGCTCCAATAATGATCAAAATACTGTCATTTTGATTTTATCTGTACTTCCACTCACTCTTCAACTCCCACTTGATTATTCATTATTATTAGTTGTCTTCTTTCTAGTTCAATGTACATACATTTAAATTCACAAATCTTGACAGTATAATTTTGACAAATGGATACACTTCTTTAACCCACATCCATCAAGATATAGAATATTTCTATCATTCCAAAAAGTCCTCATGTCTCTTACAATCAATCTTCCCACCCCAAGCCCCAGAGACAGCCATGCGTTCATTTTTTAAATATAGTTAGGTTTGCCTCTTCTAGAATGTCACATAACTCAAATCATACAGCACATGATATTTTACATGCAGATTTTTTTCACTCAGCATATGGCCTATGATATTTCATTTATTGTATTTGACATGTTAGTAATTTGTTCCTTTTGATGGCCTAGTATCATTCCAAAGAATAAATATTCATTATATATGCTTTCATCTATGAATGTATATTTGATTGTTTCCATTTTTGGGTTATTTTGAATAAAGCTGGTGTAAATATTCTTCTATAAAAGACACCACTTTAACAGATTTTGTTTCAAATTTCTGTTGGATAAATATCTAGAAGTAGAGTTTTTGTGCCTAAGGTACATATGCGATAATCTTCAGAAGAAACTGCCAAACCTTCTCCTGAAGTGGTCGGACCATTGACATTCTCACTAACAATGTGTGAGACTCAGCATGTTCCACATTCTCCCAGTAATTGACTTAGTCAGTCTTAATTGTAGGCATCTTAATGTGTGTGTAGTGATATCTCATTGAGATTTTAACTTTTTCCCTGGTAACTAATAATTCTGAACACTCTTTTATATGTCAGACTGAAAATTATTTTAAAATATTTGTTCTGTGTACAACTATATTTTTCTTCATTGCTCCAATCATTGGATTGTCCAAATTCATCTTTATTTCTGTTTTCATTTTTTTATTCCACTTTTTTTGAAGTTCTACTAACTCATATTTTATATCCTCCTCGTTTATGGGCATATTCTCCTTAAGTTATTACATCTCCATCTCCTCTTTGTATTATTATTTCAAAAGGAGAAATATTTTAGTGTTTTTTTAATGTTGGCAAAATATCCGGTCTCATTTTAGTATACTCCATGAAAACAATTTTTTATGAGAGTTTACCCTCTAATTTTTTTCTGTTACTTTCTTTTGAGTTTTGTAACCAATCATTTTTAGGTTATATTTTCAGTACTTAATTTTGAAGTTATTGTGTATTTGTTCCATTTATTTGTTATAGGCATACATAAGGAGAAATCAGAATTTGTCCAGAAAATGTTGAGCCATTGTTCATATAATGAGAATGGTTTGCATGATATTGATGTAACTTGGCAGCCAAGGAGAGTGGACTGGAATGTGCATGCATGAACAATGATGTTTTCACTGGACTAGTCAGTGGGGACAGTAGGTGACTTTGTGTGAACATATGTACTGTGTGGACTTCATATTCAAAATGACTGAGCAAGCAGAACAATGAATCTGCATCAAATTTTGTGTTAATGTTGAACATTCCTCCACAAAAACTATTCAGATGATTCAGAAGGCTGAAGCTATGAGCAACTGGTGACTGGCAGCTTCATCATGACAACGCTTCTGCTCAGATGCACTACATCTTGTGCAGAGTTTTTTGGCCAAACATCAAATCACCCAAGTGACTCAGCCTCCCTACAGCCTAGATTTGGTGTCCTGCAACTTCTGGCTTTTCCCAAAACTAAAATCACCTTAGAAAGGGAAGAGATTTCAGACCATCAATGAGATTCAGAAAAATGTGAAGAAGCAGCTGATGGTGATGGGGAGAACTGTGTGAAGTCTCAGAGTGCCTACTTTGAAGGGGACTGAGGCAATGTTGTCTTACATACAATGTTTCTTGTATCTTGTATCTTCTTCAATAAATGCATCTATTTTTCATATTACATGGCTGGATACCTTTTGGATAGACCTCATATATAAACCTTTTTTTCTTTTTTGCTTCTAGGGAGACAGACTAATTTCTACTGAAGTCTGTTATTCAGTCCCCCTCTATTCCCCAAAACACAGCAAGAATTATCCGACTTTGTGTTGTTGATGTATGTATATGCTCACTTCTAATGCTGGAAACAGGTGATCAGATTTTCACTTCAGAATTCAGCTCCAGAGGAGTACTCTGACATTTTGAGCTCTGTCGCTTCTGTGTACACTGTCACAGTCCTGCTCCATTGCTGCTGTTCTTGGAAAATCCTCACCTGCACCAAAATTTTAGGTTCTAGCTGTCTCCTGTTTTATTGAACCTATATTTTATACTGTTGTTTCCTTGTCTCATTTCTGCTTTTGATGATTTCTAAGGAATAGAAGGTACATTCTAAATCTGAGCTGCCATCTATAAACTGGAAGTAGTATTTTATGAAAATGTTTTTACTCAGTAGATAAAAATCCATCAGTATCTTCCTTCCTTCTCCATAGTTATTTTATTCTTCTAAAAATAATTAGTTATATTTCTAATTGTTACTAGTTCAGGAAATTCAGAAGTCTGAAAAACACTGGCTGGAGTAGGTAATCTATAGGATTCTTTCCAGGTTTAAATTTTATTTTATTTTTTTTCAGTGATGGGGACTATTTTCCTTCTCAGCAGTAGTGGTAGCAGATGAATACAAGCCACCATTTGTCATAACAAAAATGCTTTCTGGGGAAACAGCTATGGCTTCGTGAATTCCTTCTGCTTAGCTCTTGAAGGCTCAAAGGCCTGGCAGAATCTATAGTCAAGAGACAGTATTGCTATTGTTTGTCTGATACAATCCCTGGCAGGAGTTTAGTTGTATTTATTTGAGATAGCAGAACAGAGCTTCTTCACCAGTGGCCACACAAACTGCAGGAACTTTCAATTCATTCATTGGTTAATTATGTATGGATATTCTGGGAGAGTGAATGAGTGTGTGAGCACACATGCATGCACACAGATGGTCACTGGGGAGCCACTCTCCCTTTGACATAAGAATTTGTAGATTAACATAAAGCATAAGTTATATATTGTAGCAAATCCAATATTTAAAAAGTCAATATTTACAGGCATCATTTAACAAAAAGGACTTATTTCTGCATGGCTTCAAATGATGAACTTCCCCAGTTTATTTTATTTTATTTTTATTTTTTAATTCAATTATAATCCCCAGTGCATGTTAAATGAGTTGATTTATCTTCCCTCCAAATTTCACTAGCAAAAACTTCAGTACATATCAGCTGAGTACTGTGTGGGTTGCACATATGCATATTTGAGTAATTCTTGTACACCTAGGAATCCCTCCAGTATTCTTCACGATTAACCAGCTAAAGGTTCGATAGGAGCCAAGTCACCTTTGGCTTAAGAAGAGATATCAGAATACATACTAAAGAACTGCTGTTTTTTGCTTCCCAATAATTTCATCAATGATCACAATGAATAAATGATCCAGAAGAAGTGCCCAGGTTTCTTGATAAATGAACAGCGTCATACTACAAGTTACTTAGAGAGAGATGGGTCCTTGTTCTTTGTTTTACCAGCAACACCTTTCTGCAAACATGAAAGATAAGGGGTGATCTAAGTTTTGCTAAGCACCCAGAAACTAAATGCCCCTATTTCATCTGACACCCAGGTATTATGCAAGATTGACACATGGTAGCAAATTCTGAAAGGATTTCTTTATAAACTGGTCCCCAGATTTGCTAGTGTACGATGGACAATTTACCTTTTCAGAGACGAGAATGCTAATAACTGCTCTCTGAGGCTTCTCTTTCACAGTATGGGGGAAGCCGAGGAAAATACAATTTTATTTCCTGAGGACCTACTGTATTCCTAGAACTTTTGCATGCGCTATCCCATTGAACTCTTAAGCAATTAGAACAGTGCAGGGCAGAATCCAGTTAGTATGTGTTAAGGGACCCATGTTGTCTCCCTTTCTACTATTATTTCAAAAGACATAGAACTAGCCATCTGAAGCTTTGAGGTCAACATAGAAATAGAGCAAAGGGATCTAAATGATCTTGATGGATGATTCAACCATGATGTCTATAAAATCCCTGTGGCTTGCTCTATATCTTGATCTATTATAATGAACATAACCATCAGGAGCTTTTAATTTATTAAATCCCCCATTAATGCAAAGCCCCTCACATATCCCATGAGTTTTTTGGACTTCTGCTACACTCAAGAACTCAGGAACTAAGGTTGTTTTATTTTCCTTTTTAAACACTTTTCTATTCTTCTAAGCCTATTCTTAGGCTTTCTCCACTCTAGAGCATCCGTGGATTAGGTTGTGGTGAGCCAGTGTCTCCCCATTCATTTGGGCTCTGAAAGCCAGCACACCGGTATTTTGATTTTCAGTTTCAGTGGAGAGGGGGTAGGTTGTTCCTTCCTAACCGATTTTGCAACACACCCAAATATTTAGCACTTCACTCAAGTTCCCCAGATGTAATTGTTTTGACCAAATGTATACTTTTTTTCCCAAAATTAAATCTTGTTTCTTGCAATCCAAGGCATTTTTGCCCTGTTTACAATCTGTCACCTATGTGACCATCCCTGATGCCCAAAAGTAGGCCCAAGGTGACTGTCACCTCCTTCTATAGCTGCAAGGCTAATCAAGTTCTTTTTCCAAAGAATTTAGAATCTTGAACAGAAAGGCAACAAATAATTCACCTTAACTTCAGCTCTCTAGAGGAAAGTGTTACATACTTCCATTGCTGGGACCTCCTGAACTGTATTCATTTCTACTATCCCAGAGATTTAGTTCAATATTTGTTTCAATTCCATGAGCTATCTAAGCTTGTCTCCAATATACTTCTTTTTGTGGTTAAAGTTATTGATCACTTACTTCATTTTATTTTATTTATTTATTTTTGGAGAGAAGAGAAAAGAGGGAGAAAGAGAAGGAAATAAACATCTATCAGTTGCCTCTTGCATGCCCACAACTGCAGGCCTGGCCCACAACCCAGCCATGTGCCCTGGCTGGGAATTGAACCTGTGACCTTTCAGTTCACAGGCTGGTGTTCAATCTGCTGAGCTACACCAGTCAGGGCCATCATTTATTTTAATTTTCTGATATTAAATACACCTAAACTAATATACCCACTAATTTTTGATATGGTTTCTTACCCTGCTAAGTGGAGCTAAACAACAGAAAGGAAATTTCTTTTCCTTTTCACTTTCCTCTCTTTAAGCCTCTAATGTAGAGTTAGTCCATAATATCAACTCCAGGATACATTTGTGCTACCTCCTATTGATTCTCAACAGCCAAATGTGCCTCCCAAGGGAAAGGCCCTAAACCCCAAGTGGCAGCTCTTTAATATTGCACACGATTGTAAATGACTGCAAGAGGCAAAAAGAGGCTTTTATAACCCCTCCCGTTCCACACACAGGAATTTCAGCTTCCTCAGGCTCTGTTACAGTTTAGTCGGAAAGAAAGACCTGTAAGATTATGATCCCTTCTGAACATTTTCATCTCTTTGACAGCTTCATCCATATGTATCTGTGTGCATATGCAGATATCCATACTGTGGATATGTATGTGTATATAGATACACATATACACATATGTGTATACACATCCTTTACTCATGCCTCTGTGTGTGGGTAGCCAAAGAAATCACATTATAGGACAATTACTGGAAGACAACATTTAGTTTCTTTTCCATATGGGAAGCATTTAAAAACCATTGCATTGCTTGGCTAAATCACCTCTCAACTCCAACACTGAACACTTTGTTTACCTGAAGCTAAACAGATTGTTAAAAATCTACCAGACATATATATCTAAATGCTCCAGTTAATTTTCTTCATAATCACTTATTTACTAACATGTCAAGCAACCCTGAGGTATTTTTGGAATTTCCACTTTTGACAAACCAAATTTTATTTCAGTGTTTGTGTCACTTATTCCCAGGAATTAAAAAAGCACATTATCCCCAGAAGAATAGAAAGATGGTTTTGTTTCTTTCTTCCTCTGTTGGGAAGAATTATACTTACCTTTTCTTTCTTCTTATAAGGCTATAGAGCTATTGAGCTGCATCCCCCTACCCTCAAAGCTGATTCCCAAATCTCAGTTTTTATAGGAAGCTCTTTGGGGAGAATCTGTAATCCCAGACATTACTCACTTCATGCAGCCAGTATTTTATAGCTTTCCATGAACTTAGTTAGCTGCCTGGATGCCAATAAATTATGAATTTCATAGCCTTGGCTGGTGTGGCTCAGTGGATTGAGTGCTGGCCTCTGAACCAAATGGTCACTGGTTCAGTTCTCAGTCAAGGCACACGCCTGGGATGCAGACCAGCCCCAGTAGGGGATGCATGAGAGCCAACCATACATTGATGTTTGTCTCCCTCTCTTTCTCCCTCCTTTCCCCTCTCTCTAAAAATAAATAAATAAATAAATAAACAAATAAATAAATAAATAAATAAAATCTTTAAAAATTAAAAAAAGGAATTTCATGAAGACCTAATACTTCTCCATCTTTTGGTCAATAATTACTTCTAAATCATGCAACTGTAGCTCAGTGAATGTTATCAAAAAGAAATTCAAGTTTCCCTGGCCAATGTGGCTCAACTGAGCCACACTCAGTTGAAATGTCATTTTATAAACTGAAAGGTCAGGAGTTTGATTCCTGATCAGGGCACATGCCTAGGTTGCGGGTTCGGTCCCTCATCCCTGCAATGTTTCTCTCCCTCTCTCCTCCCTTCCTCTCTCTCTAAAATCAATAAGCATGTCCTCAAAAGAGGATTTGGAAAAAAAAAGGAAAACGAAGCTTGAGTCAACATACAAAAAGCTCTGGTTTAGTAATCTTACTTCAGGTTTTTTTCAGATACTAAATTACCCTTGAATCCTTATCCACTCTGATAGTCTCAAAATTTTGTTTTCTTCTAAAGAATAGGTTGGTGGCCCAACCCCTGATGCTGATTCAAGTGCAGTACTTTGAAGGTAAAGGCCGTTAATACCCATGCCCCAAGTAGAGTATAGAAACACCTTATTCCTTTTGCTTCTCTCAGTCCTATGAGCCATAAAGATGTGAAAGGCAAACTTTAGTTGAGGCTCGTGAGGGCTCTTCTCATAGTTGATTTCAATCCTTACCTTTTTTAGGAGATCAGTTTTACTTATACTGCATTACTACTTTCAATTTCAATCTTCCACCCCTGGCTTGGTGTAAGTCTGTGGGCTCTCCTGCTAGCCAGGAAAGTTCCATAAAGCCCAGTTCTACTGACACGGACACACATTTCCTTGTGTACCTTCATGCGCACAATGTGCCCTCTGCCCAGACCCTAGGGGGGTCAGTTTTAACACTTTCCTCATTCAGATTTTGCTAAGTCCTTGCAAATGACAAAATGCAGCCAATAGAGAAGCTTTGAGGATTTTTAACCATCTCTATAAGTTTAATCTTTCAAAATTCAGAAAAGGAAAGAAACCCTGTACTAATCATGAACATTTCAATTAATTAATTAGTTAGCTAATTAAATTTTATTTATTTATTTTTAGATAGAGGGTAAGGGAAGGAGAAAGAAAGGACAGAAACATCAATATGTGGTTGCCTTTCATGAATCCCTAATGGGGACCTGGTTCGCACGCAGGCATGTGCCCTGACTGGGAATCAAACTGGTGACTATTTGGTTTGCAAGCCCACCATGCTCAATCCACTGAGCTACAACAGCCAGGACCTAATCATAAACATTTTAGATTGATGAATAGAATAAGCCTAAATGAGCAGAAAGACACTTCAAATTGAATATTTGGCTAACTCCATCTAAAACTATTTTGGACATATTTTTCCTCAATTCTGTTTAGTTTAGAAATTTTGGAATAAGGACTGAGTAGGGGAGAAATTATAGACTTATCTGCATAAGTTATGTTTACATTTTCTTATCATCACAGAGACAAAACATCACATTTTATTAAAAATCCATTATAATAATACAGGATTTTCTTCTCCATAGTTTACACTTATAATATTGACATTGGCATTCTTAATTTTAGTTGAAGAAAAAAGAGTAAATATATATGTAATATATACTAGTATGTTTATACATAATACATTATTTTTACAGAGAACATATAATTTATAATAATTTAACACTTATTAATGGTATTAAAAACTTGCTTTCCTCATGCCACTGTTGGAAGTAGAAAACACAATCCAACATGGCTTTATTATTTGAAAATTATAAGAAGCTAATGAGATCATACTGGGAAAAACAGTAACATTTATGACTTCTACTGTGCAACTATTCGTACTGGGGTTTACAACATTCAGTCACATTCACTGAAGCTTATGGAAGCTCAGTAAAAGAAATGGGGTTGGTGTTATTTTTAACTCCATTTTACAGATGTAGAAACTAGAGAGATTTGCCCATGGCCGTATGTTTAGGAAGTGGTGGAGCCCAGATGCAAAAACATATTATCTGAATAAAAATTCTATGTTTTTTCCCCCATGAGACCACACAAATGGTCAAACAACAAGGTAAAGTCAGGTCATCATGCGCTTTAGGAAGACACTAACTGGTGCTGTAGCTGTTTAGCGTGAGAACAGTCACTGTGTGCTGATTGGTAGAAGAGGTGTGTAAAAGACTTGAGGTCTTCACTCTCAAGTGCTGGTCCTGCATTGGCTTGACCCTGACAGTGAGAGCCTCTGGGCCAGTAAGAGGGGAAGATTGGGAAGAAGTGAGAAGAGAAAACACATCCTTGCACAAAGCATAGAAAGCATGCACAAAGCATAGAAATTCACAGAGAGCAGGTAAACCAGCTTTAGTGGAATGAAGGATTCAAATACAGAAGATAAATGTTTAAATAATGGAAGATAACATTGAAAACATAAATTCAGTCCAGATTCACCAGGTCTTGAATACTGGCAACAGGAGAATAAAAACTTTTCTTCTATCCTCCTAGGTTCAATAGCTGGGCCTATGAAATAAATTGACAATAAAGAGATGAATAGGAGAAAAAAATACAAATTTATTAATTTTAATATTCTGTACATGAGGACTTTATAAGAAAAAATGTGACTACCTCCCCAAATAATGAAATTTGAGAGCTTATGTACATCTTTAAAAAAAATATCATCTTAATAGAGGAAGGGAAGGGAAGCGGAGAAACAGGCAATTGAGTGGATATTTAGGAAAACATGAATAGGTCCCTAGAAGAATGTATGGGAGATGACATAATAATTTTTGACAATGTTTCACTGAATGTAGTGTCAACTTCTAGTCTCCTCTTCCTTGGTACAATTTGATTAAATCTTCCCTGGTTGACACAATTCCAGGAGAAGGGATTTAAAACAGCTGAATTCCTTTGGAAAGAATTGCTTTTAGGTAGATAAGGGGAGTTCAGAGGAAGCTTCTCTCTACACTTACTGTTTTTCAAGTAATTTTGGTCCAAAATAATCAATATGCCAAAATAGCATATTTGTGGAGGCATGTGCTGAACTACTTCAAAGTGGATGAGATCAACCTAACTCTGGCCAACAGAATTTTCAACTGTGATGGCAATATTCTACATCTGCACTCACTGTACAGCATGGCAGGCACCAGCTACATGTGACTGTTGAGCACTGAAAATGTGTCTAGTGCTACCAAAGAACTGAATTTTACATTAATTTACTTTTTATTAATTATGTGGGATCTAATGAGCAAACTGAACTAACGAGAAAAATAGAGACAGACTCATAGATGGAGAGCAGGCTGACATTTCTGGAGGGGATACTGGGGGTGGGTGGAAGGATCGAGCAAAAAAGAAAAAGAACCCATGGACACAGACAACAATTGTGTGGTGTTTGCAGGGGATGAGAGGGCTGGGTGGGCATAGAAGTGGATATAAGAGAGATAAATGGTAATGAAAACAATACAATAAAAACTAACTATTCAAAAAATTGTTAGGATAGTAATAATCATAATAAACATAAAAAAGTAAAAAAAAAATACACACTCCCCCCAACATATAGATCATTCTCAGAGGGATGTCACAATACTTTTCAACTGGGAATGGTCAAAGGACAATTGTATTTTAAGATATTAACGTGACTTCAATAGAGTTTTCCCCAGGAGGTATAGACAACAGTTTAGTTGAAATTATTTACATTGATCCAGATTTTAATGGACAAATGCCTGAAACAGAAAGGGACATGGAAATGGAAAAAATAATGAGGAAGCAACTTGTAGGACTTGAGTTCTTATTTGATGGGAGATACATGTTTTCCCCTCAAAAGAGTGAATTAATTTTAAAAGAAAATACTCATAGGTTGATAAGTACAAACAACTGGTTTTAAAGTGAAGACAATTTGATCTTTTTAAAGCAGCCTCATAGAATGTAGGGGATAATTCATTAAATGTCAATGAAAACAGTGTTTGAACTCTATAAAGTGTTTTACAACTTCAAGAGAAAATGATCATTTTAAAAGGTGGCATAACAGGATGGTTGGGGTACTTTTAGGGCTAGAAAAGGCACCAAGGAGAGTCCAACTGCTAGGTTAATTGTGAGCCCCATTACCGCAGTGGGACTGTGATGTGGTTTTGAGGAAACATGTTCTTTTTTGAAAGTTTAAGATGGTGATTTATGAGTTGGAGTTTGTACTGTGGAGTGTCTTAAAGGTTAGATATATTCAATCTACTAAATAGTGGGTATTTCCTTAAAATAAGCAAGGAAAATAGTAATACATATAAAAATATGGCACCTTCTAACAGGTAAGAGAAAGCTTTTCTGAGGAAGTTAAATTCCAGCTAATACTTGAAAGATAGGTGGGCATTAATTTGTGTATGGGCAAAATGTTTTAACCTTGATGGCTTGTGGAAGCTTATATGGGACCATATTTGAATTGCTAGAGCATGAACAAAAACTTAAGACTTTGGGTCAAAGTGTTTGGACTTTGGTGAGTTACTTCAGACTATGGTGGTTTTTTTCACAGGCAAATGGGATGTTTCTATGGAGGCAGGAAACTGTGAAACATGGGCTTTATTTTTCTTCTTTTTATTTTTTTTATCCTCACCCAAAGATATGCTTATTGATTTGAGAGAGGGGGAAAGGAAGGGAGAGACAGAGGGAGAGTAGTATGGATGTGAATGAGAAACATCAATAGGTTTTCTCCCGCACACACTCCAACTGGGACTGGACCCAGAACCTAGGCATGTGCCCTGACTGGGAATTGAACCAGCAGCCCTTTGGTTTACAAGAGGATGCTCCAATTAACAGAGTCACACCAGATGAGACAAAACATGGGCTTTAAATAAAGGCATTCAGGCCACAGCAAAGGCACTTGGGCACAGTCAGAAGTGCTCAGGTGCTGAAGGTGTGTACAGGAGCCTGAGTAAAGGTCTGAGGACTTTCTAGATAATGTCAGAGGACTCCAGCCAAGCATATCCTGGCAAACTGTTGGCTGTTTTAGGAGTCACAGATACTGGCTGTACAGGCAAAGCATGATGGGGTATTGCAGGCTATACTGAGGTATGTAGAGATGCTACCTAGTCTCAACCCATTTTTTATCTTCCAGGGCACACTAATTTCTCATTACCAGCCCTTCTTACAGTTAGCTATGTCCATGTGACTGAGTTTTAGGCAGTAGAATATGAATAGAAACAGTGTACTATTTTCAGGCCTGGCTCATGTAAACATTCACGTCATCCCTTCTGCTTGATTCCCATCTACTAACTTAGTGAGACAAATGAGGTGACCTTGGAAACCACCTAGTAAAGATGATAGAACTAAAGAGGAAAGTTAACATTAAGAGGTAACACATATGTGGCTCCTGCCTTTCCAGCAATAGTAAATGCTTAGGATAGTGCTTAGTAAATGCTTAATAAATTTAACCTCCTTTTGGTAGATTTCTTCCAGTTGAGATTATGTCTATAGGTTATAGTACTTTAGTTTAACTAGCATTCTAATGAGGTTAAAAACAAGGTTAAAAAAGTAGATTTCCCCATCTATTTTTTCCTTTACTAGAATCCCAAACAGTTTGTATTGTGTTTTGTTTTTGTTTTTTTTTTAACATTGCTGAGTAGTAGATTTATAATTTTGCCCTGGAACAAAACTGTTGTAGAAGCTGGGGACAGTATTGTCTGAAAAAAAATCAATTGGTGTAAAGCCAGTACTATAATAACCTTGGAAGTCTGAACTCCATTACAGTGAGAAAAAAATAAAATCACAGTAAGTTACCACTATGCACCTAAAATGGCTAAAATAAAAAAGGCTGTTAAATGTTGGCAAGGATGTAGAGCAATGAGAACTCTCAAATATTGCCATAGGAGTATAAAATTATATACCTACTTTGGAAAAAATCTTGGTAGTTTCTTATAAAATCAAATATCCTTTAATCCTAAGGTCTAGGAATTTCACTCCTATGTATTTATCTGAGGAAATGAAATATAGCCACAAAAATCTTTGTACAATAATGTCCATAGTGACTTTTACTTCCAATATCCAGAAAGCTTGAAATACCTCAAATAACCATCAACAGGTGAATGGAATTAAAAAAAAATACTATGGCATATTTCTACACTAGAGTGCCACTCAGTAATAAAAAGTAAGGTACTGATAATACACATAACAATATAGATGTATTTCAAAAACACCTTGAGTGAAAGAAACCAGACACAAAAGAGCACATACTTATGATTCTACGTACAGGCATTGCTTGATCAGGCAAAACTGAAGCATGCTAATTTAGATCAACTGTTTCTTGAGGAACAGGAATTCTCTGGGAAGTGATGAAAAAGTAAGGTATCTTGCTGGAGTGACAAGAAACAGTCCACTTCTTAACAGAAGTATGGTGCATACATTTGTCCAAACTCATCCAATGGTACACATAGGATCTGTATGTTCTACTATATGTAAATTATGTCTCAATGAAACATAGATAATAATTTGAAAACCTCTACTTAGAAGATATGAGATGTAATTCCAAATTGTGAAAGAACTATAACCATCATAGCAAAAAATAGCCTAGACTTCAATTGCTAAAAGATCCTCAACTCTGCCTAGGCATCAAAAACTTCTCTAGAAAAGTCTGAGAAGATTAGGAAATGCTGAGAATAAATTTTTTGCTCTTCTTTCTGTGAACTTGTAACTCATGTGTAATTTTACTATGAATTTAGTGCCATTGATTGTTAGAATTCAGCTTGAAAAATCATTTAACAGTTGATGTCTATCTAGGAATTTGGTAATGTTGGGGACCTTGTATTTACATTTGAAACATCTACAGATTATAATGATTAGTTGTTGGCTGTTTTTTTACTGGAAAATCCTGATGCTTTTTTGATTATATGGATATCTTAAAGTTTTTTAATTTTATTGAGAACCTTTGAAATGCTATGCTGGACACTATACCTGGACATAATTTGGGATAGAAAAAAAAGAGAATAAGTAGCAAAATATCAACCTTAGGTACAGAACTTTCTGATCAAACTTTATACGGCCTACAAAAATCCCAGGAGGATACTTGAAATGAAGAGACTTTCCATAGTCAATAACTGTGGTAAATGCAATAAGGATTATTTTGATGTAAAGATACTTGGAAAACAGCAGGCACTAGAAGGATGCTCTGACCTTCCCTTTTCTCCCTGACAGTAGGAGATAAATCTCCCATGTGAAAGATGTTCCCCCTGTACTGAGACAGGAGAAACATTCTTTTCATCAGAGAAGGTATCAAACCCAAGTGAATTTTGTAAAAACAGACCTTGTTGAAATAACACTTACTCTCCTTTAATGTCCTCATATATTTTACCTAGTTTTCTATCATTGCTTCCCTTTGTTTAACAGTATATAAGTACTTAGGCTCTGCCACTTCTTTAGGTCTTCATTTCCCTATGGGGGCTCCCATTCTCCTATTAATTTTTCTTGTGTCAACTTAGTTCTCAGGCCCAGCCAGAGATCCTAAGAGAGTAGAGGTAAAGTTTTGCCTCCTTAAATTGACAAAAAATTATGGGGATCCATTAACCAGTCCATTGATTTCCCATGTAAAGCTACATCTTCCTTTTTAGTTTTAGCTATTAAAAATCATTTTTTCTTCACCTGTAGCCTCATATCTCACCTCAGATTTTGGATAAGGTGGAGGGGTAGTTGTTTCTTAAGAGGTGATATTTAAAATTAGTAATCTTTAAACTGTCCATAGAAAGAATGAACAGTAAAAAAGCATAATAAGAAAACTCTTAAAACATACTCTTTATAAAGAAAAAAGTCAGTGAATTAAATGGGGAATGAGTAATTGAGAGACAGGAGAAGCTACGGAAGGGTAAAAAGTTAGAGACAGCAAAAGTGAAGCTTTAGGAAGAGCAAGACAGCCTGGTTTGGTGATGCAAAAGTCTAAAAGGATGACAAATACGAAGGCAGTTCTGGTTTTCAATATCTACTCAATTACAAGTACATGACAATCTCCAAAAAGCCTTGAAATACATTGTCCTTGGTTATTTCTGGCATGCCATCATTATTAGAATTCAAGTTTCTCAAGGGCTTAAGATTATGTGCTGTTCGTTTTTAATGCCTATCCCCCAGTTAGCATTGAACAATATGTTTGTAGGATAAATGGCTTTATTTTCTCTCACCTTAATCTCAAATAGATATTTTCCCTATTTGTATTTTATAGCTAAAGGGGAAAATACTTGGCCAGGATCACCAAGTTAAGTTAATGGCAAAGCCAGACTCCTGATAATCGGTACTAGCCTGGGTTCGATGGCAGTAAAACACTCACATCTCACCTTCACCGCTTCCACATCTTTGTTTAAATGTCAGTTATTCAATAATGCCAACCCTGACCACTGCACTCAAAACCACACCTCCTTCTCTGCCCACCCTGTTCTAATGCTCTCCACAGCACTGATTACCTTCTAATATGTTAAAATTTAACTTTGTTGTATTTTTAGTTTATTGTTTATGCAGAATAAAAGCTAAAATAAAGGCATTTTGTCTGCTTTGTTCACAGATATATTCCAGATGCTTTCAAGAGTGACTGACACTTTAAAAATTATCAAACAAATTAGAAGTTCATAGCTCTTTGGAAGCATCAAACAAAACACACTTTTGTAGTCACAAGTTTTAATGCTTTTTAGAAAATAAGTAACTCTATCTTCTTTTACTTTTTGCTATGATAAAATCCCTCAACCTAATCAATGGGTAAAAAATTAATAGAACTACCACTTTATTGTAAGTTTTGTAGCACACTGAGCTATTTGGCAGAAAATAATTCTAAAGTATAAATGTATTTAAAATATGTAAAGTGGATAGTGAATAATTTTCTGAACATTATTCATACATGTGTGACTTTAATTAGGAAGCTATAATAGACACATTATTAATTTTCATGAAGAAAAAAACCAGCATCTGGACTTGAGATTCTACACAAAGAGAAAGCTGGGTTTCTTTATTTTCTTTTTCAGATCCCATAAAGCCTAAATTTCCTTCAGTTAGAATTTCCTCTGAAATAGTAAAATAGAGCCCTAAACTGTAATGTCAATAAGGCATCACCACAAATCTTTACATTAGTGATCAAAGTTTATAAAGAAGGACTACAATTCCATAGTCTTTAACTTTTCCCATAACTTTAATATAAAAATATTTTATGTTAATCTGTTAAGTTCTTATTTTGAACATGCATTTTTAAAGATACTCATTTGTTACAAGTATATTTATTTGAGATGTTCATCTTTTTTATTTTATTTTAAAATATTATCAACTTTAAACTTTTTCATATTTGAGTTCTTTAACATAGAAAAACACTACTACAAGAAATATTTTCCTGGACTTCAGGTCAAGATGGTGGCATAGGTAAACAGCTTTGCCTTCTTACACAATCACAGAAAGAATTACAACTTGACCTCAAAAGGAATAATACCCACAAGCATCAGAAAAGTAAGCTGTACAGAAGCCTGACAACGAAGGATTTAAAGAAGTAACACCCATTCAGAAGGGTAGGAGGGTTGAAAACATGGAGACAAGAGAAGTGTGGGGATGCAGTGAGGCATGAAGACATGGTGGTGGAAGAATGGATGGTCCCACATTCATGTGTGGTAGATAAAAATCAGGAGAGATACCTTGGGAGTGAGCAATCCCAACCACAGGCTAGAGCACACAGCCCAGTGTTTCAGTGGCAGGAAGATAAACCCCCACAACTTCTAGCTGTAAAAACCAGTGAGGGTTAGGGTGGCAGAAAAAACTGCCAGATTTTCAGGAGATTCCACTTAAAGGGCCCTCAGGGACTTAAAATGAATGTAGCCCCACTGCCCCTGGGATTCAGCACCAGGGCAACAGCTGAAAGGGTGCTAGTCACACAGGGCAAGTGCCAGGCAACCCTCGAGAGGCCAGACAACAGCAATGCCCCCTCTTTATACCTCCCCCCATAGAGAGTCACAAAGAGGTGAAATTAGTTGTCCAGGCCTGGATTACCAAATGCTGCACCCCACGCAATTCACAGGTGCCTTTTCTACAATAGGCCATACTACTAAGACAGGGAATCAAAGCAGCTCTACCTAATATACAGAAACAAACACAAGGAGGCTGCCAAACTGAGGAGACAAAAAATATGACCCAAATGAAAGAACAGAACCAAAAATCCCAGTAAAAAAATTAAATGAAACAGAGATAACCAACCTACCAGATGCAGAGTTCAAAACACTGGTGATCAGGATGTTCAAAGAACTCATTGAGTACAGCAACAAAATAAAAAAGACCCAAGAAGAAATGAAGGTTACATTAAATGAAAAAAAGAAAAAAGAAAAATCTACAGGGAACCAAGAGTGGAGGAGATGAATTCAGGATTCATATCAATGATTTGGAACATAAAGAAAAAATAAACATTCAACCAAAACAGAAAGAAGAAAATATAATTTTAAAAAGTGAGGATGGTATAAGGTGCCTCTAAGCCATCTGCAAATGTACCAATGTCTGAATCACAGGAGTGCCAGAAGGAAAAAGAGGAAGAGCAAGATATTAAAAACTTATTTGAAAAAATGATGAAAGAAAACTTCCCTAATTTGGTGAAGGAAATAGACATACAAGTCCAGGAAGCACAAAGAGTCCCAAATTAGACCAAAATATGGCCACACCAAGACACATCATAATTAAAATGCCAAAGTTTAAAGATAAAGAGAAAATCTTAAAGCAAGAAAAAAAGTAAAGATTTACCTAGAAAGAAGTTCCCATAAGACTGTCAGCTGATTTCTCAAAAGAAACTTTGCAGGCAAGAAGGGACTGTCAAGAAGTATTCAAAGTGATGAAAAGGAAGGACCTACAACCTAGATTACTCTATCCAGAAAAGCTATCATTTAGAATGGAAAGGCAGATAAAGGACATCCCAGACAATGTAAAACTAAAGGAGGGCATAATCACCAAGCCACTATTACATGAAATGTTAAAGGGATCTATTTAAGAAACAGAAGATCAAAACTATGAACACTAAAATGGCAACAAATTCACAACTGTCAGCAGCTGAATCTAAAAGAAAAAAATAAATCAAGCAAACAACCAGAACAAGAACAGAATCATAAATATGGAGATCATTTGGAAGGTTGTCAGCTGGGAGGGGAAGGGGAGAATGGGTGAAAAGATGCAGCAATTAAGAAGCATAATTGGTAGGTACAAAATAGACAGGGGGAGTTTAAGCATAGTATAGGAAATGGAGAAGCCAAAGAACTTAATATGTATGACCCACGGGAATGAACTAAGGGAGTGAATTGGTGGAGGGAACATGGGTACCAAATGGAGGGGGACAAAGAAGAAAAAAATTAAACAACTGTAATAGAATAATCAATAAAGTATATTTTTAAAAGAAATATTTTCCTGCAAAAAATTATGGAAATATATGAAGCATTAATTATTCTATACTAAAGTTCTTATAAAGAACTTCTTCCACATATAAACATGTTTCACCATCTTGGAATACATATGAAAACAATAACTGTTCTTCTCCTTTTTGATGAATTTATTGGGGTGACCCAGGTTTCAGCTGCACAAATCTGCAACACATCATCTGTACACTGTATTGTGTGTTCACCACCCCAAGTCAAGTCTCCTTCCATTACCATTTATCACCTCTACAACCTCTTCTACCTCTGACAATAACTTTTTAATTCACTAAAATATGCACTTAGCTCCTAGGGTGCTTGTATATACATAATATAAAAATTAGTTAATATCTTATAATTATTTA
The DNA here is from genome assembly GCF_019186645.2 of Phyllostomus hastatus. NCBI lineage: Eukaryota > Metazoa > Chordata > Mammalia > Chiroptera > Phyllostomidae > Phyllostomus > Phyllostomus hastatus. Next base: position 8,408,679 of record NW_025333622.1, on the reverse strand, counting down.
TTTTTAAGTTTATTACCTCCCTAAGAATTTGAAATCCCCATGAAGACAACAAAATATGGAAATAATTTATTCTTACTTCCTTCTATTATTCAACATAAAATAGTCATTAAATATATTTGATTTATTCAACAGTTGGAAATTAGCATGAATACTACCTACTCAATGCCAATAGCTGTACATCTTGTACAAAATATGAGTCATTATCATTCCTGAAGCCAAGTAAACAAATTGGTTTAATGATTTAAAATCTTTATTTTTTCTTTTTGATAAATATTAAATAATTCAATCTTGTTCTTTGTGAAACTACTAAATTAATATCTATGACTTTAAAATCTAATTATTTGCTGTGCTCTGTGTTACATATTTTAGAACATTTTTGTGTTCTTTACTCCTTGCAACATTTCTTTAAAGCATCATGGCCTTCACATTATGGATGGAAAGCTGAGACTTAGAGAAGTGTAATTAATTGTCTAAGATCTTACTGACAGTAAAAATCAGAGTTGATATTTAAATGCAAATCTTTAGAATGCAAATTCAGTTATTGTTCACATTATATACATATTCTTCATTCAAACCAGTAGGTATTATTGACATATATTGTGTGTATGTAACATGCTTGTTCATATTATATGAATTAGAGTAGTCTCTGTGCATAGATCAATACATCTAAATAAATACACAGCAATGCACACATAGGTGTGGCACTGGCTTTCTTGACTTTATGTTATATATATGCACCCAGTAAAAGAGTTGCATTTCAGACCTTTCCAAAATAGTTTTTATTTGGGGCAGAAAAATGGTGATTACTTTCATAACCAGAAGGATCAGATTATCTCAATTTATTATCTTCTTCTTTGCATTTGCTTTCAATGCTCTTCCTCTCAAACTGCAGAATAGTCACATATCTACTGCTTAGCAATACAAAAATTATCTCATACTCTAAATTCAACTCTACACTGTTTAGGTTATTTAATATTTGTTGTGTGTGAGGCACATAATAGATATTCCAATACAGTATCTGTTTACTGAGTGCAGACTGTGTCATAATATTTATGAAACTAAGACCACTGGGGCTCCATTGAAACCGCTGTGAATTATGTTGCTAATTTCACATGAGTTTTTATCCAGACTGTTCAAGTGCATGTTTCCTCTGGCTGTTTGGTATGTCTGACTTTATTGTATCTTCAGGAATTAGGAAGATCAAGTTGATGCTCAGTTTAATATATTCACTTCATAGTAATTCACTTCATAATAAATCCCAAGGCTTAAAGATACATGAACCCTTTTATACAAAAAAGGACTTATGGCAGAAAACTCCAGAATTTTTTTATTATAAATTACAGTGGAAAATTCCTTTTCCTTGGTTTTCTCTTTTTATGACTATAAAGGCCAGTAAAGTAGGGATACATCTTTTTGGTTAGATTCCTAAATCTTTTGATTCATCAGCTTCAATTGTGAGAAAGCAAGCCCTGAGGGGCTTCTGGCTTCCATCACTGAAATAGAACAATGGCTCTCATCTTCAATCTTATATTTTCTTATACTGTTTGAAGACCAATTTCAATTTTTTAAACCTTTTATTGAATCTATTGGGGTGACATTCCTTAATAAAATCATATGGTTTTCAGGAGTACACTTCTATCATACATGATCTGTATACAGACCAATTTCATTTTTAACTTGCCTGTTCTCCCTTCTCTCTCAGTGCAAAGCTCTTTTGGTTACAGGAGGGATGGAGAGGTGGTGGTGGTTGTGATGGTGTGTGTGTATGTGTGCATGTGTGCAGGAGGTGAGGTGGGTGAGGGGAATGGGAGGCAGTACAGATGGACTGTATTTGTTATCTGTTTGTAAGCCTAACAGATATTTTAGCTGAGATTTCTCCAGTGTTAATTGTACATGCAGAATTCATGCTGGGAAAATCTCCTTGGAAAAAAAAAGATGAAGTGCACAGCCGGCCTGTTATGTAAGATGTTTATTTTCATCCAGTCCAACATACCACAGGCAGAACAGAAAATAGGCCAGTGCTTCTGACCAGTTACATCACCTCATCATGAGGAGAAAGTAGGAAAGGCTGATCACTATATTGTTAGAACAGAGGATAATTTTCTTCTATGATTGTTTCCCTTGTGGAAATCTTTATTTTAGGAGACAGTTATCTCATTTCCCTTTGATGTTTATTTCTTCAGATTCTGTAAAAACATTGAAGCTACCTGGATTTCAGTTCTTGTAAATGTACATAAATACTAATTTCAGTACTTCTCTGTGTCTCTGGATTTTAAAAGATTGGAACATTTCAGCAGAACATTGTCCATCCTAAGAATAGTGTGGGGGGAGGGGAAATAATCATCTTGATATTTAATAGTATGTAGTATTTTAGATAGCATAATTTGCTTTGCAGAATGTCTCCTTTCTTAGGAGACTGCTTTGATTGCATATTTAATTAAATGAGCCTTGTATTTATTTCATAAATAGTATGAATTAAATGCACAACTTAAAAAGGTGTTTTAAGCGTATCATCTCTATAATAATATAGATATGGTTGCAATTCATAAAGAGGAAAGTGGGTGAAATTGTGCATGTGAATACAGTACTTTTTATTAATTCAGAATTAAAAGGGAACTAAAACATGATCCTTTTTATTTTAGAGGTTGAATCACCTATACTTAGAAAATATATCAGAATAAAACTAACCACTCTGGCTCTCCTTATGACAGTTTGGCAAAATGTTTTCTCTCTGTCAAGGTTCAACCTTCAGGATCATTCATTCTATTTTATCCACTTTTTAATACATATTCTACCTGCCTATTCTTGCTTTGTTCTCCCTCTAGAGGAAGTTAGTGGATATTACATTTCAAACTTTAAAAATCTAATACACCAACAGTGTAATTGAAATACTACAATCACGAGAATAACTGCTTGACTTCACTTATATTCAACTTAACTCAGTTCCAGAAACCATGATCTTAAGTAGCTCTATGTTTTCAGCATCTTCTTTTTAAGCTGGAGGAGTGTCAGTGTCTTAAGGCTTTTTTGTTTGCTTCTTTGCTTGCTTGCTTGCTTGTTTTAAAATAGGAAAACCAAAATCTTAACCGTGGAATGGTGGGTGTGCTGAAAAGGTAAGAATTGCATTGGCTGATGCAATGAGTGTGCTTTTGTGATTGCCAACAGTCTGACTATTATGTTCCGGAATTCACACTGCATTTGTTATGTGGTCTTTGGGAGATACTGGATGTCATTTAATGATGTACAAATTGAATATTGCAATAAAAACTGTCCAATACCTTGTAGACATGAAAATCAAATATTAGAATGTGGACAAAAATATCCATAAATATCCATCTTTCAACAGAAGAGGAATAGAAAAGGGGTCCCTTTCTCTTCTTTGTAGAGATACGAATGGTTTGATTTGGAAAAGCCTATTTTCTTTACCTGTAAAATAAGAATAATTATATTTACCTCAAGTAGTGTGAGGATCAAAAAGTACATATTTAGTGCCAAGTATGTGACTGACTCAGAATAGATTCCTTTTCTTTTCCATTTTGTGTAATAAATTTTCTGGCTTAGTCTAAGAAGTAAAAACAAAAATGTATAAAACTTTTCCAGAGATGCTCCTCTTTTCTTGCTATGCTCTCTTATGCTCCTCCTTTAAATTTCACAGCCATGCTCCTCCTTTAAATTTCACAGCCATGGCATGGTATCACCTTCAGAACGCTGCTGTACTGCTACAGAAAGGCCAGTCATGGGTGCATGGGCTAAAAAGACAGATGTGCGATGTCTCAGTCTCAGTGGCGACTCTGCTTGTAGAAGGGCAGCATATAAAGTTTTAAAAAACAAAGTACAATAGAGTATGATCGTGTATGTTATATATTGCATTTAAAAACCTAGAAAATTATGTATGAAACTATCTGCAGGAAGGTGAGATTATGCAGAACTTTTGGAAACTCTTCATTTCTCTGTATTGTAATATGGAAATCTATTTCTGCAGATAATGAACATCATTAAATTTTATAAGGAGATAAGTCCTTCTCCCATGTCTAAACTCCAGTATCTTAATTCCCCCCACCCTGAATTGCATATAATTTATTTAATCATCTTTTAGAAGATTTTTCTATGCATTATACATAAATGAGCACACGTATGCATTATGTATACCCAATTGATTCTTGTTAGTCACAGTAGTTGTGTTCCATAGAGTCTCCATGTATGCTGCATTAGTGATGACTATGTCATCATTCCTAGGGGAAATACAGAGTTGGGTTCCTGAGAGTCTCTGGTCTCAACATTGTCATCAACCCATCAATACATAACTTTGTCTTATGTGCATTCCTGTTTAAAGAGATCTTATTTATGATTCATTAATATTAAACTCACAGCCAATAGCTCTGTAACTCATGCCTGGCCAAAGCTTATCTAACACACATATTTTTCTGGTAAGGTACATCACAGCCTTCCTGTGCTTAGAAACACTAAGCGGCACTTCCACACTGTGCTTGGGGCCATTTTAAACAGCAAAATCACCAACAAAAGCTACAAAAATGAGAAAAAATAAGCACTAAGTAGACCACAAGAAAGATACTTGTTTACACTATGGGAGCAGAAACAAGAAAGGGAGCATTGCCTTATTTGATCCTTTATCATAAACCAGCTATATGTTATATACATTACTCTGCTCATTGCGTTACAATATTGCTCAGTATTTAATAGTGTAACTGAATGCAGGTCTGCCTGCCTGCAGCTACAAAAGCCAATACCCAAGAGGCAGGTGCTGCTATAAAGCAAAGTGGTTTATTCAGATACTGGCCATATGGAAGATGGGGAACTCATGTCTCAAAGCCCATCCCCTGGGAAGATGAGGAACTCATGCCTCAAAGCCTATCTCTACCTCTCAGTGGAGGCACCAGTTTTAAAAGGAGGGAGAGGGGAACAGAACAAAGAGATCAAGGGAGGGGGTTGAAAAGTTCTCCACGTACAAACGAGTACATGGCATTCCTATAAGGCAAGTGATAGTCCAGTGTGCATCGCCCTGCTTTCGTCATCCTGCCATCCCACTTCATGTCATCCTGACTCCATGGTTGAAGGTCAGCAAATCTCCCAGAGCTGGGATGGATACCTGAAGGTTGGAGTCTGTATTTTTTGAACTTAGTTCCGAGGATTCTTATGCAAGCATGCTATTCATCTACAAGCCACATACTAATCAGAGTCAGCATTTACAGAAACAATATCAAAAGAATGGTGGGGTAGATTAGAATTCCCCACTGTTACAATAGAGCAGACTCCGTAGTTAGACTGTTGAGAATCAAATCCTGACATCACCCTTGACTAGCTGTGTGACCTTTGGCATATTACATAACCTTTCTGTGCCCCTGTTAACTCATGTACAACATGGGGAATAAAAAAATTTTACTTGAGGGGGTTGTGAACATCAAATAATATGCAAAAATCACTTAGGACATGTCTATTTGCTGTATTCTCATTTTAGGGTATTACTTTGGGGATTATTCCTTACTGACCTACATAGCATGTCCTCATTCTTTCTAAAAACAAACAGCATTTCCTTGTATTGTACATCACCATTTTTAAACCTCCTGTCCTGCCCACAAAATACATTTAGATAACTTCCCATCTTGTGCTTCAAGAAAAACTGTGGAACACATTTCCATGTGCACATGTGGAAATTTACCTCTAGACAAAGAGCTTGTGCACATTTAATTTTGATGTATATTACCACATTTCTCTCTAGGATTTGTTACAACAGTCATGTATAATGGGGGTGGGTGGAGGGAGCTATTTCCTTTCAATAACGAGAGAAGAAAGAATTACTCTTAGTTCTTACATTTGCTCAAAGACCATGTTTTGCTCAAAGACCAATAACTGTCTCATGGTTTACTTTGTCAGTGTAAGTAATTAGAATGACACTTGTGCCACCCAATGTTTTAGGTTTACAAAACACAAAAAGATTTGCAAATATTTTGCAGACATTATATGAATTTTTTCCAAGCTCATCACTACTGAACATTGTATCAGCCCAATGGGATTTAACTCTCTCTGTTAAATAGGAGTAAAGCTATCATTTCCTCTACTTGATGCACCTTTTTACACTAGTCAGCCAGTATCCAATAAAGTCACTTGATTATTGCATTATCTAGGGAATAAAATAGGAAGAGCAGAATAATTGATGTATACTGTAGTTTGTAGGTCCTAATACTGGCAGTGGAAACTTAAACATACTATTGTTAAAAAGGATATTTTTAAGGACATGGCTGTGGGGCTCAGTCTGTTGGAGTGTCATTCTGTATACCAAAAGGTGGCAGGTTCAATTCCCAGTCAGGGCACATACCTAGGTAGGCTAGATCCCTGGTCTGGATGTGTATGGGAGGCACCTGATAAATGTTTCTCTCTCATATTGATGTTTCCCTCTCTCTTTCTCCCTTCCTCTCTCTTTAACAAAATCAATAAACATTTCCCCAAGTGAGGATTAAACAAATAAAAATACATTTTAAAAGATGATTTTTTAAAGGCAAAGAGCCTTAAGAGTTTCAATGGAAATAATTCTAACATGAAGTAGCCTTCTGCCTTCTTCAACATTTCCACATTTCTATTGCCTGGCTGCCTCCCACGTCATTGTAGGACTGATATAATTGAGTCTTTGCTTCCTTTTACAACTTATTCAGAGCAGATTATGTTTCATTTCTTTTGTTGATTTTTTTTTCTCTTTGAGAACAGTCATTAATCTCTTTACAAACGATCACAAAGATATCTGGAATTCTGATTATGGGCTCTAAGACAATAACCACAAAGAACCGAACTGAGGTGCATTTTCTACCAGTGGAGGATGTCACTGGAAGCACTTGATGGGACTGGAAAAAAGTTCTAGAAAATAGTCTGAGTCATTCCTCTTATGAGAGTCAGGAAGGAGAGCAGTTGTGCAAAATTAGTACCAACCAGTGTTTTTCTTACCCTCCATTTTTAACTTTTCAAAGATTTCCTTCTGGTCCATTCTTTCTGAGAAGGGCAACCTAATAAGACAAGATCTTTGCTTTTAGAGGTTACCATGGTGACTGTCCAGTAGAGACTATCTCCTCCCAGCATCATAAATGCATTTTTATGGTGCTAAATAAGTCTTGTGTGCCATTAGAGTCTGTCTTTGAATGATAAAACAAATACAGAACATTGAAATTGTTCACAGCAATGAGAAAGAATATTTTTCCATATTGATTTTTTCTTTCTTTTTGCCCTTTCTTATCTGCATCATAACTCTTTGAATTATACATCAAGGCACAATACTTACTACAGGAAGCAAAAATACATTGATTTTTTTCTTTTTTAATATGGACCAAGATAGTAAAATATTTACCTACCACTTATGTCCTATTAGTGAAAGACAACTTCACTTACCAATGCTGACAAACAACAGAGACTGTGACAGATAACCAGATGATACTACTGTGGCTAAATGAAATTAAGAGCAGTTACTAATTGGTAGAGGCATGAGATAGAGGAAACAATGCATAATAATATTTTAAGGTTTTTTTAAAATTAACTTCATTTTTTAGAGCAGTTTTAGGCTGACAGCAAAGCTGAGCTGAAAATACACAGTTCCCATCCCCCTGCCCCAACATATGCACAGCCTTCCCCACTCTCAGCATCCCTCACTAGAGTGGTACGTTCGTTACACGTAATAAACCTTCATCATTACTGCTTCAAGTCCATAGTTTGCATTAGTGTTTACTCTTGGTTTGTACATTGAATGGGTTTCAACAAATGTATCATAACATATGTCTATCGTTATGGTATACAGAGTATTTTTACTACACTACAAATCCTCTGTGTTCTGCCAGTTCATCCCTTCCCATGTCCACAACCAATAGCAAACACTGATTTTTTTACTGCCTCCATAATTTTGCCTTTTCCCAAATGTCATATTGTTGGAATCACAAGTATGCAGTCTTTCTAAATTGGCTTCTTTTACTTAGTCATATGCTTTTAAGGTTTTAGCATTCATTTTTTTGAAAAAGTAAATCCCATTTCCTTCTTCTGCCATAGCGACCATTTTATTTTCATCTGAATCTTCAAGGCTTTATGAACAAAGCTGAGCAAGTCAGAAAATGCCAAGCACAAAGTGCTTCAGAATTTGAAATTAGTCTCTTGGGTGGAAAAAAGAGAGCTCCAGCAAACACACACAAAGAACAGAGAAACAAACACCACTGCTAACCACCATCAACACTGACACCAACAAAGACAAGGCAAGAAAGCGACTGACCTGGCACGCACAAGCTTTAGAAAAGTAGATAATGGCATACATGGGGAGGCTGTAAATATAAGCAAGGATGTATGTGAAGAATCCCTTAGCAAAAACTGCCTTTACATTCTGGACCTCCAAGACACAGAAATGCTCTTGCACTTCAACAAGGGTTGAAGAGGCAGTGAGGAATCATCTGCATTTGCATCTGCCCCCACCCCTCCAAATTGCCCAGAGAGTGGAGGAGATGCCCAGAGAATTGTTAACATTCTGTTTACTGGTAAGCTAGGGAGGGACTCAGTGCTAGGTCTGAAGTTTCCTTCAATCCCCTGATTAAAATTAATCACCTTCTGGGTGCTCCCTAAGCTCTTTGTTTATGACTCATGTGGGCAGTTAATCATTTTAGGTTTTGCATTACTGTTATTTATATTCCAGTCCTTCTTCTTCACTAGCCTGCAAATTTCTCTAGGTCAGGAATCTTACTTTTCTTCAATTTTGTGTTATTTAAAATGCTTTAAAATAGTGAATGTTCAGTAAACATTGGTTAAGTATAACTGAGTTGGCATCTACAGGTGTGTGATATGACTTTATTTTCCTTCTCTAACAAAAAGGTATTTATGGATGACAAAGTTTAACTTTGCCAATTTTTAAATGGTCTATCATAGACAAGATGGTGGGTAAAGATTTTGAGATATCTTTCTTCCTATAACTCCCCACAAGTCTTTCTGGTTTCTGGTTTACAAATATCTAAACACTTGGAAGATGGAATTTGAAGGGATAGATAGATTCTCTTAAAATAAACTAGTACATCAAAATAACTTCACACCAAATATCCTTATAAAGAGACCTGTGATTTAAGGTGGAGAAAAGTGACCAGATAAACAGCAAGGTGTATGTGTTCTAAAAGCAGAGGAAAACTGCACACTACAGTGTTTCTGGAAGGTCACAAAACTCAGGAAAGAAATAGCTGTGAGGCATATAAAATGGATGGCCCCATATGCAGGGGGAGGGGGGAGGAGGAGGAGGAGGAGGAGGAGGAGGAGGAGGAGGAGGAGGAGGAGGAGGATCCATGCCAGAAACTTGGCTCAGAAGACCAGAAAATCCAAAGCTGACAGATAGGGAAATGGATGCTTCAGCGAAAATCAGTGTGGGCCACTGACTGAAAAGTGGGTTGTATCGTTGCTTCCCACCCCCAACCCCCGCACATCTGCATTCTCCACTCTTTCAACTACCCTGCTTGAATAGTAACCTGGAACTGGAACTGAAGCTGTAGTATGGCCACAAGAGGAAAAACAATCCCTAAAAGTTTAGGAGGTTAAGGTTCCCATCAGTGGTGTCATGAGGGTTCTGTGTTGGAAATGAAGTTGTAGAATATAAGCAAAATTTTGTTACTTAGGCAACTGTAATGGCCTGAGATTCATAATTGTTTCAAAAATTTCAAGGCGAGAATAAGCTACCACTCTTGACTCTCAATACCTTTAAACAAATAGAAGGAATGAGGAGGCAGTTTGGTCAACAGTTTATTTAAAATGAAAGAGAAATAATTCAATAGCATTTACTAATTCCCTCATTTCTTAACCTGAAACTCTAAAGGCAGTAGAAGTTAGCCTTAAACTACTTACTTAGCCTATTAGTCTAAAATTACATCTGCATTTGGAATTTGATAAAATTTTATAAGACAAATAAAAATAAATTCTGGATATTACTATCTGCTTATTCATGTTTACTCATGAGAGTTCATATTTTGCAGGAAACAGTTTCCAGTTCAGTGGAAGGGTTGAGGTCATTCATCATGAAAGCCTGAAGTTTCAAGAGGCAGCCATGACAGCCTGACATGCTTTGCAGGCACTTGCTGTGGCTTCTTTCAGGATTAAACAATAGGACGGTAACATAGGTAACCCCGTTTGGGTTTGATTTTTGGGTTTCACTTCTTGAAGACTTGAGAGAATCATACAATGACTGCAGTAGTAACAAATTCTCTCCATTCTCTTCAAGCACCCCAGCTCATGTTATCCTCACCCATTTATTTATTGGTATAGGACCTTCCTTCTATCTCTTGTTTTTAATTCATAGAGAAAGAGTGTGACCAACAATCATGGTCCCCACATACATACATATATGTACATGTACATGGATATATATATATTCCTAAGAATATATATAAGAGAAAGTAATAGTCTCTTGCCTCCAAGAGCTCTCTTCCTGTGCTCCCTCTGAGCTCCTTAACCCCAGTTAATGATAAATGCTTTATCATGACAAATGAGGCTATTTCTTATCCCCTTTTCTGCCTTATTTCCAATCACAACCATCTCTTTTTACTATGTGCAGTGATTGTGTTGAGTGACTTCTATTTTTAAATCATGCCATGTGATTCTCACCTTTTCAAATACATCTTGTTTTGCCTGCAGTTCTTACATTTAGTGATCATGATGAACACCTGCAACTCAGAAAGGCTAACTAAAGGATCTCCTGTATGTGTCTCTTACTCTCTCCTCTCTGTGTGTCCTACTGTATGACACATTATTCATTTATTTATTTATCAAACACTTATTAAAGAATATCTACTATGTGCCAGACACTCTGCTAGGTGTTGTCATACTGAGGGAGGAAATTCACACATGCTAATTCTAAGTGTAGTTTAGACATGAACTTAATTCCTTACTGTCTCTCTCATTCTATTATATGAAGAACAATTGAGACTAATACAGTGTCTTATTTAGTCATTTTTGTGCCCCAGTACCAGAAACAGGAGTTGGACCTAATATAGGCATTAAAAAGATGTACTGATTTCAAATTTTCTTTCTCATCCAAATGATAAAGTGAAGTTCCTTGAGAATTCTTTTAAGCCCTGGCTGGCGTAGCTCAGTGGATTGAGCGCGGGCTGTGAACCAAAGTGTCACAGGTTCGATTCCCAGTCAGGGTACATGCCTGGGTTGCAGGCCATGACCCCCAGCAACCGCACATTGATCTCTCTCTCTCTCTCTCAACCCTCCCTTCCCTCTCTAAAAATAAGTAAATAAAATCTTAAAAAAAAGAATTCTTTTAATTTACATTTTTAAGTTAAAAAAACTAATGTATACTTCTAAAATTTAAGCAATATGGAGATGAAAATCTTGATTTTCTCACCATCCTAAACCTCTCTCATATTAACCAAGTGAACAATGTGGTTCTACTTTTTTTATACCCCTCCTACAAAGCTATACACACATATAAGGAATTTATTGGCATATTTTATAAAAACACAACATATATTTTCATGAAGGCTATCTAGCTATAGTTTTCTTATAATGTCTTTAGAAAAGTTTTAATTATAAATTAAATTTTTTTAATAAATGGAAGGCTATTCAGGTTATCTATTTATTTTCTTGAATAAGTTTTGCTAGTTTGTGTCTTTTAAAATCTTTGACTATTTCACTTCAGTGTTAAATTTATTAGCATAAAATTGTTCTTCATATTTTCATACAGCCTGATATCTTATGTAAGCTTTTACTGTGTTACTCAAAGCCTTAAAAAGAGAATCACCACATGATCTAGCAATTTCACTGCTAGTATATACCTAAAAGAACCGAAAATAAGGTCTTGAATAGATATTTGTATACCCATGTTCACAGCAGCATTATTTATAATAACTAATCATAGAAACAACTTGTGTCTATCAACATATGAACTAATAAGCAAAATATAGTATATATAATATAATTCAAAGTATGCCATACCTCATATAATTTAGCCTGAAAAAGGAAGGAAATTCTGCAGTATGCTACAATATGGAAGAACCTTGAGGGCATTATGCTAAATGAAATAAGCCAGTCACAAAAAGACAAATAATATATGATTCTACTTACATAAGGTATTTAGAGTAGTCAAAATCATAAAGACAGAAAGTATAATAGCATTTACCAGGGGCAGAGGAGAATGGAGAATGGAAGGTTAGTGTTTAGTATTGAATATGAAGTTTCAGTTTTACAAGGTGAAAAGTTATGGGGATGGACGGTCGTGATGATGGCATAACAATGTGAATGTATTTAATACCATTGAACTATCTACTTAAAAATGGCCAGAGTGGTAAATTTTATGTTATGTGTAATTTACCACCACAAATTTTTAATTTGATTGTCAGTATCTTGGAGCCAGGAACTATCTTTATTTTTAAGCTTTGTATCTGCAGGTCTAGAAAAATATCTAAAACAATGGAGTATACTATTAAATTCAGTACGTAGTGAAGGTAGAGGAATAGAGACTAGGTTTTCTTATATTCAAAATATCATTCTATCTGTTATGCCACCAACATCTTTTGTCATAATTCACCCAGAGCATTCTCAGCAGCATAAGATCAGCGGACCATGTTAAAAAGAGCATTTGAATTGATGTCGGGAGAGTATTGGATTGATGATCTGATTGGTTCAAGTACCCTGCCACAATTTCAGCTCATTATCTGGCAAAAAAAAAAGAAAACAGTTTTAGAAATTCAATCTTGGGACTGTGATCAGGAAATTCTACTCTGGGAACTCTAAGAGTAGTCCTTTCTGTAAACTCCCTTGATTTGAAACATCTGGGGAGAATTTAGTTTCCAATGAGATCCACACTGACACCAATGCATAAGTCATCTAGAACTTATGTCCATTATGACCAATAGTGCAGGGAGAGATACTGTTTTTTAATGTTATATCTCTAGTCAATAGAGTTATTTATGTCTCAAATGTATGGAGGAAGGAAGGAAGGAAAGAAGGAAGGAAAGAAGGAAGGAAGGAAGGAAGGAAGGAAGGAAGGAAGGAAGGAAGGAAGGAAGGTAGGAAGGAAGGGAGGAAGGAAGGGAGGAAGGAAGGGAGGAAGGAAGGGAGGAAGGAAGGAAGTCAATTTTCTATCCCAGTGTGACCACTGGAAAATAGGGAGTTTTAAAACATTTCCCTATGCCCTTCCTTTGGAGAGGAGATTGCAAACAGAAGCAGCTGTTTTCTTGAGTCCATTCCTGTATGAACTCTTGTATTCCAAAACAATCCCTGTGTTTTTCAGTTCAGCATTTTTTTTCAGTTATATTTGAGAATTTGAAATGTTAGGGCTGTTTTTAGTAAACTATTTTATATGCATGCAAACCCACTCCAGGTCCACGTTGGTCAGCTAGCCTATGCACACCTTCAGTCTACTGAAGCTCTGTGTACTTCCTTCCTCAGTTTGCTTCAAGCCTGCTTTGTGTTGGTTGCTGAAAATACCCAGTTGTATGGTATTAATTCCACGGCTTATTTTGAAACTTGCCCCTGAGACCATCTCTTTGACTGTCCTTCAGCCCAAAACATGAAACCTTTAGTTTCTAATACTTCTTTAAATGCTTTATATTATCATTATTTTCCCACTTTTCTTCCAGAACAATATTATCTATGTGAGTTTTTATTAGACTTGCATGGCCAAAGGCTTCTGGGCCAGAGTAATTAAATGAAACCAATGAAACATTTATTGACGGCAATATGTTATCGAGTGAAGAGGGGCATTTTAAAAGCAAGGATCTTTTTTCCCCACAAGTAATGCCTTGCCATCTGTTCCCATTTCACACAAATCAGTACTGAGGGAGTAACGTGAAAGAGAAACTGGGTCAACATTTACATTTCAAGTCAGGTTAGATTTTGCTTTGTCAGTTTCTTTGGACTGGAAATCTAAACGTTAAAGAGGATTATTTCAGGCTTGCAGTAAACAAGCCAAGAAATGAATCCTTCTTGGTAGCCCCATGAAACTGTGATTCTCAAATAGAGGCAAGAAAAATTGCAGTGAAGAAGTAACGTGTTGTCTCATCTTAATCTGCCCTTAAATTTGTGAAACTAAAAAGATAAGAAATGCACTTGTAGGGCAAGTGGAGGCAGTCTGGCTTCCTCACCCAAGTGTCTGGGTAACCAAGGGAAGCAGTGTTCCCATGGCCTTGGAGGGGTCTGATAGCCAGTGTTCTCACAGCCTTGAGATTGGGTCTGATAACTGTTCCCATAACATGAAGTGGGCTCTCATGCACAGAATTATGTTATATTGTGTAATGTTCTGGTAGTTTTCTGGCTTTGTTCCCTTCTAGTACTTAAATAAGTAGGGGCTTCTCACTAGTTAGACATATGCAAGGAGACAGGTGCCATGATGGGTGACACTCTGGGGAGCAAGGGCCATGACCCGTGACATGCAGGGAAACATGCAGCTTGCAGCATGCATGGCTCACCCTCTCATGCACAAAGGCATGCCAGACAAAGCAACATCTCTGTGACTTTTTTCCATCTCCATGAATACCATGGACCTGCCTGGTCTTGAAGGGCCACAACACAGCACTCTAAATTTTCATGGTTAAATATCCGTATTCAGCACTGATTTTCTAATTGTACTTGGTCCAAATGAGTTCGTCAAGATTATATACTGGTCTGTGAGGTCAGTCCTCCAACTGGTGACCTAAAAATACCTAGTATTTAAAAGATAACTCTCAAGCACACTATTTCTACATTCTGTTACTGTAACAACCAAAATTTTGCAAATCATAAAAAGACTGTCCTAGCTGGTGTGGCTCAGTTGGTTGGGCATTGTCCTACAAACTGAGGATTGCAAGTTCAGTTCCCAATCAGGGCACATGCCTAGGTCAAAGGTTCGGTCCACACTCAGGGCACATATGAAAGACAACAAATTGATGTTTTTCTCTCATATTGACGTTTCTCTCCCTCTCTTTCTTCCTCCCTTTTCCTCTCTCTAAAATCAAAAGCATGTCCTCAGATGAAGATTAAAAAAATAAATTAACTAAAAAAATTATTTCTTGCCATCCATACTTTGAAAGGAAAGCCATTTAAAAACTCACAGAGACTGAATTGTGGAGTTTGTGGTTAAGGGAGACCAACAGAATTAGGAAATTTTATTTGTCCTACAAGTGAATCTTGGACTATCCTGAGCCAGGAGAGATTGTCACTGGCTCAGCTGCGCCTGTGCCTGTGTGTTTGTGTTTTGTGAGTGCCACCAATAATCTCCTTCCTTATTTCTCATTCACATTCATATATATATATATGTGTGTGTATATATATATATATATATATATATATATGCTTATATATATATAAGCCTAAATTTTATCAAAAATCTTTTATTCTGTAAATTTTATTTTTCCATGTTTAAAATGATTGAGTTGATAACCTATTTTTGGTTTTGTTTTGTTTTTAGGACTTTCTTCTTCAGAGCTTAAACCTGTTTATATGTTTTGTTTAATACTCCTCTGATGAGATTTGAGATGGATTTTAGTAAATAAACAATATATAACTCATTTATATCATTCACATTCCTCCTATAATTCTTCAATATCTTCTTACTTACTTTGGATTAAATATGAATTCTTTATCTTGATGTAAAATATCTTCCCCATTTTAGGATTTTCTCCCTAATTCACTACCTGCAAGCATACATTCTTCAGTTGTTGAGTTTTATGTTCTAAAAATGCCAACTAGGTCCATTTTGAAAATATTTTATGCTGGTATTTTGGTCCACTTTTTCTAAGACTTACTTATGGAGCCTTATTAAAATCTCCAGCTATGACTGTGAATTTTCTACTAATTCTCCTACTTCTGTCAATTTTTGCTCTATGTATTTTGAAGCTCTTTTTTTAGGTGCATACATGTTTAAAATTTTTGTGGCTTCTTAGCTAATTTATCTTTTTATCATTATGAAATATCCATTTTTATCTCTGCTAATATCTCTTGCCATATTTTTGTCTAATATTAACTTAGTTGTATTTTCTGTTTTTTTTTCTTGTTAATTTCATCCTCACCTGAAGACATTTTTCATTGCAATTTTTTTTTAGAGAGAGACAGGAAGGGAGAGAGAGGAAACATCAATGTAAGAGAGAAACATTGATTAATTGTCTCCTGCACATGCCCAGACCAAGAATTTCAGGTGCCTAGATGAGACAGAACCTGCAACCCAGGTATGTGCCTGGATTGGGAATCAAACCTGCAACCTTTTGGTTATAGGACAATACTCCAGCCAGCTGCGTCACACCAGCCAGGGCACTTTCTTTTTATTATTATTACATCATTTTAATTTCAACCTTTCTGTGTGTCATGTTTAAAATGTATTTCTACTAAGTAGCATATATTTGGGCTTTGTTCTTTTATCCAGTCTGAATAAAATACAGAGTATTTAATTTTGTTACATTTTATAGTGTTTTTACATTTTATTTTGAAATATTTTTAGATTTATAAAAAATGGTGCTAGAGTTACAGTAATACTACAGAGAATTCACATATACCCTACAGCATAGGTGTCAACACAAGTCCTGCAGGCCACATCTGGCCCTCCAACTTGTTTCTACCTGGCAGCAGTGCCGCACTCCTTGCCCCTAGTTAAGGAGTGGTTAGTTACATTTATATAGTCCTGAAATTACATTCCGCCCTTTGAAGGCAACCACAAGGCTGATGTGGCCCCAGGTGAAAAAGAGTTGGATACCCCCGCCCTACAGTTTTGTTCCTCTGATGATAATTTACACAACCACTGTACAATTGCCAAAATAAGGATAATACCACAAGTAAAATACTATTCATTAAACTATAAACCTTACTTGAATTTCACCAATTTTTTCCTAATGTTTCTTTTACCCTTCTAAGATTAATTCAAGATTTTATGCTACATTTAGTTATTGTAGCATACATAACTCTCTTACATTTATCTCTTTCAGTCTGATTTGTCCTAAGCCTCTCTTTGTCTTTCATGAGCTGACACTTTTGATGAGCACTGGGCAGTTATTTTGTAAAATATTTGAATTCGTCTGATATTTTCTTATAATAATTTTTGGCAAGAATACCATGAAATGTTATATCCATCTCAGTACATGTCAGGCAGTACAAGATTCCAATAAGTCTTATTACTAGTATATTAATTTTGATCACTTGATATAGTGGTGTCAGTTGAACTCCACTATAGAATTACTATATTTCTTTTAATAAATGATAAATATCCTGGGGGAGATACTTCAAGGTTATGCTAATATTCTATTTCTTTTCAAACATTTACCCATTGATACTGACATCCATGTAGATAGCTTAGAAGTAATTCTGTGATGTGGCCCTGGCTCGTGGGGTCCGCCGCATTGTGGATGAGATATGAGACAAGTTCACACAGACTACCGAGCCCTGTGGAGGAAAAGAGAGAGCATGGCTTTTCTCTTAAGGGGAGAAAAAGACACAGCCCTTGCTGTGACCGGCATTTATTAGGTTTCTCAGCACATTACATGATGGTCCTCATTTACTATGCACAGGTTCACTTTAGGTGATTACCTTTTACCAACAACAAAGAAACTGATGTCACTAACCACATCACAGAAGAAGGATATTTGCAAATGCAAAGGGAAAAGTAGTCAAACAGGTTACACTCCATACAGGGGAGTTTTAGCATGGATTTTAGGAAGTTATAGTAAGCACTTGCTGTCTCAATTCAGGGTGAGGGAGTTTTAGCAAAAGCAAGCCTCATAGCAGTCTAGGTACAATGCAGGCCTGATTCCCCACAGGAGAACATATCCTTGGGCATGGGTCCTGTGCATTGGACCTTGATTTCCACTGGGAGCTGGGCCCATGCCACGCAGAATGGTCTTCTACACTTCTGTGACACATTTATAGGGTTACATGCTAGACTGCTCATTTCAAGCGTGGTCAGAACAAGAGAGGCCATGGTACATTTGCCAGCCACCATGCCACTTCAAGCATATGACCAGGCTGTACCATGGTACTGGAGGTTTCTAAGATAGACAAAGATTCCAAATGGAGTCACTGGCATGACCAATAGGACAATCCTGACACTCTTACATTATGGAACTAGGCCATACCATCTGGTGCAGAGAGCTTATACATCATTTAAAAATAGCTCCTGATAGGCAGGCTATAGGGCCATGATACATCTGAGTGCCTGACATTGGAAAATCAAGTAACCTCTGTGTTCTTGTTACTATGAGGCACACCAAGCTGTCAGGTAAAGCAAACTGAGAAGCAATTTATCTTAAAATGGATATTATACATCTGGGATTAGAATTGAACAAGCCAGAAATGACAGTAATCTGTACAAAGAGGTGACTCAGAAATTTATGTCACAAATTGGTGCATGACACCACTCCCTTAGATCACAACTATGGCTTTAGGAGCTTTGACCAGCATCAGAGGAGGAAAGAAAATCAGCCAGCTTTATGTTTACACCTAGATTACATCAGACCCCTTTTATGCTACAAATTACAACATTTTTATTTCTGTACCAAATTACTCAAATTCCAGGGCCTTAAAACAGTGCAAATTTATTTTCTTGTAGTCTAGAGGTTAGAAATTAAAAATGTAACTCATTGGGCTAAAATGACACAAGATAACATAGGGCTGTGTTTCTTCTGAAAGCTCTGAAATAGAAAGCATTTTCTAGTCTTTTTCTAGCTTCTAGAGATGCCTGCATTCCTTGCTTTATGAACACTTCACCTTTAAAAGGTGCAATCATCCTGATATCTATTTCCATCATCATATCTCCTACTCTGATCCCTACTCTTCTGCCTTCCTTGTTCATCTTTTCAGGATCCTGTAGTGCACTGTGCCAATCTGGATAATCCAGCCTAATGTCCCTATTGTAAAATAATTGATTTGTTCACATCTGCAAACTCCCTTTTGCTATGTAAAATAATATTCACAGATGTATTAGTTAGGGTTCTCCAGGGAAGAAAAACAGTAGGAAATAATGACAATAATTATTATTATGAACATATTGTATGTATATGTATATTAGTAATTAGTTCACAGGTTTATGGAGACTGAGAAGTTCCATGATTTGTGATCTGCAGGTTGAAAACCCAGTTAAGCCAGTGGTACCAGTCAGTCTGAGTCTGAAGGCTAAGAACTAGTGTAAACCCAGCCTGAGAGCAGGAAAAATAAAATGAGATGCCCTAGCTCAGGCAGGAAAAAAGGGAGGAATTCCTCCTTTCTTGGCCTTTCATACTATTCTAGACTTCAAAGCATTGGGTAATGCCCACCAACACTGGGGAGAGCAATCTATTTTACTGAGTGTACTAATTCAAATCCTAATATTATCCAGAAACACCATCACAGACATACCCAGAAATACTTAATCTAAGCACCCTATGGCTAGCCAGTCAAATTGATACACAACATTCAAATTGATACACATAAAATTCACTATTATAAGCCCCCTCTTTTTCAACTGGCATTCAAACACATCTCCTTAAATCATACTTAATCTCCAAGACAATAACAAAGTCATAATTCCACCTAACAATACAATTGTGTTGTATAAAGCCAAAATCATACTAACTTCTTTCTCACAAGGAGATTTAAAAAATCCTTGAATGACATTTCTCTTTGATGTCAGATATTAAAAACTATAATGTAAAACTAATAACTTAAAAACTATATCTTATGTTATACAATAAAGAAATAAGAAAGAAAACAAATTTATGTATATATACACACACATATATATATATATATATATATATATATATATATGAACACACAAATGCACACACCCACTTATTTGTAGCAAAATAAGGAGGAAATACTGTTACATTTACAGTTCTCATTTCTGTAACTGATCATGTGTTCATTTTTATAAATACCTTCTTTCACTACCTGTTCTGCATTTCCTTTGTCTTCAGCCAGCACTTTAGCTGGTTGTGATTTTTTTTATCTGGTGGGGTGACCTAAACTTTCATTCCTGAAGGGTCTGCACCATTAGTCATCCTACCTGGATTGGGTTATTGCTGTGTTCACTGACTTTAATCACAGGACTTGTTAATACAAAGACACACCCTAAGGAATCTCCTGTATTCTAGACATATTCTTTCTTACCTTCACTGTGTAGTAGTAGCCCAAATTTTCCTAGTAGTCAGAATTAATCACCTCGACTGGCACTCAACACTATAACGTCCTTCTTTACCTGCTGATTTAGAGGCATATGTAGCCCAAAGTGGTTGGGTAGTAATCTCAACTTCCAATTCAATGGAATCATTTCCATGTCTCTTGGTGGAAGCATTCTCCTTCTGGAACTAACTTTAGGCCAGCAGAGCATAAAATGCTGGGAACAGGAAGCATAGTTTTGCTAGTGGCTCACTAACGGTATTAATGAGTGGTACTACTTCTAAATTTACCTTTTCTTCATAGATCTGTGGATACTGGCTTTTGGAGAAACAGCATCGTATATTGGATACTGAATCAGAGCCTCTGGAGGACATTGTCCCAGTCCTGCCATGTATTGCTACCTAGCTGGCACTGTAATTGAATCTTCAAATGGCCATTCCTCCATATTGTCAAGCTAGCTGCTTGAGGATGGTGGGGAATCTGGTAAATCCAGTGAATTCCATGAGCCTGAGCCCTTTGATAGTACTTCTCTTTCTGTGAAGTGAGTTCTTTGCTCAGAAGCAATACTGTGTGGAATACCATGGCAGTGGACTGGCTTTCTGTAAGTGCATGAGTGGTAGTTTTGGAGGATGTACTGCATACAGGGAAGACAAATTTGTATCCAGAGTATCTGTTCCAGTAAGAACAAAACACTGCCACTTCCATGATGGAAGTGGTCCAGTGTAATCAGTTTGCTACTAGGTATCTGACAGATCATTCTGTGGAATGGTGCCACATCAGGTGTTCAGATCTGTGTTGCAGGAAGATTGGAAATTCAAATTCAGCAGTGATCTAGCCAGATGGGTCTTGATGAGTGAAAGTCCATGTTGTTGGTCCATGCATAACCTTCATCCTGACACTGGCCACTTTGTTCATGAGCCCATTGGGTAATAACATAGTGGTTGGGAAAAGAGGCTGACTGGTAGCCACAAAATAGGTCATTCTATCTACTTTATTATTAAAATTTTCCTCTGCTGAGGTCCCCCTTTGGGGAGTATTTCACATGAGACACAATTTATTATCATTTTTAATATTTTTAAAAAACATTTTATTTATTTATTTGTTTATTTTTAGAGAGAGGGGAGAGGAGGGAGAAAGTGATGGAGAGAAACATCAATGTGTGATTGCCTCTCGTGTGATCCCTACTGGGGACCTGGCCTACAACCTAGGCATGTGCCCTTACTGGGAATCAAACCAGCAACCTTTTGGTCTCAAGCTGGCTCTCAATCCACTAAAGCACACCAGCCAGGGTTATCATCTTTTTTTTTTTTTTTGCCTGCAGAGAGAAATCCATCCACATACATCCCTAAATTTTTTTTTGTCATCAATTTTCTAATCATGTTCCTTCTAAGTCTCTGATCACTCAGTTAAACCTTTGGCCATAGCCCACGCATCAATATATAACCATATGTCTTCCCATTTCTCCTTTCAGGTAAGATGAACAACCAGGTGCACTGTCCAGAGTTCTGCCCACTTGGAGAATTTCCCTTTTTCACTGTCTATCAATGATGCCTATAAGAGGGACTGTATTACTGCAGCTCTCTACTCCTGGTATGTCTTTATATTGTGCTCAGCCATCTGTAAACTATGTCTGAGAATTATTTCCCTCTGCCAAATAATTGTAGAGCACTCCCCATGAAGCCATAAGTGCAGGCTGAGAGAGAGAAGGTAGTGTAGCAGGAGTGGGGATCATGTGCATTTGGGCCACATCATCATATAACTTACCTGTGCTTTCAGAGCCTACTCAGGCCCTATCACATGTATACCACTTCCATTTGATGATAGACTATTTTCATGCATGCCCAGCTTTATGGCTTGGAATGTCTGATAATACCAACTTCATGATGGGAAGCTCAGGCTGTATAACTTGGTAGCACATGGCTAAGCATCCAGTCACTACCAAGATGAAGAAGCAGGCCAAGATCTGTTTCTCAAAAAGAATGTAGTTGCCCATAAATGATGCCAAGGCCTTGCTGCAGAATCCTAACGGTCTGTGCCATGATTCACATGTAGAGGCCTGCTAAAGGCTCCAAACAGCATCCCCATGTGCCACTGACACCTCCAGTACCTTTGGACCTGATGGATCACATTATCCAAGTTGCAAAGTAGCTTGTATAGCAACATGGGCCTGTTGCAGAGCTTTGTCTTATTCTGGGCCCCATCCATGACTATCAGCTTTTGGGTAACTTTGATAAATTGACCAAAGTAGTACATCTATATGGAAAATATGTTAACTAAAAATCCAAAGAGGCCTCATAGGCATTGTGCCCCTTTCTTGGTTATAGGGAGGGCCAAGGACAACAACTTATTCTACAACTTAGAAGGGATATGTCAACATGTCCTACAACATAAACCCCTAGAAATTTCACTGGGGTAGGAGGCCCCTGAATTTTAGTCAGATTTATTTTCCCTCTCTGACACACAAGTGTCTCATCAATAAGTCTAGAGTAGTTGCTAATTCTTGCTTACTATGTTCAATCAGCATGTCATCAAGGTAATGGACCAGTATGATACATTGTAGAAAAGGGGATCAAGACCTGCAAACTAAATTATGGCATAGGGTTGGAGAGTTGAAATAAGTTGCAGGGAAGTGAAGGTGTATTACCAGCTTTGCCAGCTGAAAGCAAACTGCTTCTGATGGGCTTTATGGACAGGTTATATTTCTCTTTCAGAAACATCCTCACAGAAACATTCAGAAAAAAATGTGTAATCTGAGCACCCCATGGTCAGTCAAGTTGTCACACAAAATTAATCCTCACAACAGGTTCGGGAGATTAGCACACAGACATCTTTGGAGGGGGAAGCTCCCTCAGGGGATTGACGCATAATCTATATACAACTTTGCCTCACTAGCTTGCAATACTTTAGACAGTACCACTGTCAAATGGCTCAGTGTGAGTGATCCATTGGCAAGGAATCCTGCATGGCATTGTTTAAGAGTAGCAGTGGGCATAGAAATATAGGATCCACTTATCTTACTACATGTTGAATGTAGTGTCTAGAAGCAGAAGCTGCTGGTCTGAAAGAGAGATGAAATAACCCCTTGAAGGAACAGCAAAAGCTTTAGTCTGGAAAGGATATAGTGCTAAAATGGGACTCTATCCTTTAAAGAGCAGTGTACACCTTACCCAGCAACTACTATACAGTGCTATGTCATTAACAGATAAACTGTATAGGTCTGGGAAGTAAGGCAGTTCTAGCACTCACTATCACTTCTCTCTGTTCACTTAAGCAATGTAGGTCTAGAATTTCTGGCTCCTACAGAAAATAGGGTTCTGCCAGGTGACATAGTAAGAATCACAGTAAATCAAAATTTTGACTATTACCTGGCTACTTTGGGATCTTTGTGTCCCAAAGAAAAGAGTCTCCATGTTGCCAGGGCAATTCACTGTGATCGCCATGGGGAAATGAAAGTGCTGCTTCACAAAGAGAGCACAGATATGTGTGCATAGCCCTTCCACTGAAGGGTGGGCTCATGATACATTTTGGCCTAGTTATAATTCTAAGTGTACAAGCACAACAACCACAATGTTTTGGGAGCATGAAAATAGGAGCTCAGGTCTCTCAGAGCTAAGGATCTAAGTAGACCTATAAGGCAAAGTATCCCTACCAAGAGGAATGTTCAAAGAGGAAGAGGACAATCTAGAAGGGGTGATGGAGGAGGGACAGGAGTTATATCAATTATGGTCTATAGACCAACTGTAACAATGCAGTTTGGAGTTTGTCCCAGTAAGTCTCCTCTTGAAAGTTTTCCCAGAAATTGTAACCAACAAATAGCTTAGAGCTCAGAACCTGCACCCGAATGGAGTGACCTTAGTATGAAAAAAGCAAGTGAATCTGAGTGGTGGA
Source organism: Phyllostomus hastatus (assembly GCF_019186645.2). Taxonomy (NCBI): domain Eukaryota; kingdom Metazoa; phylum Chordata; class Mammalia; order Chiroptera; family Phyllostomidae; genus Phyllostomus; species Phyllostomus hastatus. The sequence goes on along the minus strand of NW_025333622.1, from coordinate 8,384,718 downwards.
AGTAGTGAACTATGGTTGCTATTGATGCCCCACTCCAATGTCCCCTTAACAACCATGCACCCATTCCCTCCTATTGTGCTGATTGATGACAACTCACAGCTCTACCCTCTGCTAGAGGTTTTCCTTCAGCCAAATGGTAGTTACAAGGTATTCCTGCCCACCTTTACATCCCTGGAGACACAGTTTGGTCAATGACTGACTGGCATGGGGTACAAAATATTGACCCCCTTTTCCCAAAGATGGAACAGTTCCGTCAGGCAATCTTTTTCCCAAACTTGCCCTTGTGGTCAGACCAAAACTAGTCTCCATCTGAGACTATATCCTTGCTTTCTTTCCCCCACTCTACCTTGATTCCCCCACCTTCTTTCATTTGAAAGAGGTCACCAACAAATTACTTAAATAAAAATCTGTATATTAGCCCTGCTTCTAGGGAGGCTGAACTAAGATATTTACCATCAGATTACCTATTTAAAAATGCATATATTTATATTTAACATGCATATATGTTAAATAAGACATATTTATATATTTTGTATTCCTCACAAATATTTGTAGACAAGATATATTTTTCTTATTTTTGTGGTCTTTTTATAGCTTTTTGCTTAATACCATGTGTTCATGGTAGTAGGCCTTCAATAAGCACTTCTGATGTTAAGGTAGGAACAAGATAATCATGTGATAATCTTTTCTCAGTAAACACCCACTTTATAACAATTCTGAGCTATATTCCCCATAAATGAAACATTAAACTGTCATGGTCTCAATTCCTTACAAAACAGCATCATTTTTATTGTTGTTTCCAAAATGAGATCATCTTTCTTTTTTTGCTTTCACATTAACTACATTTGTTCAAAGATCTGACATTAATGTCATCAGTCTGGGCTATTACATGAGCTCTACTAACTGAGTTTAAAACACAACCATTAGCATGCCACGGAGGAAGATCTGATCTCATCATGCTACAAATTACTTGTTTCTCCGAGAAGCTTGGAGATATGACAGGTAGCTAGCTGTGCTTTATCAATTTTTCATATATATATATAAATCTTTTCTACTTCAAAGTTTATATATATATATATATATATATATATAATCTTTCCTACTTCAAAGTTTAGAAAAGTAAGATAATGTGATTAGGTAGCCAAGCATATTCAATGTTCTCAAAACTAGGTCATTGTTGAGATTAACTGATGGATTAAAAAGACTTAGAAAGGTGGTACATTTTTGATTTGCATATTTCTCTAAAGAGTCTTGACTCTTGTCCAGTCCCCCTCCCACCTTTTACAGAGCAGCAAGCCAAAGCACTGCATCTAGCAACTTAGTAGTTGCAAATTACTCTTGCATGTTTTTTTTTGACCTTGAGCAAATTATAAGTATTTCCATACTAGATTTATTTTCCATAATCCATCAACTGAATTGCTTTGGGGGCACTGAAAATGAGACAGAAGAGTGATAATGTGACAGATGAGGACTGAAATAATTAAATAGTGCTCAGCATAAGGCTACTATATATCTCTCTGACCAAGCCTCCTTTGAAAATGCCTTAAATGCCAATTAAGTAAAAACTGCTTATTGTTCAATGCCACTCTTCCTTTTGGCAATTTTGGCCTCATCAATGGCACTTTCAGAAAGATTAATTAATAGCTTTCTACTAGATGGGTAATGTAATTTATTCTATTTGATTCAGCAGCTAGCACTTTATTGTATAAACAGTATATAATATACACATATAAATATTTGAGAAATACTTTTTAAGAATTCAAAATGTGTAAAAAGTTGAAATAAACACTTTTCTACTAATTCACTCATTCGTTCTTTTATTTAATAAACTACCTTGTATTTAATGAGGCGAGAGGCACATAAATAAATGTTTATATAGAGGGAGTAAATGTAATATAGATGTATGTCCATGATGCTCATATGAAAACATGAAGAAAAAACACCAAGCCCCAAAGGATGATATTAGGAAAGTCTTCCTGACAGAGATGGTGCCAGCAGCGGTGTGTTGGTGAATGAAATAAGGTCAGCCAGGCAAAGGGTAAAATAAAAAATAACCTAGTAGGGTAAGATATGATGAGATGATCAAGAAGATGGATTTCAAGAACAGAGAAAAACATGTGAAATCAGTGGGGTAGGACTAGATGAAGACTTTTAGAAAGAAATTAAAAATATTTTATTTTAGATGACACAAGCTATGCCTGAATGCTGAAATTAAAATAGATTCTTTCTAGATTTTCTGACTGCAAAATTATGGATATATTTATACAAACCAATCTTTTCTCATTTGGGAAATATGAAGTGGGATGGGCATAAATTTGATTTTTTTTTCCTGGAATCCGAGATTACCTTGCATAATAATCCATTAATGCACCAGGGTAGAAGGGAGCTAGCAAGGCATAGATGTGAAGTGAACTAGAGTTTGACTGGCCCACCTGATCAATCCACTGTGACTGATACACCAAGGATTTTAACACTTATACATGACAATGCTAAGTTAGTAAAAATTTAAGAATTATAAGCAATAAAGAAACATAAAGCACTGATGTTAAAAAGTCTTGGTGTACTGCTTATTTAATTCTTATTGAGTTCTCAGTCATTGTGATAAAAGATATAGTTATATGAGAAAAGAATAAATATTCTCCCATCCAAGTACTAACCAGGCCCGACCCTGCTTAGCTTCCGAGATCAGACGAGATCGGGCACATTCAGGGTGGTATGGACGTAGAGAAAAGAATAAATATTCTAAGTTGGTATTTTCACAATCCTGTCTGTGAACACAGGCAGAAGATTTTTTTTTCTTTTTCTTTATTGTTATTCAAGTACAGTTGTCTCCATTTCCCCCCCACCCCAGCCATCCCCACATCCCACCTCCAATCCTACCCCCCTTTGGCTCTATTCATGTGTCCTTTATACGTGTTCCTTGACAATCCTTCCCCACTTCCCCCCATTATCCCCTCCTATCTCCCCTCAGATTACTGTCAATTTGTTTTTTATTTCAGTGTCTCTGGTTATATTTTGCTTGCTTGTTTGTTTTGATTAGGTTCCACTAGATTAGGTGAGATCATATGGTATTTGTCTTTCACTGTCTGACTCATTTCACTTAGCATAATGCTTTCCAGTTCCATCCATGTTGTTGTGAAGGGTAGGAGCTCTTTCTTTCTGATGCATAGCATTTCACTGTGTAAATGTACCACAGTTTTTTTGATCCACTAATTTGCTGATGGGCACTTAGGTTGCATCCAGCACTTGGCGATTGTAAATTGTGTGCTATGAACATTGAGGTGCATAGGTTCTTTTGAATTGGTGTTTCAGGATTTTTAGGGTATAGTCCCAGTAATGGAATTGCTGGGACAAGAGAAAACTTTATTTTTACAATTTTACACATAATACTTTTTTTTCTAAAGAGGTTTGTTTTTCATCAATACAAAATATGTCAAAAAATCAGTTTCCTTAATGGTCAATAAAATGAATGAATCAAGAAACAATTTTTTGGAGTCTATAATGTGTCTAGTACTGTACTCTCTTCTAGGCAAATGCCAGTAAATATATAATGAAATGCCCATTATAAAGGACTTAATGAAAATTTATAAGATAGCCCTGTCTGGTGTAGCTCAGTGGATTGAGTGTGGGCCTGCAAACCAAAGAGTTGCCGGTCTGGTTCCCAGTCAGGGCACATGCCTGGGTTGCAGGCCAGGACCCCAGTTGGGGGCACATGAGAGGCAACCACACATAGATGTTTTTCTCACTCACTTTCTCCTTCTCTTCCCCTCTCTCTAAAAACAAATAAAAATCTAAAAAAAAAGAAAATTTATAAGATAAAACTAAAGCCTGCAATTTGGTTATTTCACTAAATAACTGCATGATTAAGCATTAAAGACAACTGCATAGTATATATATTTTTAAATTCTACTCAGACTCATAGCTTCAATAATATCCAAAAGTATTAGTGGTACTTATAAGTTCATTTTTTATTTTTATGTTTTGGCAAAGCTTTCAAGAATTTTTCTTTTAAATAAAAGACTTCAAGAAAGCATCTGTTGGTAGCAGGCCACTTTGTTCAGTGACCCCCTTCCCTGGACCCCCAGGAACAGCTTTCACTTATAGTTTGAACTTTAATGACACATAAGGAGAAAAGTGAAAGACCTTGAACTTATTCAATCATTTCATTCACAAATAAGAAAAAGCTTTGTTGTCTAGTTGGTTTGTTTAGGTAGTGACTGACTTGGGATATTAGTGAAAGTGTGGGCTTTGGGATCTAGAAGACTTGCTCTTTTTTTTTAAGTTTTCTAATCTTTTTTAAAAAATTTTATTTTAATTATTGTTCATGTACAGTTTTCTTTTACTCCCATCCCAGCCCACCCCCAGCCCTCCTCACTTCCCTTCCACTTCCAACCCCCCCTAGTTTTTGTCCATGTATCCTTTATATTTGTTCCTAAGTTTTCTCATCTTTATTACTTTATTCAATTTTTATTAAATTTATCAGGGTGATATTAGTAAAATATAGATTTCAAGTATACAGTTCTATAATACTGTATCTACCAATTGTGTGTCCAACATTCAAAATCAAGTCTCTTTCTGTCAGCATTTCTCTCCCCTTTACCTCCCTCTACCTCCTTCTGTCTCTGTCATCTGTCTATGAAATTTTATTTTGCTTAATCCCTTCATTGTTTTCACCCAGCCCCTCAGCCCTCTGCCCCTCTGACAGCTGTCCATCTGTTTTCTGTATCTATGAGTCTGTTTGTATTTTGTTTGTTTGTTTATTTTATTTATTAGATTCCACATATAAGTGAGATCATATGGCATTTGTCTTTCTCTGACTGACTTATTTCACTGTAGTGCACTGTCAGTGGGAATGCAGACTGGTGCAGCCACTGTGGAAAACAGTATGGCATTTCCTCTAAAAATTAAAAATGGATCTGCCTTATGACCCAGTCGTTTCACTTCTGGGAATATATCTGAAGACACCTGAAACACTAATTGAAAAGAATGTATGTAGCCCTCTGCTCATTACAGTGTTATTTACAATAGCCAAGATTTGGCAGCATCCCAAGTGCCCATCAGTAGATGAGTCGATAAAAAAGCTGTGGTACATTTACACAATTGAATACTACTTGGCTGTAAAAAAAAAGAAATATTATTATCTTTCAACTGGTTTCTTTAATTGGAAAATTCACATAATTGACCGTTCAAAGTAGGTTTTCATATAAAGTGTAATCTCTGGGACATTACCATGTTGAAATGCCAGTACTTAATTAAAAAGACAGATGAAATCAATAACACAGTACTATTAAATGTATAAACTTATATGTTTTATAAGCTAATTTAGCCAAAACTGCATTTAAAATATAAGAATTTAAAAGATGTAAAACTCATACACAAGGCTTTTAAAAAAGATGTAAGTATTCTTAAAGGAGACATTTTTTACAACATAAAAGATGGTTTATACAAATAATGGTATCGTAACACTCTTAATGATTGTAGTATTCAACTAAGCAGTGCTATCAAAGAAGCTATAGCAAAGTAGTAACTCACCATAAGAATGGGGACACACAGCTTTTATTCACACATTTAATTGATATGTGTGTGACAAACATATGACTCTAGTTTATTGAAGGCTGTTTTAAACAATTTGCTCTAGGATCAACTATTTCAGATTTCCAAATCTCAAGTTTCCTTCAACTATTTATCTTCCTAGATTTAACAGCTCTCCTTTGCAGCATTTCCACCACGATGTTACTTTAATAAATGCTTCACCCAGTAAGAGGCATATTCATTATCTGCATCCTCATTAATGTCTCCTTGTCCCCAAAGAGATCCCAAGGGCAATCTAGTTTCCTTATAGGACTCTTCACAATTTCCAAAGATTGTTCTCACCTCTTCTCAAATTCAACATATTCGCTATCCTCTTTGCATAATATCTGGCTACCATAGAGACGAACGGTTGTGCCCCTTACTTGCAGAGTGCTCCGTCCAATACTATTTTAAGAGGTAATTCTCATACATTGATTACTACAGAAAAAGAGAGTTCCCTGCTCTAAGGTCTATAGTGCACTGTACCAAGTGAGTCAGTGACTATAAAATAAACCCAAAATAATTTTTAAAGAAGAAAGTAACATGATACAAATGGGCAATAAGTTGTGATTGAGAAGCTTAAAAAGTTACTTTAGGCAAATTGCCACATATTGCTGATCTCAGTTTCTCACCATTTCATCAGAATATAAAATATCTTCATAGTCTTCAGGAAGAAAACTTTGAGGAGTCTCTTGGACACAACAGTAGTCAGGTGCAGCTATTATTACAGCTCTGGAACCAAGAAATAAGTATCAACAATCCCAGGCTATTGAGCAATTTCCTAAGAGTTCAAGGAGCAAAGAACCCAATTTGTAATGCAAAAAGTAAAATGTTTTTAAATTCAGAAGAATATTTATGAACATATTTTGCTACTTTGCAAGTGCCTAAAAATTTGTAAGATAAAAATTATTGCATTAGTAATTCTACAGGCACATTCTAAGAAATGTAAGAGAATATATAAAGAATATTATTTATTCTAGTTCATTTCTGCAGTGACACTTGCCTGTTGTGATGTCTATTCATTTTAGCCAAATGAGAAATTTCAGTTTGATATCAGATTCTCATGACAGAGTAATTCCAGTAAATTTGAAAATGAGAGTTCAAAATAGTAACATAAAGATATGATTTGAAAGGACTGAAATACCTTCTTACTAAATTGTTCAAATAAAAAAAATAAATAATGTTGGTGGCAAGACAATTTTTATTAAGTAAAATTAGAAATTTATATAGAGGCATTTCTAATTTGCCTGTATATTATTTTCTTATTCTTACAAATGAATCTCATGAAGCTAGAGCAATGCATTTCTGCATCTTTATTAACACGATTGCACCAACCCACATTTCTTTCTTCTTCAAATTGATTACTTGGAACTGCTGGCTACTTCTGGCAATTTACTCTTTTCTAGAATATTTAAAATTGAGCCAAGATGGTGTCATTTTGCATGCAAGTTCCAACACCATTTTAGGACCTTTGACCTGTCTTCAAAAAGCTAATTACCTGGTGAGGAGAGGTGGTAGCAGAGATGGCAGCAGATGACAAGGTGCTGAAAATCCTATTGCATTCATTAGTTACTTAGCTGTCAAATTTTTTGTTTCTATATGAGACTGCTGAAACTAGTATGATTTAAATAAATTGAAATATTTTATTTAAAAAAATTTAAAGAAAAGAAGTTGATGTCTGAGAGCCATTGTGGCAACACATTTATGAATAATTTTATGAGTAAAACTAAATTTTTACTTTAGTATTCCATAGCCATATACAATAAATTTTTATATTATTCAATAATGCTTTATATTAAATAATCACTTTGACATTGTCTAAAAAAGAAGCAAAAACAGATAATTTTCAGCAGGTCTTGTCAAATGTATATATTGCCTCTTGTGATAGGCAGAATTCTAAGAGGATGCCCAATGACCCCCAATCTTGTATAACCTCCCCTTGTTTGGGGGCAGAACCTGTGATTATTAGCAGATAATATGATTATTAGCATTCTTATAGTAATGTTGCATAATATGTCAAAAAGCTTTTGCAGATATAATTAAGTCCCCAAATCAGTTGATCACAAGACAGGGAGATTATTCAGGTGGATTTATTTGATCAATTAGCCTTTTAAATCTGGGTATCAAAGACAGACCTGGAGAAAGTTGGAAATTCAAATCATTAAAAGGATGCAGCTAGTTGCTGATCTGAAGATGGAAGGAAGCAATAGCAAGTAAAGACTGTGGGAGGCCTCTGAGGTGAGAGTGACTCTTGGATAACAAGCAGCAGCGAAACATGGACCTCAGCTGTACAAGTGAAAGAAACTGAATTTTTTGCCAACAAGAGTTAGTTTGGAGGTGAAGTTCCCCTCCAGAGCCTCTGCACAAAATATCAACCCCGTAACATTGTGATATTAGCTTTGTGATACTTGGAAAAGCAAACTAGCTATATTATGTCAAACTTCTGACCTACATATGGACTAAGTGCCATTTTATGCTGTTAAATTTGCAGTCCTTTCTTACACAGCAATAGAAAACGAAAACATTGTCTTTCATCTTAAAGGGAAAAAAAGCTTGAACTAATTTGCATTAATTATCCCAAATTAACTGCTTATTTTAGATTTTAAAAATTGTCTTTTCCTTTTTATCAGGTATCATCAGTTTTGAGAAGTAGTTTTATTTTGATACCAACTTTCAGTGGTTAAACTTTTAACTAATATGAGATAATTTTCTGAATATTCATATACTATTCTACTTTATATATTTTACCAGGTTGGAAATATTCATGGATGAGGATGAAGGTAGGGAGAAATATGGGCTCTTAAAACCTCTCTTAAAAAATCCAGATTGGAAAAGAAATAAAACTGTATGGCTTGCTGGAGCACGTCAAATTAATGCCAAATTTAATTCTGAAGATGAGACAAAAAGCAAATCGGAATGTAATTAAAAGCAATTTAGCCAAAGAGAAATCACAAGAATGATTGTCTAGATTGAAAAAGGAATTTCATGGAGAACGGTGCTTTTGAAGATACTATTCATCATCTTCTAAATAGGAAAGTTTCCAAACAGAGGCTTCCGTGGGAAAAACTGCTTAATTTACAATATAAGGTCTCATATTTATTTGCTGTAAGAACAGAATGGTAAGAACAGAATGGTAGTCCATGAAACCAGGGTTGTTTTTTGTTTTGTTTTGTTTTGTTTTGTTTTGTTTTTGGTTTCAGATGAAGTAAAATTAAAGGTGAATTCCCCTGTCATGCTAAATAGATAGGACAAGCCCAGGTCACCTTCCAAGCAACGGTATGACACTGATCGAAGTCTTATTTGTTGGTTAGTCTTTGCCCATTTCAAAAATGTGGGCTTTTGTTTTGTAGAAAAGGGGCCAGTGAAAGCATTATTCTCCACAGTTGAGTGTTAATTTAGTAAAGACTCCATGAGGAAAAGTAGAAAATTAGCAACTTATTTCAACTAAGAAGTTCCAATTTAAAATATATAGTAATTGATTAAACGAGGTCAAGATTTACTTTTGATAGATCTTAACTTTGGGGAAAATTGCAGTGTCTTGAATGGCAGCAGAAAGAGCTAAAAGAATCCTTTTTACTATATAACACAAAGCAGTTGTTCATCGTACATTACTTACCACATTGGAGTATGTATCAGAAAATGTGTTTGAGGAGTGCTGCAGACCCTGGCTCATGGAGTCCGCCACATTGTGAATGTGGGAGAGACATTCACACAGACTACCAAGTCCTGTGGAGGAAAAGGGCAAGCGGCTTTGCTCTCAAGAGGAGCCAAAAGCCTCAGCCTCCGCCATGACAGGCTTTTATTTCTTTTCTGGGCAGGTTACATGATGGTACTCATTTACTATGCACAGGTTGACTTTAGGTGGTTACCTTTTACAGAAAACAAAGGAGCCAATGCCGCTAATCACATCACAGAAGAGGGATATTTGCAAATGAAAAGGGAAAAGTAGTTAAACTGGTTACACTCCTCCTTGGAAGGTTTAGCTTGGATTTTAGGAAGTTACTTTTTAGTAAATGTCCTCAATTCAGGGTGAGGGAGTTTTTTAGCAAGAGCAAGTCTCAAAGCAGCCTAGGTACATAGCAGGCCTGATTCCCCACGGGAGAACCTATCCATGGGCATGGGTCCTGTGCATCTCCGAGTGGGAGCTGGACCCATGCCACCCAGAATGGTCTCCTACAGAGGAGACTCTCAACAGAAAGAAAGATTCTTGCTTAAAATAGGTCATTCTAATTTTTAGATTTATTTTTCTGAATGTCAACATTGCATTTATTTAGAAACTTATAATGCTATATTTTATTAAGAAAATTATTACTTAATCTACTTCTCATGGGGAACAAAAGCCATTGGAATTAAAACTAATGAATACAATGATTGTGTAATAAGAAAAGCCATATTATATGCATTCTGGGTGTCAACTACAATTTCCCACAGAGAATTCAGCATATAAGTTCCACAAAACTTTAATGTTACAGGGTGCAGCCAAAAGGGGGGACCCCAAATGGGCATTTGAAATGGGGTCCAGAGCTCAAGATGTCCAGGAGATTTTAGGATGTCTTCACCCCTTCCCCCCAGGTGTGGGCTGGGGGAAAGGACAAATGGAGCAGGGCCATTGAGAGCTGTTTTGCATAGCAGCAGCCTTGCAGCTAAGCTCTGGCGTGGTCATTTAACATATCTATAGCCTTTGGCTGGTCACTTAGATATGTTAAATAGCTTTGGCCATGCCCTGAGCCAGGGGAATGGAAGTAACTTCCCCACCAAGACCTAACTGCGGGGCAGGTCCCCTGAGTTACAGTGCTGCGTGGGAGCTTGGAGATGATCGGCTCCAGAACTTGGGGCCACACCTGCCCAGACTCAGGATGGCAGTCCAATAAAGCTGGAAGGGTATGAGTTCTGGCATGTGAGGCCGAGTGTAAGAGGAGAACCATGTGCAGCCCTGAAAAGGTGAACCATGCACAGCCCTGAAAGGGGGAACCATGTGGCAGCCCTGAGAGAGAGAGAACCACGCGGCCTTGACAGAGTGGGGACTCTTCCTTCCCGTGGCCCTGGGAGAGAGGACCATGTGCCTTTGCCAGAGTGGGGACCCCCCCCCACAGCTTTAGAAGGGGGAACCACCACCTGGTTTTAGCAGAGATCCCGGCGACTCAGTGGAGGGTGCCGGGAACCCAGGGAGGTCTCCCAGTCAAGATGGAGTACTAACTGGGAAGAACCAGAGGACTGCCTGAGCCATGGACTTCTATTTCCTTTCCTGAGATATGGTACTCTGGACTGGGCAAAGGGGGAAGGAAGGAAGGACTGCGTCTGTTTGTGGGTGTTTTAAGGGACTTTAGGATTTTTGATGAAGACATTAGGTCACTACTTGAAGTCTGTATAGCATTAAATAAACATTTCCTTTCCTTTTCACGAATCTCTGGCATTGAGAGACGTCTTTCCTAGGGTGGCGGACATAACGGACCCGGGGCCTTCTTTCAATAATAGTATATCGTCCCAGGCCCCCCTTGTTTGTTCTGTAACATTAACACATTTCAATGTTTTCCCCCTGAGACAACCATACCTGTAGGAGTCAGTTCTCTTATTCATATTTTCAGATCTAAAACTCAAAATACTCATTCATATTTTATTCACTTAATACTTATTAAATGTCATCTTAATGAAGCAATAAATAGAGCAAAGAATATTTTCATATGGATTACACTTTCTTTGGAGAAAAATATCAGCATGATCTGAAAGACAAATTACAAATTTAAACCCAAAAGGAGAAAGCATATACACAAGAGAATTTCAGAGTTTGCTAAATTTTATTAATAAAAAATAGTAATAAATATGGGAATGAATTTTTAGATTTCCCATAAAAAGAACTGGGTGAATTTATTGTTGATACATGATGAATTTATTGATGATACATGATATATTTATCGTGAGATAAATTCAGAGATTCTGAAATAAATGATGTAATTCTGATGAAAACTATGATTCAATGGTAGCCCACCCTAAATAAAGTTAAAATTACAGAAATTTCTCTGGTATAATGTACCAGATAAAATACAAGGACTCTGAGAGATAAGAAGACTAGAATAAGTTTATCAGATTTGAATCATCATGAGCCCAACAATTACGTTCTGTTAGAGGGTCCAGATCACTCCCTTCCCTGGGATCTTAAGATCCACATTGGAAAGGGAAGCATCACCATGTAGGTGGGAGCTGGGAGACACTAATTAAAATAGGGTCCCTAATTCTCTTGGAGATAGGGGAATTCTGAGATGGCAAAGACTTTGCCTGATGTTTAACTCGCTAAGGCAAATTGGACATGTTTGTTATAATAGTCAAAAGAGCCTGTATGACCCTGGCTCATGTGGCTCAGTGGACTGAGTACCAGCTTACAAACCTAAGAGCCACTGGTTCAATTCCCAGTCAGAGCACATACCTGGGTTGTGGGCCAGTCCTCTGAGGCAGGGGTGGGGGCGTGCAAGAGACACCCACACATTGATGTTTCTTTCTCTCTCTTTTTCCCTCCCTTTCTCTAAAAACAAATGAATGAAATCTTAAAAAAAAAAAAAAAAGAGGACTCGTGTCAAGGTGATGGTATGGCAGTCTAAATGTGGTTTTTAAAAGAGACTTGTCGATAATTAATGATATGACATTCCCAGAAGCTAAATATGCAAACAGCCTGCTAAGGTCCTACTTGATGTGGAAAATGGACAATTACCTTGACTTGGAAGAGAGTCTTGATCTGAATTAACATTTTAGAAAACCATGGCCCTTCCTGAAATCTAATAACTGAGTCTCCAGTTGAGGTGTGAATGGGCATCCTCCATGAAGAATCTTGAAATAAAACCAAAAGTATATCTCTGAGTGTTACAGAACACACAACAAGGGGGGCCTGGGACCATATACTATTATTGAAAGAAGGTCCCGGGTCCGTTATGTCCGCCACCCGAGGAAAGACATCTCTCAATGCCAGAGATTCGTGAAAAGGAAAGGAAATGTTTATTTAATGCTATACAGACTTCAAGTAGTGACCTAATGTCTTCATCAAAAATCCTAAAGTCCCTTAAAACACCCACAAACAGACACAGTCCTTCATTCCTTTCCCCTTTGCCCAGTCCAGAGTACCGTATCTCAGGAAAGGAAAACGAAGTCCATGGCTCAGACAGTCCTCTGGTTCTTAGTTAGTCCTACATCTCGACTGGGAGACCTCCCTGGGTTCCCGGCACCCTTGGCTGAGTCGCTGGGATCTCTGCTAAAACCAGGTGGTGGTTCCCCTTCTAAAGCTGTGGGGGTCCCCACTCTGTCCAGGCCTCGTGGTTCTCCCTCTGAGGGCTGCGGGAAGGGGAGAGTCCCCACTCTGCCAAAGCCGTGTGGTTCTCTCTCCTAAAGCAGCACGGTTCTCCCCCAATGGCTGAGGTTCTCCCTATTCTGCTAAAGCCACATGGTTCTCTCCCCCCAGGGCTGCGCATGGCTCTCCTTCTCAAAGCAGCATGGTTCTCTCCCAATGGTCGCCAAGTCAGGGTTTTAAATCCCCGCGGCCAATCTTCCTCTGCAGCCTCATTTCCGACTCCTCCCACACTTGGCTTCACATGCCAGAATTCATATCCTTCCAGCTTTACTGGGCTGCCATCATGAGTCTGGGCAGGTGTGGCCCCATGTCCTAGAGCCAATCTTCTCCGAGCTCCCACACAGGTGCTGTAGCTTGGGGAATCTGCCCCCTGTCACATCTTGGTGAGGAAGTTACTTCCATTCCCCTGGCTCAGAGATGATCACAGCTATTTAACATATCTAAGCGACCAGCCAAAGGCTATAGATATGTTAAATGACCATGCCAGAGGGTAGCTGCAAGGCTGTTGCTATGCAAAACAGATCTCAATGGCCCTGCTCCATTTGTCCCTTCCCCCAACCCACACCCTGGGTGGGGGGGATGGAGACATCTTAAAATCTCCTGGGCACCTTAAGTTCTGGACCCCATTTCAAATGCCCATTTGGGGTCCCCCCTCTTGGCTGCACCCTGTAACATGAGTATGGAGGTAGCTTTATCCAAAAGAATGTGCAAATATTTGTTTGGGAAACTACACACTAGTAAAAGGGAGCCACAAGATCTCAGGGGATTATTGGACACTGGCTCCAGACTAAATCAATAACTAGAAATCCATTATAATCATGGGTCATAGGAGATTCCTAAGGGTATTAATTAATGATTTTTTAAAAAATGATTAATGTTTCCAGTTTAGATAAATTGACTTAAGAATAGGACTCTAATTTTGGGCTAGAGATGGAAAACATTAGCTTGTCCATCTTCTTCTTTTAGACGTAAAAAATCAATATCTTATTTTGATCATGAATTCCATCTCCCTAGGTAAAAAGTCCAATAGAGTATTTATAGGTGCTTAATCACTCAACTTGTAGTCATAACAGAGTTCTGCCATTTTGCAAAGCATCCCTGATATTTTTAGAAGGGTTAGTCAAGCCTCAAGGAATCCATGTCTCATAAATTTTGTTCATTTCACTAACATCACAATTTTCTTAATCCCTCTTTTATCTTCTCCAAATTCTTCCTTTTTTCAAGTCTAAGGTAAAAAATATTTCTATAGCTATAAATGTATCATTAGTTAAATAACTGAATCTAGAAGAATTATGAAAATTAGGTGGATTATCTGGGAGAGAATGTGACTAATCAGTTGTGAGAATGAGCTCTAAGCTCTCATACTTGCTGTGCCTGCTTACTCAAATAAGTTAGATTTCAATATAAGGTACTTATTTTTGCAAATGCAACCCTTAATTTTTTCCAGAGAGCTGACTGATATCTAATGCATGATATTGATAACTGCATGAGGGTAGATCCTAATTTCTAGGAATTCACACCAAAGGCTGTCTGTCTAAATTTCAACATTTGCTAATCTAACCTGATCTATATATTCTTTTTTTAAATGTTTAAAAAACTAGCAGAAACAGCTATGGAACTTTGCTGGCCAAGTCTCCTTCCTTTGACACTTTGACTTCTAATCATGAACATGTGTGAATTCTCTTCTCTCCTGTCTAAATCATTCTAGAAGCTTCTCATTTCACCTCTGCTTAGATGGTACTCTGTCATTTATATCTGCAAATAATTTATTTTAGGCACAAAAATAAAGCTCTTATCTTCTCATTAGTGAAAAATGTCTCTGTGCTGTAGAAATATACTAGTTGGCCAGTTTTTTTCACCTGCAGTTTGTCTTTGCATAATAATCTTGTGAAAAAATAAATGGCCAACCTAATTATAGCAAAGCTTCAGTTATTTAAAAACAAATACCTCATATTTTAGGTAGCACTGATAACCTTCTTTTTGTAATATTTTTTTACAAATTGAGTCCAATACTGGATGATTAACAATGATGGGGGAAAATTGCCAGTTGAGAATCAATTTGCTCAAGCAATTCATTCACCCATTATTTAAAACTCATTGTGTTTAAGAATTTAAAAATAAGCAATCAAGGGTTTTTTGTTTTACTTGGTTTAATAGTCTCTATATACATTCTCGTTCTGAAAGAAGTATACAGGTTAAGTAAGTGGCTGGGTAAACTAACCAGCAGTTGACATATCAAGCCATTATTTGGATTCCTATGGTGTCCAATGGTAATATATTCAACCACTGGAAACATTACTTCTACAAAGCTTCCATTACAATGAAAATATGTATTATCTGCAAGGAGTACATCATTATGAAGAATTGTATAGTATAATGGTGGCAGAAATCAGTTTAATAATTAGACTTCCAGCCAAGATAGAGGCGTAGGTAGATACTGTGCCTCCTTGCACAACCAAAAGAAAGACAACAACAAATTTAAAAACAAAAACCAACCAGAACTGACAGAAAATTGAACTTTATGGAAGCCCAACAACCAAGGAGTTAAAGAAGAAACATTCATCCAGACTGGTAGGAGGGGTGAAGATGGGCAGCCAGGCAGAGAGGACTCCCAGCAAGATAGTAGCTGGTGGAGAGGGTAGTCCAACATTTGAGTGCAGATAAACTGGGAAGAACAACTGGGGAGTGAGACAGACCATGCAAACCAGGGTTCCAGCATAGAGAAATAAAGCCTCAAAACCTCTGCTTGTAAAAATCTGTGGGGGCTGCACCAGCAGGAGAAACTCCCAGTCTCACGGGAGAGTTTGTTGTAGAGACCCACAGGGTCCTGGGATGTATACAAACCCACCTGCCTGGAATCAGCTCTGGAAAGACCCAGTTTGCTTGTGGGTAGTGGGGGAAGTGATTGAAAGCTGGTAGAGAGCTGAACAAGTGGGATTGTTCCCTCTGGGACTCCTCCCCCACATATAGAACCACAACACAGTGACATGGATTGCCCTGCCCTGGTGAACACCTAAGGCTCTGCCACTTACTATGAGGTAACAGGCATGCCAAGACAAAAAATGACCAAAATGAAAGAACAGATCAAGACTCCAAAAAAAAAAAAATACAACTAAGCAACGAAGAGATTGCCAACTATCAGATGCAGAATTCAAAACACTGGTAATCAGGATGCTTACAGAATTGGTTGAGTGTGGTAACAAAATAAAGGAAAAAATGAAGGTTATGAAAAGTGAAATAAAGGAAAATGTACAGGGAACGAACAGTGACAGAAAGGAAACTGAGATTCAAATCAATGGTTTATAACAGAAGGAAGAAATAAACAGTCAACCAGAACAAAATGAAGAAATAAGAATTCAAAAATATGAGGAGAGGCTTAGGAACCTCTGGGACAACTTTAAATATTCCAACATCTGAATCATAGGGATGCCAGAAAGAGAAGAGAAAGAGCAAGGAATTGTAAACTTATTTGAAAAAATCATGAAGGAGAACTTCCCCAATCTGGCAAAGGAAATAGATTTCCAGGAAGTCCAGGAAGCCCAGAGAGTCGCAATGACAGACCCAAGGAAGCACACACTAAGGCACATCATAGTTACCTTACCCAAAATTAAAGATAAGGAAAGAACCTTAAAAGTAGCAAGAGCAAAGGAGACAGTTACCTACAAAGGAGTTCCCCAAGACTATCAGCTAATTTCTCAAAAGAAACCTTGCAGGCAAGAAGGGACTGGAAAGAAGTATTTCAAGTCATGAAAGGCAAGGACTTACATCCAAGATGACTCTATCCAGCAAAAGTATCATTTAGAATGAAGGGCAGATAAAGTGCTCCCCAGATAAGGTCAAGTTAAAGGAGTTTATCATCACCAAGCCCTTATTATATGAAATGTTAAAGGGACTTATCTAAGAAAAAGAAGATAAAAAATATGAACAGAAAATGACAACAAGCTCACAACAATTAACAACCAAACCTAAAAAAAAGAAAAAAAAAAAAAGTAAACAACTAGAATAGGAACAGAATCACAGAAATGGAGATCACATGAAGGGTTATCAGTGGGGTTAGTGGGAGGGGAGAGAGGTGGAAAAGGTACAGGGAATAAGAAGCATAAATGGTAGGTAGGAAATAGACAGGGGGAGGTTAAGAACAGTATAGGAAATGGAGAAGCCAAAGAACTTATATATATGACCCATGGACATGAACTAAAGGGGGGGAATGCGGGTGGGAGGTGGTGTGCAGGGAAGAACGGAATAAAGGGGGGAAAAATGGAACAATTGTAATAACATAATCAATAAACTATATTAAAGAAGAAATTGGTTTAATAATTATGAGTAATATCTTTATGAGAACTAAGTTATTTAAGTTATCTGGAGTAAAAGGGAAAAGGGGAGTCGGGCTGCCCATGTTCAGATTTATGTATCAAGTATATTTTAGTTCAAATTTATTATCTTAAGTAAACTAATTAGAAACAACTAGCCCTGACAAGCCTGGCTGAGTTCATTGGTTGGGCTTCATCCCACCAAGTGAAAAGTTGTCAGTTTGATTCCTGGTCAGGGCATACGCCTGGGATGCATGTTTGGTCACCAGGCAGGCTGTGTACAAGAGGCAACCAATTGATGTTTCTCTCACATCAATGTTTTTCTCCCTTTCTTCCTCCCTTCCCCTCTTTCTGAAAATAATTATATGTTTTTCTTTTTAAAGAAATAACTAGAGAACTCTTAAATTTGTGAACTGGGCAACAAATCAGCCTAAAACTTCTGGTGGCTTAATAAAAATGATGACTTTGTTTCTCACGCATTTCTTGTAGTGAGAAGAACCTAGGCTTATTTCCTCTCTTATCTCTTGGTTTCTTTTTAATTTCTGTTAAATTTTTGGACAGATAAATTTATCTTTTTTTTTCCTTTCAGGATCCTTTCAAAGCATGCCCTCAGGATTCACAGACCTAAAGCAGAATATCGAGGTGTTTTCCTAAACAAAGATAGTTTTCTCCCTAGAGAAACTTTGAGCCAGCTGTTAACATTATCGTTTTATTTATTTTGCCACCTTTATTTAAAGAATAAATCAATGAAGGCCTTTTAGGAATTAACTTCTCCAGGGAAAGGCATATGTGACATGGCAGAAATATTATCATAATAAAATTTTCTTAAAGTTCTTGATTACATTGACATCTGTACTTCAGCCATCCCAGTGTACAGCACTTCATTAGAGAAAACTAGATTGACTACAGTGGTAGCACGCATTTATTTCGATTCATCACACATCCACGCTGTATTTTCAAACACTGCTGTTATCACTGTCTTTAAATCAAGCTTTGTAGTTTTTCTTTTTTTTTTCTCTCTTAAGGGAAGTCCTCCTCTTATTATCCTAAATATGTTTATTTGCTTCTACAAACCAGTCATGTGATTCTTCCATAAATGACAAATACATAGAAAATTCAATAATGGTGCAAGAAGCTTAGCCATGTCCCTGGCCAGTTGTAGGAGGTAAGTATGTTTCTTGGCCAATTGTAAATGTGCCTGACTGGAGTCGTCAAGAACTCTATTTATCTTATTTCTCTTTTCTTATCTGATTTCCCTCATCAGTTTAGTGTGCCTGTGCATGTCCTCAAAGTTAAAACACTTTGGCTACAGTGTTAGTAAACATATCTTGATGGAGAACCCACTGCTGGCAAAGCATTTTGCAAGGATCTGGGAAATAAAAGAGATGTCCGGGAATAAGTAAATCATGAAACTCTTGTGCTTGGAGAGACTTGGATACAAGGGAAAATGGGAGCAAAAGTAAAGATTTATGGAAGCTATGTTTAATTGCATATATACACATATTTATGTCACTTATATGAAAATACAAGTATCCACACATATCTGTAAATATGCATATAATAGATAATAAGACTTCTGACTCTCCAGCCTATTCTCTTGCCACATTCAGGAATAGCTCTATTTCCTGCTTCTAGGACATATTTAATCTGGGTCTTCTATTTAATCTGGGTAAGTGAAGACCTATACTTGGTCCTCTGCGAGGCCACCTGTGTTTGCTTTTACAGTAAGCATCTGTGAGAATGTCTCTTTTATAATTATTTTCCAGTGTATCTCTTGCTTATTACAATTCCCCCATAATTTATCCTTTGGAGATGCTCCCCTGCAATTACTAAGAGTTTGTTCCAAGAAGTAAATGAAGGGGCAGGATTACACACTTTCATGAAAACAGACTGATCAGATCCTTGGTGAAATGCAGGACAGAAATAATGCACTTTTCATCCCTTGCATGATGTGTCAATTACTGGGGAATTTCAAAATTATTTTCCCCTCTTGACATGTAGCAAAAGGAGAATTGCATTGTGTGTGGACTCCTGGTATCTTCCTTCAGCTTGGCTATTGTTGGGAGTTTGAGGTATGAGATGGGTAAGACATCCTAGTTTCTTCCCAATGTAGAATACTCCTTATTTTTATTTCATTTTAGATTCTTAAAACCCAGTTTAAAAAAATCTTTTGATGTATATCAGTTGCTTCCAATGAGGACCACACCATAAATAACAGAAACAAACCCTATTTTAAAGATGCAAATACAGGTAAGTACATGGAAAGCTTACTCTCAGTCTGTTCTGATGGGCATGGGTTTTGATATTTATGCAAAGTTATGTGCACACAACTATTGTACGAATAAGTACTGGGAGGCTTCCTGAACTATGGAAGTTACTGAAGCAAAATAAGAGCTCAAATGCACATTCCCCACATGTCTCCTACACATACACACACATGCACGGAGCCACCCACACTAAGACCAGTGTTCAAATAACAAAGTTGGCATTGTGTGTGTCTGCCTTATTCAAATACTATCTAAAGCGCCATATCTCAAATTACTCTGCTTCCTACAGAACTAATTTTAAAATAAATCTCCCACTGACTTCAAGAGGCTTTTATCTCTTTAGGATGGTGATGAAGGCTAAAAATGTGTGTCTGGTACCCCAGAATGTTGAAGAATGAAGCCTGTGTCACAGAGCCCAGCAGGGCTGAAACAGCAGCAGTTCCGCCCTGGGTGCTGACCGGTCATCCCTGTGAAATCTTTCAAAGTGTTTTAAGTGATAAGCTAACAGAAAATGGGCCCCAGGAAAAACACCCTCCTTTAGACTGACTTCATATCAGAATTCCACAGTCATATTACGAATTGAGACTGCTTAGTATACAGTCCTTTTTGTGCTATGAATACAGAATGCTTTATCTTTAATTTTTTTTTTACCTCAACATAGATTTTATACAAGGAATGCAATTCAACTATAGCATTATAAAGAACAACACAGGAAGTTGCTCTAAACTCAGCATCTCAGCATCCTGGTGCATAATAAACTCCAAATAACTTCTAGGAAATTAAAGTTCTTTTAAATTGCTGAATAAGATGAAGACATAATACTGAGTAGATAACACACACATGAAGAAAATTAATTGTGGTATAATTACCACAGAGCTGCTTCAAAAATTTGGAGGTATCCTGCTTTCTTCTTTATTCATCAGATATAATTTGATTATTCTCCTTGCTTGAAGTATATTTGATCCTTCAATTTCCAAAAATAAATTTTCATTGAAATGTGAGAATTTTCATATCTACTGAGCAATTACTTTAAAAATTATATTTGTCTTATATAGTTTTTAAAAAATTTTATCTACTTATTTTTAGAGAGAGGGAAAGGGAAGGAGAAAGAAAGGGAGAGAAACATCAATGTGTGGTTGCCTCTGGCACGCTCCCAACTGGGGACCTGGCCCACAACCCAAGCATGTGCCCTGACTGGGAATCAAACCAGCAACCCTTTGGTTCGCAGGCCCATGCTCAATCCACTGACCCACAAAAGCCAGGTCTTATACAGTTTTAATCTAATCCTTTTCCTCATATAGATAAGCTTACAGTTGAGGGTAATGACAGAATGAATTCCTTCAGGAGAATAATCTACCAGAATTCTTTACTGTGCCATAGTTCTTTCTCCTCTATGTTAATATTTTGACAAGGCAACAGTGAAGCATTTATTTGAAATATGTGGCTTCTTTTTTCCTTCACTGGGTCTTTCTCCAATTTGTTCCTTTATCTCTTCTTTCAGAAGGTTTCATTTTTCCTTCTTTCTGTCATCGACACAAATTTTTCTCTACCCTGTTCCTCACACCTCTAAACAAACTAACTCAAAGGCAATTAGTTGCATCAGGAGACTTTGCTTATAAACAAAATCTTTTGTTTATCTTGCCTTCTCTCTTCCCAATCTAGATAGATCCAATATGTTACTAATTAATATTTGCTTGGGTTTATATAAGATATTTTCACAACTAGAATGATATGTTTACAACTCTTTAAAGACTTATTAATTATTACCACTTTATTGCTGAAAAATAAGGTTAAGAGATATTCTCAAACAGACATATGACAAAGAGTGAAGGGGAGATTTGAATCATGTGTTTTGGTTACAAAATGTATTGGTATCCACTGCATCTCAGTGCCCCATTCAACCACTATTCCTTCAGAAACATTAATAAGCATGATAATTCTAGAGAGTAGGAAAGTTCTATCACATCTATCATAGAACAGGATTCAGAAATTTGTGGTTTTGAATACGATTACCTATCAAATCATATAAGGAATCAGGACCTAATCATGAGAGACTATAATTCTATTCATAGCTATTGTTTATTCAAGTTAATTAGGTAGTGTATCCTTCTTTCCAAAAGCAGAAAAGTCAAATGATACAACACTTCTTTTAGGATGACTTCTTTCAGCAGGAAGTCTTATCACATTAGATTTTAAAGACACCTTTCTTTGAGATAGCTATTGAGTGAATAGCTTTCTAAAGGGGTTTTGCATAATTTTATTGCTATTTTTGTTTTGCTTAATTTTGTTGTAAAAATAGCCTTTTATTGCTATTAATGGACCTGATTTTCTATGAAATTTAAAAAGAACATGCTAAATATGCATTTAAATGCAGAAACACATAATTAAATAAAATATGACAAGTAAAAAAGCATATTGACATTTTTTTAAATCAATAAAATAAGGAATTTGATGTCTAGAGTAGACGTTCAAAGACTTGAATGGTCAAAAATTCATTGTTAGCCTGCCTTTTTCCTAACTTATGCTCAGTTTGTGAGCATGAAAAAACAAAAAGAAAAAAATTTTGATTTTTAAATCAAATACTCTTACCCTCTAATTGGATTAAAGTTAGAAATCAGGAGTAACTCAAATTATATGACCTAAGCTAATTTATCAACTGGTTGTTGGTTCACTGTCAAGATTTGATGACATTTTAGTGAGAATTTTGTGGTATAATTTAAATCTTTAGTGGGAAACTGATTTTTCTCATTATGCCATAATTTTAATCTATATTCTTTTCCTTTTCAGGTTTAGCATTTTTTTTTCTGTAATTGGGAATAGAATAATTTTGTTGACAATAGTCTGCCTCTCTGCATATTCTTTTCTGAACACACAGAACATATCCACTATCCTGAGTCCCATCACATAACATACAATAAAGTAGAATAACAATCCATTAATAAATAAAAATAGAAAACATAGAACACCCATGGCCCATAGACATTATACCCTGATGTGTAGAAAATATACTATCCCATTACTTCCTGATCTCTTCCTGATCTTGCTCCCTTGGATCACTTTCTAGGCCATTGTCTTCCATGATGTCTAGAATCCTCTGGAAGTTTTCCCTTGAGCACTATACTTTGTGGCAAAATCCAAAGTGACTTTTGAAAGGTACACTCTCTTTGGGGGCTATAAAGTTTTCACAGCCTGCTTCTTGAGGATTGATACACATTTGGGAAACTAAGGTCTTGTTTATAGGCCAGATTTGGGGCTTTTTAAAAAATTTTTAGCAATATTAATTTCCCTTAAAGATTTAGTGGGGCATCTGTGTATTTGCTTTTCAAAGAGATTCTATGTAAAAATTGTCATGCTTGATGATCTCTCCTAAATAGTTCTTTAACCAGTTAAACCAGGAGATTCCTCACTCCTATTTTCTGCTTTCTAAGACTATCTCTCTGAGGCCATAGGTTATGGTGACAATCTAATATGACTTTATTTGATCTTTTTAACTGGGCAGAGCTTCCATTGTGTAGCTGAGAAGTACAAATAGGAATCTTTTGAGAAAGAGTCTCAGCATGTCTTAATCTGTTCAGGCTACTATGACAAAAACACCATAGACAGGGTGGCTTAAATGACAAACATTTATTCTTCGTATTTATGGAGGTTGGAAAGGTCAAGATTCAGGTGCTGGAAGATTTAATGTCTGGTGAGCCACCTCCTCACTGTACTTTCACCTGGTAGAATGGGAAAGGGAGCTCCCTTTGTGGTCTCTGGGTGGGCACAAACTCCATTTATGAGAGCTCCCCACTCATGGTCTAATGATTTCCCAAAGGCTCCACCTCCTAATAACATCACATCACAATAAGATTAGGTTTTAACACATGAATTTGGGGAGAACACAAACATTCAGTCTATAACAAAGTTTTATCTGCTAGTTGGAACTTATCTGCATGGGATTTCTGTTGTATGAAAGGTACTAGTTAAGTTCCTCAAGTTAATGTTTAGATTTCTGTTATAGACTCTTAGCAAGGTCTGTTCCTCTTTATCTCTACTCACACACTGGCAATGCTCACGCAAACTTTTCTCTCTTGCATTTGGCTAAACATATTAAGGGGCAGCTAACATAGATAAATATGTGGCCTTTTTCTAATAATCTTTCTTAAAGCAATATAATTCATAGGCGTGACCTTCTTTTATTTACAGTTGATGGTTTTACTAAAAAAAAATGCCATGCTATAACAAAGGTCATTAGCTTTCCAGACACTGAGATAATGCCACCTATTTTTTTATGGCAACACACCTCTTATGACACCAAGTTCTTTGTTAGCTAAGTCATAAGCTAGAGATTTATGATAAAGAAACCTCAAAATACAGGACTTTAAATCAGATAGAAAAATATTTTTCTCTTACAATAAACATGTGGTCCCCAAGGACTCTAACAGGTCATTGGGCTATATTATTTTAAACTTGTTGCTTCCATCTATGGGTCTAAGATCTGCTCCAGCTGCTGTTCTTGGCCAAGAATAAGAGAAACAAGGATATATTGGGACAGCAGGTTTATCTTTAAGAAATAATCTAGAAATTTCACGTATTTTTGCAGTTCCCCACTGCCCCAAACATAGTCACTGACTGAAAGAAAAAAAATAGGAAAAATAAGTCTCTAGCCAAATGGCCAAGTGTCCTGGCTATCAAATTCAATTTAGAAAACCTTAGGAATAAAAGAGGAGAATGGATATTGGGAGACACAGCTTCTCTTTCACCCTTTTAAAATATTTTGAGGAAAATGACATAATGAAGGCACTCTTAAGACTTAAATATATGGGCTGACACACAAGTATCCTGATCAAATTTAGTAAGTATATTAACATTTCCATTAATATACATCATTTCTAATGTGCAAAATACTTTATTTTCTTAATGGAGAAACATTTATATTCCCATCAATTATTAAAATAAATATTAAAATTGATTCTTCACCAACACACAATACTTTTGGTTTTATAGCTCAGCCTTTTATTAGTCTATAGACAAGAATATTTGCAAGTATTAACAACTTGGGCCTTTTATCTGTCCAATTATTTCCAGACCGTTATAAAAATTTCTAAACATATTAATAATTAGATTTTTAAAAGATGTATTATTTAATTACTAGAGGAGACTTGTTGAGCCTCTATTAAAGTAGTTAATGATTCCTATTACTATCATTTCTTCTTTCTAAACTTAATCTAACCATGATATCTACATACTTCATTTAGAATGTTCCTCATGAATTTATTTTTAGTTCTAGGTTTTGTCAAAAGTCTTAGCTATTTGAACTCAAATTTCTATTTCTATGCATCATACCTTCTGCAGATTTGTTTATCTATTGAATAAAAGTTACCCTAGCAAGGTAAAGACGCGCCTAAACTAATTTCTTCACTTATTCTGCTAGTCTTTCATATCATGCACAGCCATGATTTTATGATTGCATTCTGAACAGAACTGGGATTCTGTAAAGATGTCAGTCAGGACAGGGACTTGAGGACTCTTTCTCTCCCAGTTCATTTCAGAGATAAAAGCTTGACACTTGTTATACCTTGGAACTCTGCTTACTATTTTCTTTGAAGTAAAGTCCTATTGCTTAAAACATATTTAAGAACCAGAAATCTCTGAAGTTCTGTGCCACTATTTTCAACTTCCTACAATTATTATCATCTTAAGGAAAAATCAGAGGAGAATAAAAGAGCCAAATGGAGCTTCCTGTGCTAAGCTCCAATCATTCTTTAGTTGTCTACAAACAAAAATTCAAATTTTCCATTTTACTCTTTAAGAATGTAGTATAAAAATGAGTGAGTAATATCCCATCTCTCCCTTTATGAAAGCTTTATATATTGAGCTAGATAAGCCATTGTTACCTGTCAAATATAAATTTTGGATATTAACCCCTTATCAGATCTATTGATGAATATGGTCTCCCATTCTGTGGGTTGTCTTTTCATTTTGTTGATGTTTTCCTTTGCTGTGCAAAAACTTTTTATTCTGTGCTTCACACATCATGAATATATAGGCAAAACACATTGTCTTCAAGTGCTTCAGCTTCCTAACCTGTAAAATGTGTTATTGTGTAAGTTAAAAGAGATAATATATATAAATATTTATCTCAAACTAGAACTCAGGAAATGTTCTCTAAAACCATTCTGCCCAGTCAACTACCTCTACTTAAATCATAATACTTACATCTGAAATTGTTATTGGATAATTAAGAAAGAAAAGAATTGTTACACTTCTTGTAGCATTATTTCCTGTAGAAGTTCTCCAAGAAGAGGTATGTGAGAAGTGCTCAAGCACTGTCTGACTGGCATAAGCAATGTCTTTGAATATGAATGTGAGCAGCTCTATCCACATGGGATGAATATTCACAGTGGGTGTTTGTTTCCCTGGAATTACCATAGTGAAGTGTTGAGGTCTCCACCCTAACCTCTATGGGTACCACCTCCTAAGAATCATCTATTTTTAAAGATAACTTATATTTTTAAAAATACAATACATAATCATAAAAAATTTTGTAATAAAAATAGGGAAGAATAAAGAAGAACTTTATTAAAGATGACCACTATTAATATTTTGGTATTTTTCTATTTTTTCATAAGCATATGTATATGTAAAATTGTTTTTGTAGGTAATTTTATAATTTACTTAGCATCATACTATCAAAAAGTATATGAAAATACATAATTACTTATTGTCTAAAACTAGCATGATTTTTAGCCATTATCTTATTGTGGGATGTAAAAATTATTCCCAATGTTTTGTTATATAGAATAATGTCATGATCATCAACATTGTACATAAGTTTTATCTGCATCAGTGATTATTTTTATCTTAAGAGATGTTTTGAAATCTAATTTGTGGTAAAAAAGTTTAAACATTTTAATACTATTGACAACTATTTCTAATTGCACATATTTAAAGAAGCAATTTATATTCCCATTGACAAAAATTAAAATGTTCATCTTACTATTCTTTTTTACCAGAGCTGACAGTTATTGTTTACATATACATACACACAAATACACATATATTTATAAGAATATAATTTTTAGGGCTTATATATTCAAATTAATACAACATTCTTATTTTGCTTCCTAATATTTAGACTCACAAACACTAGTCTTTCCTACCAATAAATAATGATACCTCTTATCATCCTCCATTACAATATGAAGTTTGTCCATAAAGTATCCAGCCAGGTACTATGAAAAATAGAGACATTTATTGAAGAAGATATAAGATACAAGAAACATTGTACATAGGACAATGATGCCTCGGTCTCTTAAAAGTTGGCACCTTGAGGCCTCACACAGTTCTCCCAATCTCCATCAGCTGCCCTACTGTCTTTTCCTGAATTTCATCAATGGTCTGAAATCTCTTCCCTTTCAAAGGTGATTTTAGTAATGGGAAACCATAAGTCACAGGGTGCCAAATCTGGGCTGTAGTGGGGCCTGGGTCATCTGGATGATTTTATATTTTGCCATAAACTCTGTACGAGACATAATGCATGAGGCTTGCTGTCACGATGAAGCTGTCAATTACCAGCTGCCCATAGCTATAGCCTTCTAAATTACCCCAATAGTTTCCATGGAAGAGTTTTCAAGCGTCATGCAAAATTTGTTGCAAATTGCTCTACTTGGTCAGTCATTTTGAATGCAACAGCCACACAGTACACTCACTCAATGGCATTTGCTGCCCCCACAGACTAGTACAGTGAAGTTGTCATTGTTCAGGCATGTGCATCCCAGTACACTTTTCTTGGCTGCCAGGTTACATAAATGTCACCCAAACCATTCTCATTGTACTGACAATGGTTGGACTTTTTCTGGACAGACCTCACATATGTTCTAGACTTTATATTAAATATTTGCTTAACACTGTTTTAACATAATAGTGGATGCTTAATTTAAGGCTATCGATATGGTGAGCTGTATTCCTAGATGAGTTCCAATGTAAATTTTACTAGTACTAGAATTTTCTTGTCAAATTAAGCAAAATAGAAACTGGATTAAAATTACTGAGTAAATTTGTATAATAGAATTAAATTAAAGTTTTGGTATATTGACAGTGAAAGTACTCTCATTCACTGCAAAACAGAGCCTCTTAATAAAGATTTGAAGGGGCAAGAGTAATACAATTACTAATGGGCTAATTATTTTAAATGTATTTATATAGTATCAGAATAGTTTTTGTTTCTGAAGATCTAATTGAATCCAAGTATGCTTGCTCTCACAGAAAGGGAATGAGATAAACTCACTGGAATGTGGATTGTAGTTTGGACACTCATTTTCTTCATGACCATGGTCGTTACTTAATTTCTGTGGTTCCACATTTCTTATTCTTTAAATGAATAAGAGGATTCTTCTTCCCAGAACTATTTAAAGCATAAAGTTAAAAAATCCCTGTATATATTTCATGGATATAATAAGCATTCAAAATGACGACTTTGTAAATAAGATAATTTTTATGAAGTAATAAGAGTATCACTTCCATAATAAACATTGAGGAAGACTTCTTTAAGGAAAATTCTGTTCGCCATTGCATAGACTAATAATTCCAAAAGTATTTGTTCTTCAGAATTCCAATCCTTAAACCATTTTTAATGATAGAAGTTCCATGTCGTCTAGAAACTTAAATTTGCCTGTTTTATGATTAAAAAAACCTTAATTTCTGTTCTTTTACACTAATTCCTTAATCTCTAGAGACTTTAGTACTTGGCCTGATTCCATCTAGATGTAGGAAGTAACAAATAAGACATACAAAAGAAATATTTAAAAGAGTGTTAAAGACATGAGAAAGGTGTTCCTTCCCTGTCAAGTTTTAGAAACTCAATCATTTTTTCTTTCAAAGAGCCTTTAAAACAGACACTTGGTAGAGTGTATACAGGGCTTTGCATTTTCAAAATTTTTTCCACACATGGCAAAAAAATATTTAAAATGTAGAAAACATTTTATATAAAGTTCGTAAGGAATGTTGATACTCCCATCAGATGTTTATGATTATTTTTCTTTCTTCTTTTTTTGTAATCTTGTAACACAAATATGCAATCTTGTTGTTTTTATGGAGACTTTGGACTTCTCCTTTAATATTTAGCCTCCAAGCATTCTTGAGTGGAACTCTGGTCCCTTTGAAATCCACATTAAACATAACCTTTGTGAAAACCAATTGAAATATGAAAAATAGTAGATTTACTAAAAGAAGCCTAATTTTCAGCCAGAGGGACATACAGGGGATAAAGAAAACACCTTTAAAGTTAATTTTGGTTAGTCTTTGTAATAGTTTTTAAAGCATGTGTCACTTACTATAAAAATATTCCAATATATCTTTAGAAAATGGCCTAGATATTCTACATTTTATAACCAGGAAGTAATAAATATTAATAAATGAATGCTCCAACTTATTTTTCATTTATTCAAAGCCCAGTTTAATTTGCACAGTTAATTTGAATGATATTACAAACTGTCATTGCATCACTACCAAGAGCGGTGACATGTCTAGAATTGTAATAATATGGTCTATGTAAACCTCACTCACTCTATCTTTGAAAGTTACAATTAATCTTGTATTTTCAATCCTACTCTCATATAGAAACACTTCTATCACAGCTACATTTTGACTTTATTATAAAAGTAGATGTATACCATTCATTGTACTGGAAAATGTTATTTTGTATATCACAAAGTTCTAAACAAACAACTCAGTATATTAGATATACAAAACTAAAAATATTTTCAGATAAAAAGAAAGAGAATTTCAGATACAGTGGATGAAGAAAGGAAGTCAGTGATCAGAAAGACCAATCATGAGATCATGAGAGAATATAGGGATACTGCCAGGACCCAAAGGCCAGTTGCCAGAAGAAATGCTGAATCAGAAAAAATGTAACTACCCCTCCACTCCATACTAAAAAATGCCTAGGTGGCTGATTTTATCTCCCTTTTTAATTGCTTGCTTAAACTACTGATCAAAATTTGATCATTTTATCACCTTCTTACTGTGGTAGTAATGAGCAGTCTGCCATCTTGCTCCCACAGCACAGTTGTGAACATAGTTTCCTGACAACACAGCTGGAAAAAAGAAGTCACCCAACTCTGAAATGGAAAATTCCATAAGCCTGAATTTTTCAAAAAGCCCACTTTGTTCTCAACCAAGCTGATTCAGCTCCAAGCCAGTCCAGAGGATTGTCCTTTCCTCTGTGTTGCCTGCTATGTGCTTAAGCATAAGCTTAATAAAATCCACCTGGAAATTTCTCTGGAGTTTCCTCTCAAGTTCTAGTTTGGGGAACCTAAGAACCCTGATGTTGATAGTAGTCAGATGCAGAAATATTTTTATGGGACATTTTCTTTGTATGGAATTGGATAGAGCTCAAAAATAAATATAGTTACAGATCATTTCTCTGGTGCTGGGCAAGCCAGATACTTAAAAAAAATCATTTGGAAATATAGTGGAGTGTGCTTTTATATTCCCAACATGCCCTCATGTAAGAAGTACTATGATGTGATTTAAAACTTGCTTTTTTTTTTGACAGGTAACAAGCCATACAAACATGTCCTACATGGTTACCCTGTACAGGTCAATCATATAAAATCACCAATACTTAAAAAAAAAAAAGAAATTGCCATTTTTTGGCTACCTTTGATTTTAAAAATGAGAATTTAATATGGATCCACCTAATAACGCATGTCTTGACAGGGTCATTGTGCTAGTTTCCTGGGGCTGCTGTAACAAAGTACACCCATAGAAGGAGTAGCAGAGACAATTTAAATGGACATATGAATATATTAATTTGAGTACCTAAAAAATATAATGTATAAAAAAGGAAATGTTCTCATTAGGCAGAGGAAGATGATGGAGGAGTTAGTGGAAGCCACACTAATCTCCTCCCTGGACTAATCTGGAATTGAAACTAAGTTGTGGAGAAATCATCCAGAACAAACAACTGAGCAATAGCGAGAGAGAAGTCTTATAACCTTGGACAGACAGAAGAACCAGCTTCAGCACAACCTGTTTGGTAAGAAGTGGGGTGCAGAGTCAAGAGGGCTGGCTGGGTGCCCATAGGCAGCTGCACCAGAGGGATAATTAAGTGGCCAGTTGGATCCCCCTGAAAAGAATGGGGTCTAAACCCTAAGCTGGGATCACCAACCTAGAGCACCAGAGCCCTAAAAGTACACAGATAACAATGGCAAAAAGCAGCAGGGTTGCTCTCTGCCAGAGAAGGAGAGCTGGAGACTCAAAGAGGGCCAATGTGCAAATTTTCATTTGCTGCCACTTACCCAGGGCTCAGGTAAAGTTGGAGGCAGAGTGGGCTGGAGATGTCTGAGGAAAGACTGAGGATGGAAGCTTTGGGGAGAGAACTGAAAGAGAAGCCGGGATCCCGGTGCTGAGTCATCCCCAAGACAGCATCAGCCATTGTGCTCAGACAGACTACCCCCCTGAGCAGTACACTCTGAGGGGAAACAACAGCCCCACCCTCAGGAAAGACTCTGCCATGGCCCTGTGGTACTTAAACTGGACTGAGTACAGGTTGACTAGATTAACAACTGAAGGAGACAGCCACAGACAGTAGATCCCTGGAAGTCTCGAAATGACTGCCCAAGATGAGACAGGGTCAACATCTGACATCACCAGAGGCGGATCCAGGAGGGAAAAAAATAATGGTAAATACTAGAGGTTACCAAGACAAAATCCACTGTGGTCTTTCCCATGATTTGTGATATTTTCTTTCCTGAATAGCTTTTTAACATTCATTTCTTGTTCAGCAAGTTTGTGGATATTAAGTCAGTAGATTCCATACTATATAGTTTATTTAAATTAATATATTTTCCCCTCCTTTCTCTTATTCCATTTTACCTTCTTCTTTCCTTTCATTATTTTAATTTTGAATTTTGTTTTCTCTCTTGCTACAACTAGTTCCAATTCTGCACTCTTACTATTTCTCCCCTGTCCAGATACACAAAGCAAATTTTTGATCATCTCATATCCTTTTTCCCTACTGTTAAAATACCCACATTATATCTCCACCTTTAGGAATCTTTGCTAGCTGGTTGTGGGTAGGGTAGTTGTTGCATTCTTTCAATTTTATCTCTAGATCTTCACAAATTTTTTAATTTCAAATATCAAATTACTAGCCCCTCTCCTACTCTTTTTTATCTCAAATTTTAAATTTTGCACTATCTTAGCCTGTTTTATTTTTTCCTTTCTTCTATTTTTCTTTCATCCTGTCCTTTTATTTTTCTTTATTCTCCTTTTTGTCTTTTTCTTTTCATCTCAAATTTTCATTTCTCTCCATCTTACACTGGTTTTTGTCCCTCACTCTTAGTATTCCCTCTCCTATCATTTCAAAAGCCCTTCCCATTACTTTAGCATCTCTAAGCTTTTCTTTCTTTCTTATTCCCCTTTTATTCCTATACCACCTATAGTAATTTTAGCTCACGTTCTGTTAATAGTGCTGTGGTGGATCTTTCTCTCCAGTTTGGCTGCTATATTTTTATTATTTATTTTTTCCTTCTCTTGCATTTTATTTTATTTTATTTTATTTTATTTTATTTTATTTTATTTTATTTTATTTTATTTTATTTTATTTTCAGTTTAAACCTAATAGTATATGCTTCCTTTCTCATACTCCATTCTACATTTTTCACTCCCATTTTTATGCATGGTATAAAATTTACTTCCTCTCTTTGCATTGCTCTGACTGCCACCTCTTATTAGTGCCCCTCCCTATGCTTCTCAAAATCATTTTTCATTGAGTAGGTCATCTCATATTTGCTTTCCTTTCTTATAATAGCTTTTAATCTCTTTATACCCTTATTAACACTGGTTCCTTTGCTGTTGATAATGGGATTGTAATGGGCAGTTATTTTTGTGGATGTGGGTTTATTTCCTGGGCTTTGTGGTTTTGTTATGGCAGCACCTGCACAGCAGCATATAAGATGTGGTGGGTGGGGTGATCATCAGTCAACCAGCTGGAGGGAAGAACCCAACAACAATCAAAATCCCATTAAATCCAAAGAGCCAACATAAATGGCATAAAGGTCATCACAAAAACATCAAGTTCAGGAGATCCAGGATACTACACCACTGCATCTCACAAGTCTCCTAACATAGAAGTTTGTACCACAAACTCAAGGAGTCAAAAAAGATCAATTTAAGAAGCAGAAACAAAACAAGAAAAGCCTAACAAATAATGAGAAGACAAAGAAGCAACCCCCAATGAAAAGATAAGGAGGAATACCCAAAAAGAGTACTAAATGAAATATAGAGGTAAGTAAACTGTCAGATATTGAGTTCAAAACAATGGTTAAAATGAAATCAATGAGCTCAGTGCAAATTACTTAAAACTACAGAGAAACTAGGAGGAGCTTACTGCAAACTATATCACCATGAAAAAATAAAACAGAAAAAATTAACTAGGGATAAGAGAAAAGAAGAATACAATTTCTGAATTGAAGAATACAGTAGAAGGAATCAAAACCAGGCTGGATGAAGCAGAGGATCAAATTGAGGAGCTGGAGGTAAGTTAGAAAAAAACTCTCCAAAAGAGCAAGAAAAGGAAAAGAGACTCAAAAAGATTGAAGGGGAGTTAAGTGAACTGCAGGACAACATGAAATGTAACAATAACTGTATAATAAGGATACCAGAAGGAGAAGAAGAGGAGCAAGGAATAGAACACCTGTTTGAAAAAGTAATAACACAAAACTCCCTTAATTATTTTAAAATATTTTATTTATTTATTTTAGGAGAGAAGAAAAGGGAAGGAGAAAGAGAGGGAAAGAAACATCAATGGGTGGTTGCCTTTCATGTGCCCTCCGCTAGGGACCTGGCCCACAACCCAGGAATGTACTCTGACTGGGAATTGAACTAGAAACCCTTTGGTTTGCAGTCCACACTCAATCCACTGAGCTACACCAACCAGCTGAAAACTTCCTTAATTTGATGAGAGAAAAAGTCATACAAGTCCAAGAATCACAGAGGGTTTCAATCAAGGGGAACTCAAATAGGCCCACTCCAAGAAACATGAAAATTAAAATGCCAAAATTTAAAGACAAAGAGAGAATCTTAAAGGCAGCAAGGGAGATTTGGAAGTAACATACAAGGAAGCCCTAACAGCTAGCAGCTGATTTCTCAACAAAAACACTACAAGTCAGAAGGGAATGGCAAGAAATATTCCAAGTAATGAAAAGCAAAGGCCTACAACAAATACTACTCTACCCAGAAAGCACTCAGTTAAAATAAAAGGCCAAATGAGGGGTTTCCCAGACAAAAGGAAGCTAAAAAAATACACCTCCACCAAACCAGCATTGCAAGAGATGCTAAAGAAACTGCTTTAAGAAGAAGCAGAAGAAGAGCGAGAGAGAAAGGAACACAGGTATGAAGGAAGTTAACTGGCAATGAATAAGTACCTATCAATAATAACCTTAAATGTCAATGGATTAAATGTTCCAATCAAAAGACATAGGGTTTCGGAATGAATAAGATAACATGACCCACACATATGCTTCCTAAAAGAGACCCACCTCAGAACAAAAGAACTACACAGACTGAAAGTGAAAGGTTGGAGAAAGCATCACAAGCAAATGGACAGGAAAAAACTCTGGGTAGCAATACTTATATCTGACAAAATTGACTT
The DNA here is from genome assembly GCF_019186645.2 of Phyllostomus hastatus. NCBI lineage: Eukaryota > Metazoa > Chordata > Mammalia > Chiroptera > Phyllostomidae > Phyllostomus > Phyllostomus hastatus. The sequence goes on along the minus strand of NW_025333622.1, from coordinate 8,350,596 downwards.
TGAAACAAAGTAGATAAAGAGAGACACAGAAGGACACTTCATAATACTCAAGGAAAGAATACATAAAGAACACATGTATATTGTAAACATATATGCACCTAACATAGGAGCTCCCGAATATATAAGCAAAATCTTATAGGATTTCAAGAGAGATGAAATAGCAACACACTTATACTAGGGGATTTCAACACCCCACTGTCAACAATGGATGGATCTTCCAAACAAAATATCAACAAAGATATTGTGGAACTGAACAATGAATTAGATCACATGGACTTAACTGGTATATAAAGAACCTTTCATCCCAAAGAAGAAAAGTACACAATCTTTTTAATGTACATGAAACATTTTCAAAGATAGACTACATGATAGGACACAAAACAAGCTTCAACCAATTCAAGAAAATTTAAATCATATCAAGCATTTTATCAGACAACAAGGGACTGAAACTAGAAACTAACTTCAAGAAAAAAGGTTAAAAAATATTCAAACACATGGAGACTGAATGGCATGCTATTAAACAATGAATGAGTTAATAATGAGATCAAGGAAGAAATCAAAGTTTCTGGAAACAAATAAAAATGAACACGCAACAGTCCAAAACCTTTGGGACATAGTAAAGGCAGTCTTCAGAGAGAAGTTCATAGCACTACAGGACTTCCTAAAAAAGATAGAAACATTTCAAATAAACAACCTAACCCTACATCTACAAGAACTGGAGAAACAACAACAAAACCCAGAGTGAATAGAAGGAAGGAAATAATCAATATCAGAGTAGAATTAAATAACATAGAAACTAAATGAATGATTTAAAAGATTAATAAATCCAGCAGCTGATTCTTTGAAAAGATAAAAAAATGACAAGCCTTTAATAAGATTCATCAAGAAAAATAGCAAGAGGATCCAAATAAATAAAATCAGAAATTTTGGGGATGAGAAATGAAGGATGAGAAATTACAAATGATACTACAGAAATACAAAGGATTGTAAGAAATTACTACAGAAACCTATATGCCAAGAAATTTGAGGACCTAGGTAAAATGCGAAAAATTCTAGAAAATACAATCTTCCAAAACTGAATGAAGAAGCAGAAAGCATGAACAGACCAATGACAGCTAGTGAAGTTGAAGCAGTAATAAAAAATCTCCTATCTCACAAAACCCCTGGACTGAATGGTTTAACAGGAAAATTTTACAAAATATTTAAGGAAGAGCTAACCACTATCGTCACACTATTCCCAAAAAATCCAAGAAATGGGAAGACTCCAAAACTTTTTTTTATGAGACCAGCATCATCCCAGTCCCAAAGCTAGACAAAAACACTCCATAGAGAGAAAACAACAGGCCAGTATCACTGATGAACATACATGCTAAAATCCCCAACAAAATATTGGCAAGCGACATCCAGCAATACATGAACAAGATCATACAACATGACCAAGTGGGATTCATCCCAGGGATGCAAGGGTGATACAATATTTGCAAATCAATAAATGTAACATCACATAAACAAAAGGAGGGGCAAAAATCATATGATCATATCAATAGATGTAGAGAAAGCATTTGACAAGGTACAGCACCCATTTATGATAAAAGCATTTAACAAAGTGGGAGTATAGGGGGTATACCTCAACATAATAAAGGCCATACATGAAAAATGTACAGTCAACATCATACTCAATGGGCTAAAACTACAAGCTTTCCCACTAAGATCAGGAACAAGACAAGGATTCTGCTATCACCATTTTTATTCAGCATAGAATTGGAAGCCCTAGCCACAGTGTTCACACGATGACCTAAGTGAACTTGGAAATGCAGCAGGATACAAAGTAAGTATTCAGAAATTGAAGGCATTTTTGTACACCAACAACAAGAATATCAGAAGCAGAAATCTGGAAAAAGATACCATTTAATGTAGTAACAAGTATCTAGGAACAAAGTATATAGTAACAAAGTATCTAGGAATAAATTTAACCAAGGAGGTAAAGACCTGTACTCAAAAAACTATACAACATTGATGAAAGGAAATAAGGAAGACACAAATAAATAGAAATGTATATCGTGTTCATAGACTGGAAGAATTAACATCACTGAAATGTCAATATGACCCAAAGCAATTTATAGATTTGGTATAATCCCTATTATAATGCCAATGACATATTTCACAGATATAGAACAAACATTTCAAAAACTTATATGGAACCATAAAAGACCCCCATTTTGACAGCAATTTTGAGAAAGAAGAAGAAAGTAGTCAGGATCACCATACCTGACATCAAACTATATTACAAGGCCACCGTAATCAAAACAGTTTGTTACTGGTATAAGAACAGACATTTAGATCAATGGAGCAGAATAGAGAGCCCAGAAATAAACCCAAGTCTCTTTGGTCAATTAATATTTGACAAAGGAAGCAAAAGTATAAAATGGAGTAAAAATAGCCTCTTCAATAAATGGTGTTGGGACATCAGGACAGCTACATGAAAATAATGAAATTCAATCACCAACTTACACCATACACAAAAATAAACTCAAGATGTATAAAAGACTTAAATATAACTCACGACAACACAAAAGTCTTAGAGAACATAGGCAGAAAAATCTCAGATATCCCATGCTGCAATATTTTCACCAATATGTTCCCTAGAGCAAGGGACATAAAGGAAAGAATAAACAAATGGGACTTCATCAAAATAAAAAGCTTCTGCATGGCTCAAGAAAACATCAGCAAAATGAAAAGGTAACCAACCGTATGGGAAAATATATTTGCCAACGATATTTCAGTCAAGGGTTTGATCTCCAAAATATATAAAGAATTCATAGAACTCCACTCTAGGAAGACAAAGAACTCAGTTACAAAATGGGCAAGGACCTGAACAGGCAGTTCTCCAAGGAGGACATAAAGATGGCCAAAGGCATATGATAAGATGCTCAGCATCACTAGCCATCAGAGAGATGCAAACCAAATCCACAATGAAATACCACTTTACACCAGTCAGAATGGCCATCATAAACAAATCAACAAACAACAAGTGCTGGAGAGGTTGTAGAGAAAAGGGAACCCTAGTATACTATCAGTGGGAATGCAGACTGGTGCAGCCACTGAGGAAAACAGTATGGAATTTCCTCAGAAAACTAAAAATGGAACTGCCTTTTGACTTGGCAATTCCACTGCTGGGATTATACCCTAAGTATCCCGAAACACCAATCCAAAAGAACCTATGCATCCAAATGTTCATAGCAGGACAATTTACAATAGCCAAGTGTTGGAAGCAACCTAAGTGACCATCAGTAAATGAATGGATCAAAAAACTATGGTACATTTACACAATGGAATACAACATAGCAGAAAGAAAGAAGGAGCACCTACCCTTTGTGACAGCATGGATGGAACTGGAGAGCATTATGCTAAGTGAAGTAAAACAGGTGGTGAAAGACAAATACCATATGATCTCAACTGTAAGTGTCATATAATCAACAAAACAAACAAGAAGCAAAATATAACCAGAGACATGGAAATAAAGAATAAACTGACAGTAACCAGAGGGTGGGGGAAGGTAGATAACAGAGGAAAGAAGGGAAATGGTCATCAAGGAACTTGTATTAAGGCCCCATGGACGAGGCCAAAGAGGGGAAGGATTGAGGGTGGGAGGTGAAGGTGTGGGGCAGGGAGAAGTGGTGGTAAGAAAATGGAGACAACTGCACATGAACAACAATAAAAAAAGTGACTAAGTGAGTAATGTATCTGCATGAAATTTTGTGTTAGGCTTGAATATTCCTCCATGGAAACTCTTAGGGTGATTCAGAAGGCCTCAGCTATGAGCAACTGGTTGGCAGCTTCATCATGACAACACACCCACTCACACATCATGTCTAGTGAGAATTTTTTTTTATGAAACAGCAAATCACCCAGATGGATCAGGCCCCCTACAGCCCAGAGTTGTGACCTGGCAACTTCTGGCTTTTCCCCAAACTAAAATCACCTTTGAAAGGGAAGAGATTTCAGACCATCGATGAGATTCAAGAAAATATGATGGGGCAGCTGATGGAGATTGGGAGAACTGTGTGAGATCCCAAGGTGCCTACTTTTAACAGACAGAGGCATCATTGTCCTATGTACAATGTTTCTTGTATCTTGTACCTTCTTCAATAAATCTATTTTTCAAAAAAAAAGGAAATGTTCTCATTAAAAATGCCATTATTGTCAGAAACATTTTCTAATTATTTGGAACATTCCAGAATAAACTGAGAATTAAATTTTTATGATCTTTGATTATTTTGAATATTTTGGTCATGAAAAATATGTGCTTCAGAACTGCTAAAGGATTTATCTGTCAGCCTGTTTCTACTCAGCATGTGATTTGGGTGGAGAAAGGACTAATGACAAAAGTGCTTAGCTGGGCAGTAGCTTCTCACTAGAGAAGAGGTGAGATAACTGATGTGTAGGTACCTTCTCAGTGCTTTTATGTGTGGAACACCAGGATTGATTTCATATATATAAATATGCATTAATTATTGTTAGTACATTGATGACATTGCACTTATCTCTAAAATTGAAGGAATGGTCTGATAATATATTGTAATTTTTTGAAGTATCTCCATACTGCTTTCCACAGTGGTAGTACCAAACTGCATTCCCACCAACTGTGCAAAAGGGTTCCCCTTTCTCCACATCCTCACCAGCACTAGTTGTTTGTTGGTGACAGCCATTCTGACAGGTATGAGATGATATCTCACTGTGGTTTCAATTTGCATTTCTCTAATGGTTAGTGACATTGTGAATCTTTTCATACATCTATTGCCATCTGTGTGTCCTCTTTGGAGAAGTATCTATTCAGGTACTTTGCCCACTTTTAGTTGTTTTTTGTTGTTTTGGTGTTGAGTTATGTAAGTACTTTATAAAGTTTGGATATTAACCCCTATTCAGATGTATTCGCGAACATGTTTCCCACTCTGTGGATTATCTTTTCATTTTGCCAATGATTTCTTTTGCTGTGCAAAAACTTTCTAGTTTGACGCAGTCCCACTTGTTTGTTTGTTTTTTATTTTGTTTCCCTTGGATATTGAGGAGATATATTCAATAAAAAAATTGCTATAAGCAATGCCTGAGAGTTTGCTGCCAATGTTTTCTTCTAGGATTTTTATGGTTTCAGGTCTAACATTTAAGTCTTTGATCCATTTTGATTTTATTCTTGTGTATGGTATAAGACAGTGGTCTAGTTTCATTTTTCTGCAACTACCTGTCCAATTTTCCCAACAATGTTATTGAATAAACTATATTTCATCTATTGTATATGCTTGCTTCCTCTGTTAGATGTTAATTGACTATAAGGGTGTAGGTTTATTTTTGGGCTCTCTATTCTGTTCCATTGATCTATGTGTCCATTTTTATGCAAATACCAGGCTGTTTTGATTACTATGACATTATAGTATAGTTTGGTATTAGGTAGGGTGATTACTCTAACTTTGTTCTTTCTCAGGATCACTGTTGCTATGTGGGGACTTTTGTGGTTCCATATAAATTTTTGAAATATTTGTTCTAGTTCTGTGAAATACATCATTGGAATCTTAATATCCAAAGGAACCCAAAACACTCATTCAAAAGAACATAAGCACTCCTACGTTCATTGCAGCATTATTGTCAATAGCCAATATACAGTATCAACCCAAGTTCTATCAATAAATGAGTGGATAAAACAAGTATGGGATATTTACACAATGGAATTCTACTTGGCTGTAAAAAAGAAAATTTTATCCTTTTTGACAGTATGGGTGGACCTGGAGAACATTATGCTAAGTGGAATAGGACAGGCAGAGAAAGACAAATACCATATGATTTCACCCATATATGGAATCTAATAAATAAAGTGAACTAACAAGCAAAACAAAGACAGACTTATAGGTGAAGTGCAGATGACAGCTAGTGGAAATGGAGTTTAGGGGGTGGAGGGATTGAGCAGAAAAAGAAAAAGGACTCATAGGCATGGACAATATTGTGGTGATTGGGGGTGGATGTAGTTATAAGCGGACTGAATGGTAATGGAACAACTACAATACAGTATACATAAAAATAATATATTTATGCATTATCTCTTATGATAAAGCATTTTAGAAAAAATTATCTTATCTATATAATTTATTCAGGTCCACATAGTGTACTAGGAGAGCATCAGATTGTATAGGAGGCAGGAATTTTATTCTTAACTCTGCCACTAAGTAGCTTTGTAATATTGGCCAAGTCAATTAAATTCTCTGTACTTGTTTCCTCATTTTTAAAACTGGTGGATGATAAACTGTATATCATCAAGATGCCTTCCAGCTATAAAATTCTTTCTTATTTCATGGCCTAATGCATGTGCTTAGTATTACCTGTCAACTTAAATAACAGAGAAAAATCATCTTTCCCCAATTTCTGTCTGAAACATCATCTGGACCAGTGGTTTGTAGGCAGTGTTCTTATTCCTAGGGATAGTCTCTGGACCTCAGGGACTGCAGAAGATGGGAGAAGGAAGTTCTCAGCAGACAGCTTATCCAGATTCCTTTTGTCACAGATAGTTTCTCGTTCTTTCTGCTTTATATGTTGTTTCCTATAAAACATTATTTTTTAAAAATTTATTGTTCAGATTACAGTTGTTCCTCCTTTTCTCCCTTGCTCACCCTAGCCCCATCTCTCCACTCCCATAGTCCATCTCCCCCAAGTGTCATTATTTTTAAAAAGTGATTTTTTTATTTTAAAAAATATGAAAACTGCTGATCAAAGCTATTTGACAGGAGTCGATCAACCTTATTAATGGAATAATTCTACATTCAATGTCTTTCTTATATGACTGAATTATAAACTTTTGATTTTATGACAAGATCAAAGATAGATACATTTGGCATGTTTCAGGAGATTTGATACTATTGACTCATCTTGTTTTATGGTTCACACCAATTTTCTTAAGTAATTTGTTACAGAATTATTAAATTTATTTCAATAAAGGAAAATTAGATCATTTTATATAAAAGGAAATCCAAAAATACCGAAATTCTGAAATTTTATATTCATGTTATTGTTGAATTGAGTTACATATATATTCCTGAACAATTAATTTTTATCTCAATATTCTCTGTTTGAGGTTCAGCCATTTCTCATTGTACTTTGATGATGCTATGGTTACTCACTTAACCTACAAGTATGAATTCTGATAAAATTATATTGGAACACTTGGCATAGGTTTGAAGCTTCTCAGAGAATCTCTTGTCCTTTACCCTACTCTTACATGTGTGGACTAGAGCCTATCTGCTCATCCTGATTACAGGTATATAAAATATAAAAACAAAAGAGACATGTAAGCAGGTCTGCCTTAAGGAGGAAGGCTGTGCTTTAGCTTTCTTATTATGATGACAGACTAAACAATATGGAGAAGAGAAAGGTAAGGATGGGCTTGAGCACCAGACTGATTCAAACCTGAATGAGCGCAGATAACTCAGAAGTGGTCCCAGTGAACTCAGGGGATGTCCATGATTCTGATCAATGAGTTGGACAACTTCTCTCAGTGGAAACTTTGGTCTGCCAGTGAAAGAGGTAGAATCTCCTTCTTAAGTTCTATCAATTTCCACAGAATTTCTCTGTTCTGTTTAAAATATGTCTCATATGATTACATGGCTCATACATCCAGTCATTCAAACAAAGGATCAATAGTGAACAAGGGCATGAACTTCAGTTTGGATGTAAATATTGGTCTTGAGTCACTTAACTCCTCTCAGTTTCATTTCCCACACTTATAAGATTGAGATAAGCCATACAATTCAAATGATTGTTGAGTACTTCAAATCATGTTACAAGGTTTATAACATTTAGCTCAGCTTTTGGCACACAGAAAATACTCAGTGTGTGGTAACCATTATTGTAATGCATATAAAAAATTTTATCTAAAAATCCATACCTCAACATAGTATTTATTCATTTTCCAAAAAATCTGAAGTTCCCAAATGTGTTCTGTATAATACTAACCTTAGAAGATAAGAGGTATGAGGCTAAATAAAATTTAAAAAGTGTTGAAGTAAATTCTCCCTTTTTGAAGATTTACCTTAGCTCATGAGAGGGTCTGAAAAGTCTTGAAGTAAGAGGATAATTTTGTTTAAACCAGAATATTCCAAATATATTTGAACACAAAGCCACTTACGAAAATAACTTCCATTACCTTTCTTATAAAATTTGTGTTCTTCACAAAATGTTTTGGAAAATATTACCTATAACAAAAAGAGTTCACTATGTAAAATCAAAACAATAATAGGAGAATCATATTCTTGCCCCATTTTCTCATGCTATTTCATTTGAACTTAATGATACACTCTGGGAGGTGGGCTAAGAAGACACAATAAGGCAACAAGCTGCAGTTTTCTGACTCTGGACTGAGTGACACAGCTTATCAGTGGTAGAAATGAGATTTACAACCAGGTGTTCTAACTAGGACAGAATCTTCTCTCCTGAAGGTATTAGTCAGATGTCTGATGTGTGCTCTCAATAATTTCTATGTGAAAGAGTTGGGTTCAGACTTTTACAACAATGTTGTACTTTTCCCCCAGGGGGAACCGAACTCACTGTTCTACTCTGTGCTTCTCCTGTCGCATATGTTGTCTCTGCTGAGCCAGACAACGTGAATATGCAGGTGAACAGGCATTGTGAAGACAGCATGCTTGAACTCCAAACACTTTTACATATGATGAACTCAGCCTCTCAAAATCCAAAGGACATACATGATTTTTATTTAAATATTTTAAAAAATCAATTCTAGTTTCTCTAGAAACTAGAAGATATTCACATTCATAGAGAGCCCCTGCCCTATTTACGTCATGTTGGAAAAACTGAATTCAAATCTGGTGGATAAGGAATCACAGGGGAGCCTCCCATGACAAACAACCACAATAGTGCATTACTTAAAGCAAGCTAAGTTGTAGGCCAATGTCAGACTCACTGAGAATTTCTTGGTTCGGGGTTGCTGTGATTTGGTCTGAAGTTTCAGAAGCTGTGGCAACAGCAAAACAGGATCTCCAAACCTTGATAGAGGCTCCAAAAGACCTCATTCCATACCATTCACTTTCAGAGACACTAGTTGTTTTATTTTGACTTCCTTGCTCCTAACTGTAGGCTGAGGATGTTAGTATCACTTTACAGGAAGTTTAGATGAAAGTTACAGGAACATGCATTTGGCATAGTACTCAATAAAGAGTAGGCATTAAGGTTTTTTGTTTGTCTTTGTTTTTAGTAGAACACAGTGAAGTCATTTTTATATTTACCTCTCAACACATAAAGTTAAATAAAGTTCAGAAAGGTAAAAAAATGGACTTTGAATCATGCAGCTATTAAGAAGTGAACCTAGGAATTCAATTAGATCTTATGATTCTAAGGAAATCCTACTTCCCCATGCTACCTTCCCTTATTCATTTTTAAATCATGAGGAACTAGGCTCAGTTGGCATGTTTCTCAACTCCATAGTTCTACAAAGTTTCTCTTCCTTATACAATGTTAATGACCAATCGCATTTAAACATGGTTCAGGGGCCATATGGTCTTCACTCCTTTCTCCAAAAGAGATCTCGCACCAATGTGGCTGCTGTGGCCTGAAAACTGGAGCCCACCCATAAATTGGGCATCTTACTTTACTCTGACCACAACAGCTCCATGGTATAATAAAACTCAGGAGTAGATCTTGAGAAGGAAACGGGAATTGATTAGTTTTTATGTGCTGACTGCTATGGGAGTTTCTGAGTTTCACAAATAAAAGTACAAATTATTTTTAAAAATTGTTGCAAGAAATAAAATTCTTTCTTTATTCAGATGATTGATTGATGGATCCAATGTCACTCACACACACTCAGAACTGAAACGGTTACTTGCACAACTTTGTACTCAGCCTATATATAGGAATAGCCACCCACCACAGGTAACAGAGATGGGAATGAATGTTGACAGAGAATGGAACAGTCTGTCCTTACATGCTCTACAAATTGAGTTAAACTGTTCCCTTGAACATAAATTTTGTCATTTTCCTTTTACTATTGATTTTGTATAACTAGTTTAACATGGCCAACAAAAATATGATGTAATGATTTTTAGTGCTTGGATTTACTAGAGGTAATGAATGAATGAATTCATTTATAGGTTGAGAATTATATGGATGTCTGCCATTTGGAGGCTAAATTTTAAGTCCTTTATGTAATAAATGTGTGTAGGTGGCCTATGATAGGCAAGGTATTAGGGATAAAATAATGAGAAATATATATATGGTCCCTACCCATAAGGAATTTATTATTTTGTAGGAAAGACAGATATTAATAAGCACAAAAATAAGTGCCTGGGAGAAACATGTGAACACTGTGAAAGAAAGAGAATCTAACCATATTTGGAGGGTTAGAGATAATGTCAATGAAAAAGTGACCTTGATATAAAATGAGAGTAAGTCAGAGTTAATAAAATAAAGCAGCAGGGGAAGAACTTGGCTGACAGGGTACTTGAAGCCTCTTAAAAACAAAAAGAGTACAGTGCACAGAGAAGACTGAGTGAGGCTGTTCTGACTGGGGTTAAGAGGGAAAGGTGATCTTGATGTGCAATGAGAACTGGGAAAGTGCAGAGAATGGGACCCAACAGAATTTGTAGACCACGGTGAGGATTTTATGTAAGGAACTGCAATGGCTCAGGGTGTTTCAATCACATATTGTTTTCCTTGATATATGTAATCACTTTGTTTTCCAATCAATTAGCTTTAATTAAAATACCATTATAATAATTATTATTGTAAAAATAAATAATTTATTATAAAATAAATAAATAATTATTATTTGTGGTTGTCACAAAACCACTTGTTCTACTGATTTCCATTTGGGAACATGGTGATCACTTAACATATGATCTCGTTTTAAAAAGAAAAAAGGAGCAACTTTAGCAAACATGTACATTTGTAAAATATGATGGTTTCCTCCATATCAAGAATACATAAAATTCTATTAAAATATAAACCAAGTTGAAGTGTCAATATAACTTTAAAATTTAGTGTGAAAGTTAAAAATTAAATATACCTCAGATTCTGTAAAAAACATCTTATAGCTCCCTTTTATGATTTTATTGTGGCTCAAGAATCAGGATATTTCAGAGCAATAAAAATGGTCACAATGTAGGTGGTAGCTGAGCCCATTTGCTCATGCACCCAACTGGGACACCTAGACAATCTTCTGAAGGACAGAGTGAACAGCCAGCAGTATCCCAGCTGATAGGAAATTTGGAAGCCAAAGTGTGCAGAGGACACTCAAAAAAGGCAGTAAGGAGATTTTGTAGGCCAAAGAGAAGGTCCCCGGGCACTGCGCCAGAGGACCCGGGGACCTCTAAGTCAGGGAGGGAGCCACTAAGTCAGCTATTATGACTGACTTGGGGTGCTGGAGGAGAGCCACATCAGTGATAACAACTTAGTGGCTCCCTCTCTCCCAAGAGTAGGGATGTCCCAGACCCCTTCCAAAATATTCCTGGACATATAAAGTCACTGGGGTGATAAAAAGGCAGTAAATGATACACTGCTGGTGGTGCACACTGGATGGGGCAGTGGTCACTGGCTGGTACAGTACCAGAGAAATTGGGGAACCAGGAGACACCTGGAGCTGGGAGAAGAGATGGGTTACAACTGGCCATGACCCAGATAGATTCTGGACTGGTCAGAGAGTTGGACTGTGTGGAAAGCTGGGTGCTTGTTTGGAGCAGCTGGAAGCACCCAAGAGGACTTTTCTCAAAAATGGAATTTAGCTCTTGTGCAGTGGCCTTGCCAGTGCTGCAGCCAGGCCAGCGAAGAAGGAGTGTAGGCACCATTTGCTCCCATTCAGGGCACTCAAGGGTTGATTAAAGGAAGGCAGCAGGGGCTCAGAGAGGCAGTGGCACCCAGAGAGACTCCTTCCAATAGGGGAACTGAGCCCTTGCGAGCATGCACAGTGTCCAAGCCAACAAAAAAGGAAGAGGGTGGGTGGGATTTGCTCCCACTCAGTGCACGTCATGGGCTGATCAAAGGGACACAAAATGAGGTGGATTATCTGTGCCAGCCTGGCACAAATGTGGAGAGTGGACAGTGCAGGCCTCACAGTACTGTGAGGGTGTGGGCTGGAAACTGGGCACCTGTGATTATTATAGGCCAGACTGAGTCATCTTTCATGCGGAACCCCAGGAAAGGGGAAAAATGGAGCCCAGCCCCTTTCTACCTGCAAGATCCAGGCCAACCTGCAAAATCAGCAGGAGGCTTTTTAAAAATTTTAATTTATTTTTATTTTTTATTTTTTCAAGAGTAAGACCATAACATCTGGATTGTGAGAAAACCAGAGATGGATCCAGAAAGTTGGTCTTTTATTTTTTATTTTTTTAACTCAGATTATATTTCTTATCATGCTATTATTATTCTGAACCCTACACACACCCTTTCCTGGTCTTAATCCATTTTGCCATCCTCCTGAACTTTATTACTATTGTTGCAAACTTTTTCTCTCACACTACTCCAAGTTTCTATCCCTTGCTCTCACTATTTCTCCTCCATCTAACTTCACATAAGCACTCTTCTTGATTAAATCAGATCACATTCTTTTTCCCTTGAAATGAGCCTTGTTTCTTTTTCCCCTTTATAAACAGTGGCTAGTTGGGTGAAATACCACAGTTACTGCTGTGCTTCTCCAAAGGAACTCCTATTTGTTCACTACTTGTTTCTACTTTAAATCCCATAGAATATTTTCCCACTGTCTTACTCCACCGTGCCTTTGCCCTTCCCCTGATCAGTTGAGTGAGGAATTTTATTTCATTGTTTTCTCTCTCCTTTTCTTTCTTTGGTTCCCCTCTCTTAACCTGGGCTTAACTTCTTACTCCTATTAGTTTGCTTCCCCCATCCTCTCAAAATCATTTTTCTTTGCTGTAGACATCTCAACTCATTATTTGCTTTTCTACAATATTCCTAGTCCCATTCCACCTTTGTTTAACTCTATTCAGCTGTTATTCCTATCAACCCTGCTGTGGTTTTTCTGCAATTTTGCTTCCATTGGTCAAGTACCTTTTCAATTTTCCTTCAAACCTCATAGTATACTCTTCCCTCTTTCTACCCCACTCTTCCCATCACCCTTTCATGTTTTACTTACATTGTAAATTTTGCTTTCTCCCTTTCTTCACCTTAGTTTTTTTCCCAGCTCTTATCAATTCTCCTCCTACTTATCATACAAAAACATTTTCTCCTCTTTTAATCATCTCATATTCCCTTTGTCTTACCTTATAATATCCACACTCTCACTTCACATTTATTAATCTTAGTTCAGATGTGGTTGAGGCTGCTGATGTGGTAGGGGATTCTCATTGCTGGCATCAGTTTGGTTGTCTGATAATACTGCTTTGTTAACCAACATCTATATAACAGCATACAAGATAAGGTGGGAGTTGTGAATACTAATAAACCTGCTGGAAGGGAGAACCCACCAACAGGTAAAGCCCAAGTATAAGAGGAAAGCCCACAGAAATGGAAGAAGGGCCACCTTAGAGCATCCAGACAAAGAGATCAAAGAGACTGCAATACTGAGTCCCTCAGAACCCCTACCACAGAAGTTCAACCTATGAAGTCAGCTAGCAAAGCAGACCATCTAGAATCACAGAAACAAACAAAAATAGTCACCTAAAATGGGGAGACAAAGAAAGAACCTCCAATCGAAAGGAATGGAAGACTCACCAGTAAAAGAGCAAATTAAATGATATAGGCAAGCAAATTATCAGATACAGAATTCAGAATAATGCTTGTAAGGATGTTCAAGGAACTCACTGACAACTACAAGGAACAGGGTGAGAACTACAGCAGTATGAAAAAGGAAATAGAAACTATAAAGAAGAACCAGGAAGAAATCAGTAATATAATTTCTGATATTAAAAAATACACTAGAAGGAATTACAAGTAGGCTAGATGAAGCAGAGGACTTAATTAGTGAATGAAAGACAAGGTAGAAAGGAACACTCAGGCAGACCAGCTGCATGAAAAAAAAAGACTCAAAATATACGAAGATTGCTTAAGGGACCTGCAGAACATGAAATGCAACAATATTTGAATCATAGGAACACCAGAAGGAGAAGAAAAGGAGCAAGGGATAGAAATCCTGTTTGAAAAATAATGACAGAAAACTTCCCTAACCTGGAGAGGGGAAAGGCCACATGAGTTCAGAAAGCACAGAGGGTACCAAGCAATAAGAACCCAAAGAGGCCAACTGTAAGACACGTCATAATTAAAATGGCAAAATTTAAAAACAAAGAGAGAATCTTAAGGCAGCAAAGGAGATATACGAAGTAATATAAAAGAGAGCCCTGATAAGGCTAGCAGCAGATTTATCAGCAAAAACACTACAAGTCAGAAAGAAATGGCAAGAAATATTCCAAGTAATGAAAAGCAAAGGCCTACAACCAAGACTACTCTACCAGCAAGGCTTTCAGTTAAAATGGAAGGTGAAATAAGGAGCTTCCTGGACAAAAGAAAGCTAAAAAAATACACCTCCACCAAACCAGCATTGCAAGAGATGCTAAAGGGACTGCTTTAAGAAGAAGCAGAAGAAGAGTGAGAGATAGAGGAACATAGATATGAAGGAAGTTAACTGGCAATGAATAAGTACCTATCAATAATAACCTTAAATGTCAATGGATTAAATGTTCCAATCAAAAGACACAGGGTTTCTCAGTGGATTGAGCGCGGGCTGTGAACCAAAGTGTCTCAGGTTCAATTCCCAGTCAGGGCACATGCCTGGGTTGCAGGCCATGGCCCCCAGCAACCTCACATTGATGATTCTCTCTCTCTCTCTCTCTTTCTCCCTCCTTTCCCTCTCTAAAAATAAATGAATAAAATATTTAAAAAATAAAAAAAGACATAGGGTTTCTGAATGAATAACATGACCCACACATATGCTGCCTAGAAGAGACCCACCTCAGAACAAAAGAACTACACAGACTGAAAATGAAAGGTTGGAGAAAATATTACAAGCAAATGGACAGGAAAAAAAAGCTGGGTAGCAATACTTATATCTGACAAAATTGACTTTGAAACAAAGTAGATAAAGAGAGACACAGAAGGACACTTCATAATACTCAAGGAAAGAATACATAAAGAACACATGTATATTGTAAACATATATGCACCTAACATAGGAGCTCCCGAATATATAAGCAAAATCTTATAGGATTTCAAGAGAGATGAAATAGCAACACACTTATACTAGGGGATTTCAACACCCCACTGTCAACAATGGATGGATCTTCCAAACAAAATATCAACAAAGATATTGTGGAACTGAACAATGAATTAGATCACATGGACTTAACTGGTATATAAAGAACCTTTCATCCCAAAGAAGAAAAGTACACAATCTTTTTAATGTACATGAAACATTTTCAAAGATAGACTACATGATAGGACACAAAACAAGCTTCAACCAATTCAAGAAAATTTAAATCATATCAAGCATTTTATCAGAAAACAAGGGACTGAAACTAGAAACTAACTTCAAGGAAAAAGGTTAAAAAATATTCAAACACATGGAGACTGAATAGCATGCTATTAAACAATGAATGAGTTAAGAATGAGATCAAGTAAGAAATCAAATAGTTTCTGGAAAGAAATGAAAATAAACACTCAATAGTCCAAAACCTGTGGGACATAGCAAAGGCAGTTCTGGGAGGGAAGTTCATACCACTACAGGCCTTCCTAAAAAAGAGAAACATTTCAAATAAACAACCTAACCCTACATCTACAAGAACTTGAGGAACAATAATAAAAAAAAAAAACAGCAAGTAGAAGGAAGGAAATAACCAAGATCAGAGTAGAATTAAACAACATAGAAACTAAAAGAACAATTCAAAGGATTGATAAATCCGGGAGCTGTTTCTTTGAAAAGATAAACAAAATCATCAAGCCTTTCATGAGACTCATAAAGAAAAAAAGCAAAAGGAACCCAAATAAATACAATTGGAAATAAAAGAAGAGACATTACAAGTAATACCACAGAAATAGAAAGGATTGTAAGAAATTACTACAGAAAACTATGTGTCAAGAAATTTGAAAACCTGGGTAAAATGCAAAAATTTCTAGAAAATATAATCTTCCAAAACTGAATGAAGAAGAAGCAGAAAGCCTGACCAGGCCAATAAGAGCTGGTGAAATGGAAGAGTAATTAAAAATTCCCAGAATACAAAAACCCTGGACTGGATAGTTTCACAGGAGAATTTTACAAAATATTTAAGGAAGAACTAACCGCTATCCTTCTCACAGTATTACAAAAAATTAAAAAAGGGAAGAGTCCAAAACTCTATTTATGAGACCAGCATCGTTCTGATCCCAAAACCAGATAAAGACAGAACAATTAAGAAAACTATGGGCCAATATCTCTGATGAACATACATGCTAAAACCCTCAACAAAATATTGGCAAACTACATCCAACAATACATAAAACAGATCATACACCATGGTCAAGGAAGATTCACCTCAGGGATGCAAGGATGGCACAGTATTCACAAATCAATAAACATAATACATCACATAAACTAAAGTAGAGACAAAAATCACATGATCATACCAATAGAAGCAGAAAAAGCATTTGATAATGTACAGCACTTATTTATGATAAAAAACATTTAGCAAAATGGGAGTGCAGAACATACCTCAACATAATAAAGGCCATACATGAAAAACCTACAGCCAACATCATACTCAATGGACCAAAACTACAAGCTTCCCCATTAAGATCAGGAACAAGACAACGATCTCTGTTATTGCCATTTTTATTCACCATAGTATTGGAAGCCCTAGTCACAGTGTCCACACAAGAAAAAGAAATAAAAGGCATCCAAGTTGGAAAGGAGGAAGCTAAAACTATAATTGTTTGCAGATGACATGATAGTGTGTATAAAAAACCCATGGACCCCACAAAAAAAATACTTGACCTAAGAAGTGAACTTGGCAGTGCAGCAGAATACAAAGTCAATATTCAGAAATTGAAGGCCTTTTTGTACACCAACAACAAAAATATCAGAAACAGTCATCTGGAAAAAGATACCATTTGATATAGTAACAAGAAAAATAAAGTATCTAGGAATAAACCTAACCAAGAAGGTAAAAACCTGTACTCAGAAAACTATATGAGAAACAGCAGAAGCAGAAATCAAGAAAAAATCCCATTCAATATAGCGAAAAGAAAAATAAAATACCTAGGAATAAATCTAACCAAGGAGGCAAAAGACCTATATGCAGAAAACTACAGAACACTGAAGAAAAAAATCAAGGAACACACAAACAAATGGAAACATATACTGTGTTCATGGATCAGAAGAATTAACATCATCAAAATGTCCATACTACCCAAAGCAATTTATAGATTCAATGCAATACTTATTAAAGTATTAATGGCATATTTGACAGACATAGAACAAACACTTCAAAAATTTATATGGAACCATAAATAATCCCAAACAGCTGCTGCAATTTTGAGAAAGAAAAGCAAAGTAGGAGGGATCAAAATACTTGATATCAAACTGTAGTACAAGGCCACTGTAATCAAAACAGCCTGGTAGTGGCATAAAAACAGGCACATGGACCAATGGAACAGAACAGAGAGCCCAGAAATAAACCCAAGTCTCTATGGTCAATTAATATTTGACAAAGGGGGCAGCAAAATAAAATGGAGTAAAAACAGCCTCTTCAACAAATGGTGTTGGGAGAACTAGTCAGCTACCTGCAAAATAATGAAACTTAAGCACCAACTTACCATACACAAAAATAAATTCAAGGTGGATAAAAGATTTAAATATAAGCCATGTCATTATTAAAGTCCAAGAGGAGAACATAGGCAGGAAAATATCCGATATTTCATGCAGGAACATTTTTACTGATATGTCCCTCAGAGCAAGTGACATAAAGGAAAGAATAAACAAATGGGATCTCATCAAAATAAAAAGCTTCTGCACAGCTAAAGAAAACTGTATTAAAATAAAAAGAGAACCAACTGTATGGGAAAACATATTTGCCAATGATACCTCAGACAAGGGTTTAATCTCCAAAATATATAAAGAACTTAGATGACTCCACTCTAAGAAGACAAGCAACCCAATTAAAAAATGGGCAAAGGACTTGAACAGGCACTTCTCCAAGGAGGACACACAGAGGATCCAGGGACACATGAAAAGATGTTCAATATCTCTAGCAATCAGAGAGATGCAAATGAAAACCACAATGAGATACCACTTCACACCAGTCAGAATGGCCATCATACACAAAGCAACAAACAACAAGTGGTGGAGAGGTTGTGGAGAAAAAGGGAACCCTAGTGCACTATTGGTGGGATTGCAGACTGGTACAACCACTATGGAAAGCAGTATGGGATTTTCTCAGAAAACTAAAAATGGAACTGCCTTTTGACCCAGCAATGCCACTGCCAGGATTATATCCTAAGAACCCTGAAATACCAATCCAAAAGAACCTGTGCACCCCAATGTTCATAGCAGCACAATTTACAATAGCCAAGTGCTGGAAGCAACCTAAGTGCCCATCAGTAAATGAGTGAATCAAAAAACTGTGGTACATTTACACGGTGGAATACAACACAGCAGAAGGAGAGAAGAAGCTCCTACCCTTTGCAACAGTATGGATGCAACTGGAAAGCATTATGCTAAGCAAAATAAGCCAGACATTGAAAGACAAATATCATATGATCTCACCTTTAACAGGAACCTAAACAACAAAACAAAGAAACAAGCAAAATGTAACCAAAGACACTGAAATAGAGAACAGGCTGAGTGTCCAGAGGGGAGAGGGGAGGGAATTTCAGGGGAAAAGGGGAAGGGTTTACAGGAACAAGTATAAAAGACACATGGATAAAAATCTAGGGGTGGGTAGAAATGGGAGGGAGGAGGGGAGTGCTGGGTGGGTGGGCTGGGATGGGAATAAAATATAGAAAATTGTACTTCAACAACAATTAAACTAAAATTAAAGTTAAAAAAGAAAATTATATGACACTGATGAAAGAAAATAAGGAAGACACAAATAAATGGAAGCATACATAGTGTTTATAGATTGGGAGAATTAACATCACCAAAATGTTTATATGACCCAAAGTAATTTATATTAAAATACCTTATTAAAATACCAATGACATATTTCACAGATATAGAACAAACATTTCAAAAACTTATATGGAACCAAAAAGGACCCCAATTTTGGCAGCAATTTTGGGAAAGAAGAATAAAGCAGGCGGGATCACCATACCTGACATCAAACTATATTACGAGGCCACTGTAATCAAAACAGTCTGTTACTGGCATAAGAATAGACACATAGATCAATGGAACAAAATAGAGAGCCAAGAAATAAACCCAAGTCTCTTTGGTTAATTAACATTTTACCAACAGGGCAGATGCGCAAAATGGAGTAAAAATGGCCTCTTCAATAAATGGTGTTGGGAGACCTAGACAGCTACATGCAAAAAAATGAAACTTGACTGCCAACTTACACTGTACACAAAAATAAACTCAAGATGTATAAAAGACTTAAAAATAAAACATGACACCATAAAAATCTTAGAGGAGAACATAGGCAGGAAAATCTTAGATATCCCATGCTGCAATATTTTCACCAATAGGTCCCCTAGACTAAGGGACATAAAGGAAGGAATAAACAAATGGGGCTTCATCAAAATAAAAAGCTTCTGCACAGCTAAAGAAAGCATCAGCAAAATGAAAAGGGAATCAACTGCATGGGGAAATATATTTGCTAGTGATATCTTGGACAAGGGTTTGGTCCCCCAAATATGCAAAGAACTCACATAAGTCCACTCCAGGAAGGCAAAGAACCCAATTAAAAAATGGACAAAGGACCTGAACAGGCACTTCTCCAAGGAGGACATACAGATGGCCAGAGGCATATGATAGGATGTTCAGTATCACTAACCATCAGAGAGATGCAAATTAAAACCACAGTGAGATACCACTTCACACCAGTCAGAATGGCCATCATAAACAAATTAACAAACAACAAGTGCTGGCGAGGTTGTAGAGAAAAGGGAACCCTTTTAGGGTATACTATCAGTGGGAATGCAGACTGGTGCAGCCACTGTGGAAAACAGTATGGAATTTCCTCAGAAAACTAAAAATGGAACTGCCTTTTGACTTGGCAATTCCACTGCTGGGATTATACCCTAAGTATCCTGAAACACCAATCCAAAAGAACCTATGCATCCAAATGTTCATAGCAGCACAATTTACAATAGCCAAGTGTTGGAGGCAACCTAAGTGCCCATCAGTAAATGAATGGATTAAAAAACTATGGTACATTTATACAATGGAACACAACACAGCAGAAGGAAAGAAGGAACTCCTATCCTTCATAACAACATTGATGGAACTGGTGAGCATTATGCTAAGTGAAATAAGCCAGGTGGTGAAAGAAAAATACTATATCATCTCACCTATAAGTGGAACCTAATCAACAAAGCAAAAAAGCAAACAAAATATAACCAGAGACATGCAATTAAAGAACAAAATGACAGTAACCAGAGGGTGGGGGGAGGAGGATAATGGGAGAAAGAAGGGGAAGGGTCATCAAGGAACTTGTATTAAGGACCCATGGACAAGGCCAAAGGCAAGTAGGATTGAGGGTAGAAGGTGGTGGTGAGTGGGGTGGGGGAGATTGGTGGGAGGAAAATGGATACAACTGTACTTGAACAACAATAAAAAGAAAACAATTAGGACATTTCACCTTTTATTTATCTATGGATGCCTGGTATAAACGCTTTTCCTAACTTTGCCTATCTTTTATTTTCAATGGTCTCTTTAATAAGAAAAATTTCTCTAATAGTTATTGGCAACATCAATTTGACTTATTGAATATTCTCTGGGCTATGAAATGGGCATTCCTAGGATTTGCCTCTCCCACTAAATATAGTTACTAGGGGAAAAATAATGTAAGGATATTTTAGAATAATAGGTAATGCTTTATAACACATTTCCACTAAGAAAGCATTTTGAAATATGTGATTTTATTTGAGTAGTTAGCAACCCTGGGAGAAATAGTAAGTATCATAATTTCCATTTTATGCCCCAGAAAATTGAAGGTCAGAGTCAAAGATCTTTGCTAAAGGATATCCAGTGTTTGGCCTATGGTGAAATCTGTGCTCTGTTCCATAGTCCATTCCCTTTCATTTCTCTACTAAGCTTCATACATAAATTAGAGCCCGTAATACTGAATTTGTAGAAGAGCATATTACATCTTTAATGTTATGTATAATTATATATTTGGAAAATTGGAAACTTCTCCCTACCCCAACTTTCTAATATCAGAATTTGTGGTAGCAGAAAGTGTCCAAGGAATAGAGCTTATCATTTCAAAGTAATACCTTTCCCCCTTGATATTTCTTGTGTTTTCAATGGTCTCCTTGAGTTATGAATGTCCTGAGCCTCAGGTTCAGATGATATTTTTTCAAAAACTGGAAGTATAATACTATTTCCAAACATCCTTCTCCTTTGTTTCCATCTTCCTGTTAAATAACGATGTACCTATTCTTCCTCTAACTGGAGATTGCAGCCTCTGTGATTTTGAGATCCCCTCTTAATGCTCTTTGACATATGGAATGGATTAATCCAATATTTTTTTTCCTCACACTGTTACTTGATGCTGTCTCTCTCCCTCTTTCCTTTTTGAAGTGCTAATCTGGAGGCAGATACCATATTTGCATATATTTGTATTCTCAGAAAAAGACCCCACCCATCCTCTTCTGTTGTGTATTTCCAACAAACTGATGGCTAGGGCTTTTCTTATCATGACAGCATTGTCACATCCCATTGAAAAGACTAGGATAAAATAATTGAAATAATTACATCAATGCCTCATTCATACTCAGAACATCATTATAAAATGAGAAATTTTATGTTTGGTAGATTTTGAGTTACGAGAAGTACATTCCTTTGTACACTAACATATTTTAAAACCATTTGTAACCCAAATGCCCTCAAGCCAGTGAAGGTAGAGATACCTAGTTTTATGGACTCCTTTACCACTCTCTGTATACGTACTATCTCCATTCCTGCAGTTTTTGCCAATTATTTCTAGGTATCTAACACATTACTCATGGGGCTCCAGTGAAAGCTGCATTCTCCCTTAACCCTAATGGAAAGTCCAGTTCTCTTCTGCCCCTGGGGCTGCTTCTTTATGAGGCATACAGCCCCTGATCCTGCTCTACTGAACTCCACCATTATTGCCAGATGGTGACACCATTATGTCATTGCACCTATTGCACAAAGTGAACTCTGCTTTCTCCCTTCTCCTTAGTCCCAGCCCCTGACAGACACTGCCACTCCACTAGTTCAGGTCCACTAGGGTTCTGCTGGTATTCCTTGCTGCTATTTTGAGTATTGAAATCTTTACTGCTATTCCTGCAGGGGCTTATTGAGAGATGCTCATGTGCAAGGTCCAGCACAAATAATGTTCCTCTTTATTACAAAATCTTTCATTACAAAATCATAAGCATGTAATTCCATAACATAACAATATCACACTCAAGCACATTATAGGACATTTTAGGTGAAGTGTTCAAATTAAAACTATATATTATTATACCTATATTATTACCCTACCAACCACAGTCCAGCAGGCCTTACTTCTGTCAGACCCTGCACTTATTGTACCAAGGCCAAAGGGAATCTTACAATCAAATGGAAATGCCAAAACAATGATATTTTGGTTGAGATTTGCTTTATAGTTTGGTTAAAATAACTACCTCAAGTTTTATTTGTTTGTTTTGTTTTGTTGAATCTTAGGTCCAGGTCATTGATTCAATCACTTCTATTGCTGATCTGTAAAAAGTCCTTCTCAAATCTATTCATTTCTGTATATACTCTTATCTTCATTACTCACTTCCATTTCCCCTTCTCTTCATAGTCAATAATGTTAATGTGGCTAGTGCATATGTTTTTGATCTTATAACTATGCTTTAAAATGTATATTGTTATTTGGAACAAATGTCATATTGCACAACATATTACAGCACCATACATTACAGCTATTTATTCCCTTTTTTCCTTGTCAGTATGCTTTCAAGTTTGTAATATGTACTTCTAGTCTGTTGCTTTTGACTGCTGCATGGTACTCCAGCTTGTGTAACCACAGTATTTTGTCAATCCACTTCCAGTGATGGACTCTCAGATAGTAGCCAGCTCTACACCATCTCAGGTGTTGCTGTAATTTACTGGAGGCATCATATCCCCTTGTGGTCTCGTGTGTGGGTTTGTTTGAGAATCATACCTAGAACTGTTGGACCATAGAGTGCACAACACTTTATTTAACTATGTGTTTCAGGTTGCCATCCGGAACCACACTGGCTTGCATTCCACCACTACACCAGGAGTTTTATCCATAGTCACACTGTACTAATATTTGGAATTATCTGGCTAAGTACTGATGTTGACTAATATTTCTGATTCTCCTTTCCCTGGGAATAAAGTAGTGCATTTTCTCAGCCTTTAAAGTTAGATGTGGCTATGTGACTTGCCTCAAACAACGGAGTAGGTACAGAAGTGACATGAGGTTAGTACCTAGTTGCCAGATGAAGCTCATTTTGGGGTTAACGTGTTGTACCTACCTACATCTCTTTGCTTTGAGTTCCCTTACATGACATGCCTTCTGATAGTAAGCTGACATTGTGGGATCCCTCAACCACTTGCCAGACATAATCTAATAACATTTGACCTCTATCATTAGAAATGGATTGGTTCAAGATGAGATGTTTATAATGTGCTTATATTTGTCTGCCTCTGCAGATAGAGCTTTTTAAGTATTTTCTTGAGCACCCAGTCCATTTAGAATACCAAATACCAGAGATACTGTCTTGGAAAGATCTGCTCAGAAATTCCTCACATGTTTAGGGCAGTGTGACCTTAAGCTAAATGAGCCCAACAACGGATGCTACTTGGAATTTTGTACCTATTTTTGTACAATTTTCTATTCTCTTTCATCCTGTTGCTGAGCAAATGTTCTTCTTCCTGTTGACAATGTGGTTGCTCCCCCACCGTTTCTACTCCTCTCCCGGGCTAGAAACTCCACAAAAGCAGGAGCAAGAGCTGTTCTTACCACCTCTGCACACTCACTGCATGTTGCCCCATAGGCTGTGCTGAATTCACCTTTTTGTAGTTATTATTTTGAATTTGATAGGACTTAAGAAACATGAGAGGTGAGATTACTGTCACAAGGTCTGAAACAATTATAAATGTTTCTTGAGGGAGGGGCTGCAGATCACCTATAGATAAAGTGAAGAAGGCTATGTCAAAATTCAATGAGCTGATTTTGGTTCACTAAAGATCATTTGTGCCCCAGTACTTAGTTTTCTAAATTACTGATTGTTAATTCTGTTTCAATTAGTTGAAGTTATACAATAAATGCTCTTTGAAATAAATGCTATCATTATATTACTAGTTTGTTCTTTTTTTTTAATGTTTGCAAAGTCAGGAAACACAGACCTTTGAGGTTTTTGGAATAATAAAATCTTTCAGGGAGAAAATCAGATTATATTTTCTTTCTGGGCATATGTTCTCTTATTTTTAATATCAAAACAAAATTAGATAAACTTTAGTCCCTTCTTCCTCAGATCCACCATTGATTTTATAATTCTATCTCAAAAACTTTTAATATTTTTGTTAAATGACCTCACATTTAAATATTTACAGATATTTTACAATGTCCAGATGCCTGACTTGTAGTTTTTTAGATAAGCTATCCAGATGTGTTGGTATCTAGATTCTACTTCTGCAAAAACAACAACAACAACAACAACAACTAGGTTTTCTTTTAGAAAAGAAAATTGCTTTTACAAGCACACAGCAGAATACATTTTAATGTGAAAGCAAAATAAATTTTTTTAGATAATATTTGTTTACCCACTTGGGAACCACTGCTAGTTTCATATTCTTAGAATTATGAGTCATCATTTCAACAGTTGCCCTTTTCAAAGTGTCACCATTGTGTTTGTATCTGAAATCTTTTTAACAGGAGGCTAGCTAAAGGCTCAGAGGTGCTATATAAAGACAAAGTTTTTGTTTTACTTTTAAAAGGGCATCTTACCTTGTTTAACCTCATGTGGGGTGATGCTCAGTGAGGGACGGGAGGTAGGACCATTGTAGTCAAGAGCAGCTTACTGATTTAGCTTAGTTCCCACAATAGTGTATGCACCCTGCTGAGCCCAGAGAATGGGGGAAAATTGGTCCCCAGGTGCCAATGACTGCTGAGAAAGGCCTGCAGTACAGCTTTTAAGGTAAAAGGAGGGGGTGGAGAGCTTTATAGGCTCTTAAGAATGGCCTGTTCTGACCACTAAGGGGAAAATAAGGATTCTCTCTGGGTTTAGAAATTTAACGAAGGCCAAGGCACTAGTCTGCACTAGAACTTACTCTTGTGCTTCCCTCTCAGACTTTTCTCCACAGCACACTGCTTCTGGGTTACATCTTTCATAACTCTTTTCTTTTTGACTTTATTCAGTTTAGAACTTTATATAGGCATCAAAAGCATTTGTTAAGAAAAATAAACCATACATACTATAATAAGTAATATATATAGTTTATAATAGGGTGTACCCCAAAAGACATGCCTTATTTTCTGAGACCATTCTCCATTCCCTTTCAATAAGCAGAGGAGAGTAACTTGTGACCAGAGTGGTAGTGGTCATTTTCATTTAAAATGGGAGAATCTTTCTGTGAAAGGAACTTTATCCCAGTTTACCTTTTCCTGGGATGTGTGCTTGTTGATTTGGAGTATCTCTGACTAGGCCTACTGCTTTTTATGGATAGTTTCAAAATACCACCATCTTTAATTGCAAAGTTGTATATTTTATTTTCGCTGAAAGCTTTTCTTCCTTCTAATACATTCTGCAAAAAGTGGCAACAGACATGAAGCTTCAGCTTTCTGTTTCTCTGAGAATTCTGAGTCTCAGTTTCTATTGCTGGCTACATTGTCTTGTAGGTTTATTACTTCTGATGAGAATGCTATTTTAAACCTAATTTGTCTGGGAAGTTTCCACCTAATATGAATCCCCCAACTGTACAAAATATGACCACTGTTATATTTCCTTTGCACCCCTCTAGCTAGCAGAAGCTCAGAAGTAGCTCCTGGGACCTGCTGACTTAAACCTCCCTTGACCAATATCTTGTGAGTCACACTAATATAATTGTTTTTCTGTCATGTGGCTTGAGAACATAATCCAAGTGCTTTCAGTAGCTGCTTTAAAGGAGGTATCTGCAGAACATCATACATATGATTAAAGAATGGGAAAATCCTTACAAAACATAAGTAATCAGCTTAATGTTTTGAGTAATTTATGAGTCTATATACCTTCTTAAGTGGTTTGAGATTAGACATAAGGTATATGTGGTAATGTTTAATTTAGGATAATTGGATTTAGTAAGTATACTATGGTCAAAAGGAGCCCATTCAACAATAGTTTTTCAAATGTATGTGATGTTATCATCACTGGACATTAACAGTGATGAGCAAAACCTGGTTCTTTCTTTTAAAGAATCTAAAACTAGAGACGATGCAAAGTTACATATATAAAAAAAAATGAAGCGAGGGTTTCATCTATAGCTCTGCTTACTGCTGCATTTTGGACATCCTCTGGCCACTGGAATGAATCAACAGAGCTTATTTTGTACCATTTGACTCAAGGAGTTAGGGCCAAAAGGGTGGGAAGGAGCAGATGCAGGCCTTCACATTGTATTAGGTTGAGATGGAGAAGGATGGTGTTGGGTGGAGCAGCTGGGACTTGTTTTCAAAGGCTGGTCCTCAAGACTGGCACCATGGATTAAAAAAAAATCAATAAATGGCCATTTTATCTTATTAAGATCCTATTATATTCGAATGACATCATATGCTTCCTACTAAATCCTCTCAGCATAAGGAAGTTTCTCTGGTTTTTGTTCTCCTACGGTTGTTCTCAAATTACTTAAGAAAAATGAAATAATTTGCCTGACACGTGAACACACTAGATTCAAAAGATAAACAGAACACTCATAACCAAAGCACAGGATAACTTTAAGGAAAAAGTCTCTGTTCAATATTATTCAAGCAGAATCAGAAATATGTTTCTTGTGAAAATAACTTTGTTATATTAAGAGATAATCAATCACTTCAGCTGTATGGAGATAGGAGCTGTGAGCAGGAACAGGAGAGGCTGTATTTTGTGATAATTCTATGAGACATGCATTTATAGGCCACATACTTTCATAGCTAGGTGGAAAAAATGTGACATAGAGAAATAAGGACATTATTCTGTTTCTGTTTGGGCCACACAGTACTGTTTTGGCACATGAATAATTTACAGCTTTGGGGGAATCAACAACAGACACCAAAAGAGAATATGGTCCATGTCCTATGATAGCAAAGATGAAATTTGTGAGTTCAAGTGAGAACCTCCTGAAACTCCTCCAATAGAACTAGGGGGGATCTGAAGGTATTATAGCAGTCAGCTGGTTAGCAGGGGTGAGTTAGCAGGGGGGAGTTAGCAGGCGTTAGCAAAATTATTTTTGCTACGAGTATGGTCCCTTTTACATGCACTGGCTGGAAAAGCCTTGTAAGACCTGCTTTACTTATCTAAAAAATGAAAAGTAAGTTTCATGAGACCAGGGACCCAGCTGGTCTTATTTATAATGACATACTAACAAGATACGGGGATGTTTGGGGAAATGTCAAGTATGTCTGCTTAGGGGGTGTGTTGAGTACGTGGAAAATCATTAGAATGACAGATAGAGACATGTCATGGAGAATGGTAAATGCCATGGCATGGAGTTGAGCTTCTCCCGTATTAATAAATAGCTGTTGAAGGTGTTGGAATGGAAAATGATAGATGAGGGCTGGTTTCTTCAGTCTACCATTTCTTATAGCACATATCTTGTTTTACCTTCGCTGAAATGTACACAAATGTACAGAAGGAATTGAATAATTCAGTCATGACAGATATACTACATTGAAAGAGATTAGCTCTTTTTTTTTGGATCATAGTTACAAACCCTGAAAAGAACTGATGTCAAGGGTTTTTGTCTTAGTGAACTGAATAGAGCTTCAGAAAGTCAACCATTTTGTTCTGAAGCCCAAAAAGGCTTGGATTTCTAAATATTTTCTAGGTATGAGTCCCTGAAGTCTGGGATTTGTTCAAAGGTAGGATGCCTTAGCCAATAAGAATAGGCTGGTTGGCTATTTCCAAGATGACCATAGTCAACCAATATCTGCAGAGAACAATTACAAAACAGCCTTGTTAGGTAGAGGTATACATACAGAAACTGTTGTTACGAGCTTCTACTCTCAAGATGGATTGTCTCAAAATTTTTCAAAAAGCAAATAATAAATACAACGATTATGCAATTTTCTACTTTTCATCAGTTGACTTTGTTGACAAATTATATCTATGTTAAACATTCTGGCAGATAAAGCAAAAATAGATTTTTTCTCTGCCAGTTTATTTTGTTTCATGTGTTCTTAAAAGTGTGTGAATGTGTATTAATGAAATAACATTTATGTGAAAATACATTAGTTTTCATCAGAAAAATCAACTGAACTGTGAAAATTAGACTGAGCTGACCACTGTGGCATCTGCACTGGTGATGGCAGTGTCATGGGAAGAAAAAGAGCTTCAGCACCGTGCCTTACAAGTTTGAACTCTTATGAGTTATAGGTCTCTGGCAAAGTCATTTAACTTATCTGGGCTTCAGAATAGTACCTATAAAACAGAGATAAAATTGCCTATCAACCAGATTTTTATGATTAACAAATAAAATGTGGAAAAATACTTTGCATATTGCTTTGCTAATAGAGAATCTAGACAAATTTAGTTGTCATTTTATTCCCTTTCCAGTCTACATCAGAGAGCTGTTTTCAAATGTTTTTAAAATGAATGTTATTAGAATTTCTTTTATCTTACTAACATATATGCATTGTGCTATTTATTTTTTGCTAGCACCAAATGAATTTAGGCAACTTACACTATCAAAAACATAAATTATTAAAGATTGTTAAATTAACATACAGGATAAAGATTGTTAAATCTCACACAAACATAAAAATGATATGAAATGATAACTAACTCTATTTACTGCAGTTTTCAAAGTCATACACAATATAAAAACAAACTTTCCTTGTTTATTGCACACTTCATAGTATTCTGTATCCTTTGCTCCATCAGACAAGACCATCTTATAATCCCTATGTGGCTCAATCACTTTTCTTCTACCTTATTGCTTTTCTTCTCCAAATCTTAAGTAAAAAGTCAAGTGAAAATGCTAATCCCCTTCATACAGGTGTTCATAGAGTCCTGGATCTAGCTGTTTCCTTTCCTCTTCACTCTCCTAGTTCAATATGTAGGAGCCATCAGGAAGCACTGTTCCCACCTATCCCTGTTTGTTCATTTGCCTGAACTTCTCTTCTCCCCCAACAAGTATGATGGACAGTAGCCCCCACTAAAGCATGGACTGGGGCATTTACTTATTCTTCTCTGCAGTACCCAGATACACATTCCTTTGTTTTGTTGTTGTTGTTTTTTATTAATTAAATTGTACAATATGGAAATATAATACTAAGTTATATTTAAGCATCCTGACAACCAAGGGAAAAAAAGAATTGTTATTTAATTGTCTACTTAATAAAGCATGGAAAAGTCATTTGGAAGTATTATATATTCTGTTCTGATTTCTAGGATTAATTTATCTCATAGATCATTCTATGAAGTTTTTTATATGATAATTAGATAATAAGTGAAAACATAATGCTCCAAAATATTTTAAAATCTTTGTTAAAACTGGACATCCACAAATAAAAATAAAAATGAATCTAGATATAGATCTTACACCCTTTATAAAATTAACTTAAAATAAATTATAGACCTAAATGTAAAATGTAAAACTATAAAACTTCTCAAACATAATATAGAAGGATGTTGAGATGATGTTGAGTTTGGTGATAACTTTTTAGAGACAACACCAAAGAAATGATTCATGAAAGAAATCATCGATAAGCTGGACTTAAAATTAAAAACTCTGCAAAACAAACATATGTCAAGAGAATTGGAGACCACAGACTTGGAAAAAATATATACAAAGACACATTTGATTTTAAAAACTGTTATCCAAAGTATATACAGTACTTTTAAAATTCAACTAAAGGAAAACAAACAATCTATTAAAAATGACCCTAATACATAAACAGACAACTCACCAAAGAAGATATACAGATAGAAAATAAGCATGTGGAAAGATGCTCTACATTATGTGTCATCTGGGAAATGTAAATTAAAACAATGAGATACCACTACATACCTATGAGAATGCCCCAAATCCATACTTGATCTTACCCAAAAGGGTGAGAGGTGATGTCAAAATCCCAGAACAGTGACAACACCAAATGCTGGAGAGGATGTGGAGCAAAAGGAACTCTCACTCATTGTTGGTGGGAATACGGCATAGTACTTAAGACTGCTTATATGTATATCTATATATGTATATGTAAATATATATATATAACTAAACATACTCTTACCATATGATCCAGTGATAGCACTTTTTGATATTTAACCAAAGTACTCGAAAACTTATGTTCCTACAAAAACCTGCACACCAATATTTATCACAACTGTGTTTATAATTGCCAAAACTTAAAAGCAGCCAAGATGTCCTCCAGTAGCTGAAAGGATAAGTAAACTGTGGTACATCCAGACAATGGAATATTATTCAGCACCAAAAAGAAATGATCTCCTGAGCCATGATAGGACATGGAAAAACCTTAAATGCATATTTCTGTGTGCAAGAAGCCATGCTGGAAAGGCTGCATGTATTGT
The DNA here is from genome assembly GCF_019186645.2 of Phyllostomus hastatus. Taxonomy (NCBI): domain Eukaryota; kingdom Metazoa; phylum Chordata; class Mammalia; order Chiroptera; family Phyllostomidae; genus Phyllostomus; species Phyllostomus hastatus. The sequence continues at coordinate 8,319,726 of NW_025333622.1, read as the reverse complement.
GATTCCAACTGTATAACACTCTGGAAAAGGCAAACTGTGGAGACAGACCATGCACACATTAGCCAGAGGCTGGCCAGAGGTTGGGGGTGGAGTGAGGAAAAACAAATAGGCAGAGCAGACAGAAAGGAATTTTAGGGTAGTGAATATATTCTGTATGATGGATTTATGCCATTGCACATTTGTCCAAACACATAGAATGTACAACACTTAGAGTAAACAGTAATGTAAACTATGGACTTTGGGTGGCTCTGTGGTATCCATGTAGGCTCATCAACTGTAGGGTCATCAATTGTACAATCACAAATGCATCCCTCCGGTAGGAGGAGGCTGTGCCTGTGCTGGAGCAGGGAGTATATGGGAAATCCCTGCATCTTCTCCTCAATTTTATTATGAACCTAAAACAGCTGTTAAAAAGTACACACACACACACACACACACACACACACACACACACACACACAATGTTTTGGGACCCTACCAACAACAACAAAGAATCTTTGTAAAGACGAATTACTCTTTTATTACACATATTCCAATTTTAACTTCAGGAAGATGAATGACATTATTCAGTAATACTGTGTCCTGATTATATTTCTTAACATAGGTCAGAGCTTGGAGAATATCCGAGAGTAACTAGTTAGCCTGTCTCTTTAAATCATTCCCCGTTCAAGTCAATTTTGACAAGCCCTGATTATTTGCAGTCAGTTTGTGGTGTAACTCTCTGACAGGTGCCCAAAGCACATATATCTGTGCTACTGATTAAAGAGCACTACAGGCGTCTTACTTACCAGATGTGCAGATGGCAGAGTTTACAAAATCTTCTGGAATGTATGGAGCTCATTTTGCATTCTTACCCAGAAAAAAGCCATGTAATTTCCAGAAAGCATAATGGTAGGATGCAGGAGGGGTAAGTATGTATCTGTGTGTGGGCAGGATGGGGGAACTTGGGGAGGAAGCAGGGATGGGGGAGCATGTTGGGACCTTCGAGTTTGCACAAATATTTGTATAAAACACTCATTAGATTATCTGAGAGTTCCATGCTCCAAAGTATGAAAAAGAAGATCATGCTCTGAAATACTACTTTTATTATATTTGAAAGAATACAAATTAACAGTTCATTGCTTCAACCAGAAAAGTATCTCAGAGTGACCCTGAGGTAATACAATAGCTACTTTTTAAATAACACATTTATCAGTTATAGGCAAACACTTAATTGGTTTTAATACTTTAGCAAGAACAAAGACCTGTAATCGTGGACTTTCTTTTGCCTTCTTCAGTAGTAATAAATGTTAGATCAGATGCTTTGAAGTGAGTGGAACTCCTGTACATACAAATTTTCCTTTGCTCCCTCCTTCCTTTCTTCTTTCCTTAGGACTTACTACACTGCGCAAGATGCACAGCAGGCAAATCATTATGAACAAAACCAGCGTATCCTTTACCACTTAGGTAATACTAATCAATTTGCATTATAAAGTTTTGTCCTAGTCTATTAGCTCAGCAAAGGAAAATACAGGAGATGTGGGTATTCTTTTTACGGCAACAAAATCAATAGGCAAGGCTGAGGGCCCCCCTCCTCCCCCACCCCATCTTAATCTCTTCCATTCTACCCGGTTACTCCCAGACATGCACAAAGTACAGCCGGTCTCATTAGTGCTCCTTGTTACTCAGGCTTTGAAGCCCTCCCTCTTCCTATGCCCTTCTCTCCAAGGCTAGCCCTCGAACTGCTGAAGGAATTAGCAGCCTTCAAATGCAAGTTCCTCTGGGAAGATTATTTTATTTATTGCTCTATTTAAACTAAACAAACCAAAACAAACACAGAGGTACAGGAAACAATCGGGTAGTTACCAGAGGTGGGTGGAATTGGGGATAAGAAGAAACTAGTGAAGAGGATTAAGGTATACAAGCTTCCAGTTAAAATAAATAAGTCATGAGGATGTATAGCATAAAATATATAGTCAATAATATTGCAATGATTTTGTACAATGCATATAGTAACTAGACTTATTGTGAAGTTCATTTTATAATGTATACCAAACACTATGATGTACAACTAATAGGATATTGTATACCAATTAGATGTCATAAACAAACAAACATAAGTTTCCTAACTAATGGATTAAAACAGAGACAGAATTCTGATTGCACATCCCAACAGTTCACCATCCCCCCTCCTTCCCACACAACACTCCAGGTGCACAGTGAAGGCAGCCCTTTTTTCCCTGTCTCATCCAGACCTGAAACATATTTACTATCTTGATTCCTGATTCTGCTGAAACCCCAAAGCCTTCCTATAAATTTGTGGTATATGCCATTACCACAAACTTTTCTAGAACTTACTTTCTGCTACCTTCAATGCAAGGCCATCAATACTTAACATCTGCAGAGTCAGATTATGCACATTTTTCCTGCTTAAGGCATCTTAAAGTTTTACATAATATCTAAATTCTCATACATTCTTCAGAAGTAGAAGCTAGTGCCCTCAGTCAAGGACTTTATGTCTAATGAGGTAGAAATATTTGTGAATGCCTGAATTCATAATAACAGTGTTATTTTCAGATGGAAACTTGTTTAGAAAAATACTTCTAAAAGTTCTTGAGAAAACATTTGTTACCAGTAATCGTGAACTAATTCAAAATAATTTCCCATTGAGTAATAGTACTATTGAGTGCCTCAAGGAGGTAAGGATGAGAATTGGGGTAACAGATCCAAGACAGTGGGTACAGCACAAATAAACTATATGCACTCAGTGAAGGAGAACTAGGAAGTCATCTGGCCCTGCAAGAGATGAAATCAGCTTTGAAATACTTCAAATTCTGAAATCAGATTAAAGAGGCTGTAGATTTCTAGAGTCAGACATATGCCACAGAGAAAGGTTATCATCTTTGGAGAAAGAACATGCTTGGTTTCTAATTGTCTTTTTCTAAATGAAATTGAAAGCTACTGGAAGGGTTTGACTTACAGTTATTTATTTTATTTTTTAATTATATTTTATTAGTTATGCTATTAACAGTTGTCCCCATTTTCCTCCTCCCCCCCTACCCAACACCCCCCCCACACTCCCTCAGGCAATCCCCCCACCATTGTTCATGTCCAGGGGTCATGCATATAAGTGCTTTGGCTACTCCATTTTCTATACTGTACTTTACACCCCCATGGCTATTCTGTAACTACCTGTTTGTACTTCTTAACTCCCTTACTCCTTCACCCATTCCCCCACACACCTGATAACCATCAAAGGGCTCTCCATATCTATGATTCTGTCTCTCATCTTCTTGTTTTCTTTGTTTTTAGATTCAATTGTTGATAGATAAGTATTTATTGTCATTTTTTTGTTCCTAGTTTTGATCTTCTTTTTCTTAAATACGTCCCTTTAATGTTTCATATAATAGTGGTTTGGTGATGATGAACTACTTTAGTTTTTTCTTGTCTGGGAAGCTCTTTATCTGTCCTTCCATTCTAAATGATAGTTTTGCTGCCTAGCACAATCTTGGCTATAGTCCCTGCTTTTCATGACTTTGAATATTCCTTGCCAATCCTTTCTAGCCTGCAAAATTTCTTTGGAGAAATCAGCTGACAGTCTTATGGAAACTCCTTTGTAATTAACTAAATACTGTCCTCTTGCTGCTTTTAAGATTTTCTCTTTATCTTTAACCTTTGGCATTTTAATTATGATGTGTCTTGGAGTGGGCCTCTTTGCATCTGTCTTGTTTGGGGATCTCTGTTTCCTGGACTTGCATGTCTATTTCTTTCACCAGATTAGAGAAGTTTTTTCATTATTTTTTCAAATACCAATTCCTTGCTCTTTCTCTTCTCCTTCTGGTTCCCATATGATGCAAATGTTGGAATACTTGACGTTGTCCCAGAGACTCTTTAAATTATCCTCATTTTTTTTTTATTCTTTTTCTTCTTGTTGTTCTAATTGGTTGTTTTTTGCTTTATTATATTCTAAACCAGGGATGTCCAACCTCTGGCCCACAGGCTGCATGTGGCTCAGGATGGCTATAAATGCAGTCCAACACAAAGTCATACATTTACTGAAAACATTATGAGATTATTTTGTGATTGCACATTGCAATGTATTTAATGTGTGTCCCAAAACAACTTTCTTCTTCCAGTATGGCTGAGAGTTGCCAAAAGGTTGAACACTCTTGTTCTAAACCATTAGCTTGATTATTGGCTTCATCCATTCCACTGCTGTTCCCTTATAAATTGTTTATTATAACAGTTAGTATATCCTTCATTTCTGACTGGATCATTTTTATGCATTTTTATCCTCACTAAATTCCTTGACCATCCTCATAACCAGTGTTTTGAACTCTGCATCTGATAGATTGCTTATCTCCATTTTGTTTAGTTCTTTTTCTGGAGTTTTGATCTGTTTTTTCATTTAGACCATGTTTCTTTGTCTCTTCATTTTGGCAGCCTCCCTGTGTAGGTAAAGCTGTTATGACTCCCTGTATTGGTAGTGTGGTCTAATGTAGTAGGTGTCCTGTAGGGTCCAATGGCACAGTATCCCCTATCACCCAAGATGGATACTCAAGTTTCATCCTTCATGTGGGCTAAGTACATCCTCCTCTTGGAGGCATGATTGTTGTTGGCAGGTCAATGGGAGGATTTACCCAGGCCAGTCAGCTTCAAGGACTAGCTGTGACCACTGCCCACCAACCTCCACCCTCTGTGGAGGATGAGCTGTGCAGGGCAGGGTGGTGGTGCTCCAACATGGTCTGTAGCTGTCCACTGGGTATACAGGCTCCTGGGTTTCCTGGATGATGCAGGCCAAGTTCAGCCACCACCTATGTTCTGCTAGGGGCCACCCTGCATGAGCTACAAAGCAATCTGAGATGGATATTACTTATGCTGGGCTTGGAGATTCCCAAGCAAAGCCAAGCTGTGAATCTAGGCTAGCTGCTGCTAGTGCTGTGCCTGAGACTACTTAGACAGTGGTATGGGGGGCTGGGGTTTCACTGAGGCCAAATGTTGTTTATTTGAGGGTGTTTAGGAAATTATGAAGCATGAGCCAAGACCAGCAATTCATATGGTATAGCCACTGTTAACAGTTTGGGTGGGTCCATATGTTGGGTTGGATGGAGCCTCAGGGGATCTCCATGGTGGGGCAAAAAGTATTAGCCAGGTTGATGGAATCTTAGATATGGCACCTGCCATTCATCTCTCTAGCTCTGTGGAGGAGGGTTCAGAAAAGGGACAACGGCCTCTGCCCAACTTTATGTCTTGGAGAAAGCTGTCCTCCAGCTCTTGCCTGGATACCAGACACTTCAATTCCTCCCTGTATTCCACTGGTGCCTTTCAAGCTTTTACCCTGGTGCTGGAGCTCAGAGGGAGTGATTCTGAATAAGTCCGTGTGTTCTTCCTTTAAGCGATATTGCTTGGGACTCCTGAAATTTCTTCCACCAACTCAATCCCTCCTGGTTTTTCCAGCCAGAAGTTATGAAGACTTATCCTCCTGGCACTGGAAACCTGGGCTGTGGGACCTTGTGTTGGGCTGGGACTCCCTGCTCTCAAGATATCTCCTTAACTTTTATCCACCATACATGGATGAGGACTCAGCCCTTTCCATGTCTCCACCCCTCCTACCAGTCTGGAATTGGTTTATTTAATTCCATAGTTGCCCAACTTCCATTCAACTAAATTTCTGACAGTTCTGTGCAATGTTTGTCCTATAGTTTAGTTGTAATTTTGATGCAGTTGTATGAGGAGGCAAGCTGTATTTACCTACACCTCTGTTTTGACTGGAAGTCTGCCCTGTACTTCTCTAATTATTTTTTATATAGCATGTCCAGGACTCAGAACGATTTGAACAAGTACAAAGGGATTGGAGAGCAAAAGCCAGAATGAGAAGATGGGCTTAAGGCTTTTGCAGTTGTGAGATACAGATTTTAAATATAAATGTCAATGTTAAAGGTGTTAAGTAAGATTAGTGAAACTTAAGGAGAAAATCAAAAGCCAGAGAAAAAATGTTTAAAAATAAAATTATAAAAAATTTAAAATGTAATGATTAAAATGATGAATTCTAGAGGTGTGTTAAGCAGTTGATGAGACCTAAATGAAATGGAAATTAGTAAGCTGGCAGAGAAGTTAAAATAAAATATACAGAATAAATCTCAGTAAGAAAACTATGGCAAATATAGATTCTAGAAAGAAAAAATAGAGCCAACTAATTGATGACATATGCAGCCACCTGATTTATGAAAAAAAGTGATAAACAGTGCAGTGAAAAGTTTTGTTTTTGCAATAAATGGTACCAACCCCCATTATACATAAGACTCAATTCTAACTTCCCACTATCCAGGAAATTAAATTCCAGATAGAGAGAAAAAGTAAATAACTATGGTTAAATAATAACCTTTTTAAAAATAAAATACAAGAAATATCTTATAACCTTGAGTAGTCACAAATTTTTTAAATAGTAAATAATTCAATATAAAGAAAAAATGATAAATTGGGCTACATTAAAGTTAAAAATGTATGTCAAAAGAAATCCTTTAAAAAAAAAGAGAAATCCATAGAATGGAAAAAGATATTTCCATAATATTTGGTTAACCAAGGACTCATATTATAGATATAAAGAACTTTTATAAAGTAATTTAAAAGGTAACTAAATAGAGTAAAAATTTGATCAACATATTGAATAGTAACCAATAGAATACAGAATTGTTACAGAGCTGAATAGATATCTCACAATAAAGTAAAATGAAAGAATAATAAGCAAATGAAAAATTGCTTAATATATACTGTATTATCCATTTACATAAACCCAAAGAACTGATAAAACTAATTTTTGTGTTAGAAATTATAAGTGCCTATTCCTATTTGGGAATAGGAATTAGTGGGGGCTCCTGAGGATCTGGTTATGTTCTACTTCATGATCTGCTTGTATGTTATATGAGTGTGATGGGTTTGCAAAATATCCATGGACCTGTGACCTTATGACTTTTTCCCTTTTCTGTAATATAGGTAATGATATAATTCAATGTTTATCCAATCAGGGGTACTATTTAAAACATAAAAATATTAAATAACTAACTACTACTAACAAAAAATGTGTAAATCTTCTTTACTGAAAACTGCAAAATAGTATATTAATAAAAATTAAAGAGCACATAAATAAATGGGGACGCATAACATGTTCATGGTTTAGATGATTTCACATTATAATGATGTCTGTTTTCCTCAAACTGATAACCAAAATTCTATCTAATTCCAGGCAAAACCCCAAGAAATTTCTTTGTGAAATACAACAGACATATTCTAAAATTTATTAACAAAGGAAAACTGACAATGCAGTCTTAAACAATAACAATGATGAAGAACTTGCTGTGACAGTTATTAAGACTATTAAAAGACAAACTGAGGCATATTAAAAATTTTAAGAGTTTATTTAAGCAAAAATAGATTTAAATTGGGCATCATATGATCTAGGAAATAGAAAGGAGCTCCAAGGAGCTTTACAAAATTACAGGCTTTTAAAAGCAGGAGGAAACCAAAACAAGGAAGTTACACCAGGCAGAAAAGCAGGTTGATCATTTCAAGATCAGTTTCCTTTAGGGGGTGCCAGGAGTCCTTCAGGCAGGTGACTTCACTATGGCTGGCTAGGGCATCCCTGACTGACTGGTGTAAGATTCCATTTCTGGGGGAGCCAAAACTGTAATTAAGTGAAGTCTTGGTTTGGTGATGTGGAATTTGGCATCAGTGACTCCATTTGGGGTCTGTTGTCTTGTTTTTTTAATAATTCTTCACTTTTGGTAAGATTTTCATACTAACTGAGATATGTTATAAAATATTTAAGGCATAAAAAGAACAGATTGATGGTTGCCAGAAGGGAGTTGTGGTTGGAGGGCTTGGTAAAAAAAGTGAAGGGATTAAGAAGTACAGATTGGTAGTTACAAAATAGTCACAGGGACATAAAGTATAGCATAGGGAAGATAGTCACTAATATTGTAATAACTATGTATGGTGCCAGGTGGGTGCTGTACTTATCAGGGTGATCACATTGTAAAGTATATAATTGACCACTATGCTATACACCTGAAACTAATACAAAATAATATTAAGTGCAAACTGTAATTGAAAAATAGCATTTACATTTTTTAAAATTAAGCATAAGTACTATTTCCAGACACTGTTCTGGAGTTTTTGCTGAATCTCTGTATAGTGTTTACTGGTCACTTGGTGCAGGTTTACATTCACATTCTTTAAGTTGGTCATTCTCTTTGTTTTTTCCAATGTTGTCTTCCTAGGGAGGTCATTTGCTTTGTGGTTAGCAGCAGCGATCATGTATTTAAAGCTTTTAAGAAAGTACAGCTTACCAACTACTGTGATTATGATAAGCAGAATAATTCCCCATGTTAAGCCACAGTCCCCAAGACCTAACCATATTTTGGGAGTCAAAAACTGCCAACTGCCAACCCAACAGTTGCCAAGCCAATTTTTCAGGACACAAAACAGACAAACAAGGAGGCAATAGCTGTCTCTGTGATAGAAAGTAACAACAACTAATGTGAAAACAAATTTAAAGTGCCCAGTTAGAAGATCAAATTCTTACTAATGTCTCTTCTCGACAACCTGATTTTGGAAGGGATAGGACAATGTGAAATTTTACCTTGCTTTTTGAATGTAACCACACATAGAAATCTGTTAGGAATTCTTACCCTCCCTGGCCAGGTGGCACAGTTGACTGGAGTGTCCACCTATAAACCAAAATTTGTGGGTTTGATCCCAGGTCTGGTGCATAGGGGAGGCAAACAAAAGATTTTGCACTCTCATATTACTGTCTCTCTTTCTCTTCCTCTGTCTCCAAAATTAATAAAAAAAAATCCTCAGGTGAGGAGTTTTGTTTTTTTTTTTTAAAGAAAAGTATTCTTATCCTTTGCTATCTTCTGCCAGTTTTCCTTAGACCTACCTACTTTGCAGACTCTGGAGCAAGTGGGGTGACCCAGAGGGCCTCAACCTGGTATCCGTACTGTAGAAGAGTAAAAATAATTTTCTCTGAAACTATTTCCAGCAAGTTCTTGGCTGAAACCCTTTATTCTCTAGCACATTGCAAATGAGTAAGCTTATCCAGGTTAAAAATTACAAGCTGCAGGCACTGTAATTCAAGATTATGTTTAGTAAGGTCAACAAGCTCGTTCTGCCTTAAAATAAAATTTTATTCACCTGAGGCCTCACACTAGCCCTAGTTAGCTTTTACTCATAACCAGTCTGGCCCTGGACTTCGTCCAGTTTTTAAGTCAGACCCAGTCTGACTATACTAGTTTCCACACACAGTCTGGGAAAATAAAATGCTTAAATACATTCTAGAAGCTCCTAATGAAAAAGCTGCAGAGCTAGGACCCCAGAGGGACTTATCCACCATGTCCCAAGGCAGCTTGGAAGCAACAGGCTCAGGGGGCTGATCAGGTGCAGACTAGTGTTCTCGATATTCCTAGGGGCTGGGTGGGGCTCCTTTGGTTCTCTCCTCTACACTAAGAACAGTTAAAAAATAACCCAAAGCATATCAATTTTTAAGAGTTTATTTGAGCAAAAATCAATTCAAATAGTGTAGTATCCACCTCAGCAAATAGAAAGCAGCTCCCAGGAACTGTACAAAATAAAAGACCTTAACATGTGGAAGGGCAGGAGCCGGAACAAGGAATGTGTAGCAGACAAAAAAGCAGATTGGTTATTGCAAGGTTACTTTTCTTTAGGAATGGCAAGGTCTATCAGGTGGATGTCCTAACCAGTGCTGATTCTGCTGGCTCCTGATTGGCAGGTTTAAAATTCCATTTCTGTAACAGCCAAGACTGTATGTAATTAAGTCTTGGTTTGGTGATGTGGGCCTTAATATTAGCAACTCCATATGGCCTGTTGTCTTCTTTTTCACAAGACTCATAAATCTTTATTAATACAGTGTGATATTTTCACAAAAAATATATAAATTGACCAAATGGGGGGGAAAAACAAAGAATTCAAAAGCAGAATTGCATGTACATGCACATTTAATTTATTACAAAGCTTAACATTACATATCTCTTTTCAATAAAGTTTGTTGGAACACTTAGATATCTGTATTTCTAAACAAATTAGCACTTATAGCATTTACAAATATTTATTTTAGGTATATTTAGGTTTATAAGTGCAAAGGTAAAATAATAATGCTTCTAGAAAAAGAAATAAGACACTACTTTAAAGGCCTGGAGGGAAAATTACTTAAATAAGATATTGTGATGTTGTGATTTATAATAAGAAATATATAGTTGGCCTGACAGGGATTCCTGGCACATAGCTCCCCAAACCATTGTGATTTTATAAGTGATTAGAGCAATAAGGGCATCTTCTGTTATATTTGGTATTTTTCCTTTGTTCCTGAACTGGCTTCAGAGGCCTCAAGATAAGAGAAGCCTCATTTGTTATTCATAACAAGTCCCTTTCAGGCACACTTGATTTTATCTTTTGAAAGTCACTTTTGGAAAATCTCTCAGGATGGGAGCTAGTTGACAGAGGAACAAAAGGTGATTAGAGGTTTGGAACTTTCAGTCCCATTCTTCTATCCCCCACCTCCCAAGTGAAGAGAGGGGCTGAATATTGAATTCAATCATCAACCAATAGTAAGTGATTTACTCAATCATGCCTATGTAATGAAACCTCCATAAATAATCTAAAAGGATGAGATTCTGTGAGCTTCTGGGTTGGCAAACAGGTGAAGGTGCCAAGGAAGTGGTCTATTCAAAGAGGGCATGGAAGCTCCTTGCCCTTTCCCACGTACCTTGCCCTATATGCCTCTTCCATCTGGCTGTCCCTGAGTTATATCCTTTTATAAAAACAAAACAAAACAAAACCAGTATTAGTAAAATGTTTTCCAGAGTTTTCTGAGTCACTCTAAGAAATTAATCAAACACAAGGAGAGAATTGTGGGAACCTCTAATCTACAACTGGTAGATGAGAAGTACAGGTAACAACCTGGACTTACAATTAACATCTGAAGTGGGAGCAGGAGCAGCCTTGTAAATGAATTCTTAACATGTGGGATATGACACTATCTTTTAGTAGATAGCATCAGAAATGAGTTAAATTCTAGGATATCCAGTTGATATTATAGAATTAACTGGTGTGGGACTCGACCACACAAACACACATTTGGTGACTACAGAACAGAGTATTGTGTGTAAAGGAAAATGATAGTGTGGTTTTCCTTAGCAGATACAAAAAGAATAAGAAAAAATATTTTCAATTGTTCAGCTGATTTCTCAACAGAAACTTTGCATGTCAGAAAGGAGTGGCAAGAAATATTCAAAGTGATTAAAAGCAAGGACCTACAACCAAGATTTCTCTACCCAGCAAAGCTATCACTTAGAATCAAAGGACATCTAAAGAGCTTCCCAGATAAGAGAAAGCTAAAGGAGTTTATCACCACCAAAGCAGTATTATATGAAATGTTAAAGGTCTTCCTGAAGAAGGAAGAAGGAGGAGGAGGAAGAGGAGATGGGGGAGGGGAAGAAAAGAAATAAAAATTTGAATAATGAAATGACAATAAATACATATCTATCAACAACTGATTTTAAAATAAATGAACAAGCAGAACAGGAGCAGTCTCATAGATACAGACAACGTTTTGATGGCTGCCAGATGTGGGATCAGAGGTGAGGGGATGAGTGAAAAAAGCGAAGAAATTAAGAAGTACAAATTGGTAGTTACAGAGTAGTCATGTGGATGTAAAGTACTGCATAGGAACTATAGTCAATAATATTGCAATAACTATGTATGGCATCAGATGGGTACAAGATTTATCAAGATGATCACTTAGGATGTTATATAATGTCTGACCACTGGGTTGTACACCTGAAACTAATATAATATTGTATGTCAACTGTAATTGAAAAATAAAATTAATTCAAAAAAATAAAAGTTTCGGGTTGTTTTTTAACTGAGGGTTTCAGCTTAGTAAAGATATTATTTTGAAAGCAAAATAGTAAACCCAAGAGCTAAAAAGAAGATATTGCAATACATATAGCTCTCAAGGATCTTCTATTTGGGATACATTAAGAACTCCTATACATTAATCAGAAGTGAAAGGATAGCACAATGAAAAAAAATATGCAAGTTTTGAAGAAATACTTCAGAGAAGATAGTCAAATAAACCGGTGAAAAGGTGCTCAATTTCTTTAGCAATCAATAAGTGAAAATAAAACGCAGCATAAACTATTGCTAGAGACCCATCAGGAAGACTGAATTTAAAGTCTAACAGTTCCAGAGGTTGACAAATGTAGAGCCCTTTAGAAGGAGTATAAATTTGAGATACTTTGTCTTATGTGTTGCCTCTTGCAGAAGGCAAATATGATACTGTCTCCAAATATTAGTTTTTTAGTTTAATGGATAAAGCCATGATTTTTTCAATAGTTTTCTATTAGTCATCTTTTTTAGTGGATAAGTTATTGGCAAAAAATATTTATTCTATAATCATGATTGTGATTTCATCTAAATTCTGTGCAACTCTTGCATCTCTAGGTTTCTTTGATCATTTTTGTTCATTTGCTTCTTTCTAGGATCCATCGGACTTCACAAAACTAGAGACAGAGTAAATAGTTTCCAGACTTCTCAGTAATGGTTATAGTTTGGCAATTTCTTGTTATGTGGGAAGGAGAAGTGTATTATTGCCAAAATACAGTTGTGTAGAGGTAGCTTAACCCTCTTAATCTTGCAATTTCAGTAATCAGTAACACTCAATTGTCAGAATATTGAAAGCCCATTTTTTTGTTCCTTAAAAACGACTACAGTAAAGAAAAATAGATTATTTAATAATAATGACATTAATTTTTTATTAGAAGTACGTTTACAATAACCAAGATTTGGAAATAGCCTAAGTGCCCATCAGTAGATGAGTGGATAAAAAAAATCTGTGGTACATTTATACAACACAGCAGGAAGAAAGAAGGAATTCTACCTTTCGTAACAGTGTGAATGGAACTAGAGACTATTATGCTATGTGAAATGAGCCAGTTGGTGAAAGACAAATACCATATGATCTCACTTATAAGAGGAATCTAATGAACAAAATAAACTAATAAGCAGAATAGAACTAGAGGCATAGAATCATGGAAAGCTGAATGAGGGGAAGGGGAAATGGGAATGGAATGAAAGGAGGTGAAAGGATTAGTCAAAGAACATATATGAAGGACCCATGGACATGGACTTACTATAGAAGTGGGGCCAGGCTGGGTGGAGGGGGGCAAAAGGAGAAAAAGTAGAACAACTGTAATAGTATAAACAATTTTTTAAAGTATAAATGTGGTTCCTGTCAACTTATCTTGCAGACAGCCATTTAGTATTATTATTTTATAATACCAGTTCAACTCAATAAACACTTATTAACTTGCTATTTTCATGGTTTTGAAAATAGCAAGATTGGTAGTTTTATCCTTCCCTTCCAGGAAGCCACATGAAAGTATAAGGAGAATAAGAGATGGAAATACAAATGGAACCTCTAAAAAATCAAGCGAGAGATCTGACTTACTAATTAAATATACAAAATGTTATAACATCTTATTAAAATGGTTATTAAATGCTTCATGTATTCCAAGTACTATCATAGTGTTGGTACATACAATAGTAAACAAACTATGAAAATATATTGAAGAGATGCTAAATTTAGTAACTAACATAAAAGAAAGTGGAAGTCTTCCAAGAGATAGTCTTCCTTGTTTATGGCTGTAGATTTTAGAAAAATCTGGCACATTTACCAAATTAAATAGCCTAAATATAGACTAAGGGGGAAATCTGACAGCTCACTGATTGGACCCAGCTTGGCCTGACAACTTTGAGGAGCAAGGCAGTACCAAGCTAATGCAGAATCATGCTCAGACAAATCCTATCTGCAGGAACCAGCCCTTCAGACAGGAGGGTGAAGGAAAGGAGTGATTCATGGAGAGCATCTTTGCAGTGCCCATCCTTAGTATACTCAGAGTAGGAAAAGCTAAATAATTTATATCTACAATCATGAATTAGATGGAGAATTATTCTTAGCCATGGGCATGATGCTGGCTCTCCTATTATATGAACTACCTGAAAATTGTTGGTTTTGGATGGACACACCTGTTTAAGAAATGAGATAGTCATTAAGGAACAATTCAAAATCTCTCAGGCATGGGGTGCCATGGTGTTCAAAGCTGTTTCTAGTTTTCTGGTGCAGAAGTGATGATGTTTCTACCAGTATCAGGTAACATCCAGTTTCAAGTATCAATGGTATCAAGGCTGAGAGATGTCACCAATGGTATTTTCTTGGGAGCAGCTCAACATAAAATTTTTTAAAGCTGTTCCTAATGGTGTACCTCCCATCCCTACTCCTCTATATTCCCCAAGTTCTGTGAGCTATTTAATGTGCTTAGTATGTTCTGTTTCTATTAAATTAGACAAATATAGGCCTTAGTTGGGATTTTGGGTGTAACTATGATCAAATTAAGTCTAACTCTTGACGAATATATCCTTGTACCTGTGGAGAAGATATCACTGGAAGAAAACACACACACACACACACACACACACACACACACACACACACAAAGTCTGCTTGGTCATAGTAGAAATTTATCACCTCAGTTTCCCCTAATAGTGAGAGCAATTCTTATTTATGTTGGATAAATTGTGACTTATTTAAATAATTTCCCATTGTGAGACTTGTGGGTTGTTTCCAATGTTTTACCTATAGAAAGGTTGCTGTTATAGATGATCTATGTAGCTAAATATTTGTCATAGGATAATTATTCACTTTGATAAATTGATTTTCTAGAAGTGGAGTTCTGATTCCAATTATGAAATAGTGACTTATATAGGACTAACTTGTCTGCTGTCACAATTATTACAGCCTAGAAAGATACTAAAGCACAACTGTTTGAAGGCACTGGAATACGACCAGCAGTTAGGGACAGAAGAGACTAGAGCCACTATAAGAATGAAATAACATAAGGTGAGTTCCACATTTAGCTAGCTTTTCTACTGAGAGTACTTCAGAAATTTTCTGCTATATGAAGTAATAGGGCTATCTTACTTCTGGTAATATAGCCAGAAGACAGAGTTTGAGACTTACAGAGAGTACAAATTGAGTGGTGATATCCCAAAGAGGGAAGGCTTCAGATGAGTCCCAAATCTCCTACTGATTGTTTTTAAGATACTGATGGACTCCTAATTATGAATAGAAGTAAACTGATGGAAAGCAACTGTTGAGGGGAAAGCAATGGAGACTTTAGATTCTGTCTACTGTTAAGGAAAGAGATTAAATTTCAAGTTCAACCAAATCAGAAGGGCTTACTCAATACCTAGCTCAATTTTCATAAGGGCTGAAACAGAATAATGATAAAATGGAAATACAAAAATTTAAAAAACAAAAATCAGAAACACTAACAAATAAAAACTAATATCAACTTACTGATGAAAGTAATCTGATATTCTATCTGTGTTTGTTTTTTACAAAAATAAATAAAAAATAATCAGTCTTCTTTGTAAGATGATTATATTATCCATAGGTTACATTTTTAAAAAATAACCATTTCCAGTATCAAATTAAAAGTTAAAAAAATGTTAAAATACAAGGCTAATTGAACAAAACCAAGAGAAAAACAGACAATTGAAATAGACTCATGGGTGAATCAAATATTGGAGTTATTAGAGATTTCTAAATAACACAACTGATATACAAAGTCCATCTGGAAAAAGTCTAATCATTGTTAATACAACCAGAATGGTCTGTGCAACATCCATGTAACTTGGTTGCCAAAGACAATGGACTGGAATGTGCATGCATGAACAATGATGACTTCATGGTACTAGTCAGAGGAGGCAGTAGACATCTTTAGTGAGTATGTGTACTGTGTGGCCGTCACATTCAAAATGACTGAGCAAGTAGAGCAACAAATCTACATCAAATTTTGCATGAAGCTTGAACATTCCTCTGTGGAAATTATTTCAAGGATTCATAAGGCCAAGGCAATGGGCAACTGGTGATTGGCAGCTTCATCACAGCAATGTGCCCCCTTATGCATCACATCTTGTGAAGAGTTTTTTGGCCAAAGATCAAATCAACCAGGTGACTCAGCCTCTTACAGCCCAGATTTGGTGCCCTGTGACTTCTGGCTTTTCCAAAGGAGATTTCAGACTGTGAATGAAATATAGGAAAATACAAAGTGGCAGCTGATGGTAACTGGGAGAACTGTGAGGTTCTAAGGTGCCTACTTCGAAAGGGACTGAGGTGTAATTGTCCTATGTACAATGTTTCTTGTATCTTCTTTAACAAATGTCTCTATTTTTCATATTACATGACTTGATATCTTCTGGACAAAACTGTCATATACTTCAAAAAACATAGAGGAAAATGGGAAATTTTAGTAGGCACCTATAGTACATATACACTCACACCCTATCAGATGGAAATTCTACAGGTAAAGAATATAATGATTAGGACAAATAATTCACTAGAGTATTTTATTAGCTGATTAGAAATAGCAAAAGAAAAAAATTAGTAAATCAGGATATAGAGCAGTAGATAGTATCCAGGGCAATGCACAGGGAGAAAACACATACAGAAAAAGCAGAGACATGAAGGTTAGAAGAGAAATGTTTAACACGTTTAATCAAAGAAACAAACATTGAGGAAAATAGTGGTTGAGAATTTCCTAGATATGAATAGATATCAAGCCATAGATTCAAGGGTGTCTACAAACCCCACATAATATATAAATAGAAAGAAGACTACACTTAGAGCCATTATATTGAAACTGCTGAAACCAAAGGTAGAGTAAAATCTTAAAAAGTAACCAGAAGGAGAAAAGGAAAAGTTCAAGAAGTGCCATTACAGGCACTGTCTATGATGTTTTAAAGATTTCTCCAGAAGTTCTGCACCTTTTCCCTATACTTTTGAAAATACTGTCATAAACCTTGTTGTGAGTTTAATATTCTAAGTAGTAAAATCCTTGAATTTCCTCAATATTTAGTCTGTGTGGTTTCTGAATGATGAGTGAAGCTGTTGGAAGTTTTGGAGAGATTCAGCTTTTCTGAAACTTTTCATGGGCTTTGACGTTTTTGGATTACTTAAAGTACAGTGTGTAATTTAGATATTACTTGGACAGTGTTCCCATCCCATGCACACTTACACCAAACTATGACTACACATGAACTTGGTTTTATAGGTTTCCACATTCACTTTTTCAACCTAAAGGAACAAAATTGCAGGGGTTCTTAGTATTTGAATTACTTATATAACTTTTTAAAAAATTAAAATTATCTTCATTCATACAATGGTTTATATATCACGGTTAGTTTTCTAAGAGATTTTGATTTTATTGCAGCTTTTGGTTTCATAACATGCCTCCAGGTGTCCTTGAAAGAAGTGCTTTCATCTCTCCAGATTCCAGTGCCCTCCTTTGGCTTCCGTGGGCAGCAATTATGGTGTCCTGTATCATCTGGTGTCTTTATACCGTGATCCCTCTGAAGCTGAAATGCAAAGATTCTACCTCAGTGATTTAGGTCTGGCCTCAGTCCAAGCCTTAATTGATGGAGACTTTGTCCTGTATTTAGTATTCAGCATAGAGCAAAGCAAGTCTTATAAAATGGTTCCAGGGAATGAAAACGACCTAGTGCTGCAAGCCTCAGAGCACAGTGGAAATGCCTTCTGGACCAGGCCTGAGGCTCGGAGCTGTGCTCCCCACTTTCTCTTATCCAGTAATTTCCTAATATAAACTAGGCTCATTTTGAAAATATAAAACTCTATTAAATATCTACAATAAAGTGAAAAGACAGGGTACAAAATGTTCTCTGTACACATTAGAATTATAAACAAAAAGATTAATAAAAGCAAATGAAGGAAGCCTGGAAGGAGCTCCACCAAAATAATAATAACGGTAGTTTGAGTATTGGCATTGCAGACAATTATTTTTCCTTTCCATCATCTTGTGTATTTTCTAGATTGTGATTATATTACCTTTATAATTAAACAATAAATTTTCTTCAAAAATCATGTTGAAATAACTCTCTGATAAAGATTTTGACAACTTACTCTTATAACTTCCATTCCTTAGCAATAGACAAGGGATTATAACTCTGGAAAGTCATAATTAAGATCATAACATGTTAATAATCCAAATGGAGTGCCCGACATCACGGTTTACTTATTTTGTAATATACTTCTTTTTAGCACCTGTACAATTTAGACCTTTTAATTATATTTTGCCTGACTGTCAGGCAAAGTAATTGCATGCAGGTTTTTGTATATGCAGTTTTCTTAAGCTTGACTTACTATAACAATCCAAATGTAGTGGGAACACTGCATTTAACCAAGCAGGAAGATAACTCAATTTCACTCTAAGGCACCCAGAGTGGAATTTTCAAGATATCTTTTTAATCTCATCAATGCCTTAATTGACAAATGTAAGATTAATTTACTAAAAATATGTGAAGATTTCATATACTCTCTAGAAAGCCCTCTTGACTACAAATGGAAAAATAAGAATATTAAAAATTAATGAAATATTTATCTGAAAATATATGACTACAAAATAGGTTTAGAAATAGAATCAAAGATTTTTACATGCATTTACTCTTCATTTTTTCTTGGTAGTCTTTTGATGTTAACTGTATATAGTTAGAATTACTATAGAAATAAACATAGTAGTTTAAGTTAGCATCACTTTTATCTTTACCTGCATTAATGAAAAAATACTTCAATTATCTTTAAGTTAAAATAAATTTATCTTTGAAGCAAATTGCACATCATGTTCCTTTCTTAAAGGTGCTAAGGATCGGAAACTACAGAAAGAGCTCCCACTGACACAGGGCAGCTAGACAGCTACATTGTGGTTGACTTTTTTCTATGTCTTCCTATGGTAGGGTCTGAAGAATATTTGCCCTTTGGCAAGTTTATACCAATTTTCAAGTTTACTTTGAGCCCCAGGATATGAGTTTCAAAGAAAGCCTTTTCTTGCCTGGGATGAGTATGGCAAGGAACCATCCTCTTATGTGCTATCACTTGCTCGCCAGACAAAATTGAGCAAGTGACATCAAGTTAAGTGACAGAACAATTTTGTATGGCTCCAGCCTTACCCTCTGCCTTGTGCCTTGGAAGGAAATGTGACTTAACTTATGCTACTCTGGTTTTCTGCAATCATGTGCTATTTCACAGAATCATAGATAAGTAGCATCAGAAGGAAACCTAATCCAGGAATTTTAGGGTTGAACTTCTTTTTCAAAAATCAATCTCGTGTAGAAGCCAAATACATAAAATGATATAAACAGAACTCCTCCACCAATTAAGGGGCTGTTGGGCAGCCCCTGCACTTCACTCGTCTCATCTCTTCTTTCTCTGCGGGGACTGTTGATGTTTCAGCGAAACACAAGAGATCCTCAGAACAGATTGCAAACCACAAATCTAATTCTAACCTCTCTCAGATTGTAACAAGTCAACAAAACCTAAAGAAATAAAGCTACTTGTCCAAGGTTACAGAACACAAAGCCTTGCACACACGAGGTTTCAAAATATAGGTTAAAGTATAGGTTAATATAACCTTACTGTAGTAGAGGTTATATTAACCAGTGGAAGAGGAAGGTCTACAAATCTGGAACATTGTTCCCACCAAAGCTATGGTGGCTGTTTAACAGAATGTATTTTTATTCATTTGTCTGAAGGTTCTTCATTTGCCTGGAAGTATACAAAGGAAAGTGTAAAAGGAAAATGGCTATTATAAAGATCAGCCCCCAAAAGTTTATGGGTAGATTAAGAAACTTAAAAGTTTGAAAGAGATGTCAGCTTGTTATCTTAAGGGAACTGAAACAATTCAGTCTCGGCACCACAGCTGCACAGTTCTGGTGGTACACTGCAGCCACTGAAACCAGGAATGCTTCCTTATGTACAAAGAGGTATTTACAGGGTAATAATTTCCCAATAATAAGAGCTCTGGCTAACTCTGGATTGGGTTGAAGTCATGTCGGATCTTCAGAGTAGAGGGGTTATGATGTAGATTATACTTAAGCTCTATAATGTAACAAATCCTAAAACACAGAAACCTCTAGGAGTCCTAGATATTGTGTTTGCTTAAAAATTATAGCATGCTGTAGCATACATTTTTACTTTATATTTGTTAAAATATTTGATTTAATCAGAGCACTGATTTCTTGCATCAGAAGATGGAACTTAACTTCTGTAGATTTGAATTGTCCCACAACTCAGGATTCATTATACAAGAATTTAGTAGGAATATAAAAGCAACTACCATTACATAAAAAGTTATGCTTATTACAACAACTATTTGATATCTGTTCACAATGCAATGAGACTTTTGCTGAGTCTCACAATTTCTTCTACAATCTAAAAACTGAGACAATGAAGGACAAGTTTTGCAACTTATTTAAAAAGAACCAACAGATTCATTCCCAAATGGCTAAACTGGTCCAGTGATCAACACCTGGATTGTTAAGAGCCAATGAAAAAGAAGGCTAGAGATTTGTAGGAGAACAAAGTCAGTGGAGGAATTTAGTGGGTATATATATGTGATTATCCTATTCCTTCTTTTCTCCAGTCAAGTAAGGACATCTCTGAATAATCACCAGAGATTGGAATGTCTGTCAAAAGGGGATATTGACATTTCATTAACACATTCCCAATTCCTTGCTAAGTGCTTGTTAGCTGCCAAAATAGATAGCTCTTCTCATGCTGGTATAGAACGGATACCTCCAGCTTGGCATATTTTCCCTGGAGTTTGCAGAGGCAGAGAATGGTGCTTGTCTCTTGCCTAAAGAATTGTGAATGCAGGACATTTCCTAGAGCAGGCCCCATTTGCAAAGCAAGAATAAAGGATGCAGTGGATTGGCTCTACTCCTTGAGAATGTCAGAACTAGGTGGTATGCGTTTTCACATGGACTGTCTAGATTCACAGAACAGCAGCCAAGCTTGAATATTTTTGAAAGGACTCAGGTGCTTGCAAAGATGAGAAAATGGACCATTTTGCTTTCCTGCCAGAAGTGGAGGATGATTGTAAGAAGTCATCCAAAGGGTTCATTGACTATGGTATGAAATAATGCAATGCAGAGATACCTAGCACAGGGTTAGAGCCTTTGCAACTTTACGTTGCACTGCTCCCTAGCTCATGACCACAGAAGAGTTAGAAACAAAGTGAAGAGCAAATGGAAAGAAAAAGAAAGTCATATTTGAAAACAGTAGGAAGAGAAAGAATAAGGTGATCACTTTACCTACTTAAGGTAGACCATTTTGTACACCACTTATATTTTCTAAACTGGTTTATAGTAGAAGACTGAAACTCTGATACATGGTTCATGCAACAACACAGACAGAGCAGGAGTCTATGACTCCAAGATGTATTTCTTGAGAGAATACCACCTTCCCTTTACAGAGCTACTGCAAAGAAATCAAGCAGAATGCATATTTAATACTTCCTTCTACTTTTCTCTTTAGCATTTCAACTTATATCCTAGAAGAATCAGAATGAAAAATTGTGAGAGTATTCTGGCACTACTTGGATAATTATGGATAAGATGCTTCACCTTTCTAAGCCTCTTTTTTATCAATAAAATGCAGAGATTGGGTCAATTTAGCTCTAAATTCCTTTTAGATTTTATAAAGATATAATCATAGTTCAAAAAAAAAGGAAGGTGAGGAGGGGAAGGAGAGGGAAAATAAGCAAGAGTGGGTAAAATTCTATATTAGTTGCATTAGTTGAATATTTTATAGCTTAAATTTGCATTTTTTTCAGGAGAGTCAGAGAATCAAATTCTAATCTTAAAAATGTCTGTATTTCCGTATTTTCTCCCTTCACTTTTGCATCGCTACTTTTAGAAACATTGTTAAGATGAGTTCATAATAAAAAAGTAAACATGATTTTAGGAAAGGGAAGTTGTGGACAGTAGAGGAAATTCTGCAGACTCTGAAAGCTCCCCCATAACTGGATTCCCAGGAGAAATGGTAGTATGGCAGGGTGTTTTGTTTTATTTTATTTGTTTTTGTTAGTTAAACACATAATGAGAATAAGACTGGGAAATTGTGACTTCAGATAGGTTTTTAGCTGCAGCTTTCAATCCTGTCACAATAGGTGTCATGAAGATGAATAAAGTTGGTGCCATCTTCTGTTTTCATTATCATCCAAGGGGATGGGATCGGAAAGGACTCATTTTGTGCCACTGTCATTTCTCATTACTATCTTTGTCATGAGAGTGAATTATAACAGCCATCCTATGCCAGCTATGGCTTTGCTTTCATTACAGACTTTCATTCTTGGGATGAAGATGATAATAAGAATGGAATGTCGTGCAAAAACAGAGCTCACTTTCATGACACTTGGAAATTGGTGATGAAAATGGAAAATGGCAGAAAATAATTAATTCTTTTTTTGAGGCAAAAATTGTCCTGCAAACAACACTGTGCACCAAAGGTATTCTTCACTGTGGCAATAACAAAGCAATAAAAAGGCAAACAATGAACAGCTTTTGGAGCAAATGAGGGATTCTGAGGCATCCATCTTGCTTGGTGCTCTGGAAATATATCTCTTAATCCTGAATAATGTAACATCCATTTAGCTCCAAACATAATGTGATAGGCAATTAGGAGCTTCTCTGTTCTCCCTTCAGTGATGTGAGCATCTCTATTACATATTGCCAGAAAGGCACTACCAAATTTATGGAAGCCATTACAATTTCTATATAGGATACCTTTCTCACACACACACAGATACACATGTTGATAACACATGCATATACATGTCTCTATGTACATGTGTACTATTCTAGAAACTAGTTAGCTGACTCCATCATAGTGGTATTGAAAGGAAGGATTTTCACTTTCTATTTTATACATTCCTCTATTGATTGAATAAAAGAAAGAGCATTTACCCCTCTTAAAATTATAAAAATGATTGCCTTCTTTCCCAGCAAAATAAATGGCTCTGTATGGAACTGAATTACCTTTACTACTAGAGTCTATTGTCAACTCCAGACACATATTGTCTAATTAAAAATTAAAAGGTGTAAGTACCATTTAAATCAACACTTTAAAATGCCTACTTTCTGTCTCTTTCTTTGCAGATTCTTTTTCCTGCTATATCCCAATTGTGATTTTTTTTTTCACTCAGTGGTCATATCTTTTCAGAGTGAGGGTTAGATTATGTTAATGGTGGAAAGAACTTGGTGTGAAATGGTCTTTTCATTAGACTTCATTTAAAGCATTTTATTTAATGTTTTATCATTTGCCAACATACACACTAGATATTCAGTACTTATCCAGTTTTGAACACATGTCATTGCTGGGAGGGAAAATAGGCATTTTAATATGCACCTTGAGCACAGGATAATTTATAAGATGGTTATTGAATACAAAAACATTTATTATGTGCAGTTAGCGTCTGGCATACATTTAAGGTTGCTAAATGTTGACACAGTTGCCTATGTTATATGGACGAGCCAGGAAAATTAGGCAAGAAAAACCACTTCTATTGGTATGAAAAAAGGCAATTACTCTGTAAGACATCACCTGAATTTACTTTGTTCCTTCTACTTTGGAGTCGTTCATGACAAAGGCATATTTTAAATCTTGAAATCTTTTATACTTTAAGGGGCTAGGGTGGGTGAATAAAATGCTAATTCTTTGAAAAAGAGGGGAAACAGTTATTTTAAACTAGTAGAATTTTTATAAAGGAAATACGCTGGAATAATTTTACATAATTCTGCCAAGTCATTGACAGAGTGTTCTCAATTAAAAATCTGAAACAGTAGATTATCCTAAAGCTTTTTTTAAATAGAGTTTTGTGTAACAGTGCTAAGGTTGAAAGTTCAGAACATTTCAAATAATACAAGGAAAACTCCTTTTAGAGTAGAGGTTATTAACCATATTAGAAAATCCATGAGACATTTGTTTTTAAATACCAGTGACCAAAGATTCTAACTCAGTAGATCTGTAATTTTTAAAACTTAAAAAAAATATATATGATGTATACTTTCATTAGAAATCATTGTTTTGCCCTTGCTGGTGTGGCTCAGTGGATTAAGTTCCAGCCTGCGAACCAAAAGATCACCAGTTCCATTCCCAATCAGGGCTCATGCCTAGGTTTCCAACCAGGTCCCCAGTTTGGGGCTCATGAGAGGCAACCAACTGGTGTTTCTCTCCATCTCTTTCTCCTTCCTTCTCCTGTCTCTGAAAATAAATAAATAAAAGCTTTTAAAAAGTTTTTTTTTAAAGAAACCCCATTGTTTTGGAGTTAATTTGTAAAATATAAACTAGCTAGATATTCACCTTTCCTATGGCTGTCTTAATAAACTTTTTTTCTCTTTTTTAGGATATTCCTGATTCAGTTCCTCCATCTGTTAACAATAATGTGAGCACCTGCTCTATGCCCACATGGCATGGGGGGCGGGGCAGAAATACTGCAGTGACAAGGCACTCATTACTGCACACAAAACCCACAGAACTAAAATTAGTTCTTAATGGATCTGCAAGCACTTTTGAGGTTATAACCTCAAGAGTCAATGTGGAGGGAACAGGCAAAAACACCCATCTTCCAGTATTTCCCTAAAGGTAGTTTGACTAAATATTTAACAAGTTGCTACCTGAGGGTACAGCTTCTGATTTCATGCACTTCTAGGGGCTGTCTGCAATCCACGCCTGTGCCTGGGGGAGCTAGGGGCATCCTGCCTTCTCCTTTGACTCTCTCTAACCATACAACTAGATTGACAGCATGTCTTTGGTAGTATTTTGTACACAGTTCTGGCACCCAACTGTTGAGACTCCTGTGGTGGAATGGCTCTCCTGATTACCTAGTTGAGATAGCCAATGGGGCTTGCATTCATGCATCCCACACTCAACAAAGAAACAGTTTTAAATGGGCACAGGAACACCATATTTTCATGCCTATTTCTTCACCACCCCTCTCCCCCCATGGTTACACACCTAAATGTCCATCTTGACTCTATCTGACTTATTCCTTTAACATACATGATATCCATCTATGTTGTCATAAATGGCAATATCTCATCTTTTATTGTAGCTGAGTAATATTCCAAAATATAATGTACCACATCTTTATCCAATCTTCTATTGGACACTTCAGTTGTTTTCATGTCTTGGCCACCATGAGTAATGCTGCAATTAATGTAAAGATGCATATATCTTTGTAAATAAATGTTTTCAAAATTTTTATGTAGATACACAGAACTTGGGTTGCTGGGTCATATGGTAACCCTAGTCTTAATTTTTTGAGGTAACTTCATACTGTTTTCATAGTGGAACCATATGATTTCACTCATACGTAGAATACAAGATGTAAAGCAACAAATGAACAAATAAAACAAATAAAAAATCATAGACACAGACAATAGTGTGGTGGTTCCCAGAGGAAAAGGTGGGTGGGAAATAGTGAAGGATAGAGGGGATGGAGTATAGTGAAGAAAGGAGATTTTACTTTGGGTGGTGAGTATGCAATGTAATATACAGATGATATATCATAGAATTGCACACTTAAAACCTATCTAGCTTTATTAACCAGTGCCACCCATCTGCCAGTTTCTCCCTGGAAGCAGCTTAACTACATACTTTCCCAGTGGCTGCTTGAGGGTCTGGCTTCTAATCATCATTCACCTAGGCATCTAGTGGTGACTGCCATTCTCCCCTTAGCACACTGCCAGGTCTTGGCACACCCTCAATTACTGGGATCCACTAAAGACAAAACTGCTTCGATAATCACAAAAGTTTAAGACACAACCAGCAGCTCAGGCCAAGCTGATAAAGGGTTAATACCAAAACTATATGAGGAACACATACAAGTCAATAGAAAATGATAATAATAATAATAATAACCCAATTTAAAAATGGGCAAAAGACCTGAACAAATATTTTTCTAAAGAAAACATACAAATAACCAACAAGTACATAAAGAAGAGCTCAGCATCATTAATCTTCAGGGAAATACAACTCAAAACCACAATGAGTTATCACCTCTTTCTTACCCATTAGTATTAGTATTACCATCAAAAAGACAAGATATAATAAATGCTGGTGAGGCTGTGGAGAAAAGGGAACTCTTTTATGCTGTTGGTGGGAATGTAAACTGATACAGCCATTATGGAATAGTGTATGGAGGTTTGTCAAGAACCTAAAAGTTGAGCTACCATATAATTCAGCAATCCCAGTTCTGGCTAAATATCTGAAGGACATAACATCACTATTTTGAAGAGATATCTGTGCTTCTATGTTTATTTCAGCACTATTCACAACAGGTAAGTTATGAAGACAGCTTATGTGTCTGCTGAATGGATAAAAAAAACATAGTATACACATATGATGGAATATTATTTAGCCTTTAAAAAGAAGGAAATCCTGCATTCTGTGACAAGAATGCACTTGGAGAGCATTATTCTTAGTCAAATAAGAGAAAGACTAATACTGTATGACAGGGATGTCAAACTCATTTTAACCAGGGGACACATTAGCCTTGCAGTTGTCTTCAAAGGGCCAAATGTAATTTTAGGACTGTATAAATGTAACTACTCCTTAATAGTTAAGTGGGAGCTCAGCACTGCTGCTGGGTAGAAATAGGGTGCTGGGCCAGATAAAACAAGGTGGAGGGGAAGATTTGGCCTGTGGGCCTTGTATTTGCCACCTGAGATGTATGGCATCTCTTAAATGTGGAATCTTTTAAAAAAAGTCAAAAATTGTAGTTTTCAGGAACTGAGGGATAGAAAAAACACAGAAACACTTACAACAGGGTTTAAATTTTCAGTTACAAGGTGAATACAGTATTTGATGATCTAATATATAACTAGGTGACTATATTTAATAATACTAAATTGCATAATTGAAATTTGCTAAGAGAGCTGAACCTGTGTTCTCACAAAAAGAAAAAGAAAGGTAAATGCTTGGAACAACTCTGCCTGGTTTCAGAAGCTTTAACCCTTCATGGCTAAGGCTAAGTAAGAGACCTTGGGACCATAAGCCACTAAGGAGACAAAGCTGATCTCCCTGGCAGGGTTGCCACCTCTGCCTCCTTTTACTTCACTCTGCTTGGCCCTGGGCAGATGACTGGTTAGCCAGTGACAGGTAAGATTCCTTAAGAGAGGGACAACCTAAGACAGGCACAGTCATGAAGGGGCCCTCAGGGAAGGACTTGGAGGGCTATAGAAAAACAGGGTGATGGACCCTCACCCCTCAGTTTTGACATAGCCTGAGTCCTCATTCTGCCTGCAAGAAGTCTCCTAATCTCTTGTCTGCCTTACTTCCTCTGCCTGACTTAAGCCTGAAACAATACTGGAGGGAGGTACAGCCCTGGACAGGAATAAGTAGTTCCCAGGAACAATCAAGCCTAAGAAAAAATGCATAAAATTCCATGAAAACTGCTTTCTTAAGAATGCCCTCAATTTTCTGATAAGTGTCCAAGCATGAAATGAGTTTGTTTCCCAAAGTTTTATAGCCCTTTAGCTAACTGACCCTGACTCAGAATAAACCCTCATAGTTCTTCGTATGTTATCTATTGTTGATCCTTACTGCCTGACAAAGCTTGATGAGCTTTTCCTGTATTCCTGTGCAAATTGAACCCAATAAAAGCCCATTGAAGAAAAGGCTCCTGGCGCTTCTCCTTTGAGAGATTGGTCGCCTTTTGTCCCCAAGCAGATCATATCTTGGCAGACTTATTCTCATCTGTGGCGGACAGGGGACTCTGTAGGAAAAGCTCCCCCACAGGTAAATATGAGAGGTAATGGATGTGTTACTCATTAGTGGATATCCTTTCATGTCATGTGCCATATAAATCATCATGCCATATAATTTTTGTTTGCAATTTAAAACTTATGAATTATTTATTTCTGGGTTTTTCTTTTTTATTACTTTCATCTTTATTGTATATTTTATGTTACCTTTTAGTCCCCTTATACTTCCTTGATCCCAGCAATTACCACAGCATTGTCCATGCCCATGAGTCCTTTTTCTTTATTGCTCAGTCTCTCCACCCGCTAACCACCCCCCACACTGTCATTCTGCTCTCCATCTGTTCATTTGATTCCACATGAGTGAAATCATATGGTATTTGTCTTTCTCTCACTGGCTTATTTCACTTAGCATAATGTTCTCCAGGTCCATCCATGCTGTCACAAAGGTTAAAATTTTCTATTTTTTTTTACTGCCAAGTAGTATTCCATTGTGTAAATATCTAATAGTTGTTCTATACATGCGTGTATTGATGGATCCTTGGGCTACTTCCACATCTTGGCAATTGTAAGTAACACTGCAATGGACACAAGGGTGGTTATGTTCTTTCAAATTAGTGTTTTGGTTTCCTTTGGATTTCCTAGAAATGGGATCACTGAGTCAAAAGGCAGATCCATTTTTAATTTGTGAGTTCTCTACAAACAGCTTTCCACAATGGCCATACCAGTCTGCATCCCAACCAACAGTGCAAAAGGGTTCCCCTTTCTCCATATCATTGACAACATTTGTGTATTATTTTACTGATAGACATTCTGACAGGAGTGGAATGATATATCATTGTGGTTTTAATTTGCATTTCTCTTTTCATATGTAACCTTGAGCATCTTTTCATATGTCTGTTGCCCAGCTGTGTGTCCTCTTTGGAGAAGTGTCTATTTAGGTCTTTTGCCCATTTTTTAATTGGATTGTCTGGTGTTTTGGTGTTGAGTTTTGTAAGTATTTGTAAATTTTGGATATTAACCCTTATCAGGTATATCAGCAAATATGCTCTCCTATTCTGTGGGTTGTCTTTTTATTTTGTTGATTATTTTCTTTCCTGTGCAAAACCTTTCAGTTTGATGCAGTCCCATTTGTTTATTTTTTTTTCTTTTGTTTCCCTTGCCTGGGAAGATATATCCAATGAAAAACTTCCTATGAGTAATATCTGAGGTTTTGCTGCCTATAATTTCTTCTAGGATTTTTACGGCTTCTGGTCTAACATTTAAGTCTTTGATCCATTTTTGGATGTATTCTTGTGTGTGGTTTAAGAAGGTGGTATAGTTTCATTATTCTGCACATATCTGTCCAATTTTTTTAACAACATTTATTGAATAGACTATCTTTAGCCCATTGTATGTGCTTGCTTTCTCTGTCAAATTTATTAACTATAAAAGTATGGGTTTATTTCTGGGCTCTCTATTCCATTCCATTGATCTATGTGTCTGTTTTTATGCCATTACCATGCTGTTTTGATTACTATGGCCTTAGAATATAGCTTGATATTAGGTAGGGTGATTCCTCCAACTTTGTTATACTTACTCAGGATTGCTAAGTGGCATCTTTTGTAGTTCCATATACATTTTTGAAATATTTGTTCTAGTTCTGTGAAACATGTTATGGAATCTTGATAGGAACTGCATTGAATCTATAGATTGATTTGGGTGGTATGGACATTTTAATGATGTTAATTCTTCCTCTCCATGAACACGGTATGTGGTTCTATTTATTTGTATCTTCTTCAATTTCTTTCCTCAGTGTCTTATAATTTTCTGAATACAAGTCTTTCACATCCTTGGTTAGGTTTATTCCTAGGTACTTTATTATTTTTGAACCAATTGTGAATGGGATTGTTTTCTTGATTTCCCTTTCAGTTAGTTCATTATTAACATATAAAATGCAACTGATTTCTGGATATTAATTTTGTATCCTGCCATTTCACTGAATTTACTGATCAGCTTTAATAGTTCCTTGGTGGACTCTTTAGGGTTCTCTATAAAATCATGTCATCTGCAAGTAAAAACAATTTTACTACTTCCTTTCCAATTTGGATGCTTTTACTTGTTCTTCTTATCTGATTGCTATGGGTAGGACTTCCAGTACTATGTTGAATAAGAGTGGTGAAACCAGACATCCCTGTCTTGTTCCTGATCTTAAGGGGAACACTTATAGTTTTTGCCCATTGACTATGATGCTGGCAGTTGGTTTGTCACATATGGCCTTTATTATGTTTAGGTATGTTCCCTCTATTCCCA
Organism: Phyllostomus hastatus; assembly: GCF_019186645.2. Classification (NCBI taxonomy): domain Eukaryota; kingdom Metazoa; phylum Chordata; class Mammalia; order Chiroptera; family Phyllostomidae; genus Phyllostomus; species Phyllostomus hastatus. Next base: position 8,289,765 of record NW_025333622.1, on the reverse strand, counting down.
CTTTGCTAAGCATTTTTATCATAAATGGGTGCTAGATTTTATTAAAATATTTTTTCTGCATCTATTGATATGATTATGTGGTTTAATATTGATTTATGTGGTTTTCTCCACTTTGTTTATATGGTAAATCATATTTATGGATGTGCAAATGTTGTACCAACCAGCATTCCTGAAATAAATCCCACTTGATCATGGTGTATGATATTTTTGAAATATTGCTGTATTTGGTTTGCTAATATTTTGTTGAGGGTGTTAGCATTTCTGTTCAGTAGCGATATTGACTTCCAATTTTCTTTGTAGTATTTTTATCTGGTTTTGGAATTAGGATAATACCAGCCTCATATAATGAGTTTGGGAGCCTTACCTCCTGTTGAATTTTACGAAATAGTTTGAGAAGCAGAGGTTTTAGTTCTTCTTGGAATTTTTGGTAAAATTCCTCTGTGAAGCCATCCAGTCCAGGGCTTCTGTTTGTTGACAGTATTTTGATTACTGCTTCAATTTCATTAGGTGTAATCTATCTATTTAGATTCTCTGATTCTTCCTGATTTAGTTTTGGAAGATTGTATGTTTCTAGAAATTTTTCCATTTCATTCAGTTTGTCCAGTTTGTTGGCATATAGGTTTTTGTAATATTTTCTTACAATTCTTAGTATTTCTTTGGTGTCTGTTGTTATTCCTCCTCTTTCATTTCTGATTTTATTTATTTGGACCCTTTTCCTTTTTTTCTTAATGAGTCTGTTTAAAGATTTGCCAATCTTGTTTATCTTTTCAAAGAACTAGCTCTTGGATTCCTTGATTTTCTTTATTTCTTTTAGGCTCTATTTCATTTATTTCTTCTTTGTTCTTTATTATTTCCTTTCTTCTATTTACTTTGAGCTGTGTTTGTTGTTCTTTTTCAAATTTCTTTAAGTGTGAAGTCAGATTGTTTATTTGATATTTTTCTTGTTTTTTTGAGATAGGCCTGTAATGATATGAATTTCCCTTTTACGATTGCTTTTTCAGAACCCCACATATTTTGGATTGTTTTGCCCTCATTTTTATTTGTTTCAAGGTATGTTTTGATTTCTTCCTTGATCTTGTTATTGACCCATTTGTTGTTTAATAACATATTTTTTAGCTTCCATGTCTTCACATGATTTTCAGTGTTCTTCCTGTGATTGCTTTCTAGTTTCATAGTATTGTGGTCAGAGAAGATGCTCGATATTATTTAAATCTTCTTAAATTTGTGGAAGCTTATTTTGTGTCCTAACATGTGGTCTATGTTAGAGAACATTCCATGTGAACTTGAAAAGTATATATATTCTGCTGCTTCAGAGTGAAATGCTCTGAAGGTATCAATTAAATCCAGTTGATCTAGTGTGTCAGTTAAGGCTGCTGCCTTCTTGTTTTTTGTTTGTTTGTTTGTTTGTTTGTTTTTTCCTGCCTGGAATATCCATCCATTGAAGTCAATGCTGTGTTAAAATTCCCTACAATGCTTGTATTTCTGAAAATCTCTCCCTTTATGTCCATCAAGATTTTCTTTACATATTTAGGTGCTCCTACATTGGGTACATAAATGTTTACTAGGGTCACATCCTCTTGCTGTATTGTTCCTTTTGTCATGGTGTAGTGTCCTTTATCTCTTATGATAGTCTTTGTTTTAAAGTCTATTTTGTAGGATATAAGTACTGTTACCACAGCTTTTTTTTTCTTTTCCATTTGCATGAAATATCTTTTCCCATTCCTTTATTTTTAGTCTGTATGTATCTTTAAATCTGAGATAGGTCTCTTGGAGGCTTGTATATGTGGGTCTTGTTTTCTTATCCCTTCAGCTACCCAATCTTTTGGTTGTAGCATAAGCCATTTACTTTTAAGGTGATTATTAATAGATGGATAGATGTGTATGTAGTGACATTTTATTGATAGACTGCTTTCCTCTGTTTTCTTTCTTTCTCTTTTCTTCTTCTCCTTAAAGCAAGCCCTTTAATATTTGTTGCAGTGCTGGTTTGGTGTTAACAAATTCCTTTAGCTTTTTTAAATTACAGTCTTGCTGGGTAAAATAGCATTTGTTGTAGGTCCTTGCTTATCATAATCTTGAATAAGTCATGCCACTGCCTTCTGGTCTGAAATGTTTTTGGTGAGTAATCAGATACCAGTCTAATTGGAGCTTCCTTGTAGGTAACTACCTGGTTTTCTCTTGCAGCTTTTAGAATTCTCTCATCTCTAAGCCTTGTCATTTTAATTATTATGTGTTTCCATATAGGCCTCTTTGGGTCCAACTAGTTTGGGACTCTCTGAGCCTCCTGGACTTGTGTGTATTTTTCCTTCACCAGATTAGGGACATTTTCGGTCATTATTTCTTCAAATAAATTCTTGATCCCTCGCTCACTCTCTTCTCCTTCTGGTATTCCTATTGTGTGAATGTTGTTCTGCTTCATGTTGTCCAAAACATTTCTTAAGCTCTCCTCATTTATTTTAATTCTTTTTGCTTTTTGCTGCTCTGCCTGGGTTCTTTTCTACCTTGTCTTCTAAATCACTGATTCAGTCCTCTGCTTCATCTAACCTACTGTTTACTCCTTCCAGTGTATTATTTATTTCAGATATTGTATTCTTTATTTCTGACTTGTCCTTTTTATAGTTTCTATGTCATCTTTCATGCTTAAGAGTATACTTATAATCATTACTCTAAACTCTGTCTAATAAATTGCTTGTCTCCATTTCATCTAGTTCTTCTACTAGAGAATTCTCTGGTTCTTTCATTTGGGGTCTGATTCTTTGTCTCCCCATTTTGGCTGTTTTGTATTTTTCACCTTAGTAATTAAACTAATCAGCTGTTAAACCAATCAACTGTTAAACTAATCAAACTGTAATCAGCAGTCAGGCTTAAGCTCCACAGTGTGGGGCAGAGTAATGCCTGTGGGCAGGGCTATTGCTTCCCCTCAGGTTGATCTACTTGGAGAGGAGTGCTCTGCCTGAAAAGATGTTTCTGCAGTGTGGGAAATGACTCAACACAGGGATCCTGGTGGCTGTTCCTTCAGTTCTCTCCCCAGAGCAACCAACCTAAACTGTCCTCAAGAATCTCCAGTCCATTCTGCCTTTCTTCTGCTGGAGCCAGGGTAAGTGGCTATAAATGAAATTTTGTACATTGGACCTTTAAGAGATTAGCTGAGTCTCCAGATGTCTCTCCTTAGCAGGCAGAATCCCTTCTGCTTTTCACAGCTGTATGTTATCTGGGTTCCTTTGTGGTTCTGGTGCTGTAGGCTGGGGAGCCCAACTTGTGGTGTAGACCCCACCCTTCTCAGGGGAATCTCCCAGCCCCTGAACTATCCCTCCAGATCTTCAGTTGCTACCTGTGAGGGCCCAGCCAGTCCTCTCTCACCTCCGCACTCCCTACCAGTCATACTGTGGTGAAGCAGTTTCTTCTGTCTGTCTGTGGTTCTAAGGCTTCTCTCCAGTTAGTATGCAGTTGGTTATTCAGGATGCACTCTCTGCAATTTAGTTGTAATTCTGGATTGTTCTGGGAGGAGGTTAGTGTAGCTGCCACTAACTCCCCTGTCATCTTGGATCCCATGTCATACACTTTAAATATCATACAAATCTTTTTTCAGCAATACCCCACTGCAGTTGAAAAGAAAAAGAAATAGTTTTGGACTTCTAAATTGTTTTTAGCTGTCCAATTATTGAATGAATAAAATGCAATACTTTTTAGCATAATCAATAAAATGTACTTTATTTTTTCCATTTTTTAAATTTTATTGTTTAAGTACAGTTGTCTGCCTTTTTCCCCCAACCTCTCCCCAAACTCAGCTTAAAACAAAAGACAACTTTCCTTTGAAAATCATATCATTTTACATTTAAGCTCAAAAGAATGACAAGTTTTATTTAAATTGCATGTATACATATTAACTACATCAACAATCATTAGTCGTTTTTATCATCAATAATTGATCAATTAATATTAAATGATCTCATGCTATAATCAAACAGATTTTGTTAATCATGATAAAAGTACTTTTACAGCAATAGAATGTTTCTGCTTGGTTGACCTGTTTTTGTTTGTTGGCTGATATTTTTTTAGTATGTCTCATTTGCATAGCCATGACCTTAGATTTATTGTTTACATTTAAAACAGAATAAAATGTCTGAAGAAAATACTTTACCATGAGGATTTTAAAACTTGGCTCATAGAATTTTGGTTTGTGAAAGGATACCTCAAATGTGGATGTGGGAGTCGAGAGTAGGCTGGAGTGGAAAAGAGAAGCAATAAAAATGTGAGATCACTTAGGTAAGGTTTCACTCCTATTCCTGTATTATCAACTATAACAACTCTAGGGAATGAAAAGTATGTGGGTGTGTAGTCAGCCATTAACACAAGACCTTAAATAAAATTGGTTACTTCCTTCAGTTTCAGTTTACATTGCATCATGCTCTTCTTTATTTTGTTCTACAGACCTCTTATTTATTGAAAGTCTGAATTAAGATGTTTCTTTAAGTCTTAGTCATTCACACATTATTAGATCTTAAGGTAACTCCTATGTTTCACAACTACAAATAATTCTATAGTGAACATCTTTATGGTTATAATTTTTCTTATATGCTACGTTATTTTCTTTGAATACCAGAATAGAGATGTATGGGTAAAAGATAGGTACATATGTAAGGCTCTTGATACATATTATCCCAAATTATCCCAAAATGTTTTGGTAGTCACAGCTGAAATATATAGATACAATAACATTATTACTTTGATTTCCCTTTTTTTTTGGTTTATTTTTCATTCATTTTTGTTGAGATGTGATTTATATATAGCAAAAATTACTTGTTTTAGTTATACCATTTGTTGAATTTGATAAATGTGTACTGTGTGTAACCACAACTACAATCAATTGATGTAGCATTTCCATCACCATAAAACATCATCTTGATTACTTATGTAGTGAGGGAGGTTCCACTTACTCTTGGTCCTTGCGCATCACTGATCTGATTTTGTTGCTATAATCTTGCTTCTTTCAGAATAGCATAAAATGAAACCATGAAATACGTAAACATTTTGACTAGCTTCTTTCACTTAGCTTCAGGCTAAGAATATCATGCTTTGATGTGTCATTACCTTGTTTTTGTTTTTGCTTAGAAGTGTTTCAGTCTATGAATGAACCACAATTTGTGTATTTATTCATCAGCTGGATTTTGAATTATTTCTGGGTTTTGGTGATTATGAATATAACTGTTAAGATGATTCAGGTATAAGTCTTTGTGTAGAGCTATATTTTCAACACTTATAAAAATATCTTGTTGTAGAATGGTTGGTTTATATGTTAAGCATATATTTAACTTTATATGACACTGAATAATTGTTTTGTGAAGTAGAAATACCATTTCCTATTTCTACTAACAATCTATGGGAACTGCAGATGCTTTGCAACCTCACTAGTATTTTCTCTGTGAGTGTGTAATTTTAGCCAGTCTAGTAGGTATGTAGCAATATCTCATTGTTATTTAAATTTGACTTTTCCTAATTATTGATGTCTATGATTTATCTTAAGTTAATCTGTTTTTTTTTGTATGCAATATGTGGGAAGACAAGAGATAAGGATTTCCCCTCCCGCCCCAGCACAATTTGTTGAAAAGAGTCTATTTTCTTAAATTACCTTGGAACATCTCATTTGTCAAAAATTAATTGACTACAGACATATGGGTCTATTTAGGACTACTTAAATTTTTCCATCTATCAATATGTCTATCTTACCACTAAAACTACATTGTCTTGATTTTTGAAACTTTACAGTAAGTCTAGAAATTGGGCTTTGTATTTTCTTCAAACTTGTGTTTTTCTTTCAAAATTTGTTGGACTAACCTAGGGCCATTGCCTTCCCATATAAACTATAGAACCACCTTTCCATGATCTAAAAATAAGCTTCATTGGATTGTTATTAGTATTTGTTTGAATCTATCTACCAATTTGGGAAGAATTGATAACTTAGCAATATTAAGGTTTCCAATCCATGAAATATATCTCTCAATTTATTTAGATTATTTAAAATTTCTCTCATCAGCTTTTTCTATTTTCAGTATAAAATTATTGCATATATTAGATTAGCTAGTTTAATCTGTAGGTATTTCATGTTTTCTTTTTATGATATAAAGTATCAATATTTTTACATTTATTTCAATATGTAAGTGTTCAGTACTAGTATATAAAAATATAATAGATTTTTATAAGTTGGCTATGAATCCTATGACGTTTCTAATCTCATTTATATTTTCTAGTAAGTATTTTATAGGTTCTTTGGGACTGTATTCCTACATGACCATGATGCTCTACAACTAATTATAGTCATGTTTCTTTCTTTCAAGTCCATATACCTTTTCATATATTTATCTTGTCTTATCACACTGGCTAGGACCTCCCACACAATTTTGCATAAAAGTGGTGAGATTGAACATTCTATTATTGTTCACTACATTATGTGGAAAGCACTATTCAGGTACAATAGATGCCCTTAATGATTTATGGAGGCTCAGTTCTAATCTTAGATTTGAGACATTTTTTATTTTTAATATGTGTTGAATTTTTTCAAATTCTTATATTACATTTATTGAATAGTGCATTTTTCTACTAGAGTTTTTGATATAGTGAATTACAAGGATTGATTTCATATGATTAGCCAGCTTCACATTTTAGAAATAAATGCCATTCATGTTGTATCATCATTTTTACACATTTCTAAATTAATTTGCTAATACTTTCTTTAAAAATTTTGCATTTATATTCATGTGATAATATTGGCTCATGACAAGTTTTTTTTAATCATTCTGTAGTGGTTTATTTTAACTTTTCTTTTCTCATAATGTTTTTGTCTGATTTTGGTATCAGAAGACCCCATAAAATGAGTTGAAAGTGTTCTCATATCTTTCATTTTCAAAAAGACTTTGTGTAAAATTAGGATATTTCTTTAAAATGTGCCACCTGGGTATAGAATGTACTGTGGGAAAAGACATTAGGCTACAAATTCAAATAACTTAATAGATAGCAGGCTATATAGTTGTCTCTTTCTTCATGAATGAGCTTCAACAGTTTGTATGCTTCCAGAAATTTATCAATTTTATCTGTTATAAAATGTATTGTTATTTATAATTTTCTGTTATTACCACTTTAAATCTACAGTTATGTTCTTTCTTGTATTCTTCATATTAGTAATTTTATCTACTTTCTTTTGTTCTCCATCATTCTACCTAAAGCTTTATTAATTTGAACTTCTGAATCAGTTTGTAGATTTATTACTTTTTTCATTTAACGTATTTTGTTCTTCATTATTTTCTTCCTTTTTTATCACATTGATTATATATAAATATTTTCTCTTCTTTTAGTTTTTAAGGTGATGGCTTAGTTTATTGATTTGAGATACTTCTAATGTAATCATTTGTTATAATTCTCTCCATGTGCTGCTTCAGCTTCATCTCTTCAAGTTATACTTTCATTTTTTATCCATTGCAAAATATTTTGTAATTCTCTCCTTTAAATATTAAATTATTTCAAATTGTATTGTTTAAATCCAAAAAATTTGACACTTTTTCATTTTTTCTATCAATATCTATTTTAATTTCATTGCAACCTGATAAATTACTTTGTCTTTTTTAATATTTTGATGTTTATTTTATTGCTTATAATATGGTCTATCTTAGTAGATATTCTTTGTACATTAAAAGAATGTGTATTCTGTTGTTTTGGTGCTGAGTGTTCTAAAAATGTAAGTTAAATCAAATTGGTTGGTAGTGTTTTTATTTTATATTCTCTATATCCTTATTAATTGTCTGTCTTCTTGTTTTATTCCTAAGAAAGAAATTTTTCGGTGTTCAACTATAATGATTGATTCATCTCTTTCTCTTTTTAGGTTTGTCAGTTTCAATTTTATACATTTTGGTGATCTGTAAGGTGAATAAATGCTTAGGATTGTTATGTCTTCTTGACAAATTGATTTATTTACCATCACAGTGCCACAAGTTTCATAGATTCTGGCAGGAAATACTAGACCCTGAGGTCAGAGACAAAGCCATTTATTACTCACAGCACAGAAAATAGTGTGAACTTTATGTTTATATCAATTGCCCTTTTTTTCCTAAATCTCTTAAGTACAAGACAAATGTAAGTCCACATGATTAGTATACACAGTGAGTGTGTGTCCACTTGAGCAACCCTGAACTTAGAAAACCCTAATCATATAAAGATGACCTAGGAAACCTGTCCGACATTTTTTTCTGGAGGACGTTATATCAAATCTCCTGGACAGCAAATGAATCTGCCCTATACCATGGAGGCAAAGGGACATACCAGATCTATCTCTCAAAGCCATTCACTACACAAAAACCCTCAAAAAGAATGCCCATAATACAAGTACCACAAGATGTTAGAATATATGTTAGAGACTCATGGATAATTGTTTTCTAACAAGTCTCCATTTATGCCTGGATATAGGGAACCTATCCACATGGCAATGGCGAATGTAGCCCAACTCCTGATTTCGAAAACTGGTAGGGAGCAGAGTCAGCATATAGGACCCAAGCCCATGGATCAGTTTTCCCATGGGGAATCAGGCCTGCATTGTACCTAGGCTGCCTTGAGACTTGCTTTTGCTAAAACACTCTCACCCTGAATTGAGGCAGCAAATGTTTACTGCATATCTTTAGTACCTTCCTAAAATCTGAACTAAACCTCCTAAGTATGGAATGCAACTAGTTCAACCACTTTTCCCTTTGCATTTGCAAATATTCTTTTTCTTTGTAGTAATTAGCAACTTCTTCTCCTTTGTTATCTGTAAAGGTAACAACCTAAAGCAAATCCATGCATAGTAAATGAGGACCATTCTTGATGTAATGTACCCAGAAAAGTAATAAAAGCCTGTCCAGGCAGGGGTTAGGACCCTCTCTCTCACTCATAAAGTGGCCATGCCGTCCCTTTTTCTTTACAGGACTTCTGTAGTCTGTGTGAATTTGTTCATCACAGCCACAACACACAGACACTGCAGACTGGGGTCTGCATCACCTGAAGATATTTCTCATTTTGTTTTCTATTTTATATTAATATAGCCACTCTCTCTTCCTTTTGATCAGTATTTGCTTGGCACACATTTTTCATCCTTTTGCTTTTAAACTACTGATATCTTGATATTCAATGTGGGCTTTTTGTGGGAAACATTTGGTCTTAATTTTTTACCCAGTCTGATGCTCTATGCCTTTTAGTAGAGGGATTTAAGTCATTTACATTAAATATAATTGTTGAAATGAATGAGTCTAAATCTACTAACTTGCTATTATTTTATATTTTTATCATCTAATTCATTTTTTTCTTTTTGTTATTTTTCTATGGCTTATAATATAGTCAACCTTCAAAATATATCGTCCAACTTCAAAATACATTATTCCACCTCATTTTATGACTGTGTATGTTCATTTCCTTACTTTCACCTAATTTATCTTTGTGTTATAATAACTTCTGTATATATTAAAAACCTAATAATGCATTATCGCTATTTTTTACTTAGGTACTTAACCTTTTTAAACAATTGAAAATAAGAATACTTAATTTAGTTTTTATGATATCTGCGACTAGTTATTTATGTAGATTCAATTTCTTAAAAGATTTTATTTTTATTTTGTTTATTTTTAGAGAGGGGAAGGGAAGGAGAGAGAGGGGGAGAGAAACATCAATGTGTGGTTGCCTCTTGTGTGCCACCTACTGGGGACCAGACCCGCAACCCAGGCTTGTGCCCTGAACTGGGAGTCAAACCAGTGACCCTTTGGTTTGCAGGCTGGCACTCAATCCACTGAGCCACACCAGCTGGGGCTGTGAATTCAAATTTTTATATGGTATTCTAAAGTGTATACTTTAACAATTCTCATAATGCAGATATGTTGGAATGAGTTCTTTTCTTTGTTTAAAAAATCTATATATTTTTTCTTTTTCTGCTTGTCTTAGGTTTAATGGACTCTTCTCTCTATTTTACTGAAGCAGAAGTTGTGATTAATATATGATTTTAATGCTATATCCCACAAATTTTGTTAATTTTATCTATTTTTTCTTTGATTTTTAAATTTCTCAAGGCTTCTTTGTCCCATGTATTATCTAGAAGTGTGTTGATTAATTTTCCAGTGCAGGTGACCATTTTTTGTTGCTTTTTATATATTAAGTGTAAACAGAATTTTTGGTGTAGCTATAATTTGTCTTTTTTTATTTTTTTATCCTAGAAAGGTTAAACCTTGTTCCATGTATTTCTCCACTATTCTACTTATTTCATTGATCCTGAGACACATAATTTTTTTCTAATTTTAACACTAAAATTAAGATATGTCTTACAACTGATCCTTTCAAATGATGGTTGTTCAGGAAATCTTGTTTATTATTACCTAAGTAAAGATGCAGTTATCATTGACTGAGAAAGGTGAAGCATTAAAAGTACTGTCAACAAAATTTTCAGAATGGTTGACAGTGATTTGCGAAAACAAAATAAAACCCACAACCTGGATATATCACACCAGTGGAACACTTTTTAAACACTTAATACGCAATGTGGTGGGAGCAGGGAGGTGATAAAACAGAAGTGTATAGCAGCATTAAAAGCAGAATGATCTTACACAAATATAAGATGGCTTAAAAACCAAGTACCATTAGCTTTAATTCTTTATCAAGACTCTCAAGAAATGCTATATCACCAATATTATTTTGGTATAGGGTATGAAATCATGTGGGAAAACAGGGATATCAATGGCTCTGATTCAACCGATGATTGAGAAGACTCTTTTCTCCATAGGAAGATGTTTTAGGAATGCCTTAACCAGTATAATTTGCTGATCTTGTGTGTAGCCACAAGACAAATAAGATCAATGTTTAAATAAGTCTAAAAAAACTCTTTTAGTATTTGAATTTAAAAAGACTAAATGATAAAAAGGCCTCAGAAATAAAAATTGGCTGAATTTTTATTTCTTAACTGTGCAGAATACAAGGTACATTTTATAAGCAATGATGTGAGATGCACAACAAGGCAGTCATTGATAATGTGGTCATATGTAGTAATTTTTAATAATTCTTTCTATTTGTGTTTGTGAACTCTTTCTTCTAAACAATACTTTTATTATGATTTTTAAATGTGTTAATTCCCTTATCCCTCATGTAAATATTTACTTAAATTCTTAAATATTTACTTTCATCTATAATCATCTCACTAACTCTAATAAGCATTAACTGCAATCAGAAAAAGCAGAAAAGGAGAAAGGAAGAACTGGATAAAGGGAGCCTACCTTTTCTCCTTTAAAGCAGGTCTGTTTTTAGAGACATTGTTATAGAAATTAAATTCATCAACTATTTAAAGTTTTGTTTGATATCAGAGTATAAAAATATAAAATTGAATATTACTGCTTTAGCAAAAACAGTAATTTCATAGATAAATTTCCTTTATCTACATAAGTATAATTGTACTGTGCTTCCAACCAGTGATAAAGAAGAGTTTAATGGTAAGTGTAAAACCTTTTGACACTATTTATTTTTTCTTAGAATTATGGCCAATCTATACCTTTATTTTTGAAAAACAGAATCTCTTTCTAAACTTGTCACAGTTAGCTATTAGACTCATTGTTACTTTTGTCAAGAACTTTATAATTTCTAATAATGGAAAAGCAGTATTTGTTTGGCTTTGTCAATGGAGGCAAAACTGAGCTTGTTTCCAATTTCTAACACTTAACAGCTGAGTGGCTTTTGGAAGACCACCTAACCTCTCTGTTCCTATTTCTTCAACTGTAAGATGAAAATTAAAATAATAATAATAATCATTATATCAATAGCAAACACATAGAATGCTTCTTATTCTGATAAGTGATTTCTGCACATCATATTATTTAGTCTTCCCATGAAGCCTATGGAGAAGGTGCTATTACTATCTACATTTTATAGATGAGATACTAACAAGGTCACTACAGAATTAAATAAATAATGCTTATGTTTGGCACAAAGAATAAGCACTCATTACAGTAGTGATGATATGTCAACAATGATGGCAGAAGTAGTGATTTTGATAACAATAAGAAAGATAAATTTTTTATGTTAGCATTATGCCATCATCATAGATGAATATGCTTTTAACTATTAGAAATATAGCATCAACAGTTTATTTAATAAGCACTTATCAAAATCCTTTTATGGCCAAATCCTGAAGGTATAAAGACTAAGATATAATGCTATTTTCAAGAAGTCTCTAAATTAGTAGGAAAGGAAAAAAATGTGATCAAAAGAGGAAAATATGAATGGAAGGAATGATGACAAAGGAAAAAAAGGAAGTAAGGAGGAGAAAATAAAGAGAAGATAGAACAAAAGAAAGAGAGGCAGGGTACTCTTGCAGGAAATTCAGTTGGCTTCATTTAGCTTGCACAATGGAAGGTGTATTCCAGTCTCTAATACATGGCATGCATCAGTGCCCATATTTAGAAATCAGCTGCTGGGAAGACACGTGTAAACACAGCAGAGCATTATTCTTAAGGGTGTGTGGTGATGCATAGCCCTGTCAAACTGGAATCTGGCTTTATGCAAAATGACTGCTGGATCACTGGTCCTAATTTGGTGTGCCATCTGTAAAAATACAAAAAGGCACTATAGTGCATGTGTGTACAATTGATATTATAAAATGATGCTAACATAAAATCCACTGAGAACAAGGTGTTTTTTTTTTCATTCATGCTGTGACCAGTCTTTGTTAAATATCTAAGGATTATGAAAAGGCTAGGAAAGGATATGGAGAGACAGAAGTGGGGTGGGGGAATGGGGCAGAAACATCATAGTAGCTTCCAGCTGCTTCAAATCTCTTGGTAAGAGGTTTGTTATAATTTTTATCAAGAAAAATAGGTGAATTCAATAGCTTTGGATACATTTCGTGCCAATCCAGTTAATATGTCAAATATTCTGCTTTAAGCAAGGAGGCAGAAAAGCTTTGCTGAACCACAAAGGGGTATCTTAATCCCATCACTCCTCTGTCACCCTCCAAGGAAATAGCATTATGTAAGCATCTGATTTGCATCAGGGGGCGCTTTGATTTCTGAGAAAGCTGTTTGCAATTCAATAAGCTCCATGCACAATGTTGCCTTTCTTGTGATTCCTTATGGTGAAGTTGCTAATGATCATAATATATTTCTCCCCCAGTGGAGAACATTGAGGCAGTACTGGAAAATCAAATTTTGTCTCTGGGCAAATTAAGGGATGTATGAGGATTGGGAGAGATTAACTTCATATTGTATTATCTCTGGCCTAGATTAAGAAATTTTGTAGAAGGACATTAGGTCAGGTAGAAGCAAGCCTGAATTGATAGTCTGGGAATGAAGGTTGGGACAATTTGAAAAATGAAGAAGGAAGGAAATATTGGGAGAAGAAAATAGGGTGGAGAGGGGAGAGAAAGAAAGAGACAGACAAGAAAGTAGAGACAGAGAAGAAAAAGTAAAAATAGAAGTTGTTTGAGAGGCTGACTCATGGGGTAGAAAAGCCATTTTGTAACCCTTGAGAAGGTCAAAAGTTCATATGAAATTCACCAAATATTCATTTCCCTAATTCACTCCTTTCAGCTTATTGAGTATGCTTGTTACACTACAGGATGTTATAAAGCCTGGGATATTCTTTCCATTTCTCTTTTTGAATGGTTGAATAGCAGCCACTCCCTTTATAGTCCTGTAAATCTTAATTATTTTTCCATCTAGCTGAGTTGTTAAAAAATTAATGATTTAGAGCTGATTCCCAATTTGGCTTGCTTTGACAAGAGAACATTTGAAATGAAGGCATGGCTGTGGGTCACTAACTTAAGTCCTTCCAGGATGGTGGCTGGAGGTAGGCGAAGCAACCTTCAGATACAGACATCTCCGCAAATGTGATAGAAATGAGTGGAAATGCACCTGATATGGGGATTAGGGTTAGGGTTAAGGTTTCAAGAAATAACAAAAACAATGACTATCAATGGCAAGGACCTCAAGAACAAGGGTCCATCAGTTTTTCAGTAATCACCACAGAAATCAGTATAGGGCAATGGACAGAGAGATGTTCTGTATTGATTATCTATTAGAAAACATGAACTGATTGCCCTCATGCCTGTAATGAAAACAACAACAGGAGATTTCTAATCTCAAACTGCTTCAATTCAAGTAGGGGTGACACAGGTAAAACAGCAAAAGAAACAACAATCTCTGATGATGTGGGCTCTGTTCCACAGGGTCCATGTGTTGTGGCTGTGATGAGCAAATTCACATGGACTAAGAAATCCTGTGGAGAAAAAGGGATGGCATGGCCGCTCTCTGAGTGAGAGATAGGGCCCAACCTCCCCCTCCCCCGAAAGGCTTTTATTGCTTTTCTGGGTACATTACATCGAGGATGGTCCTCATTTACTATGCACAGGTTGGCTTTAGGTGGTTATCTTTTACAGAAATCAAAGGAGAGGATGTTGCTAATTACATCAAAGAAGAAGGATATTTGCAAATGCAAAGGGAAAAGTGGTTGAATTGGTTACATTCCATACTTGGGAGTTTTAGTTCAGATTTTAGGAAGGTACTTTAAAGATATGCAGTAAACATTTTCTGCCTCAATTCAGGGTGAGAGAGTTTTAGCAAAAGCAAGCCTCAAAGCAGCCTAGGTACAATGCAGGCCTAATTCCCCATTGGAAAACTAATCCATGGGCTTGGGTCCTGTGTGCTGACTCGCTCCCCACTGAACTTTCCAAGTTAGGGACTGGGCTACATTTCCCACTGCCACGCAGAACAGTCCCCTATATTCTGATATGTGGTCCTTATGTAACTTTTATGTTCCCAATTTGTTTCAAATAGCATGAAGTATTTTAGAGATAGGAAAATTATTATACAGAGTTTCTCAGCTGTATTTGCATTTTGAGCAATATAATTATTTGTGATATAGGCTACTCTCTTGTGTGTTATGGGATGATCAGTCACATCTTTGGCCTTTATGCATTAAGATGCCAGTAGCTAACTATCCCCAGTTATAAAAACCAAAAATGTCTCCAAAATTGGAATGCCCACTAGTTGAGAACCACTGCTGAAGAACAGTCAGGTCCCCCTTTTGTTTCCAATTACTCTTTGGATTTTGCTGTATCAGCCTTTGTTATTTTGTATTATATATGCAGTAAAAGTGGCAAGTTATTGTACTTCTTCAGAAAACCCTTCTCTCTTTCCATGGTCATGGAAACACAGATCACTCTATTAGAGACTACATATCCCATTTTCCTTTGCAGGTAGATATGGTCATTCACACGATTGAGTTTAGTAACTATTAGGGAAATAATTAGTGGCACTTCTAAGCATTGGCATTAAAATAAAGAGCAGACTGTTATTTAACTTTTCCTTTCCTTTTTACTGTGAGCTAGAACATGAAAGGGGTGACCAGCTTCAATGGTGCAAGAACAGCAATGCCCTAGAGGACAGGAAAACAGAGGGTGGACTAACTTGTTGAGTGACAGAGTCCCTGAGTTACTTTGTGGACCAAAACAGCCTCATCAGCCTCAGCCATGCACCTTGAGACTCCTATATGGAAAAGATAAAAAAAACTTCTACTTATTCAAGCCACTGTGTTTATGTTCTCTTTGTTACAGAGTTAGCCTTTCAAATCATACTTGTTAGAATCCTAACATGTACAGAATTTATGCACAATTCCATGCAGGTGTGTATTTATACACATATACACATGCAATCAATATGCAGAATTCTGGTTAGGCAAGATATTTAGAAAGAGAAAAATATTTAAGTCAGTGCATGTCCGTATTAGAATATTTCTTAAAAAGCTATACAATTCTAGATAATGGAGTAATTAATTTTGCCAATGTGGTTTCTGGGCCTTAAATGATGAATAAAAGTTTGTCAGAAAGATTAATGAACAAATGAAAGATTGTTCTCTGGTTTCACAGCCCCAAAGGCTCTCATCCAGAATGAGGTAGCCGTAGCTACACAGACAGTGGCAGTGATCACTGAGTCATAGTGATGTTATCACTGAGTGAGGTAGCTTAGCTGCATCCCACCTCACACCAGGGTGATCACCAGACTTCTAGAAGTGACAGGGGCATTAGCACACACAACCAATTCATTTGAATACTGAGTGTTTTGATTAAAAGAGTTCTGTGTTTCTTTCATGGCATATAGAGAGTTTCTGAAAGGAACTTTAACAGAATTGATGGTGCTTTTAATGATTCAGCTTTTTACATATTCCTCTTCTATTAACCACTGATCACAATTGTATATCACATGAGTTGGCCTCTCCTCTGAATTAAATGCTGCCCTCTAAAGCATAACATTAGTATCCAGGTAAATAAGGTAACATTTGAAAACATACTTATGAAAATCATACATGCTGATTTGATCATTTTTCTTAAGCTAAACTAACCTCAAACTGTTTCATGAGTGTCAATATGCATTATGCTAGCTTATTTGCATTATTGAATATTAACTATGTGAAAAAGCAATTGAGTTGTCCTGGAGTTTTTTTCTCTAGAAATCTGTATTCTCTCATATGGGAAAAGCAATATCACATTTTTGAGGTGGATCACAAGTACATTTCAATATAATGAATGTCAACATTTTTTATATAATGCTAAATAAGTGATACTTCCCATAAAACCTTACCATATTTATCTTTTTTAATATAATCTGTGTTTTTTCAGTGAGCAGTGAGCTACATACTCTAAACTTCTCTCATGTTTGAATTCATATAATATTCTAATGAATCCTGATATCAATTTTCTTATTATTTTCTTTGCCTGTGCACCACTGAATCTCTTAAAAAAATTATGAGCAGTTTGATCCCCCCTAACTTAACAACATTTTCCCCTGTCCTTTTCTCCTGTTTGATAGTTGCAACTGTCTCTTCATTCCATCCTTTCAGCAGTAACTCAATAATGTTAACTCTTTCCTGGGAGGAGATTCTGTGCTTCAGTTGCCTCCACATTTCACTTTCTTGTGGCTCCTGTAATGAAGCAGTGGCACTCCAGAGAGTTTAATTAGGAAAATATGTCACCAAATATTTTGTAAAAATGTAATTTTGAAAATCTGCTAAAATATTCAGTAAGCCTATGTAATGCAATTTTTATGCTAATTTCCAACATCTAGCACAGACTGCACAGGTTAAAGGAATAGTCCCTAAAAAGGCTGCCTTATGTCAGACATTAGCTACAGTTTAGGGGTGCACAGGCCAGCCATACTCTGATCAATTGGCTATCAATTCAGGCGTTTTCATTAACCCCTTAAGTTCTATAATTCACTGGAATGATTTGCAGAGTTTAGGAAAATGCTATATTTATGGTCACACTTTTCTCATAGCAAATGGATATAAATCTGAATCAGCCAGACAGAGATACACTGGGTGAAGCCAGGAAGTGTCCCAAATATGAAGCTTCTATGTCATCAGGACATGACACCCTCTTGGTCCATAAATGGGTGATTAGTGATTGGGGAGCTCACCACCTGAATGAGAGCTTCAATGTTCAGAGGTTTTATTGGGATATCATTACCTGGTCATGACTGATTGAATTATTGACCATGGGATTGAACTCAATTTCCAGTTCCCACCCATTTCATAGAAATAAAACATCAGGCTGATATCACATGGTTCAAAGCTCCAAACCTATAATCACATGATCAGTCTTCTTCATGTGGCTAGTACCTGTCCTGAGACAAATCATGAGTCACCTTATTTGCATAACTTCAGGTGTTGTCCCAGAAGCTCACCATGAAAAACAAAGGTACCCCTCTTATCACTCAAATTCCAAGGATTTAGAATCTCTCCCTCAGGAGCCTGGGACAGAAACCAAACACTGTGTTATACAGCCCTCCTTTAAAAACCAAACACAATTTTACACATGCACATCACTGAAATATCCTCTGAATTTAATGCTTTTTATCTACTGTTCTTTTCAGGAAGACGAGCATAAAATGTAAGTTTGGGGGGGGGGAAGACCAAGAATAGGGTATATGCGTTAGGAGCAGTTTTGGCCAAAATTGTGACATACTTGTACATTAGAATATTAGAACTTGAAGGGGTTTCAGAGATTCTTTAATCTTACGTTATTTTGCTGCCGAAAAAAATAGGTCAGGAGAATGAAGTGATTTGCCTAAGGTAGAAAAAAATAACTCTTAAGTAGAAATTAAAATTTTCCAGCTCTTTCTACCATAGCACACAAGCAATTCTCCAGAACCAGCTCCAAGTCTTCATTCAGGGCCCACACTTCCTAGTTGCTCCACTCTGTACTCTATCTTTTCTATTACTTGAGAAACTTTATGATACTAAGCTATCTCATTTCCCTGCTTTTCTTCTCTTCTACTTCTTCCTCTTTGTGCCTTTGAAATTTTAGTGGACCACAAAGTAAACTATAAATTCTCTTCTCTACAAGGGGAGAAATGTGCTAATTAACTCATTTACAGCTCTCCTAGATACCATGATACCTTAATTCCGTTTCTTAAAATAAACTTTCCAGATTGATGTTAATGAAGGGGTATCAGAAAGGAGGCCCTTAGCATTTCTATGTATACAGATGGTTCTGTATTCCACAGGAAGCAGAATCTGAATAAAAAGTCACTCTGTCTTGCAGATAGGGTTGTCAACTGGGTGTGCTGCTTAACATGTTGGGACAAAGACTCAGAATAATAGAGAAGCTCCTGCTGACCATCCTCTTATTGTGTAGCTCTGCTCTTCTCCCAGAGTAAACTTTGAAAAATGCAAATCTTATCTGAAACACCTGTCCATAGCCTTTAGTTGCCTAAATTTTGCATGCAATGGCTTTCTTAATCTGGCTTCTGCCTGCCTTTCAGCCTAGTCTCCAGCCACTCCAGCCAACATGACTTGGCACCTCTTCAACCTCAGTATGCCATTCCATGCCTTCCACATGCTGTTCCCTAGCCTGTAATTCTCTCCTGTTAATCCTCCTTAGCCTCTTTAATGCACAGATAATGCCTTAAAAAAGAGCATAAAAATGACCTTTCTTTCAGTATTTTCCTAATACTTAGACTGATTAAAGTATCCCTGTCCTAGTCTCTTTAGCAATCTTTAGAAACCCCCGAGTTAGCAGTTCTTTATGCTATAATGTTTACAATGAGTTATGTGACTCTTCCAAATGGACTGTGAACTCCCAGAGGCAAGGACCATGTGTTGCTGGATTTACTTTCTCAGAACTGGACACATGTCATGAGCTAAATTAGTGTTTGATGAATGAATGCATGCATGAACAGTATATGTCATATTATCCTTATCCACCTTCATCTTTCCTAGAGAATTATAAAAAATATCTTTAAAATGTAGACATTTAGAAATAAGACCCACTTTCCGGTTTGGAGAATCTGTAACTTCAATAAAACTGTGTGTACATGCAAATATGAGTGTGGCGCAAAAACCTCTCTAAATTCCTGTGTTCACAGGATGTTAGTTTGAAATTTCATTTCTTATCATAAATTTTTTTCCAAGAGAATGTTTTATGATATTTGTTTTGAAATATAAACAGTACCATTTCAGGGCTGTGCTGAAAGGTAAATGTTAGAAATTGTCATTCTCTGAAGTGGTAAATATTTCAAAAGCACTGAAAGAATCATATTCCCAGCTGCATCCATAACTGCCAGAGTCACTATTATATTTTGACAAAATACACATGGAGTTTTGGCAATGAATTTTACAAAAATCATTGAGATTGTTTTTTTTCCAACTTAAAGACCAGTGTTTTCTCCTGGTTTCTGTTGTCAGGGTGTTATCTTCTTACCTTAAGCCCGTTTCCTAATTTGTTCAATTCCATACAGTTCACAGAATGTATAAACAGAAATCTAAGTTTATAGCATTGCAAATTCATCAAAATGTAAGATAAGCATTTATTGACAAAGCTGTGGGACAGTGGGCCTCTTGCCTCTTCTAAAATTCACCATTGTTACATAGTCTTTGCTTCCATGGTCTAGAGCTCTTTGTTTGGGTTTTTATTTTAAAAACTATATAAGCAATGAATGAGCTAGTTGAAGTGGGTAATATGTTATGAAATACCTAGCTCTTCCAAAAGTGACATTTTGATGACAAATGCTTGTATTAAGAATGAGAATATTTTATGGTATGTAATGTTTTTGCATGTGAATGGACAAATGAATGATAATTCATTTTTAAAATATAGATCATAGAAATTGACATTTAATGACACAGAAGTGTAACTATTTGTGTCATCTCTTCCAGTTTTATCAAATGTTGGCATCAAAAACAATTAATGATATTTGAGCTGTTTATCTTTAGATTGATTTTTGTACTGTTTTTTCAGGTTCACAGTAGGTACTGCTTTTTGGATTGCACTTTTGCAATCCAAAGTTTGGGCTTGCATTTTTGTATATATGTGCAGATACATATACATATGCATAGATATACATATGTGTTTGTATATGTATATCTACACCTGTATATTATGTACATGTATATTATGTATGTATGTATATATATATGTATGTATATATGTAGTTTCTATCTGTGGCTCCTATAATGATATTGGCAAAATTTACTTTGGTTATTATAAATTAGCACAAGGGAAAAATAAGACACTCACAAATAATATTACATTAAATATTCCACAGAATTAACAAAATTTGAGAAACAGTGCTAGTTTCCCTTTGGAAGATCTCAGAATCCAAGAACAGTTCTATTTTCCTTGAATTAGATCAGTATAATTGTACCTTTTTTGGAGAGGCACATGTTAAAAGTAGGCTTAGCAGTACAATTTTGACATGTTTTAGATAATTAAGAAAATAAACTAAAACATTATTAAAATACTTTTTCTTTTAAGATTGAAATCTCAAACTTTAGAATACTGTAGTTAATAGTTTTATGGCTTAAATGTATGTGACAACTATGATAATTTAAGCACTAAACATATTATGTTTATGTAGGGAATCTATAGTCTTGAGAAAAGTTGCCAAATAGTATGTATTTTTAGGTTTATATTGTCATGTTTTACAGTATGGCCTAGAAGAAATTACAGTTTTCAAGGTGGGCTCACAAGCTTACTGTAAAAGGTTATGAGTTTTAGTTATAACTCTGATACTTGGGATGTAGCTCTGTAAATGACTGGTGAATCATCATTTTCTATTGCATCTATTTATTTTTCTTGATAACTAAATATCTGCTCTCTACATAGTCTATTAGAACAGTGTGTAATGTATCTAATATAGTCATTCAAGTTGCTAAAATGTAGGTAATATTGTAGGTAAAATAACAAAAAAATGTAGATAAAATAAATACAATAAATAAAATAAATACAATAATTTACTATTATAATTGAGATAATACATTCTTTGGGATAAAATTGTTATTTTTTAAACCAGTAAGTCTTTTTTGTTTCTCTAACTCATTTTTCCAACTCTACTGTGGCAATTCAATGGAATTAGGTGTAAGGAAGAGGATGTGTCCAAAGGATACTTGAACAGTAAATTTTCCTGGTTAAGCTGCTGGCTCAGAAGAGGTTCAGAATAGACATGGCTATTTTGCTGGACTTGCAATAACTTAATTCAAGTGTCTTGTTGATCACAAAGATGGACTCAAAACAGGCTCTAAATGGTAATAAGCACTAATAGTTCTGAGGGTTAGTATTGGTAGAGTGTTTTGCTAAAAAAGTCTCCTCTTCCTCTGAGTGTTCTGATATAAAAAGGTTACAGACCACACTGAGATTGTAGGGATCAACAGTTAGGAACACTGAGTTCTACCAGTGACTTGCTGTGTGGTCTCCAAGAAAGACATTTAAATGTCCAAGGTTTTCACTTACCCAAGTATGGAAGGGAAATAATAACACTTAACTATTTCTGACAGTATTGCTATAATTAACTATTCTGAAATGCTTTGAAATAAGCATCAAAGAGATTCACTTATGTGCTTTGGCTTTTGATTTTATTTGTTATGAGAGAGAACATGTTTTGCATGGGAGAAAAAAATTTTGAAAAATACAAATGGTAAAATTTTATGCATTATATTAAACATATTCTACATGATTTCATTAAGATAATCATAAAAACTAAAGAAGCCCTTTCCATCTCATGTGGGTGTTCACAAATATGGTGACTTCCATCCTTGTAGCCATAACTACACCCAACTAAATATCAGGAACTACTGATGCAAGAGTTTCTAATGATGTGTCATTAGGACATTTTCATGTTGAAAACGCTTTCCTGATACCACTTAGAGTGGATACCATTATTCCATTATAAAATGGTTTGTCAGGAAATTTCCAATACAAAATAACAGAAAATTCATACTGGCTTCAACAATAAAGGACATTCATTGGCTTCTTTAGTGGCAAAGATCAGAGATAGTATTAACTGTTTTTCACTAGGCTATGTTTTAGGGAGAATTCTAAAATTGCAGTAGCTTACAACATAGGTTTCTTTGAAGCAAGCTACTTCTTTATTTCAAGTGTCTACTTTATTCTGGTATGCATGTTTAAGGAGCAGCCCCTACGTAGGACAGCTCATAGAATAATACAAAGAGGAAAAATGGAACTGTACAGGGTTCAGCAGAAGTAACGCCTGCTTGAGTGTGGTTGGTAGGGTAATAATGTGGGTCTAATAATTTATAGTTTTAATTTGAACATTTCGACTAAAATTTCATATGGTGTGCTTGAGTGTGATATTGTTATGTTATAGAATTACATGATTATGATTTTATAATAAAAGACTTTATAATAAAAAGGGGCATTATTTGTGTCAGACCCTGTATATTGGCTTTTAAATCTTCTTTTCAGAAATTACATGCATTTTTGTCAATTCACAAAACAGAGTACTTGGCTGATACTGGCAGGGAGGGGTGGGTAAATATAATTCTTACAAGGATAGGTAGAGAATACTCTGGAATAACAAAGCAGCCTACTACTTAGAGCAAAGGTCAGATATAGTTTGATCAGGGCCCAGCTCTGTTCCCTGTGTCACTACCCTACTTCATTTACTGACTTTAACCTCAGAAACCATCTATCAAAAGAAGAAGATTTCTCTTTTTTCAGCCACCTTAAAAAAAAGGTTTTGTTTCATTTTGATTGGGACCACTTGAGCTATTTCCTGAACCCCCAAAATCACCACTGTGGCCAGGAAAGGCCAAGCATTGATTGTCTGAGACCATGAATGAAGGCCATCCTGGGTGACTTAGACCAACATGTTGAACCGTGGATTAGAGATTGATGTTGTTCCCACCCAAACCGTATTGTGGCAGGGATAGAAGAAATACACAAGAAACCAGTCTCAGATCTAGATATCCCAATCCATTCTGTGATCGGTCAACATTCACATCACTCCTTCAGGAGGTTCTATTGTCCTCCCTGCCCTTAAGTTCTGTGATATAACCCTGAATTGTTATCATAATATCCTTCAGCTTAATTTAGTTTCTAAGGATTTTCATTGCTTGTAACTCAAAGTGTTTTACTCAGTAAAAAAATACAGAACTTACAGAGAATTGTTACATAAAAGAAGATTCAATAAAAATAATTAAAATTGACCTTGGTTTAAATCCAAATCCTCTATTTCCTAGTTATTTAACTTTCAATAAGTTATTATCTTTTTTTAGGCATATTTTCTTATCTTTAAAAAGAGAATAATGGATCTATAAGGTTTTTGGCAAAAATTCAGCTAATATACATGTGTAAAGGTTTTGCCTTGTATACAATAATAACTGGTGTATGGTGTTTCATAAAGTGTTACAAGTTTAGAGATGATAGAGATCATAGCTTGAGGAATTAGGGAATCTTTGCAGGGAATATAGCACTTAAGCTTGATTTTTTTTTTTATCATCCACATGGGAAGTCTCTATGAGATAATAGGCAAGTACCCAAAGTGTGTTGGATAGTGTCCAGCAAAGGGGCAGAGGTGGGAAAACACAAAACATGCTCAGAAAATGGGAAACAGGCAAGTTAGTTCTGTGAAAGTTCTCATTCACATTTTCTTCTACTCCTCATGTCTGTTTGCATCCCCAAGACGGAAATAATCATTTGACACAATCAGTCAGGTTTTTTGTGCCTGTGGGTAGGTTCAGCTCCAGCATTTTCCTCTGTGGTATTTCTTTCCACTGCCCAGGAGGGTCTACTTTCACACTTTTCATAAATGCTTGCTTATTCAAGCAGGGCATTTTCAACACATTTGTCTATTTTGCCTTGCAGTTCTCCATCTTACCTACATCCTAATATTTTAAAACTTCTAACATACTCTGGGCATGAATAAAATATATGTACCTTTATTTAAAATGTGTTTAATTGTACTTTATGCTGACTTGAGGGAAAACTAACTTTCCAAATGCAATTAATTTCATCTCAAAATGAGCAATTAATACTGCATATTATGTGCATTAGGGTGTTCTTCATTTAGAGAATGACACAAAATTCATTTTTTCTAATTAAATTGTACTTTGTTCAAAAGTGTGTGTGCATTATTTATTGCTGTGCCAATTTTAAGAATGAAAATAATTAAATACTCTCAGTACCACAATACTATTTTTGGTTTCCTTTAATGGGTCTGTTCTTATATGCTTAACACAATCTGGAAATATTAGGAAGCTAACTGATTCCACAGATTACTTCATCACCAGAATATCAAATTCAATAGTTCCAAAACCCCTGTTATAAAATATATAATTTCAATTGACTCTGCTCAGAGTCTCCTTTTTTCTGACCTTTATGATAAGTTTTTCATTTGTTTGAATATTATTTCTCATGGTTTGCTGGTAATCTGAAAGCCTTTGCACAGTAAATGGAACATGCTAAGCTTTTAATGTAAAAAATTGGGTCAATTTTTTGAAAATAGGCATATACTCATAGACAAAAATGAGTTAAAGAAAAATAAAAAGGCAAAACAAACAAAAATGAGGGTAAATTTCTTTGATTAAAAAAAATTGCATATGACACTGTTAACCTGGGTTTCATTGTTGCTGTTCTTGGTTTGTTAGTGTGTTTGGGTGTTTGCTGGCATTTTTGACCACCATCAAGTATTCAGTTAACTTGTAGTTGCTGGATCAGCCCATGGTGAAAAAGAGAATTTCTGGTATGGTTCTGGTATGATTCTGACTTTAAAAGTGGTCCACAGAGAGATGGATGTATCTAAGTCCTATCTTTACAAAGGTTCATATTCCAGGCATTCCTGAATTCTGATAAACATTCTTAGAGTTGTGTTTTGTTTTTTTGTTTGTTTTTACACCAGGGAATATCCATCTTTTGTCCTCATAGTATGATATTTTTCAATAAAAATCAAAGGTTTTTAATCATACCAGTCCGTTTTACCTGTGTGGTACAAAATCTGATATGAAAAGAATGTTCAGAGATTATTTATGTCCAACTAACCAAAAGTTTGGGCCATTTGCCCAGTCGTGGAAAAGTGCATGCAATGATATAGACTTGGGAGGAAGAAAAAATTTTTAAAATGACAAAAGAATTTATAGATCTATCCATAAAAATATTTTCTTGGCTTAGTGGCCTCTATTTCTCCACAGAATGCTATCAGTATTGATGGCATTCAATAATATGAATGGCTAAGTAGAACATGGGGAACCCTCTATATAACTCCTTCTGGCCAGAACTCATATGAGGATTAAATGAGATAACAGGTATACAATTGTCTTGTGAATGATCATACACTAGGTAAATTTAACTTGTTTTGCCTCATGGCAGGCCACTGCTGGGTATTCTCTGAAGGGCAAATGAAGGAAATTCTATTCATACCATGATTTTTTATTTCCAGACAACTCCTAAGAGGAGTGTGTGTATATATACACATTGCATATATATATAATGTATATATATATATATATATATAATACATTTTAAATGGGATAAATGTTTCAATTTTATAGTCAAATATATATTCCCTAAAGCAGGAGATTGTTTCCATTAGCAAGTCCTTGGATTTGTTTTTTATGTTTTTTTTTTTTCTAGTGGCCAGTATTGCCAATTGTGCTCTGGGTATAGATATACATGGCTTTGAATACAGGTAAAAATAAATTATCTGGTTGGTTTCCAAAAACATGTTGGTGACACCCATTATTTTATTGTCAGTAGTACTGACAGCTCATTGACTTGGGGAACCTCCAATAATGGCTGTCTTTCCACTTCTGCTTTCTGAGGGGTTGCTTGAAAGAAACATTTCATGAGTATTCTGTAGTGCTTTTTTAATTGTTTTCCCTTTTAACTGGTTACCTTTGAGTCTGGAACTCATCCAAGTACTTTTCTGCCCACTTGTAATAACAGTGTGCATCTCTCCACCCTGAGCCTGGTATTTCACTACTCAGAGAAGGCTTAATGCCATCTGCAAACTGGGAAATTCAATTCAGAGATGTTGAGAAAACATGAAATATAATTGATCTTAGCATATTTTTTAAAAAGTTTTATTTTAATCATTGTTCAAGTACCGTTTTCTGCCTTTTACTCCCATTTGATCTTAGCCCATTTTGAGTAAAACTCAACTCTTAACCACTTTATATCTGTTTGAATAAACACTATTTGAAGTCTAAGTAATATAGTTTTGTTTAAGCGTTAAGCAACCAAGCTTTATACATTTTAACTGATTAGTTCTCAAAACTATTTTACACATTTGATTCTTTCAAAATGCTTTATAATAAAAACACCATACATTGAAGACTTATTGTGAGCTAAGCACCATTTTCAACATTCTGATTTAACCTTAAGACAACCATGAGGGTAACTATTATGAATTTTATTTTGCTATTGAGAAAGTATATTAGAAATGATCTCAAATTCCTTACCTAGGTATACAATGCTAGTAAAAGAGATGGAAAAACAATTTGAATCAATTTCCTGAATACTTATCAGTTATAAATTAGCATGAATATGAGTACAATATTTTAAATCACTTCATCTAAAGTAGTGTTTCTCAAATATTTTTGAAGTGAAATAGTATTTTTAAAAATAATGTAATACAAGAAAGATTAAAATTGAATTTTACTGAGAAATGCTTATCTTTTTTTCACAATAACCATGCACATACATTGTAAACATTCAAACAATATGGAAATTGCACAACATGAAAAGAAGTGAAAATCCTGCCTGACAAAGACAAACATTTTAGACAATAATTTAGGTGATTGCTGAAGTCATATCAGCTTTGGCATTCCATTTGTAATTTACCGGGTTGTTTAGAAAATAGAACATCTTGACTCTTACAGAAAAACAGGAGGGGACAACCTTGTCTTTGTGCGAGTTTGTGTGTGTGCATGTGTTTACAGGCATGCACAGATGTGAGTTACAAAAAAAGAAAGAAAGAAAAGCCCAGAGCTATAACCATATAACCATCTTAATCAAAGACACATGTCTGCAAATTCAAATATAGTCCCAGAGATGGTAAGAAAGATTTTATGTTAAGGCCTTCACAAAAGCAAGTTAACCTGGCAACAGAAGCCAATATGCTGGTGGTCTACAATGTGTTAAAATTGAATGTATAACACATTTGAATGTGCCTTAACAATTTATTACAGTTAAAATATTAAATTGGAATCAAATGTCAGTGGTCCTCTCAAGACACCTTTTAGTATGAAAGTTCCATAGGAGAAAGTTTGAAAATCACCTCTTAAAACATCATATCCACTACCAACCCCTTTATTTAAGAACTGTAATCTTTTCTCATGTCTGCCTAACTTGTAGATCTGGATAGTTGGCATGCACAAAGGAAGCCAAATAGACGGAAACACACTTCTCTAAACCAGCTATAACCAATACCTATCTAAAGAATATATATTTTGTAATTGATCTGTATTAAATACATTTTGATTCTGAGGTTGTAGAGAAGTATGGAAAATTCCTAAGCCAATGGCTGATGACAGGCCATATATATTGAAGATAAGAATATGGCATGGAAGAAATAATTTGTATGAAACAAAGAATGTGGTTAAAGTTAAAAGTATGTAACACGTAAAGCATGTAGTGAGGTTAGGGTTAGTATTTAACATTTTAATCTTGGTTAATGGTGCCTCCAGATGTCAATCTTTCGTTTTTTCTGTGAATAGATTTTCTGAGTGGAAAAGAATGCCCCATGAGGGATGTTACCTTCAACACTGAGACACACACACAAATTAGTTATTTTAAGGGAGGTCCAGTCTTGAAAGTCATGTTCAGTGGCAGGCAGATTTTCCTGTAAGCTTATTTGTTTTATTCTTCTTGTGGCTTGAATCAAAACTAGGAATAAGCCTTTGAACAGAACCTCTAAATAGTTTGCTGCAATAGTTTGATTCCATCTGGCTATGAAGCTATATTCATGCAGATAATAGGAGAAGTATGCTAAAATATAAAAGAGAGACCAATTTCTTCATATTTTTAAGTATCAGCCCTGTAGTACTTGAGGAATTTAATTATCTCCTTTTGAATCTTGTTGTGCTTTTTCTTGCTACACTTATTTCAGCTTTTATTACGCATTTCTGTGACTGCACAAGACGAACTGAAAACTGAAAAACACCAGGCACATAAGGAATTAATTTAACTTGAGTCCCAGTTAAGAATGGAGGAAGGACTTGGGTCTGTGCCATATACAAAAATGAGGGGCAGAATTGTATCTTGCTTTTGTACTATTTATTATACCACCTAAAATAGTCCTTTCAAATAATGGTTTTCAACATAGGTCCTCAGCTCACTGGACTCCCATGGAAGCCCTCCACAGTTATCTTCATAATAGTACCAAATACAAGTAATGAAGAGGGAAAGGACTGGTTTAAAACACATGACTTGCACCATAGGAAAAAAATCATTAAAAAAGTATAGGAAAACATTTTAAAATATCACAATGAGGCTTTTTTTAGCATTTCCAAGTAAACTGTGGAGGAAGTCTAAGGAAACTTTACTGTTTAAATATAGCCTATAAAATAAAAAAATTGGGGTATAAGCTATTAGGTTTATTTACACAGCTGATTTTACAAGCCCGGTTTAACAGCATTGCAAGAGGGAAATATAAACCCATAATTCCTTATATGAAAATTTCAAAGTTAGATATGTTTCAGAACTCAGAAGTTTTCAGATTTTAGAAAGGTAATGCAAAACGCATGCTATATATCATGCAAGAAGATTAGGAGTGCCTGTGTGGGGTGCATGTTAGCCCCTACACAGAAAAATGTATGAATATTCCCACTGAACAGCATAAGATCATAAATAACCTCACATATCATTTCAGGGCAAGTCTTGCTAGAAAATACATTCTCAGTGTTTTCTGCACTTCAGAATTGCAGGTAAGGAATCATGGACCTCTACTGCCTACTAGCTCTCCCAGATGGTGCATAAGTCCGAGTCTTCACCAATGTATACACAGATGATTTCCTGGCAGGTCTTAGTCCTCACTGAGTTAGTGTCCAGCATGGTATCTAACTCACAGTATTAATTTAATTGAATTATTAAAACAAGAACCAAAATAACCTCTGGGGAATGTTCAATAAGCAGTCATTTAAGAATAAACTGAAAAACAAAAAAATACAAGATTTTCTCACATTCTGCAATTTGATTTTGGCTTGAGTAGAAAGCTAAATTAAACAATATCTGCCTTTCACAAGGCACTGAGGACCCCAAGTATTTAAACAGTCAAGCATTGTGCAATCATTTCTAGATCAATCACGTGATCAATCAAATTTAGGAGTGTAAGGGCCAAAATAAGATACGTTACGAGTGTTTCTCAAATTTTTAGAGCAACCATGCCAGAGCTTATTGACAGTTTAGGATATAGGATCCTCCTGGCATGGAGCTTTGTAAAGTTTCACTATAAATAGAAGCCTCATCAGCTGAAATACATTTTCCCCTTAAGGAATACGATGGTATTTTTTTTTTCTATTCCATAGCACCATAAAACAACAGCAATCATTCCTAATTAGCTTGTCCAAACAGTATCAACCTGAGAAATGCCAAAGGTTTCAAAATATATGGTGCACCAAGTTTTTCCACCAAAAAAAAAAAAAATTCTTGGAACACATTCAGAGAGAAAAGTATCTCTCAATCTAATACATAAAATAGGTTATGCATCCAAATTTTTAACTATTTACTTGTGAAAATAATTATCCTGCCATTGTCTTTGAATGACTTAGGAGAGATATCCCTCTCTTTGGTTCCAGCTATCAGTTCACTCCAGACCTAGTGTCTGCTGGGCATATTCCTTTAGCGAGTGGCTAGCACAGAAGTACATTGACCCTTAGCTCTGGGTCTTGAAAATGACTCAGGAATTGCCTCTGAATGTCTTTCAGGAATTATAAATATTTACAGAATAAAATATCTTAATTAAGAGATTTACACTTTTTGTTTGCCTCCCACATTCTACCACTCTTTTCTGGCCATCTCTTTCACTTTGCCATAGTGATATTTCTTAGCTATTAATCTGCTTGGTTATAATAGTTCTTTTCTGAGAAACTCTCTTTGGTTCCCTTTTATCTTCAGTGGAAAAAACAATTATTTTACTTGAATCTCCTTCTCTCTATATATATTCTGAATCTCCTTCTCTAGCTCTCTATTTCCCACCTGCCACCCACACAAAACTCCATGCTGTTCTAAAAACCCCTCAGTCTTGTACTTTCATTCATACTGTGCTTTTGTTTGTGATACACTTCCCTCTATTTCAGGCAAACACATATTTATCCCCAGGAAGCAGTTCAAAGGTCATCTCAGGGAAACTTTTTCCAACAATCTCCCTTTGTGCTCTTATATCATGTTTTAATATTAGTACTTCTTTGTCAATATTATTAAATATTCTATGATATTTATATATTTTCTTAATCTTTTTGTGCCTTCACCAGAACATCTTGCATGACCAAGCACATTTTTGGTGCTCTATAAATGTACCTTGATTGAATAAAAATAAGTGTTTCATGGATTTGTTAACAGATTACTTTTGAGGAGAGGTCGGTTCATGACATGCTGTTTAATAAGAGAATTCCAATAATAAGAAACACCGTGTAGCTTTTAATTGACTGAATATCTTTTATTTCTGAATATGATTTATGCTATGAGAAGGCAGAGTGTTATTCAGTATTTATGAAAATATCATATGTCTTAATGAGAACAATTGCGGATCTTCCTCAACAACTGAGTTGAAAAATCCTATGATACAAGAGGAAGAGTAGTATAGAGAGATCGAAGCCATTAAGGATTATGAGAATACCAAAGACTTGTGCTAAATTGATTTTCTTCAATATTGCACACAATTCTTAGAGCATATAATCCCTTAAAAACCAGTGACAAAGAAGCCACTTGGGCCCTGATTTCAAAGCAGAGCTGAGCCTGATTCCCTGCAGTGCTCATTGAGCTGGTATGTTAAACCAAAGACTTTTCTCTGGGCTGTTTTCCACTCCCAAGAGGGTAGGAGGCAGAGCTGCCCTGAGCTGTCATCCTTCCCTGCCCAGTTTCTCTGTCCTCTGTTCATATGACCAGTATGACCAAGCAGAGCTCAGGGCACACAGAACCTGAAAAAACAAACCTTATGTTTGTTGCATTTCCTCACAGTAGATAAGGAGCATTTGCTGTGACTTTTGTGCCGCAATAGCCAAGCAAAATAGGGTGTCACAAATGAAGTGTGTTTTGGTTAATCCAAGGTATTTTTATTTGGAGTAATTGACTTGTCTCTCTTCCCATTATGACCATATCGGAACATCTCTTTTCTCTAAATTTCTATTTTAACATTTTCACTTGCAACTAGTGATCTTACGTTCTTATTAAATTGTTATCACCCACCATGCTGTCAAATCTTTCCTTTTATGGGACTGGGGAGAGATGTGACACTTAGCCCATCACCATTTCTCTACATGTCATTGTCATCAGTCCTTTGTTTGTTTGTTTGTTTGTTTGTTTTTGCAGTCCTGAAAGAAAAATGAGTTTTTATATATTTTATATTTGCATTCTGTTTTAAATGCTCCTATTTCTTGACAGGATTTATAGGAAAATGGTACAGGAAATTTCAAAACTCCCAGATGTTATTGGCCAATTGAATGGAGCCAGATTGCTGTTAATATGTTTTCATCACTTACACCCATGAGCTCTAGTTTTTGCCTACAACTTTTCACCACTGGTCACTAGTGTTCTATCTGGATCAACAGCTAATGCTCTTTGCTTCAGTGCTCTTTTTGGTCTTTCACCACTGCAAGCCTCCCTTTCCCCATTGAGTCCAAGGGACAACATTTTCCTGGTTCTCATCCCCGATTCTCTTTGATTTTTTTTTTACACCAGCTGCAGGATCTAGCATATTTCCTAAAATGTTTTCCAGAAAGCTTGAACATCTCAGAATATTAATTAGTATAAGAAAAGATTATAGTCAAATAAGTTTAGGCAACACAAACTCAAGGTTCTTAAGTGCAGACCTTTTAATACGCTAATGTGCATCATGTATCATCGGGAAAAAGTTACAACATATGGCATTTACCAAATGCACAAGCCTGGTAATATAAGCCCAGAGCAAGTAATAAGGCATTCAAAATTGTCATGTTTCCCAGGGGAATCTGAGTAATTTAGGTATCTTCCCATTCCTCAGTTTCCTTGTCTTTTTTCTTTTTTTTTAGGTGATTTTTTAAAATATATTTTCTTGATTATGCTGTTACAGTTGTCTCATTTCCCCCCTTCATTCTCCTCCAAACTGTATACCCTCTCCCACCCACATTCCCCCTCTTTAGTTCATGTCCATAAGTCATACTTGTAAGTTCTTTACCTTCTACATTTCCCATACTATTCTTACCCTGCCCCTGTCTATTTTCTACCTACCATCTATGCTACTTATTCTCCATACTTTTTCCCCTCTCTCCTCCTCCCACTCCCCTGTTGCTAACCCTCCATGTGATCTCCATTTCTGTGGTTCTGTTCCTGTTCTAATTGTTTGCTTAGTTTCTTTTGGTTTTGTTTTAGGTGTGGTTGTTAATAATTGTGTTTGCTGTCATTTTACTATACATGTTTTTTTATATTCTTTTCTTAGATAAGTCCCTTTAACATTTCATAAAATAAGGGCTTGGTGATGATGAACTCCTTTAACTTGACCTTATCTGAGAAGCACTTTATCTGCCCTTCTATTCTAAATGAAAGCTTTGCTAGATAGAGCAATCTGGGATGGAGCTCCTTGCCTTTCATGACTTGGAATACTTCTTTCCAGCTCCTTCTTGCCTGTAAGTTCTCTTTTGAGAAATCAGCTGACAGTCTGATGGGAATTCCTTTGTAGGTGACTGTCCCCTTATCTCTTGCTGCTTCTAGGATTCTCTCCTTCATTTTTACCTTGGCTAATGTAATTATGATATACCTCGGTGTGTGCTTCCTTGGGTCCAACTTCTTTGGGATTCTCTCAGCTTCCTGGACTTCCTGGAAGTCTATTTCCTTTGCCAGAATGGGTAAGTTCTCTTTTATTATTTGTTCAAATAACTTTTCCACTTGTTGCTCTTCCTCTTCTCCTTCTGGTACCCCTATAATTCGGATGTTGGAATGTTTAAAGATGTTCTGGAGGTTCCTAAGCTTCTCCTCGTTTTTTTGAATTCTTATTTCTCCATTCTTTCCTGTGTGGTTGTTTGTTTCTTCCTTCTGGTCCACGCTATTGTTTTGAGTCCCAGTTTCCTTCCCATCACTATTGGTTCCCTGTGCATTTTTCTTCATTTCTCTTATTGTAGCCTGCATTTTTTCATCTAATTTGTGACCAAAATCAACCAATTCTGTGAGCTTCCTGATCACCATCATTTTGAACTGTGCATCTAATAGGTCAGGTATCTCTCATTTAAAAGGTCTCTTAAAAGGATGGGTTCTGGGGCTTTTATTTGGTCTTCTCTTTGAGCCATCTCTCTCTCTCTCTCTCTCTCTCTCTCTCTCTCTCTCTCTATTTTATTTTATTTTATTTTATTTTATTTTATTTTATTTTATTTTATTTTATTTTATTTTATTTTATTTTATTTTTTTGGTCTGGTCACACCTGTTACAGTAAGGGGCAGAGCCTTAGGTGTTCACCAGGGCGGGGCACCCCGGTGGCTGGGTTGTGATGTTGTATGTGGAGGGGAGGGTTGAGAGGGAACAATGGTAGTTGTTCCATTCTCTATGGGACCTCAGTCCCTTCTGCTGCTTCCCCCAAGCAAACTGGGCTCCTCTGGTGCCAATTCCCATGTGGGTGGGCTTGTGCACGCCATGGGATTCTCCAAAAACCTCTCCTGTGAGGCTGGGTGTCTCTCTGTGGGCCTCAACTCCCACAGGTGTCCTCAATCAGTGCCCCAAGGCTCTATTTCCCAGTGCTGGGATCCTGGGTTGTGCTCACTGCCTTGCTTTACAATCACCACCTCACTGGGTCTGTCGGTTGCCACCCCTTGGCCGGGGTCTGCCAGCTGCCGCATGCACACTCAGGGTCTACCCTCTGCGGTCTTGCATACCCCGGATGCCTTACACACCCGGTCCCAACTCTCTCTGTTCTCTGTGCCCTACCTGCACCTGGCTGCTAGTCTCCGCCCCTCTTACCGGTCTGGATACACGGGTCTAATTAAACTTCTTGGTTGTCCGACTTCCATTCAGATCAGTTTTCGGTCAGTTCTTGATGTTATTCTGTTTCTAAATTGTTGTCATTCCTATCTTGGTTGTGCGTGGAGGTACGGTGCATCCACCCATGCCTCCATCTTGACCGGAAGTCTTTTATTCTTATAGTAATACAATTTTTCCAGTCTTTTAAAATTATACATTTTATTATTCAATAAAATATTAGTTTACAATTTTTACCTTTACTAAACTGTGCATCATTATGACAGTTATAATGATTCTAAAGTCTCAGCACAATATTCCTTAACTTGATGGGATGGGATTCCTAGCAGATGGGATTCCTATCAAATGGGATTACTTTTAGTTTAAAATGTGCTTAAAAATAATTTTGCGTGTAAGAACAGAGTTTCAAATGGTATTAAGAAAGCAAAATCACCTTGGAGGAGAGCATAACACTAAATTAGAGAAATAGTCCAACTTTTCATCCTCTGATCAGAGGAAAACACTGGATCTCAAAGTACCAATTATGGGTTACAGCTGGTGTGTTCAGGATGCTTCCACATCAGGATGCCTCCACATCAGGATGCAGAGCACTGTGGTCAGACCGGGAGCTGGATATGCATGTGGGAAGTTTCAACAGTTGGACTAAACCAAGCTCCCTCACACCCAAAGAAGAATGACTTCAAACTCCAGGGAAATCTTTCATTTCCAGTTGATGTGACAGAGCAGCTGAATCAATCCAGTGGCTATTCTGATTTCTTTGGTCAATGTGATATCTGACATTTTAGTGGAATTCTGCCAAAAGTGATGCTCCTTGACTCCCAGGGGAAAGTTGACAAGTACCAAGATCCATTCTCATTTATGAAACCAACAACTTAGACTCTACTATTTGGAATTTAAGAACCAAGGGAAAAAATAAATGAACACCCATTTATTTAAAATTATGTTTTTATGTGAAGAAAAAAATCACTTATGCTTGGGAATAAAAAGAAATAAGAATTTATATTTTTAGTCCATTTTACATGTGATTTACTTAACAAACTTTCTATACTAATTTTTAATTTGTTTTTTTTCAACTCATATGTTGCTTAATATTTACTTGCAAAATAAATATGCTTTGAATTTAGTTTTAATATGGAAGATGTATTTTATCAAAATTAGATGAATATTTAAAACATTTATCTAGAAACCAAAATATGAGGCACCAAAAGGAAGAAAATACAGTTTTTTCCTATCAATCATTTAAAAATATTTGATAGTTATACTGATACACAGAGATCTGATCAGACCCCTGGGGAGAAGTAAGAGATCATAGGAGGAGGTTGCCTGAGACAATGGTAAACAGCCTAGTACGGAATTGGCTGAGAAGTGATTGCCTTTGGAGCACATGGAATTATGGGCCAGAAGATATAAAATAATAGGAGCAGAGACTGGCTCTCTGGCTTTCTTCCTCAAGGATGCCTGGATGATTGTGCTGCAGCTGCCTGTGCTTCCCAGTGCATGATATTTTGGATGGGAAGGAACTTCAGATGCAGCCTAAGATCAGGCTGGCCTGGCAGAGGGTGGCAGGGTTTTTCTTTGGGTGTTCTAGAGGGGACAAGCTCTGAGGCAGAAGCCTGCCATTCTTCCAAAATTGTGTAGCTTTAGTATCTCATGTTGTTTTAGTTTGTAAACTAACCCTATAGAAATAAGATAATTAAAAACTAACTGGGGGAATGATAGAGGAACTCAGGAGTTAAAAATTTTAGCCTTAATAATTAGGCTTAAGTGACTAATGTACTGTATATGGAAAGCTGTTATTCCAAAACTGTGTAGCTTTTGACTAAAGACTCCTTTTCTTTTTTGTGTTATAATCATTTATTACATTTTAGTACTTCAAACAATCTGTTTCAATGTCCATTGTAAACAACAGATTTCTTTAAAAATTTTTTGTGAAATATAACACACATGCAGAAAAATGCATGAAACATAGATATACAGCTTAACAAATTATTTTAAAGTAGACAACTGGCTAACCCACATCTAGTAAATCATTGAAATATGAATTTGAAATGTGTGCATATGCAAGTAAATGGACACATATGTGTATGCCTATGTAAGCATGTGTCTTTCTGTGTGTACATGTCATATCTCTTAAATGAAACATGGCTGATCATGTAGTCTGAAAATGACTGTTGTCATTATTGTCAGCACTGTGCTGGAAGATGGGCATGTACTGTCCCACTTTATCCTCATAACTTCCCCATGGAAATGAAGGTCATAGTGCTTAAGTGACTTGTTTGTGTTTGTCCAGCTGGACCTGACACAGGCCTTCTAAGGGAAGGTTAGTGGGTAAAGGCAATAAACCTGGCTTTGGCTCAGATACCTCACAGAGGGTAGAACAGTTTCCGAAGAAGAGGCTTAATTGTTTTTTGTTTCTTTTTTTACTTTGAATTTTTTTTTATTGTTCAGCTACAGTTGCCCCCATTTCCCCCCAACCACTCTCCCCTGCCCCAGCCACCTCCACCTCCCACACTCAATCCTCCCCCCATTGGCTTTGTCCATGGGTCCTTTACACATGTTGCTTGATGACCCTTCCCCTTCTTTCCCCATTATCCCTCTCCCCTCCCCTATGGTTACTGTCAGTTTGTTCTTTATTTTTATCTCTCTGGTTCTATTTTGCTTGCTTGTTGGTTTTATTGATTAGGTTCTACTTACAGGAGAGATTATTAAAGGCTCCTTTCCTTATCACCAAATCTCTAACTCCAGAATTTTGCCTAGAGGGTGGCTGTGGGCAACAGAACCCCACTTGCTTCTGTTCTGTAACAGCATTGCTTGATGGGTGTTATGAGCAATGAAATCTTTTCTTAATTTGTTTTTAATATTTAAAAATAATGACCTAAAATTGAGCCTGTTCAGCTGTCATGGTAAAGAATCTCACAACAAAAAAGACTGACTAATGTGTTGTTTCATTTCAGGAAAAATGAAACATCTTCCTTTTAAAATTCCTTATTTATTGTGGTTTTGATAAGAGAGATGTACTGAAAGCCATGGGGGAATGATTTTCAT
The DNA here is from genome assembly GCF_019186645.2 of Phyllostomus hastatus. Classification (NCBI taxonomy): domain Eukaryota; kingdom Metazoa; phylum Chordata; class Mammalia; order Chiroptera; family Phyllostomidae; genus Phyllostomus; species Phyllostomus hastatus. Next base: position 8,252,288 of record NW_025333622.1, on the reverse strand, counting down.
TGGAAAGTATATTAAACACCCAAGTTCTCCAAATTATGATTTAATTTAAAGGATTTATGGCAAAACAATTAGCATCTTAGAGCATGTGATAGTCAATTTTATGTGTCAACTTGAATAGCTTTGTAGTATGCAGTTATTCAATTAAACATTAATCTTGATGTTGCTGTGAAGGTTTTTGATAAATTTGATTAACATCTGCAATCAGTTGACTTTAAGTAAAGGGGATTATCTTTAATATTTTTGGTGGGCCTGATCCATTTAGTTGAAAGGATTCAAAAGGACAACTGAGATTTCAGTGGAAAACAAAAGAAAGAGAGAAAGAAAGAAGGAAAGAAAGAAAGAAAGAAAGAAAGAAAGAAAGAAAGAAAGAAAGAAAGAAAGAAAGAAAAGAAAGAAAGAAAGAAAGAAAGAAAGAAAGAAAGAAAGAAAGAAAGAAAGAAATCACCTGTGTTTGCAGCTTTAGCACTTGTTCTAGAGTTTACAGCCTGCGATAAGGTTTTGAACTTGCCTAACTAACTAATCACATAAGCCAAATCCTTGTAATAAATCAAATAGATTATGCATATATTCATACTATACATATTCATACTACATATATTTCTATAAACATGCATATACATACACACTGTACAAATGTGCGGTTGCAGTTAGGGGGTTTTCTGTCAAATTGGGAAAGATATGTATTTATTTTTGTTGAGGAATAATTGTGCGTGTGTGTCCCATTTATTTTGTGACTCTGACTAATGGAACACTGATTGATACAGAGCATATTGTGTATTCCATCCAATTCTTCCTCAAAGATGCTTTTTCCTAACATTGTTATCTTCCCCTTTCCATTGCTATCTATTATACCATCATACCAATTATCTTCAAAAAATTTATGACAAATCTGAAGTTTTTCTGTTTAATTTTTTCTGTCTTTCTACACAAATAAATTAAGTTTATGAGGTTAGGTAACCTAACTCTTGATCACTGATGTATCCACAAGACTTAACACAGTGCCTAGCTCTTAGTAGGCACTCAGTTTTTTGGATGGGTGAAAATAAATGTATTATCTTATTTAATCCTAATAAATCCCCTATAATGTAAGGCCTGTTATCCCCATTTTACAAACCTCGAGGAAATTAAGTGAGTTACCTAGTCACACAACTAGTAAGTGAGCGATCTGATATTTAAACTCACATTGTCCTATTCCCAAAATTCATTCTATTTTCTTTACATAACATTAACTGATTTAGCTTTTTATTAAACTTAGAATTTACAGTCAGTCTATCAGGATCTTGATTAAACACTGTGGAGAACACAGAAAAGAATCACATAGTGTGATTGGCAATACAGTTAGCTCTATTATTAAGCCATACACGCACCTGTAGATGAAACAATTGTTTTGGTGGTACCCCTGTTTGAAAGCTTGGGAGGAAGCCCTTGATAGAAGGAAATCATTCAGCTAAGCTTTGAGTGGTAAGGGTGAAATTGAGAAGGTCAGTTTAAACACAAGAGGAAAAACTGTCAAAGACAGAAGTGTCTGCAGTTAGGAATGAGTCACTTTATAGTGTAAGGTATGTGGGTGGTGGAGGAATAAATAAGAGACCATATATAAAATACACTCAATGTCTGGATTTTATCTTATGTGTAGTTGTAGCAATCATGCTAGGTCATACTTTAAGTGTTCATTGAATTTTGAAAATGTAAACTCTTCTTTAAAGAGTATTAGCAATTTTGATTTTTGTAGGTGGAGACATTAATAATTATGTTTGAAGTAGAAGAAATCTCTCATTGGGCCCTTTTAGTATGTTATTTCTATGAAACAAATAAAAGATATGATTAAATTTGCAAGGCTTTTATTAGAGAACACAACTGTGTGAAAGCAAATGAACAGGGAGCTAGAAGAGACTGTAAGATGCTTGAACATGATTCTGATCTGGCCCCTGGTAAAACAGAGAGAGAGTGTGTGTGTGACAGAATAGTAAAAAACTAGGAAAATTCCTGGCAAGTGGACTGGGGAAACTGAGACAAGAAAATTAAATAAGGCTAAACAGTTTAAGCAACTTACAGCCAGCTGGTGAATTGCATATCTTATCTTCCCTAACCAAGGACACTTGAGAGCAAATAGTTCATACCTCTCCTTCCTAACCAAAGAATACATAGCTTAAATCTCTTTGGTCTGGGAAATAGAGAACAGAGACACAATTAATGCCATCTGTGCCAGCTAAACCCAAGGACAGACGAAGTCAGGAGAACAAATAACAAAAACCCCATTAAGAGCCAGGCAGACCCAAGATAAAAGTAAGAGTATAGCAGACCAAAGAATATTTCTACCCCTGCCATACCCTCTTTTGATGCATCAACATATTAAAAATGCATCTGAAAAGCTGATGAATATTCTACTGAAATCCTGCCCTAAGATTCTGACCCCCAGAAAAGGAAAAGAAAAAGCTCTGAGGACAAAGACTCAGTGAGGTCTTACTCTAGAGTGTGTCCATGCCTCTTCCTGGGAAGGAACTTTTTACTTCTTTCCTGAGCTCTAAGATTCCACATGAGATTTGCAGCCAGAGGAGCAGCAGGCAGGGGGAGCTCAACTGGGACCTAACCCCTGATCCTGTCTCCAAGGCCCCCTTTTTGGCTGATTTTCCAGTGATCTAACAGCAACCCTGCGTTTGCTCACTCCTTTCCTAGGGAGCCAAAGCAGAGCACTGCGTAGGCTCTCTCCTGTTACTTTATCTACCCTAAGTCTTTCCATTGTTTCACTGTCCCCAGCTTTAATAAGTGTACTCTCAAAATCACCTGGACTCATATTGTGAAATTTTCCCTGCATGAAGCCAGGAACCCACACAATACAGGCTAGCCAGAGGCAGACCTGCTCTGACCTGGTCCCTGTCTGGTAATAATGGAAGACTGAGCAGAAGCATCATAAACCATTTCACAATCTAAGGAATGCTCAGCAAGGCCATCAGTAGTCCATGAGCCCATGAGCGAAAGTCTATTATCCAGGAGTTTCTTGTTTTCCATGAAAAAACGGCCTTAGTTTCCCCACAGTGCCCAGTAATTTGGTGGGTGTGGCCCTTGGGGTGTGTGGCACAATGTATGAGCCTTTGGTCAATGGTGCCGCCTATAGTTAAGAGGTCTGTGAGTCACAATATTAAGTTATATACTGGAGTCAGCCTGTGCCCTTACAGAATTAAAGGTGTTTTTTTTTTTCTTTTGTCCTAATTAGGATTTTACACTAGAATCTCCCTGAATATATCATTTACTTTAGGGAGACATAAAATGACCTTTAGTACAAATATTTTTTTTAAAAAAAAGAAAATAAATTTAATGCAGATGCAAAATCCTCTAACTTTGAACAGTTAAGTATATGTTTCCATTTAACACCTATAGCTGAAGATACATTGCTTCTACTTTAACAGAAAGGCATGAGCAGGCACATAGCAGGCTATGGGAAGGGGGGAAAAGGCAGTGGATAAAGGAACTGACACTTATTTGGGACCATGCTCTCATTAAAAATTTTTTTCATATTACTTATTATTTTTGTGTCCATTTTACCATTGTTGAAACTGAGGCTTATTGAATCTCACACCACTAGAAAATCAATAAAGGTAGTGTTCATTTCTCTATCCTATGCTGCATTTTTTTCTTTTTTAAGACTTCATTTTTAGAGCAGTTTTAAGTATACAGGCATATTGAGGAGAAAGTACAGAGATTTCCCATATATCCCCTGTACCTACACATGCATAGCCTCCCTCATCATCAATATCTTCCACCAGACTGGGACATTTATTACAAATGACACATTATAATTGCCCAAAGTCCATTGTTTACATTAGTATTTACCTTTGATGTTGTACATTCCATAGGTTTGGACAAATGTATAATGACTGACTTGTATCTACCATTAGAGTACCTTAGAGAGAATTTTCTCTGCCCTAAAAATCCTCTGTGCTCTGCATATTCATCCCTCTTCTGTGCCCCTAGCAACCACCAATTTTGTTTTACTTTCACTTACTCTTTCTTTGATTCTCTTTCCTCCTTTATGTAGGGCTAATTTTGGACATTTGCTTACGAAATTTTTATTTGTATTTAATTTAAAAAATATATCCACCCAAGGATATAGTTATTGATTTTAGAGAGAGAAGAAGGGGCAGGGAGAGAGAGAGAGAGAGAGACTGATGTGAGGAAGGAACATGGATTGTTACCTCCTGTATGTGCCCTGACAAGGGATTGAACCCACAACTCAGGAATGTGCCCTGACTGGGAATCAAACCCACAACCTTTTGGTGTATAGGACAATGCTCAAACCAACTGAGCAACCCAGTCAGGGCTCTCCTTAATTTTTAAAGGATAATTTTGCAGGGTATAAAATTCTAGATTGGTGATTTTGCCCCCACTGCGAACACTAAATATTTCACTCTACTATGTTCTTCTTAGTATGACTTCTGAGAAATCAGAAGTATTTCTTATTTTTGTTCCTCTAGTAAGGTATTCTGCCCCAAGCCCTTCTGGCTTCTGTCAGGATTGTTTTTCTTTATCTTTGATTTTCTGTAGTTTGAAAATGAATGCTTAGGTATACTTTTTGTTTGTTTGTTTTTGTTTTTATTTATCTTCATTTATTTCATTTAAGCTCCCTGGATCTGTTGTTTGGTTCTGATATTAACTTGGGGAAATTATCAGTCATTATAGTTTTAAATATTTGGAAATTTCTAGTTATTTATAGTTTTAAATATTTCTTCTGTCCATACCTGTCTTTCTTCTCTTGTTACTATCATTAAGCATATGTTTGTAGTTTCCTGACAGTTCCTGGATATTCTGTTTATTTTGTTTTCAGTCTGTGTTCTTGTTGCTTTTCAGCTTTTGAGGATTTTATTGATATATCCTCAATCTCAGAGATTCTTTTTTCAGGTTGTGTCCAGTCTACTAAGAAGCCCACCAAAGGCATTCTTCACTTTTGCTACAATCTTGTTATTTTTTATCTCTAGCATTTATTTTCAGCTTTTCTCTTAAGATTTCTATCTCTGCTTATATTCTTCATCTAGTCTTGCATATTGTTTATTTATTATAGCCCTGAATGTATTAATCATAGTTATTTTAAATTCCTAGTCTAATAACTCCAAAATCCCTATCATGTCTGATTCTGATGCTTACTCTGTCTTTTCAAATTGCATTGTTTTTTATTTTGAGTATGTCTTGTAATTTTTTTGTTGATGGTAAGACAGGATATGCTGAGTAAAAAAGAATTGCTATAACTAAGTGTTTATTAATGTGACAATGAGATGTGGGGATCAGGAAAAACATGCTATGGTCCTATGAATAAGTCTCAGTCTTTCAGGGAACATGTGTCTCTCTACTGTAACTTCACTCACTCAGGTAAGCAGAATGGCCACAGTGTACTGGACTTGGGAATTTCCCTTCCCCTAGGTCAGTTTCTGACAATGTCTGAAAAGGTTAGGCTCTGGTTAATTATTTTCTCTAAGGGCATGCCTAATTAAAAAACATCAGAGTGCTTTGGCATAGTTAAAAATGATTTATTTTCCCCTCCTCCTGCCAGAGCCACAGTGGATTTTTCTCCAGTATTCACTATGGGATCCCGCTCAGACTCCTGAAGGTAAATCACACAATACTGTGAGGGGTTCAGTATAACTGGGTGTCCCTGGAGTTTTAAACTTTCAAACTTGTCCACATTGAGCCTCCTGCTACTCATCAGTTACAGTTCTGTTTTTTGTCCCCCAGCACTGGTTCCTCAGGTAGTTTCTAGGAGGGGGCTTCTGCTCTGGTAAGGCATGACACCCTGTATTCACCAGTCTGACTCTCCAATCATAGGGGTGCAGTTTGCTCTCTCATACTAATCCAGTAAAACTTTTGATTTTTCAGTGTTTTTTTTTTTTATTTACTAAGACAGATGGTAACTTCCAAGCTCCTTATATGCAACACCAGAAACCTGAAGTCCTGTGCTGCTTTTACATAATACAGGGTCCAGCAGAAGTAACGCCTGCTTGAGTGTGGTTGGTAGGGTCATAATTTATAGTTTGATTTTGAACATTTCACCTAAAACATCATATGGTATGCTTGAGTGTGATATTGTTATGTTACAGAATTACATGCTTATGATTTTGTAATATTAAGGGGTGTTATTTGTGCTGGACCCCTGTATATAAAGGGCATGTGTATCACTCAAGGGAAGGGGAAAGGAAGAGGGAAATGAGGGTTCACGAGACAGAATTTCACACACTCCCTAATGTTTCCCAGGTCAGTGATGCTTCTTTTGAACTGGGAGGACAGTTTTGGAGGTAGGGGTACAGCATATAAGGAACAAATAGAAACAGGTCGGACAGCATGGGAGGTAAGAGGGTTGAGAGGTTGCCCCCACAGCCACTGGCCCTGCCATGAAAGATCTCCCTTCCTCCCAAATTATAGTAAATGTGATAGAAAGTCTGAGGTGCCCTTTTGGATTTGTTTCCTTTCTGTCACTTCTACTATAGATTTTCTAGACCTGACTTCTTATTACACTGATTCACATTAATACAATACATCATTTCCATCTGCCATTTATTCATAGAACAAGTTCTTATTGATCACTTCCTTTGTTCCAACATCATGCTAGGGGCTGGTAATACTTTAGTAATTTGGCCAGATGAGGTCCATACTCATATAACCTATTTTGAAGAGACAATATAGTAGCTGAATTTGCTAAAATTAGCTATGTTTAAGTAGCCAGTGTGCATTTTTGGAGAATCCTAACAAGCTTCCCTATTTTTTAAACCCTCCCCTACCCCTCTCCTCCTCACACACACACATACACACACAAATTATCCTTCACTATCAAAATCTTCTTTCTTAGTACATCTTACACTGATCTTGAAAACTATGCATGGCCACCCATTAACTCCAGACTCTGTAGCATGGCCTACAAAGTTATTTTCTGTGTGGCTTAGCCCTACATTCTACCCTTATCTCTGGTCATTTCCCACGTACCTTATACTATGGCCACACATGGATGTTCCAGATTCTCCCAGATTATCTCAGTTTTTGTTCATGTACTTCCCTTTACATAGAATGCTTTACTTTCATTTTTTTCATTAGGCAAACTCCTGATGAGCTGTTATGGTCCAATCCCTTCATCTAAAAGGGCTTAACTCTTTCCTCCAGGAAACTGGTCATTTCTCCTCTGGAGTCATAATGATTTACATTTCTCTGCGTTAAAACAAATATTACATTGTATTCTAATGAGTGTCCTAACCACATTTCACCTTTTTTCCTCCAAAAGACCATGTTTTCTTACTTTTGAAACTTCAAAGTTCCTGCAACATGTGGAGAATGAATTGATTTAATTTGAATTAAGACTGTGGTTATGAAAACTTGATTTTGATTATTTGTGATAAGCATTAATCCAAGTCAAGAAATGTCATTTAATTGGAGTACCAGGTTCTCATTTTTTGATAACTGAATATTTAGATGTGTAGATTGACACCAGATTCAGTCACCTTATAAGAATTATGTATAGAATTCTGAACACTTACCTAATTTATATTGGGGGCAAAGACTGAACATTTTAAAATAAAACATGATGAGTGACAAGCGCTTAATATTTTTGAAAAAATAAAATATTTATCTCAAATTCAGGGTTTGGGCAAAAGTTACTCTAAAGATGTATAAAAAATCCTCACCATCTTCTAAAATAACTGAATGTAGGCCACTCCTGTGACTGTTTATTTTTACATGATATACAATGAAAACACTATAATTAAGAATGGGTAAACCCAGCTGTGCTTTGGGTTTATCAAATTTCTTAGCGTTGTTTTTGACTATTTGGAGTCTGTGAAGACTAAAGCCTACTTTTCTAAGAATTTTCCTCAGTGCTTGAATCAGTGTTTATTTTTAAAAAGCATAATCCATATGGTTTTGATTCCTCCACACTTAACTTATCCAAATGTAGTTTTGTAAGAACTATTTGAAGTCAAAAGCTTTTTGAAATTTTTATGAGCTTTTTTTTGTCTTTTTCCCTCTTAGAAAAGGAAGCAACACTTTGCCAAGTGTAAACAAAGCTTATCACCAAACAGTTTTTTGTTCTAAAATAATGAAACTGGATTGGGTGCTGAATTTGACAAAATAGTTCATTTATCCCTAAACTGAAACTGTTGTCTGAGCTCATACAGAGACCCCCTTCTCTAAAGGACAGGCAGGCGGCGCCGGCATTGTACCATCCAGACTTTCAGATCTTGCACAGTATAGCGGCTGAGTTGTTTCCAAGCCAGAGTTTGCTTATAATGTCTTTATTTTGTCACAGAAGTTACCAACGTGCAATATTAAATGTCATGACAGCACTGCAAAGATCAACATGAACATAGAGAAGTAATGTTGCATCTATGAATGAGCACCTTTCAAAATTCTCAGACCTGAGTAAGAGACAACCAGGGTAAGATCTTCCATGGAGGCTTTCAGGGCTGCACACAAAAGAGCTGTTGGCAAACTGTGGCCCACAGATGAAAAACTGACTACAAACTGTTTTTGTAAGTAAAGTTTTATTATAACATGCTCACATTTATTTAGATGCTTATGACCTGTGGCTGCTTTTGTGCTACAATGGCAAAGCTGAGTAGTCATAATAGAAACCATGTATGTGGAGGGCAAAGCCCAGAGCAGGTACTACTGGACTTTTACAGAAAAGATCGTTGATGTCTGGTCTACATGGTATGTGGCCAACGTCCCTTGGTTTCTCAGCTTTGGTAATAACACGAAACTTCTGTGAATGCCACATTCTCATTCTAGATCAAGGATTAGAATGATATAAAAAATAAAAAAGTCCTTATTTTTTAAATAAAAGATGTTATTAGAGCACTAATAAACATATAAATGTTATCGTCCCTCACAACCTTCCTCCCCTCTGACCCTATCAGTATGTTCTCTATCTGTGAGTTTCTTCCTATTTTGTTTGTTTATTTTGTTCATTATATTCCACATATGTGTGAAATTATATGGTACTTGCCTTTCTCTGTTTGACTTATTTCACTTAACATAATGCTCTCCAAGTCCATCCATGCTGTCGCAAAGGCTAAGGTGTCCTTCTTTTATATGGCCAAGTAGTATTCCAAAAAGGTGAAGGGATTAAACATACAAACAAAATAAACCCTCATGGACACAGACTACAGTATGGTGATTACCAGAGGGAAAGAGGGGTAGGAGGAGATAAAAGAGTGTATAGGGGAGATAAATGATGATAGAAGAAGACTTGACTTGGGGTGGTGAACACACAATATAATATGCAGCTGATGTTTTGTAGAATTGTACATCTGAAACCTATATAATTTTATTAATCACTCAATAAAGTCAACAAAAATTAAATTTAATTTTAAAATGTTCTTTTCTACATAACAGTAAGAAATGAACATTTACTGATAATTACCCAACTTCTAGATTCTCTATGGCCAAACATTTTGGGAAATGAAAAATGTATACCATTCTCCCAGCACTATGGTAGAGGTCTCTTTGGTGAGTTGATTATTTTTATGCTTTTATTATTAATATATCAGAAATATAGTCAGATTTTATAAACCTAACTTTGTGCTTTTTTCATGTATTTTACATTTAATTTTCATAGAAGTGGTTTCCTAAGTTATTTAAATTTTAGATATCTCAGTTTCTTCTGTAAAATGTGGATAATATTACCTACCTCACATGGCTATTTTGAGGGTTAAAATTTTATTACATGTATGATTTAGGAGAAGGCCTGTGCCATCTGATAACCCCAAAAGGACCCCCCAGAAGCTAGCTGAACTAGTAGAGCTGAGTTTCTTAAACCTAGTTGTTGGGGACAGCCCTGCCTGGTCTCAGGACGCTGTAACCCCCCATGACTTAGGCTGAGTGAAAGACCTCCAGACCAGGAGCCACTAAGGAGACAAAACTTATTTCCTTGGCATGAACGCTGCCTGTTCTCATGCCTGGCTCCCTTTACATGATCAGCAGTCAATGACAGGTAACAATTCTCTAGGAAAGAGAATGAATCTAAGACAGATATGATCATGTGGGAATGCCCTAAGGGAAGAGACTCGGGGCTATGCATATGAAGAGGTGATGGACATCAAACCCTGCCCCCTCGGCTTTGTCAAAGCCTGAGTCCTTGTTCTGAGAAGTGAGAAATCCAAGTCTCCTGGCTGCCTTTGTCTTCTCTGTTAACTCAGGCCTGCAGAAATAGCAGGGGTGGTGCAGCCCAGACCAGAAATGGTGAACCCCCCAGGTAATCAGGTCTGGGACATAGAATATGCAAGATCCTGTGAGATCTGTTTGCTGGAGGATGTTATTAGATTAGAATTTGAAGGCATAGACAGGAAACCAAAACTGCCCTTTGAGTTCTGTTACTCCTTTCAAATGTTAAGACTCCAATCTTTGCCCAGAATCACAGCAGGGTTCTATCTGCACCTTTGTAAGTCACCTATTTCTTTTGATCTTTTCTGCCAGACTGTTGGTGAATCCACAAACTAAATCTGTATTCTCAATAAAAATCTTCTTGAGAATGGAGACGAGGCGCTCCCCACTTTAGAGAGTGGCCATTCTGTCCTGACCTCCCCACAGGACCTGGTTGTCTATGTGTATGTTTTTCTCGTGTTTTGACGGCATCTGCAGCAGAGATGGACACTGCTGGCTGGTATCCGCCACACCTAGTGCAAGAAAGAGGAACATCATTTTATAGTCTGAGGAGAGTGTCAAAAAATGGAAGTCGGGTGAAAAAAATACATATATTTCATATATAAAAATACATATACCATATATATGTGTATATGTATGTATGCCTGTGTGTATATACATGTGTATATATATGTGTGTATACATATATGGTATTAGAAAATGAACTTGTAGTTTTGAGAGGAGTTTTTCAAAGCAGGCGACTAATTGGAATTGAGCAGATTATAACATGAAAGTTATGAATTGTTAGGTACAGTGAGGCAAGGAGCTTGGTACAAATATTGATGCCAAAGCAATTTGCCTTGTTAAATGAATTGTTTTAGTTGGTGTATCTTCCAGGAAAAAATTATTTCCTGGCCCATGTAGCTGTCATTTTTGCCTGTTCCTAGTATTGTTTAGCATAAAATCAGGAAAGTATGTTGATTTCAGTTTTCACATCAGATGTAGTAAGCAATAGTATGTATTAGCAGTTTTTACATTTATATTAACATTACTGTTCAATTGAGGTGGCTGAGACTTAGAAAGTTTAGAAACTTTGTTCAAGGTCATGGAGTCCAGATATTATTGCCCATATTTTGTTCAGATGAATCCAAAGGTATTCATCTAAGTGTAGAATTAACAAGGTTTGTATTTTAAGTAACTGCTTGGTGAAATAAGCTTTCTTCAGAAGAATAAGAAAAGTTTCATAGAGGAGAAATTCTTTTCTTAATTTTAATGTGTGTTTAATTTTTTATGTTAGTCCAGTTGGAATCTAAGTAGAGTCTCATGGAGCTAATAGTAGTAAGTGAATGGTGTGGGTAGCAGTGAAGGACCCCTGGGCATGCTGTAGCTCTCACCATCAACTACCCCCCACCCACAAGCACAGAAAACGTGTACCAAGCAAAGCTAAGTTCATTGGACCCACTGCTGTAAGTGTAAACGTCACTTTAACAGTCTTAATTCTACCTCTGAAGGGAAAGTTCACAGGAGGGTATCTGCCAGGTTTGTGATTTGGTCACAATTGGCTGAAGGTTGATCTTTCAAAATGTGAAACTAATTGGGATTGGACAATTTGAGAGAGAGACTTGGTGGACCTGGTGAGGGGAGGGGAAGCCAGCCCAGGAAGTAAAACATTGTTTGGTAAGTGAGCTGCTAGCCACTCAAGTAATTTATTGCCCTGACAGGATAGCTGTTGGCCTAGAAGATCAAACTATTTTTCCAGATTGGTTTGTACAGATTTCCTGAAGCCAAGAAAGAACTTATTTATTGGTTATATTTTTATCTTTCTGAGTGAGAATTTTCCTGGAACAAACATCTGAGTCATGTTGATACAGGTGGGCTCAGTTCTCAGTCCTGATAATTAAGGTATGTGGATGTGGTTGGGTTCAATCCTCCAATCAGACAGTGATGGATTATACTTGCATTAATTCTCATTCTCAAGGTTATTTACTTTTTTTAAGTCTTTTGATATTTTAATCCTCTAATCTGGTTAATTGTCTGCATATTTTTAAAGAACCCCCAAAGCTATTAAAATATACAATATTACTCAGGCAAAAAAAAAAAATAACATCACTGATTAACTTTACCTGCACTATTTGTAATGGATTATTAATTTGTGGCAACTTTGTTAATATGGAATCCCTCTACCTTATATAGTGCAAGTGTTAATTTATTCACATATTCACCAGAATATTCACGGGAACTATTCTGCAATGCTGTGTCACCTGGGCTAAACCACTTCCAAAGCTAATGTCTCCTAGACTTCTTCAGTTTAGATGTGTCTGTGACTATCATAATTCTTTTCCATTTCATGCCTCTTTTTGCATTACCATTTAGTCCTCTTATAATTAATGGGGAATGATTCTGTTTTTATCCATACTGCAGTTCCAAGACTTCTTAAGGTTTTACTTTTAATTATTAAAAAAGAAACTTAAAAAAAACGCTTAATTATACAAATGCACCTGAGCAAGCAAATAATCAAAGCCCCAAGACTAATGGCCATAGGGCTCCACTGACCTACAATGGCAAGAAAAATAGAATGTAAGCATTGCAGGCAGAAACTAAAGAAATATCATAAAGGAGTGGGGGAAGCAGAGAGGGCCAAAGGAAGAAAGATAAGTAAAATTTTAAAAATTGCTGAAAGAGAAAATTATTCTTCAAACAGTTGTGCTGAAATATCAACAAAATTTTTTAACATTACTTTATGTATTTCTTTTTTAAATTTTATTTTAATCATTGTTCAAGTGCAGTTTTCTCCCTTTTACTCCCATTCCAGCCTGCCCACCCATCCCTCCCCACTTCCCTCCCATTACCACCCTCCCCCTAGTTTTTGTCCATGTGTCCTTTAAATTTGTTCCTGTAAACCCTTCCCATTCTCCCCTGAAATTCCCTCTTCTCTCCCCTGTGTTCACTGTCAGCCTGTCCTCTATTTCAGTGTCTTTGACTATATTTTGCTTGTTTCTTTGTTTTGTTGTTTAGGTTCCTGTTAAAGGTGAGATCATATGGTATTTGTCTTTCACTGCCTGGCTTACTTTGCTTAGCATAATGCTTTCCAGCTCCATCCATGCTGTTGCAAAGGGTAGGAGCTCCTTCTTTTTAAATGAAAACAAGAAATCATGTAGAAAGGGGATATTCCAAATCTGAAAGGTATACAATATTGTGAGTCAAAAATCATTTTACAGTTGTTCATATGGAAAATAATACAATAATTATCCAAGCACATAAAATGAATTATAAATCAAGTTTGCGGAGATGCCACATGATGAAAAAGTAAGAAACAGCCAGGAAATGGTCAATGACTGAGATTGAACAGAAATGTAATGAAGAGTCATTATGGAGTGAGGCAGAGTGTGTCAGGCCTATGATGCTGTGAGCAAAATGCAGAGACTATATCCCCCAAACTAAGATTATTTTACTAATTTCTTCTCCCCTGTTAACCAGCCAAGTTCTACAGGTAAAAGGTACAATTAAATATGCATTTCCTTTCCATTGCAGAGTGTACAAAAAGAAATATAAATTGAAATGCAAATTAATAGCTCTTTCTTGGAGGGGGAAGAACGTTAACAAGGAAGCTGAATGCTAAAGGCAATCAGACATCTGACAAGCCACTACCAATTATATATTATAATTCATGTTAATAATAAATCAGTCTGTTTTTCCAACTTTATATGCATGTATAGCACTTTATATTAAGTAGCAAGAAAGCAAAACCAGCAATTAGAAGTTGAAGCAGATCTTACCAACATGGTAGCTAGAGGCAGTCAGCTAGCTGCCAAACTTGTGGCAAGTTTTTTCTTAAAGGGAAATCTGACCTCAGCACCTCATAGCTATCACAGTCCACACCTTGTGCCAATTACCCCTGTGTGTTAGAGAAAAGCTCCTCAGTGGTGTCCATGGGTGTATTTTGCTGAGGGAAGATCTAGAAGGAGGTTAATGGGCTAAACTACAACTCCCCACAAACCCTTCCTGCAGTTGGTCTTGGGGTAGAAACTGCTGGTCATCCAGTCTCTCCTCCACTATTCATTCTGCATTTTTCTCACCCTCAGCTACCACTTTAGTACTTCTACCTGGCTTACTTGGTTTGTTTGACTTAACCTTCATTTCTTTTTTTTTTTTTTAAGATTGTATTATTTATTTTTAGAGAAAGGGGAAGGGAAGGAAAAAGACAGGGAGAGAAAGATCCATGTGTGGTTGCCTCTCGTGTGCCCCCTACTGGGGACCTGGCCTGCAACTCAGTCATGTGCCCTGACTGGGAATTGAACCAGAGACCTTTAGTCTGGAGCTGAATCCACTGAGCCACACCAGCCATGGCAACCTTCATTTCTGATAGATCTATGCTCTTGGCAACCATTCCTTTCTTAGCAGGAGTGGTTGATTGTGTCCATTCGAAATTAAGGGATGGGGAGTGTGAGAAGGGTCTCAAGTTCTGCATGTATTTCTCCCCATTCCTTATGTAAAAGCAGCTCTACCTCCTTCTACCAATGAGGTTCAATTACTTCCGCACGATGGTAACTCTTTTTCTAGCGACAAGGAGTCCTAAGTGCTGGTAGTATAATAGTTCTCTTGCTGTTCCCTGGTAAAAGTATATACTCTAAGGCAAAGTTTCTTCAGCACTGTTGTCATTTGGGGCTGAATAAGTCTTTGTGGTAGGAGGTTTGTCCTCTGCCTTGGAGAATGTTAGCATAATTGGCCTCTACCCACAAAGTGATAGTGTTACAGAACACAACAAGGGGGGCCTGAGACAATATACTATTATTGAAAGAAGGCCCTGGGTCCGTTATGTCCGCCGCCAGAGGAAAGACGTCTCTCAATGCCAGAGATTCGTGAAAAGGAAAGGAAATGTTTATTTAATGCTATACAAACTTAAAGTAGTGACCTAATATCTTTATCAAAAATCCCAAAGTCCCCCCAAAACACCCACAAACACACACAGTCCTTCCTTCCTTCCCCCCTTTGCCCAGTCCAGAGTACCGTATCTCAGGAAAGGAAATAGAAGTCCATGGATCAGGCAGTCCTCTGGTTCTTAGTTAGTCCTCCATCTCGACTGGGAGACCTCCCTGGGTACCCGGCACCCTCGGCTGAGTCGCCGGGATCTCTGCCAAAACCAGGTGGTGGTTCCCCTTCTAAAGCTGTGGGGGTCCCCACTCTGTCCAGGCCTTGTGGTTCTCCCTCTCAGGGCTGCAGGAAGGGGAGAGTCCCCACTCTGCCAAAGCCACGTGGTTCTCTCTCCTAGGGCTGCGGGAGTCTCCACTCTGTCAAAGCTGCGTGGTTCTCTTTTCAGGGCTGTGCATGGCTCTCTTTCCTAAAGCAGCATGGTTCTCTCTCTCAGGGATGCGGGAGTCTTCACTCTGCTAAAGCTGTGTGTCTCTCTCCACAATGGCCATGATCCTTTCTGCACCTCCACAGCCACATGGTTCTCCCTCCTAATGGCCGCCAAGTCTGGGTTTTAAATACCCGTGGCCAATCTTCCTCTGCAGCCTCATTTCCGACTCCTCCCACACTCGGCTTCACATGCCAGAATTCATATCCTTTCAGCTTTACTGGGCTGCCATCTTGAGTCTGGGCAGGTGTGGCCCCATGTCCTGGAGCCAATCGTCTCCGAGCTCCCACGCAGGCGCTGTAGCTCAGAGGATCTGCCCCCAGTCACGTCTTGGTGGGGAAGTTACTTCCATTCCCCTGGCTCAGAAATGATCACAGCTATTTAACATATCCATACAACCAGCCAAAGGCTATAGATATGTTAAATGACCACACCAGAGGGTAGCTGCAAGGCTGTTGCTATGCAAAACAGCTCTCAATGGTCCTGCTCCATTTGTCCCTTCCCCCAACCCACACCCTGGGTGGGGGGATGGAGACATCTTAAAATCTCCTGGACACCTTAAGTTCTGGACCCCATTTCAAATGCCCATTTGGGGTCCCCCCTCTTGGCTGCACCCTGTAACAATAGTATTCTCTTCATCAACAGTGAGAGTAAGTGGGGCCACTTTGTTTCCATACCTTGGATTTAAGATCTCATATATTCTTCCTAATTTGGATGCAGCAGTATAGAGAAACATGATTTAATGTCAATACTGCATAATAAAAGATGTCACACTATCCTTTCCATTTTTTTCTCTGCTCTGATACTCTCATTGTGCTTTAGAAGCATGTTCCAGCTTTTTATGAGTCATTTTCTTTTGCATAATCTAGTATACGATACAGCCCATTGCTGTACCTTCTTTGCTATGAAGTGGGCCCATTGGTTGGATGTCCTATTCTTTAGGAAGTAATGCTTATGGATCAGGCATTTTATAAACCCTGGACAACTGAGCTGACTGAAAGTCAAAAGGTAAGCCAATACCTGTAATAGGTACCTGTCTCTTGTCTTCAAAGAGCATCTCCAAATCAGTGAATTCTTTCACTTCTTGATCAAGCATCCTCCAAGTCCAAAGTGAACTCCATTCCCAGCTGGCTTTCCTTATGAATTCTACCAAACATTTATGAAAGAAGTGATAATACTAATACTACAAAAAATACTTAAGACAGTTGAAGAGGAAGAAATACTTCATAACATATTCTGTGAAACCAGCATAACCATAAGATAATCCTGAAATTTGTATAAAAATGAAAAAATATTGAGAACAGGTTTTAAAAAATATATTTGTAAAAGAGTGAACAGAGGGGAGAGAAGGCATAATGGGGAAAAGAAGGGGGAGGGGCAAACAAAGGCACATGAATAGAGGACTCACTGGCATGGCCAGTGGGGAGACTGACTGTGGGAGTAGAGGGAACAGGGTAGGGGACAGCAATGGGGGAAAAGGCAGGACAACTGTAACTGAACAATAATAAAATAATAAAATAGAATAAAAGACCTGTACTTGGAGAGAAAAAGAGTAATAAGCTAGGAGAATTTATATTGTCTGCTATTAAGGCATAAATCAAGTCATCAAGACAGTGCGGGGTCTGCATAAAATTAGATATTAGATCAATAGAATAGAATAGAGTTTAGAGGTGTACCCACCCATATATCGTCAGCTGATTTTTGACCAAAGTCCAAAAATAATTCAGTGTAGAAAGAATAATTTTTCAACAAATGTTGCTAAAATAATAGATATTCATATGTAAAAAGATATCCATATGCATTATTCATCCATAACTTGCAACATATACAAAAATGAACACAAAATGGATTATAGACCTAAGTGTAAAATACAAAACTATGAAAGTTCTCTTAGGCAAAGATTTTTTAGATACCATGAGAAAATCATGATTAATTAAATATATGTATATAGGAGACCCCCAAATAAATTTATTTATAAAAAATTATGTATTTATTCTTACATGTTTAACTTCAGTGACCTTCAAAGTAATCTGCATTTGATGCAATACACCTATCAGGGCATTTTTTTCCACTGCTCAAAATAGTTTTTGAAATTATTAATTTGATGCTTTTTAGTGTTTCTGCTATTTTTTTTTATGTCTTCCACATTGGCAAAACATTTCCCTTTGAGGACTTCTTTCATCTGGAGAAACAAACAAAAAAAGCCATTGGGGCGAGATTAAGTGCATGGGGTGGGGTTCAGGAAACATGCTGTTTTTGTTCAAAAACTGCTGAACACTCAGTGCAGTGTAGGCAGGTGTGCTTGTAAATAACACATTGTGAAATAATCAAACACATTGAAAGAGTCTTCAAAAAAATTCACTGAAGCTGAACCCAGCCTCTCACAACAATGCCAGCTGGTACAGACTGGGGCAGACGGGTTCCTAGAACACTGACGTAGTGGGAGAAGCCTGTAATTACAAGGGGCCCACTCTCCAGAAGTTGGTTGTTTTGGGGTCCTCTTAATACACACACACACACACAGCTTTATCTATGGGAAAGCCATAGAGGAGACTTTTCTCTGTGGAAAGGATACCAGAGTCACTCAGGTCCCGGATCTTCTCTTCTCTTGGAAGACTGAGAAGGACAAGCCATAGACAAGGAAGAAGTTTTTGCAAATCAATACCTGATAAAGAACTTGTATCTATGATATACAAAGAACACTTCCAAAATTCAATGATCAGAAAACAAAAAATGAAAATAAATAATTAAAAGGTTTGAACAGAGTTTTCTATAAATAAGATATACAGTAAACAAATAAGCAGAAGAGGAAAATAGTAATTATGATGATGGTAAACATAATAGTAAATTTAGATAGTGAGACTTATAGGGAGATTCTTACTGAGTTAGGATCATCTAATATACCAATAAATTGCTTCTTCTCTCTCAGTTGAAGCCAGAATTAATCAAACTATGGCCTCATGTTAAATTAATACAACTGAGCCCTTTCTGCTACCCTCCTTAATTATCTTTATTCATGAATTTTATGTTTATGGTGGCAAAAAGCAAAGTCAGAAATTATTTGGTTTAGCTAAGCATAGAGATTGATTTAATATTTGTTCTGGGAAGAAAACTTTTCTCTGCTGCTTTTGCAGTTTGTTTACAAGTTTCTTAGTTGTAAAATTGCAAAAGCCTTTCCCATGGTAGAGATGGAGGGGATGGGATAAAGTGGAGTGCTTCTGGAATAACAGATTAGAGAGGGAGTCAAGAAACTATGTTTCACTGTTAATCTCAGATGAAAATGGTCAGATTATACATTGGAATCATTAAGCATGCAAGAAGTATCCTGTAGTTCAGGGCTTAGGGAATGGACCAGTGGCCAGATCTGAAGAGAAACCTGAGAATTGTGCTCCAGAATGGACTAAAAACCCCACCAGAAAAAGCAAAAGGGCCAAACATCCAAGTGATTTGAAATCTTAATTCTCTGAGCAGACATCTAATCCAACAAAGGAAAGAGGCAAAGAGTTGATTTACTCACTTGAAGCCTACTTGGTGCTTGGTGTCAGCAGATGGTTATACATCACAAACAGTGCAGACATGGTGTGAGCTCTGAGTTTACAATGTGTTGTCAGCATTTCAGATTGTGAGAATAAAGCTTCTATACTCAGGGTTTTTCTCACTCCAAATCAGACCAAGTTGCTAGACCTTAAACTCACAGAAGCCAGTATTAACATTAGGCCACATCGTAAAAATTGAGACTGCCCTCGCAAGTGATCCAGGTGTGCTAAAAGATCATCCAGGTCTCCAGCGACACAAGCTTTGAATCCAGTTAATAAGGCTCAAGTCTCAGCCAAAGGTCTTCTGGCCAAAGACAGGTCCCAGACCTCAGTAACCTGGGTATCAACTAAGAATTAACTGTACAAGTGAGCAGACTAGCCCATACACAAACCCTTTATGAGTCTTTTAAATGGCTTTTACTCCAAAATATTTTAAACAATGTATGTGTGCTATAAATTTCAAATTGTTAATGCTTTTAATATACATGTCCAGACAGGAAAATTAGGAGATAAAAAGATACTCAGGTGTTTCCATGACTTCAGGGAATTTTTTCCTCATTTCTTTTAACTGTATAAAATAATTTATAAATTATTTAACTTCATTGGTTGATCTTAATGTTATTAAATTATTATTCTATTTAAATTACCAAATGGGTCCTAGGATTTGAATGTATTTCTTTTTGCATATTTGTAGTAAGGGATGACCTGCTCAAATCCATTTTTAATAACTTTTCTAGAATTTAGTATATTTTGGTAGACCATTAAGAGCAAGGATTCACTTTTTGCAAAATATTTTACATTAATAAATATAATATTCTGGAGCTATTATGTTTAACCAATGATTAATAAAAATTGACTGAGTAGTTACTCTGTGCAAAGCTGTGTGTCAGTGCTTATATAGACAATTTAATTTGCTCTTCACAACAACCCATAACGACAGTATTATTGATACTTTAACTTAATTGGAAACTATACAAAGCCTCACAGTCAATATGTCCAATACTCCAAAAGTCTTTCACTTTAACCTCTGCAATATATCACCTCACCACATTAAAAACTCCTTTACTCTCAAGATACTAACATTCCAAACAGATGTTAATGTTGTTCCTTTGGCTCACTGTTTCCACGCATGGTTTGACCTAAGTCCTGTACCATCTGTAGCTTTGGTTGTATGAAGTGCTGGGCAAAAGAAAACATGCATAAAGGGAAGAGGTTCAGTTGGGATTTCCACTGGTTCCGTTGATTATCTCAGGAGTTTAATGGAAGAAATTTATTTTACATTTCAGAGGGAGGATCATCCGCTGTGAGTAGTCTCTTACTGCACAGCACTCCAAGGCAACTGCACACTTTCCCAACTGCAGCACATTAGTCATGTTCTATTCTAGAAGAAGAGGCAGGTTTGGGGTAGGCGAGAAAAACAAGAGAAGAGGTTGTACCCGCTAAGTTGTTCTCTGTAAGACACGTGAAGCGAAGCTGCAAGGTTGAACTCATGAAACAAAGTGAACAAACATGTCCTTATGTGAGAGGTGTGATCTCTGGCTTTTGCATTTTCCACAGCCAGCAATTTATAATAGCCACCTGCTTAGCACAGGCTTCATTGTTCATTTTTATTCTGGACAATCAGAGTTTTTCATTTCATCTTTTTTAAAGAAAGGATTGAATAAATAGCGTCTATTGCATATTTCAGAGTCGTAGATTCGGTCAATATTTCTGGTGTGTAAATTTCTGAGTATTTAGCCTAATGCTTGGCATATAATGTTCAAGAACAAAACAAGTATATGATCATAAAAATACATCAATTTTACGACTTGGTGCCATGGCATATTTGGATAAGAATATCATGTTCTACCAAGTCAGGCCCCTAAAAAGAAAATCAGTCTCATCTACCTGGAAGTAACTTTCTAGTGTTCACTTGAAAAATACATGCTTGAAATCACTTTGAAAATCTTTAAGAAATTCCGATTAAATTTGTTTTAAAATGTTATGATGTGGCTATTTGAAATCTATATTTGGAGGTGGGGTTTATGGTTCAGACTTTAGAAAAGATGAGCTCTTTATTATGTTCTATATTTCCTGATTGAAATACTTCCTCTAGTAATGATTGAACAGTTTATTTCACCCAACATGAAATTATTTATCATTAGGGAGAAGCAGAAAGCCAGCTAGTAATACGGATACGAAAACTTTTCCTAATTAGGCAAGAGACTGGCTTTCATGAAGGTCAACATCCTCACATCCTGGCAAATTAATCTCTCTTAGCAGAAACTAGCAGGAACTGGAAAGAGGATGCTGTCTTTATCTTCCACAAAGGACAGTGTTATTTTTGTGATAGCAGGAGGTGGAAGGGAGGAAGAGTGAGCAAAGGCACCTTAGTGCTGCCCTTTCATTAGCTTACTGTGAGCTTCTTGAAGATACAAAGCAGTACATATCTTTTATTTCTTATAATTCAATATCTTACAGAGGTTACAGGTATGTATGTATATGTGTGTAACCTTCTTTATTATGGTTATTACGTTTCTCTCAACTAAAAAGATGAAAAATATATTTTACACAAAACAGTATGTGAAGAAAGGAAATATAATGATGTAAGTTTTATTTTAAGGAACATAAAGTTGGAAGGCATATTTTGATAAAACAGAATAAACTAGAAAGATAATGAAAGTAAATAAGAGTAGAGGAAGAGTGATAAAAATAGCAAATTCTTAAAAGAAGATTATTACAAAACAGTGTTGGTGGTTTTCTTTAATCTCATATTTTTTAGTGTTTACTATTTTAAGTTGTGTTAAAAAAATTTTAGCTGTTGAATAAATTGTTGCAATGACTCTGAATTACTCAGAAGTCTTTAGTCAGCCATGGAGGTTTGCTATTCAGATCTCCTTTCATAAAAATCCTATCACCCTGGCCGGTGTGGCTCAGTTAGTTGGAGAATTGTTCCATATGCTGAAAGGTTGCAATTCAGTTCTGGTCAGGGCAAATACCTAAGTTGCAGGTTTGGTCCCTGGTCGGGGAGCCTACAAGTGGGCAACCAAATCAATCAATGTTTCTCTTTCATATTAATGTCTCTTTCCCTTTCTGTTTCTCTTTCCCCCTTCCTCTCTCAAAATAGATAAATAAACAAGCAAACAATAAAAAATGTCCTTGGGTGAGTATTAAAAATATTTTTTAAAGCCTTATCAAAAGAAGTAAAGTTTAGAAAAATAAGAAAAGTTAAAAAAAAAAGAATAGTTTGATCACAGCCAGTTATGCCTCAACTTTGAGTGAAGGCCTCCTGTTTCCTGGACACTGCTCAGCCAATGAGTGATGTAAGAGGGCCTTACCTCTGAGGCAGCATGGGACTCCTGAAAAGGCAGTCTTTCTAAAGGAGCTCCTGTGAGGTGAACTGAGAGTTTTCTAAAAGCTACACTCTTGTGTGAGGCCCACTCTAGCCAATCCTCTGGCTTTTCTTCTCTCCTTTCACAGGAGCCAGACTTCTACCACATTCTGAAGGCTTTCCTTGGATGTTCCTGTCTGTCCCCTTTGTCTTTTATTTTTCTCACAGATACTTTTCCTCAATATATCTCTTGCAATTTTAACTCAATCTTGGCTTCTGTTTCTGAGAAGAACCAGCTGACACAATTGATACTGGAAGTGGCATGTCGTATTAGGTAATATGATGGAATTTTGCAACTGGATCATTTGGCACATAACAAAAAATGTGCATCCCTTCCCAAGGGGTGTGTGGTTCATAGACAGCTTCTGACATAAAACTGCAGTCCAATTAATAAAAGTGTCATCAGTGGTAATGTTGGAGAATATCTTGCTAAATGTGAATTCCCTAACTGGGAAATATTTAGGTGTATGAAAAAATATGGAGCAAAGAATCCATGGAAAGACAATGGAATTGGCTGATTATTAGTAAGTTGCACTGTAGACCTAAAAAGAAATAATGAGAAACTGAATGTTGTTAACAGATAGCTCAAACATAAGTGTGAAAGCAAGAAGGTGTCTTGGGTAGCTTATAAAGAGCTCCTTGGCTTTTGCAAAGGAGAAATGAACATAACTGGGGAGCAAACCCATGAATGATAGTCAGGGCCACTGAACTGCAAAGATGATCGAATGCTCGCTTGAGGAGTATTTTTATGATGAGGTCAGAGCTCTGCTTAGGAAATGTTAGGGTGTGAAAACATAGGATGAGGACATTTGGATGAATTTTCCTAAAGATTTACGACCTGAGAGCCTGCAGAGTGGGCCTACTCTTCCCCATTAAGAGCTAGCAATTTCCTCATGCAGCACAATCTCACAAAGGCTGGTCCCTCCCAAGGTAGAGGTACATTCTTCAAGAGTTGGCCCCAACCTCTCTCCTGTTTTCTAAGCTGAAAAAGTATGGTTAAATTCTAGGAGAACTCAGCTGTGGGATAAAAACATACTGAGACTGATAAATAAGAAAACAGATAATCACCCCACGAAGCTCCAAGAATGTACTCTCAGAAATCAGGAGGGTGTCTTTGGGATTGAATTTTCAGAGTACTTATCAATAGGAGGAGGTTATGACTGGAAAATCAAGAGTTTATTAACTGGGAGCATTCTCTTGAAACACAAGATATAATGCTTTGGTAAAGACCCTGGGGCATGGGAAAAATTTGCTTCTGAAAAGGGTCTAAGAAACCTGGAGAAAATCTTGGTAAAGTTGAAATGCCTAAATTACCATAAAAAATGAAAGAAGGTGTAAAAGAATAAAAGACGCTGGGAAGTGGGCATGCTGGAATGGATATTATGTCCATTGGTATAAGAACACTCCTCAACTGAGCATGCAGGCATCTTTGCAGTTCCTTGGCCACTAAATGTCAGATCCTGAATTTCTTCTTCACCTAATTCATTATATCATGCCAGGAAACCCATCAGAATAATACTTTGCATGGAAGATCCCATGAGACACACAATTCACTAAAGCCATGAGGACTGTGTTGGTGAGATGGACACCAGAACCGTTAATGTACTCAGTCATGGCTCTTTTCTGAACATCAGGGCTAACGGCAGGCAAGACTGTCTGTCACATAGCTTAGCTTGTTAGCAGAAATGGAGATGATGGGAAACCTGAAAAAATTGAGCCTACATAGCAATGCTCAACTGCTGGAAACAGGGAAGCTGCAAGGTTCAAGGGACAATGACAAGGGCTTCATCTGCAGAGAGTCCTCTATAGTACCAGCAGAAAAGATGAGAAACAGTTTGCATTTACATGAAATGCTCAAGAATACACATTTTCATTTGTTCTCTATGTTAACTCTCCTGCCCTCTGTCACCATATAGTCTAAAGAAAACAGAACCATTGGGACATCTTACAGAACATTGCATTGCTCCATTACACTCAAGGGGATCAAGGCAAACCAGGAGAAAAGTGGTTAACAAGCTCAAAGCCTTGATAAGACATACAGCCTCCAAAGTGAGATAAAACTGCAATGTGTTAGGGACCAGCCATTTTCACTGAGATTTTAGGTGTCTTGTGTCCAAAATGTACTGGAGTATCCCCTTGAAAGTAAAAGACAAATTTATATATATTTTTTATCCCTACCACAAAAAAGAAAGCCTGAAAGTTGATAGGACTCTTTAAGCTCTGTAGACA
Organism: Phyllostomus hastatus; assembly: GCF_019186645.2. Lineage (NCBI taxonomy): Eukaryota > Metazoa > Chordata > Mammalia > Chiroptera > Phyllostomidae > Phyllostomus > Phyllostomus hastatus. The sequence goes on along the minus strand of NW_025333622.1, from coordinate 8,227,684 downwards.
ATCCATTCCACACCCAAGACTAGTGTCTAGCTCATATGCTCTGTAACATAAAACCCTGACAGGGCTGAGTGGGGTTTGGAGTAGGAAAAGGCTTGTAACCAGTTAAGGCTGCAGTGCAAGCAGTCCTACTGCTTGGGCCATATGATGGAGCAGACCTTGAGCTGTAGGAGGTGTCTATTATGGAAAAAGGTTTGGTTTGATGTACATACCAAGCAAGGGCCAGTGAGAGGATCACATCAATGGCTTCTGAGGATTTGGATCAAGGCCATACTGCTTAAAATGGAGATTTACAAATATTTTAAGAAGCAACTCTTGGCATGCTCTTGGGCACTTGAAGAGATGGAATATTTTACCATTAAGTAAAACAAGTGACTGTGCACCTTGCACTTCCAAACTGAAGGAGCCCAGTAGAATTCTATCATAAAATGGAAATAACACATCTTGGAAATAGCCAATAAAGTGCAGAAAGTGTGAGTAAGTGTGTGTATAGGAAATCCAGGTCTCCATGCTTCCCACTCAGACTGAACCAGTGTCTCTTCCTTGCAGTGCCTCTAACATCATGTGCAGGGATCCCATATGACCAGTTAAACCAGAAGAAAAAGTCTGAACTTTATTTACAGATGTTTCAGCTTAGTGTATGAGTATAAGCTGAAAATAGATGGCAGCTATATTATAATCACAATCCAGAATGGTGTTTAAATAAACTGATCACAGGAAATTTTCCAATAAGCAGAACTTCAAATGGTGCACCTGGTGATTTACTTGTGAAAAATGAGGAATGCCTGAGGTAAGAAGATACACGGATTCATGGAAAGGGGCCCATAACCTGTCCCACTGCTCAGTAATCTAGATAGAAAAGAATGAGAAGAGTAGGTAAAATGATGTCAGATATGGAAAAGTGGCAGGGAAAGATGTTAATGGATATATGGGAGCAGGCAATAAGTGTAAAATTTATTTTACCACATATTAGTTTCTATTAGAGAACATTTACTATAGGAAAGACACTGAACAACCAAATTTAAAAACAAAATGTTTCAGTCAGTTGATATTAGCCTGTCTTCATCACTGGTGACTCCAAAACAGGCACAACAGGCACATCAACAGATTGGCCATAGTGGTTGACATGGATCCCAAGCTTGGACTCCACAGCATAGGTCCCCACTTACGAAGGCCGTGCAAACTACTGCCACCTCTAAATATCTAAGCTACCAGTAATAGAGATCAATGCTGAGCCCTTGCATTGCATTATCTCTTGAGTAGTCCAGCTGACTATCTGGCTGAAAGTTGACTATATTGAGCCCCTTCTTTCCCAGAAGAGACCATGGTCTGTTACTTTAGGAATAGACACCCATCCTAGGGATTTACCTCTCCTGGCTGCAGTTTCTCGGCTAGTACCACAATGAGAAAGGAGTATTTGATCTACAAGGTTGGACTTACACACAAATTAGTACAGTGAAAGACAGCCCATTTCTCAGTAGACGGGATATGAGTGATCTGTGCAAACAGGAGTCACTGGTTGTATCACATACCACACCATCTAGAAGCCTCCAGAGTGCTGGAATAACCCACTGCAGGCTGAAGCCTAAGCACCAGGTTGGAGGATTTCTCCACAATGACTGCATGCAGACTGAACTGCCTGCCAAGGACACAGAGAAAGACCTGGGGCAGAAAGGCTTAGCGTAGCATGGTCAGAATTTGAGTTGTGATGCTGTCTACATCTTCAAAAAATGCCAAAGTTAGTGGTGGACTGTGAAATAATAGAGAATGCATATGGTATTGGTCTTCCCTGGGTTTTTGGCACCCAACTACTAAAACTCTTATAATTTCCCAAGTGATAAGAGCATCTTTTATTTCAACATTTGGTGTATGTTTCAGGGTCCTGACATAGATGTAAATCTCTTGGAATTTCCTGGGTGAGAGGAGTGTCTTTTGTTCTAGTGAGGTGACTCTCGGTAGGCTACAGAATAGCTTCTAGATGGGGGCTAATCACCAGAAAGGCCAAGCCGTGACTAGAAGCTGGAAACTTTCAGTTCCACTCCCCATTCTCCCAAAAGAGAAGAGAGGCTGGAGGCAGAGTTAGTGATTATTATGTCTACATGACAAAACCTCCATAAACATTCTTAAAGTACATTGTTGAGAAAGCGTCCAGGTTGGTGAACACAGAGAGCTCAGTGCCCCTTGCCCCATACCTTGCCTTACATCTCTTCCATCTGGATTTTCATCTATGTGGTTTATCAGATTCTTATATAATCAACTGGTAAACAGTAAGCAAACTGTTTCCAGAGTTCTGCTAGCTGCTCTGCAAATTAATTTAATCTGAGGAGGAGATAGTTGGGACCTCCGATTTATAGCTTAGAAGAACAGGTAACAACTGGGTCTTGTGATTGGCCTCTTAAGTAGGGGTGGAGCAGTCTTATGAGGTTGAGGCCTTAACTCTGTGGGATCTGATGCTACCTCCAAGTAGATAGTGTCAGAATGGAGTCAAATTGTAGGACAACCAGCTGGTGTCCCAGAATTGCTTGGTGTGTGAAAATCCCACACACATTGGGTGTCAAAATTGTGGTAGGTGTGGTAGTAATGTGAGAGTAAGAGAGAAATATGAGTTGTGTAAGTGATATAATACATGGCACCAAATGTTTGCATCAGAGTCCACTCACACTTGAGTTTCTGCTCTCTGCCATGAAAATAGCATGCTCCAGAGAAGGTCTGCTTCTTCAGTTTAGATCCAGAATGATAAGATGTGAGGAGCAAGATCCAGCTGAGTCCAACTGAGCTGAGCAGAGCTGAGGTTGGCCCTAGTCCTCCTGTAATATAAAGGAAAACCAAATCTTTATGTCATAAGCCACTGACATTTTAGAGATATTTCTTAGTGCACCAGGAATTGACTAATACATTAACCAAGGTGTAAGCTGAGGGTGAGATATAGATTGATTATTTTATTCTTTCTTTTTTCTTTTTAGTCCCAGAAGAATGAAATTAGTAGAAAATTCAGCTTGCTATATATAACATACAATTTTAATTATAAAAATCATGAATAATGGCAATTTCACATTTCTATTCAACTGTTTTTTAAAGTTTTATCTTGACAGACTACAATATTATGCTATATTTCCAACTTAATAATTCCAATATAGTATTTCCAACATATTTCCAAACCTTAACAAATTATAATTTTAAGAAGAAATGAATGTAATTCAAGTGATGGTTAATAAATCTGTACTTATAGAGTAAACCAGAGTATAGTAGATGTATAGAATTTTGTATGCACTTAATCTATTTCTCAATGAGACATAACTTGATAATTATCACAATTATCATTATCTACATATAAAATTTAAATTGATAGCAGTGCTACTTATTCTTTCAATCAATAAATAAGGCAAACATAAAATTGAGTAATCTGAATACTTCTTTCCTGTGGGAACAAGAATTCTTTTAACACAGTTGTTTTTCCAGTTGCTTTCATCAAATTAAAGCTGCTTTCCATCCTGTCCTATACTCTTTCAAAACCTCGTGACCTAGGTTGGGGCTAAATCTCATACATCTAAATATTACTTAAGAACTGGCGGGGGGGGGGGAATGAGCAAACAGAAACATTTGATTACTGTTCTCAATGCACTTGGACTTTAAAGTTCAAAATTCACCCAGCAGCTTGAAGTTCAGCTCTCAAAGATTGCCCGTGGTTACTGTTCCTGAGGAATTCTTTGTTGGGAACCACCCTGCCTGGTATCAGAAGCTGAAAACCCCGCCTAGGCTAAGGCTAAGGGAACGCCCTTGGAACCGTAAGCCAGCAAGGAGACAAAAGCTTATCTCCCTGGCAGGAATGCTGCTTCTGCTGCTTTATTCATAACTGAACCCCCAAAAAGCTTGGTCGGTTAGCCAAAGATGGGTAAGATTCCCCAAGGGGGGAACGACCTAAGACAGGCACGATCACTTTGGGAGCCCCCCCAAAAGAAGGGACGTGGGGGGGGGGCTGCAGCAAAAGGGGGGTGATGGACCCTCGCTCCTCGGCTTTGACATAGCCTGAGTTCTCATCGTCTGGGAGAAAATCTCCTTATCTCTTGGTTGCCTTAGTTCCCTTGCTCCACCTAAGCCTGAAACAATGACAGGGTGGTGTAGCTCTGTGCTGAAAAGGGCAGATTCCCCGGGTGATCAGGCCTAAGAAAGAATATGTAAATTACTGTGAAAACTTCTTTGTTTAGAATGCTCTCAGTTGAATGAAAGGGGTCCAAGTAGGAAGTTAGTTTGTTCCTCAAAGTCTTACAGCTTAATGAGTACTGTACTTAACCTGAATTATTATGCAAAATGAGCCCAATAAAAGCAGGTATGGACGGTAAATCAGTGCGCTCCCCACTGGGGGGGTGGCCATTTCATCCCTACTTCCCCACAGAAACTAGTCTGTCTCTGTGCATGTGTTTTTCTCACGTGTTTATCGTTGAGCCATTCACAGCGTTCCATGGTCACTGCTGGCCGGAGACCCACACATCAATTCTTTTTGGTCCTTATTTTTCTTCCTCCTTATTTTTCTATAGGGTCTTCTTCCTGTTGTGCCCACACTAAGATTGTTACAGGGTGCAGCCAAGATAGGGGACCCCAAATGGGCATTTGAATGGGGTCCAGAACTTAAGGTGTCCAGGAGATTTTAAGATGTCTCCATCCCCCCACCCAGGGTGTGGGTTGGGGGAAGGGACAAATGGAGCAGGACCATTGAGAGCTGTTTTGCATAGCAACAGCCTTGCAGCTACCCTCTGGTGTGGTCATTTAACATATCTATAGCCTTTGGCTGGTTGTATGGATATGTTAAATAGCTGTGATCATTTCTGAGCCAGGGGAATGGAAGTAACTTCCCCACCAAGACGTGACTGGGGGCAGATCCCCCAAGCTACAGCTACTGCGTGGGAGCTCGGAGAAGATTGGCTCCAGGACATGGGGCCATGCCTGCCCAGACTCAAGATGGCAGCCCAGTAAAGCTGGAAGGATACGAGTGCTGGCAAGTGAAGCCGAGTGTGGGAGGAGTCAGAAATGAGGCTGCAGAGGAAGATTGGCCGCGGAGATTTAAAACCCAGACTTGGCGGCCATTGAGGGGAGAACCACACGGCTTTGGCAGAGTGGGGACTCTCCCCTTCCCGCAGCCCTGAGAGAGAGAACCGTGCTGCTTTAGGAAGGAGAACCATGCTGCCTTGAGAAGGAGAACCATGCGCGGCCCTGAGAAGAAGAGAACCATGCGGCTTTGACGGAGTGGAGACTCCTGCATCCCAGAGAGAACCTTGCACAGCCCTGAGGAGGAGAGAACCACACAGCTTTGGCAGAGTGGGGACTCTCCCCTTCCCGCAGCCCAGAGAGAGAACCACACGGCTTTGGCAGAGTAGAGACTCCCGCAGCCCTGAGAGGGAGAACCACGAGGCCTGTGCCAGAGTGGGGACCCCCGCAGCTTAGAAGGGGGAACCACCACCTGGTTTTAGCAGAGATCCCGGCGACTCAGAGGATGGTGCCGGGAACCCAGGGAGGTCTCCCAGTCGAGATGGAGGACTAACTGGGAAGAACCAGAGGACTGCCTGAGCCATGGACTTCTATTTCCTTTCCTGAGATACAGTACTCTGGACTGGGCAAAGGGGGAAGGAAGGAAGGACTGCGTGTTTGTGGGTGTTTTGGGGGACTTTGGGATTTTTGATAAAGACATTAGGTCACTACTTTAAGTTTGAATAGCATTAAATAAACATTTCCTTTCCTTTTCACGAATCTCTGGCATTGAGAGACGTCTTTCCTCTGGCGGCAGACATAACGGACCCGGGGCCTTCTTTCAATAATAGTATATTGTCTCAGGCCCCCCTTGTTGTGTTCTGTAACAAGATGACCAACCTCATCTTAGTTTTCCAGGGGATTTCCTTGTTTTAAAACCAAAAAATATCTGTCTACAGTAATTTGTAGTCTGTAGTCTGTCACGGGCAAACTAGAACTGTGGGTAACCCTTATATGGTCTAGCTCCAATCCTATTTTTCCTATTACCCAATTCACCTTTAATAATAGAATCTCAAATAATCTAAAAAAGGAGGAAAAAAGACAGAATAAATGAGGATATGAATATGCAAATAATAGAGAATACTAAAAGGGAATTAGGAATAGGAGGTAAAATTCCACCCCCTCCTGACAGCTGGCTATTCTCAACTCCTCATTTGAATTAGCTTCTCCCCTCACTTATATATTTAATCTGGGGAGCTTATTCTGCCCATCCCTCCCTTTCCCACCCATCACTCTCCCTAGCTCTTTCTGGAAGAGATGGTTGAGAACATTAGCCCTGGAGCCAGAAATCCTGGATTTAAATTCTTCCTCTATAAGCTGAGTACTGTGTGCAAGTTGACTCCTTTGTCCTCATAAACTCTGAACAAAAGCAGCGCCTATCCCTGAGTTGTTGCTAAATGAGCAAATATATGTAGAACTGAATAAATAACTACATTATTAATTATTCCAACTCAGAACGCATGACCAAAGGTAGTTAGGAGCCTTAGATCTCCATGCCAGGCTTTGATGGGCTGGCCTAGGTACCTCACCACTGTGTAGCACTATTTCAACTAGGAACTAATTCTGGCTTCTAAGCAACTTAAAAATAAACTTTTGGAAAAGAACTTGCTCATAAGCCTGAAATTGCCTGTAGGTCAGATAAAATTTATATTGCATTTGTCATTTGCATGCTTTGTTGCTGTTTCTGATTGTATCTGAGAGCAAAAATCTGGCATGAGCCATTTGCTCATACATTTCTAATTTATGGACTCAAGAGTTTGGAATACCATTCAAAGTCACAGATGCTTATCTGAACCAAACCCAAAATATTTTGAGGTTTTCATATCACTTATAACCATCAGAGAACTATAGCTAGAAAAGAAAAAGAAAAAAAACTTTGCCTAAAAAAAGGAAAACAAAACAAAATAAAATAAAACAAAAAATTCTTGATTTATTTTAATATTTACCTTGAGGAAAACTATTTCTAAATTTACAAATTATCTCACATGTATAAATATATTCATTTTTTTTTTTGCCTCAAGGAAACCTAGACTGAAAATATGAACCCAGAATAATAATTCCTTAGAGGTATATACCCAATTATTTCAATACATTAATGATCTACAAATATTTTAAAATTTCATGAGGACACATTTTTTTTAGTAACAGAAAGGAAACCCCATGGTACTTGGGATGGAACTTGGGATATTGGAAGGAAATGAAAAGCTTTTCCAGGTAATCTAAAAGATAATTCTGTATAATTCTAGTGGAAGACTAGAGGAATTTGTGGCTTAGAATTCAAAGACAGCTGTTTAAGATACACATTATGGCAAGTAGAGCTTCAAGTTAGTGGAGGTCCACAAAACTAAAATTTTACTAGGAAAGGCAAGCACAACTACAGAATGATTCCAAAGAAGGGAGCTTAATAAAATACTTTGAAGGTTGATCTGGAGAGCCTGTGAGTTTATGGATAGGAACATTTACAAGCTTCATTTCCAATAGTATTTGAGGGTTAGAAGTCATGAACTAAACCTCCTACATGCTAAAATGCCATAGCATTTTTTCACTTTGTCCTCAGCAAATATATGTTTTAGATTTAAATGCAGATATGACAGCTAAAGGAGGGCTGACCTTAGGATAGAAATCAGAAGAGACAAACAAAAACCTAACCAATGTGTTAGGAAAGACATTACTGATTTTTCTTTATTTCAGATGAGAGTTTAAAGAGAAAAACTAATGACCAAACAAGAAATAAGAAATCTGAATTTGTGGCTACATTAAGCCTAAATGGGGTAGGGGAGAGCCAGTGATTTAATAAATTCTTTACTGTTTAATTAATTTTCAAAAAAGATTTCATCAAAAACAGTTTCATGTGTAGGCAGAACTTTCAATTAATTGGTGGCTGTTTTCATTCCCAGCAGGTTGTTTTCAATGTAGACATAGCTCTAATTTGTATTTCATACCACCTCACTGAAATCAAACCCTTCAGTCCCAGCACGCCACCCTCACTCCCCCCACCTTTATGCCCCACCCCGTTTTACTCCCACTCACCGTGTCTGACAATGGCTTTGCGTATGCGTTTCTTTTTCTGCTTTAAACTCCCTTACTTCTTTTTAGTCTGATTATTCCTACTTATACTTCAAATTTCAACTTAAATATCTTTCAACTGCAAAGCATTCCTTGGACTACCCTGGAGTTTCACCCATACTTCTTTCAGCCTTGTTTTGTATAGGTCCATTACAGTAGACAATGGGATGATTGGTATCTGCTGTACAAGCATCCCTGAGTCCTTATGCCACTGCAGTGAATGGTTAGGTGTTTGCTTTCCCTAATGCATAGGGACCCTCTCCAGAGCAATGATGGTTTCTTAGGTTTCTCTGTATTTCTAACTCCTGGTATAGTATCTGACACATATGAGGCCAGAGATGGACAGAAAGTTGATTTCAGTTCCAGTATCAATTCCATTTACTGGTGTGGCTGCCAGGAGCACCTATGGAGGAGGATTCTGATGTTGAGCCTGTCCTGAGAGGGAAGGAGTTCCATAATTAGTTAGTGATGTTTGCCTTGGGGTAGGACACTGCAGCTGGCAGCACGTATACCCCACCTTTTCTCCTCTATCACAGCCATTCTTTTGCCCTTTGTTCAGGGAATGACTACATCAACAAACCTAATGGTACTATTGCTTGAAATTTATTCAGATGTATTAGATAAAATATTCTTTACCACATCTCAGAGCCTCTGTTCTGAAGGACACAAAACCCACTGAGTAACATTTATATCACTGCCTCCATTTTAGTTTTTAATGTATGTGTGTGTCTCTCTAAAACAGGAAAATGACGCTCAGAATCCAAATAGACGTGATGGGTGTGCATTAGGCCAGTGCTGTCACCACTGTACCAAATGCTCAGTGGTCTATTTTCCTCACTCACTTGACTAATAGATCGGAGACCCTTAAGATTACAAGGTTAGTCAAAAGTTGGGCTTAAATGCCTCCCTGTTTGTCCCCAAAGTAATGGAAGCATATAAATTCTAGTCCATACTACGATACTTGTAAGTGTGATTTGGGCTACTAGCAATTATGCCACAACAAGAGATGTAAATCAAGGCCTTTTGGGGAAATCTGGAATACAGTTACTATACCCTATAAAAACATAGTTCTCATTCTCCACTAGGCTATATTAACCTATTTTCTTTATATAGACCCAAAATTATAATTTCAGTGGATTAGCTATAGTTTCTTGGGCACTCCTAAGAAGGATTCTCAAGCTGCTTCTCAGCTTCACATAAAAGGATACTCTGATCTACTAGTGATGCCTGGAGGCTGACAAACATGAATGAAAGAACAATGGCATGAGTGCCACATGTAGTTTCTGCTCTACGGACTAAAGGGAGATATGGCAGTTAGCTCTCACAGACCAGGGCCTTTCCAACAGCAATCATCCCATCCTACTTCTAAATTAACTGCTGGTTATTCCCATATGGTTTGTGGTTATATAGTTGGTAACGAACTCCTTTAACTGGCTCAGGGCCAACATGATCAAGCCAAGACTGAGAATCCATAGCCATCTGCACTTTGATCAATTCCTAAGAATTGATCCCTTCCTCAATATTGACTCCTCCACCATTATTAGTTCCTTGATCCCCCTTGTGAGCTTTGAATTCTTAACTGAGGCTAATTTAACCAAGATTTCCCCTTAACTTTGCAGCCCCATGTGTATCCTCTGGACATCCAATTTATTATCTACAGCTTCCAGTACTAGCTGTGCTTCTTGAGATTCTAGATTCCTTATCTATAAATAATGTCAATATTGTAGACTTTTTTGGTAGAATTACTTATATAATTTTTAGGAGTAATTCCACTAATTTTAGAAAAGTAACTGTACTAATTGTAGTACTACTAGACTTATGGCCTCAGTGACCTCTTTGTGCAGTGCACGGCTGTGCTTTTGTCTTTTATATCCTTTGCCTTCATCTCCTAGCTTCCTGCCTGTGACCACTTTCTCCCTGGCACCTGTAACTGACTAAATCCTAAGTGCTTATGTAATGATTAATTTCCAAATCTAACTTCCACATGAGTGCTCTTTCCAGAGCCTGTGGTTCTATTGCCAAAATGAACACTAAAAACACAAGTGATACAGGTGATTCAGAAAAAAAAGATGATTTGAAAATAAAATTACCCGAGAGAGTACCTCAATTATCAATTGTTTTGGCATAGGAGACACCACCTGAATGATCATTGTCAAATCCATCAACTTAGTGTTTATAAACCCTTTAAAATGTTTATTAAATAGAAATTATAATAATAACAAATCCCAGAGAGTAATGTGAAGAATATCATAAGAATAAAAATAGCTTGTTGTTATTGCTAAATGATAAATACTCAACTTCATTATAGGATTGTACTAAGGATCAAATGAGGAAATGAATAACGTAACTGTTGGAAATTTAAAGTATGGATTTTGTATAATTTAAATCTCAGATGCAAGAAGTGGCTTTATATTACTTATCTTAAATTAATCTACTTTTTAAAAGTATATTTCAATGATTATGCTATTACTGTGGTGACACAACCACTGGCCTGCAGTGACCAAGGAATGCTGCAGATAGCTCATTGAAACAAACACAGAGAAAACCAGGTCCTGTGGGGAAATAGGAATGGAACGGCCACTCTCTTTGGTGGGGAACACCTCGGCCACCCTCCCCAGGGGTGGAGAGTGCCTCATTCTCCCACTTGAGAAGGCTTTTATTGGGTTCCTTTACACAAGAATTCAGGTAAAGCTCATTAAATATTGCCAGGAAGTAAGGATCAAACAATAGATAACAAAGAACTCTGAGGGCCTAGTCTGAGTGAGGGTCAGATAGCTAAAGAGCTGTAAAAAACTTTAAGGAACAAACTTACCTCTTCCTTGGACCCTTATCAGTTAATTGAGAGCATTCTAAACAAAGCAGGTTTCACCGGATTTTACATATTCTTTCTTAGGCCTGATCACCCGGGAAGCCTGCCCTTTCCAGCACAGCTCTCCACCACCCTGTCATTGTTTCAGGCTTAGGTGGAGCAAGGCAGCCAAGAGATTAGGAGATTTTCTTGCAGACAATGAGGACTCAGGCTATGTCAAAGCTGAGGGGTAAGGGTCCATCACCCCCTTTTCTGTAGCCCCCAACATCCTTCCTTGGGGGCCTCCTACGTGATCGTGCCTGTCTGAGGTCATTCCCCCCCTTGGGGAATCTTACCCATCATTGGATAGCCGACCAAGCACTGGGGGCCAGGCAGGGTGAAGTAAAAGGAGCAGAAGCAGTGCTCCTGCCAGGGAGATAAGCTTTTGTCTCATTGCTGGCTTATGGTCCAAGGTTGTTCCCTCAGTCTTAGCCTTGGTGGGGGTTACAGCTTCTGATACCAGGCAGGGCGGTTCCCAACACTGTTGTCCCATTTTTCCCTCCCCTTTATCCCCCTCCACCCCACACCCCAACTTCTTCCACCAGCATTCCCACTAACCTTACTTCATGTCCATGGGTCCTACATATAAGTTCTTTGGCTTCTCCATTTCCTATACTATTCTTAACTTCCTCCTATTTTTTTTATCTACCAATTATGCTTCTTATTCCCTATACCTTTTCTCCCATTCTCCCCTCTCACTCTACCCACAGATAACTCCATTTCTATGATTCTATTCCAATAATAGTTGTTTGCTTAGTTTGTTTTTGTTTTGTTTAGGTTAAATTTTTTTGATAGTTGTGAGTTTGTTGTCATTTTACGGTTCATATTTAATCATTTTCTTTTTCTTAGATAAGTCCCTTTAACATTTCATATAATAATGGCTGGGTGATGATGAACTCCTTTAACTTGACCTTATCTGGGAAGCACTTTATCTGCCCTTCCATTCTAAATGATAGCTTGGCTGGATAGAGTAATCTTGGATGTAGGTCCCTACCTTTTGTAACTTTGAATACTTCTTTCCAGTCCCTTCTTGCCTGCAAGATTTCTTTTGAGAAATCAGCTGACAGTCTTATGGAAACTCCTTTGTAGGTAACTGCCGCCTTTTCTCTTGCTGCTTTTAAGATTCTCTCCTTATCTTTAATCTTGGATAATGTACTTATGGTGTGCCTTGGTGTGTGCTTCCTTGGGTCCGACTTCTTTGGGACTCTCTGAGCTTCCTGGACTTCCTGGAGGTCTATTTCCTTTGTCAGATTGGGAAAGTTTTCCTTCATTATTTTTTCAAATAAATTTTCAGATTCTTGCTCTTCCTCTTCTCCTTCTGGCACCCCTATGATTTGGATATTGGAACATTTAAAGTTGTACCAGAGGTTCCTCAGCCTCTCATTTTTTTTGAATTCTTGTTTCTTCATTCTGTCCTGATTAAATATTTACTTCTTCCTTCTGCTCCAAATCGTTGATTTGAGTCCCGGTTTTCTTCCCTTCACTGCTGGTTCCCTATATATTTTTCTTTATTTCACTTTGCATAGTCTGCACTTCTTCCTCTACTTTGTGACCATACTCAATCATTTCTGTGAGCATCCTATATACCAGAGTTTTGAACTCTGCATTTGATAGGTTGGCTGCCTCCTCATTTCTTCATTCTTTCTCTGTAGTTTTGATCTGTTCTTTCATTTGGCCCCCCCTTTTTTTTTGTCTCTGTGTGCCTGTTATGTTGTAAGGAGCAGAGCCTTAGGTATTTGCCAGTGTGGGTCAACCCACTTTGCTGAGTTTTGGTACTGTGTGTGGGTGAGGGGTCAGAGAGGGAACAATGCTGCTTGCTCAGCTCTTGCCCCACTTTCAGTCACTTCCCCTGCTACCCACAAGCAAACTGGGCCCTTCTGTTACTGATTCCTGGGTGGGTGGGCTTATGTATGTCTAGGACCCCATGGGTCTCTCCAATGGACTCTCCTGTGGGGCTGGGACTTTCTGCCGCTGCCACAACCCCCACAGGTTTTTACTGTCAGAGGTTTTGAGGCATTAGTTTCCCATGCTGGAAGCCTGGGTTGTGCAGTCTGTCTTGCTTCCCAGTTGTTCCTCATGGTTTATCTGCACACAAATGTGGGACTGCCTATCTGCCAGCCACCACCATGTCTCCTGTTCTCTCCACAGTGGCTGCCTGTCTTTGCTCCTCCTACCAGTCAGGATGAAAGTTCTTTCTTTAACTCTTTAGTTGTCAGATTTCCATACAGTTCAATTTTCTAGTGGTTCTGGTTGTTTTTTTTTTGTTTGTTTTTAAGTTTGTTGTTGTCCTTATTTTGGTTGTGTGAGGAAGCACAGTGTATCTACCTATGCCTCGATCTTGGCCAGAAATCTTCTCTTAAATTAATCTACTTTTAACTCTAAGACTCAATTCCACCATATTGTCAAGGATTCTTGTAGCTTTCCTAAAATAGTCCCACAAACTGGGAGTATTAAATTTCCCCAAACACCAGGAAGAGGCTGTCATATCCTGGCTAACATTGTCACTTCTGATTTTCTCAATATCCAAGGGACCTCCTTGGGATGCAGTAGGTCTTGGTGCTTGTTTAACATTCTCAAGTGGGAATTTTGGAGGATTGGGAGCCTGGGTGTAGTAACCTTTCACTGTATCTACCTTGCTTCTCTGGGCTTATGGTATTGAATATTGAACTCTGTAGTGTCCCTGTTGCTCCAGTATTCATGTAGGGAACCAAGGCTATGGTCTCACTACTTGTGGTCCATAGTCAATGAGACCCTCTTCTAAAACATTGGTATAAACCTGGAAACTAAAGCCAGGAAACCTTTCAGTCTCCTTCTGCTTCTTGCCTTACCACATTCCTCTCCAAAGACATGAACCTGAAGAATAGAGTCTGTTACCCCCTGGAGACAAAATGGAAGGGAAACAAGGAGAAAATGGGACAATAATATTTTTTAAAACATGCAGTTTACACAGACATTCATATTAGGCTTTCTATTACAACAAGTTATGAAAAGAAAGCAACTCTCATTTCCTGTGAAGGACACTTTAGGTCTTTAGGAAGATGAGGCCGTAGCTTCCTGTATGCTTTTGACTCCAGCTTCAGAATTGCACCAGCAGATAGAAGAGGGGTTTTTTTGTTTTGTTTTGTTTTGTTTTGTTTTGTTTTTCTTTATCCCATCTCTTCTGCTCTTACCACGTACCCTGAGGATGGCAAAGGGGCAGCTGTCAGGGCTGGGGCTTAAGCAATTCAGCAGCTGACAGGCGCTGGGAGATAACACACAATTGCTCTCACAGCTCAAAGCCTCTTCACTGAAACTACCCATCTGACTTCTGTACTAACCCTGGACACTCCTTCCAGGGTTGTAGATACACAGTTGGTGATGAATTCCTTTAATTGGCTCTGGGCCAAGATGATCAAATCAAGACTATAAAACCCACAAAAGTACTTTAAGGGAACAGAACCCACATTCTTTCTAAACATTGCATATTGGAACCTACATATACATAATCCTCTGGAGATTTAGTTGTTTAGTAATTTAATTCCTAGGTGGATTTTTCTTTTTCTTTCACCAAAGGAGACTATTATAAACTGAGTACCGGAAAAAAAAAAAAAGAGGCTGTTCCCATTCTGTTTATTTGTTAGGTGAATATGATACTCCTCCAACTAATTCTCCTTCCCCCACTCAATCTATGTTTTATGGCAAAAGTTTTATTATAGGCTCATAAATGCAGTTGGGGCTAATAATTAGCAAATGCCATATTTTATGACAGACTCTACATTTCCTTAAACAGGTAACTGTTAAAGAAATATTGCTCCTTGATTATACCTGATCACATAATAAAAGTGTGACTCTATTGTACTGAGGTGTTTGATTTTCTTACATCTTCTATGTCTTAACAAAAATGGTGCTTAAGGTTTCCTTTACTAATCATTTATCGTAAAAACTAAATTCAAAACAATGTGTTGAATGTGTAGCTTCTTAAAACATGTAAATAATATACTTAACTGTATTTCTTTGCCAACAGTGTTCCAGACTTGGTAACCTGTACAGAGGTTAAAGTGTGTGTCCTTGTGTCTTTCCTAAAATCCTGGATCCTATGAAATGTCTCACTGCCTTTGAATGATCACCTGATCACCGGTTCAGTAAAGCAAATTTAAAGCCATAAAATGGCTTTATGAGCTCCTATGTGTTATGTAACATTTCCAGTGTTTACTATAACAGCACCTTGTCCTGCACAGCATTTCAGTGGCATGTGAAATAATCTGTGTTGTTATGGGATGCTTTGTCTCATAGTGATTGACCATAAACCTTGCTTAAGGGTTTCTAACACTGACTCTCCTGCTCCCTTTTGTCCTACCTGGAGGGCACCTACCAAGCCCTTTTTCTTTTCTTTTAAGATTAAAGACCTACTGAAGAGGTTCCTTGGCTGTGCAACAGCGACCCCTAGAGGCTTAATGCCCTTACTGTGGCTGAAACCTACCAATAGCCAAAAAAATAAAAAATAAAAAAAAATAAAAAAGCTCAATGCCTTTTTGCTACTGCAATCAGGTCCCACTTTATTTTGTTTTTAGAGATATCACAGCATTAAACAAGAACTGCCTTTACTTTGAGAACAGGAGCTGTTTTCAGTTTCCAAAATCCAAAGTTCAAAGTTTCGGAAGCCTTACTACTTACTACCAAAGGCACATAAATCTTTGTTTTCTCTTTGTGAGAATTAAAAGAATCAGGAATCTGGGACAAGTTGCTTTCTGTTCATTAGCAAATCAGCATAATAACAAACTTGTGCATAGTCAGAATGTAACTTCTTTGATAGTTACTTCCTCAGTCAGAGAAAATGCTTGGAGAACAAGGTAAAGTCTCAGAAAGAAAGGGAAAAAATCTTAGCCCGCTTGCTTTTCTGGGTTTGCAAATGTGTGTAGCTCAGGCACTAGGATGATTCATACCATGAAAGCCTGAAAGCTCCATGTGCTTTGTAGATTTCACTACCCCCTTTGTTCTACCTTTCCGAGGGCTGAAATGCATTATTACCTTGTTAAATCTCAACCAAAATCATTTCTACAGCCTGAAGCTGTTTTGACATGGGTTGAGCATCTCTCACACAAAAGAATTGCTTTTGTTCCCAGAAGCTGTCATTGGCTGAGTAGCTTTTGCACTAAGCCAATCAGAAGCTAGTTGTTAGGGTTGGTTGGCTATTTTTAGCTTCACTCACAAAAACACTTGGTCTAGGAGGAGGTAGGCTGGAGAATGAAAGCAGCATAGTTAAAACAAACAGCCAAATACGTTTTGCATGTCACAGCGTGTTTGGCATTTTTCCTTTAATTCCTCATACGTTGCATTAGCCTGTGCTTTTCATAAATAACAAACTTAGAAACAGAGCCATATCTCCCAGTTTCAAGTTATCCATTTAGTTAAAAGGCAGACAAGTCTAAGAAATAATTAATATTTCCTTTTTTCCAAAAGAAATGTACGGTAGTATGTGGTTATTAATATTTCACAAACACACAAAATGCCAGTTACTACATGAAGAATACTAGGTGTTTTTTCACAAGAACTTTAAATAGATTTTCATCTTGAGTAAACAGAAATTTTCAACAACTTGCTCATGAATTACAAAGTCATAAAGCCATCCTTTCCTTTTGCCCTTTAAAGATGTGTGTAATTGTACAAATGAATATGCACATGGTGTGTAGCAATTAAAATCATAAATATTCAGTATGTTTTATGTGTGGAGATAAAGCATTCTTTTGAGCATGCTTTTTCATTTGAGCCATTACTCAATGGGCACAAGAAGTATTTTTCCCAAATGCACTTGAAGTGACAAAGGATTACAACACACAATTTGTTAATTATCCAATATTATCAGGAAATGAAAATTGCCAAATGGGAAAAGTCATGCCCTAGACTTTGACTTTGTCACTCGTCTATTGAACTGAGCACAGAGGAGGCATAGCCAAGCTGAACCAAAATTTTATAACAGAAAGCAAATTTACCAACAGGAAGAGAGACCTCTTCCTGAAAAGAAAAGAAAAAGAGGAACAAATCTTTGTCTAATTCTTAAAATATGTTTCAGGTTGTAGATTTTTGTCAATATTTATTACTCAAGCTTGGACTGTGATTTCAGTTGTTTGTTTTTTATTTTAATTATTGATTTTAGAGAGAGAGAGAAATATCAATTCATTGTTCCACTTATTTATGCATTCATTGGGTAATTTTTATATCTTCCCTGACCTCGGATCTGACCCACAGCCTTGACATGTCAGGAGGATACTCTAATCAACTAAGCTACCCAGCCAGAGTTGTTGGCTTATTTTAAGAAAAATCCCTTTTACTTTATTTGCAAGCCATCAGGGTGACATTTAAACATATGCTAACAGAGAAGCTGGATCATAGGCATATTGAGAAAACTGGAAGTCTTCAAGAAGAAAAAAAAAAGGGTTTAAGATACAAGCCTGGGATTGTGGAAGGGGTTTTCTCTTATCTTCCGTAAGGAAGAATGGCCAGGTATACAGTGGACATTGGTCCAGGAATTCACAAAGAATTCCACCAGAGCAAAGGGATCACAAAGAAGTTTGGAAAGAAACTTTCTTACCTTAAGCAGTACAGCACATAGTGTTCACAGGAAATGTCCCCTGGATTTCTGTAGATGAATGTGAATGGCTGAAATTAAACTGAAATAAGGCACTTTGGGAAGAGTTATCTTTTTCTTTCCAACATCAATTTGGTGTACACTGAGACAGGTTGTAAGGAGGCAGCTATACAATAGCTCCCAGGAGTTTAGCTGGGTTTTTTGTAGACAACCAGCTGCTAACAATTTAGTTTAATATGCAGTCTTAGTAAACTAAAGGAACCGGATAAATTGAGACCCAGTGTGATTCTTATTTGTTTGCTGGAATATAACATGTTAAAAACCAGCAAAAATTAACCCATTGTAACTTTTCTATCCAAGACCTGCATTTTATTTTCTCACTTCCTTGTACCAGGTGTTTTTACTCCTAACTTGGTCATCTGAGCAATTCAGTCGTTTTGTGCTTGTCTGTTTAAAAAATAACACATAATAATAATAATAATTATAGACTCATGTTTATTTTCAGTCCTATGTTTTTGTACTTAAACTTCTTCAAGGCAACAATAAATAAAGTAAAATGAATTAAATTAAATTAAATTAAATTAAATTAAAAATGCCCTCTACTCCTTTTGTATCTTCACCTTTTTACTTAGCATTCGGTTGGTTAGTCTTTAACCTTCAGGGTATACATTTTGTTTTCTGTGCACACTGAGACACTTGTAAGAGGATAAATATTCAAATCTGCATTTAGCTACACCTCCATGGGTGTGGTGGCCAGAAAAGAGAAAGGAAGTTTACTAGATGCCTAAAGAGATAAAGATATGTAAGGATAAAGAAATACTGAGTGACCTCTTTGTAAAAAAATGTTTACTAACAGATAGATGATTGTGCTAATATTAATTGTGAAATAGTTAAAATAACTGGGTATTACCACTCATATCTATAAATGCCAATAAACCAAACAAAATTATAACAGGCCAAGTTAACTTCTCCTGTAATGAAGTAGATATTTTCTTAGAATTGATGCAGGATAGTAAGAAGGCAGGAACGTTCCTCGGCAAGTGGAACGGGAAACTGAGACGGAGAGCTGATTCCAGCTGGCCCCACCCAGCACCTTGAGGGACCAGCAGCCTCCTTCTCCCGCACCCAACTACCAGGCCTTTAAGCACTAAGTCTCCAGGACAATGAGGTTTTGTTCGGTATCAGGTAATCTCAGGAAAACAAAACCTTTGGTCTGTTGACCACAGAGATAGAGTTTTGGTCAAACTAGAGATAACATCTAGTCCTCAGTGGTGTTTCAGCTCCAGGCCCAGAAAAGCAGCAAAACCAGAGGAAGTGATGCTGTGGCTGGGACAGGACCAGATGCCATGGCCAATGACCCCCTGCCTTAGTGCCAACCAATCAGTAGAGACCATGACCTTGAAAGGACACCCTGGAAAGCAGATGAGTATTTTATTGAGATCCTCCCCTGAGACCTCCCCTAAAATTTCTGTCTTTAGAAAACAGATGAAAAACAAAAACAAAAGAAAACAAAACCCTTCGCACAAAGGACCCAATGCTCTCTCTCCTTCTATCTCCCTCGCCCTGATTCTCTCCCTGTCCATCTGTTCCTCTTGCACTCTCTCTTTAGGGGATGCCCATGCCTTCCCCTCTTCTTTCCCTAGGCGAGTTTCCTCTGCTTTCTTTCTCCTAAGCTCCAAGGGCCCTTCTTTTGCCTCTGCAACTTGTTTCCTGAGTCCACATAGCCCAGCTGGCTCACTTCTTCTGCCTCTGTGACTTTCTTTCTAGAAGGCTAAACAAACTTCTTGTGCTAGAGTACTTAGCTCTGAATTTTTTATTTGCTGAATTCAAGAACTGAGGTCTAACACTTCTGCTAACAGAATAGCAGAGTTTCCTGTGTTTTCAGCAAAACTGTGAAGTGGGCCAAGCTTGTCATGGGTACCTCTGGCATCTCCAGCTGTCTTTTCACCTGATGGATGGTGTTTTCCAATTTTGTTTGAATTCTCTCTCTGTGTATACTCAGTCAGATAGGCCAAAACCTATCCAACTCCCCCAAACTTTCCTCCCCCATCTTCCAAACGTGCAGATCTAAGAGTGAATATAGAATTCTTTTTTTCTTCCTCTGTTTAGGTTAAATTGAAAATATGACAGCTTTTTAAGAAAGTATTCATTAGTGTGTGTATTTGTATGTTTCTGTGTACCACTATGCCTCTGAACATAACTGTGTAGAAGGTTCTCAACGTGCCACAGAATGCACCCATTGTGTTCCTGCACTGTCATCCTTTTAATCTGTTAAGTTTACGGCTGCATGGAAACTCTCTGGTGTGACCTCTGTGAACTTTGCTGAACTCTCTGTGCACGAAGGCAGTCTGTATAAATACTCTGGGCTTCACAGTTTCACCTTAATAGGCTTAATATTTGCCTGTTACATGTCCCTTGGCCTTTTAAAAAATTTTGCAATTGATTTACTGGTGGGCAGATGATTTGTGCAATGTTAATATAAAAAGCTTAAAAATGAGAAAAAGAGTAGAATCATATGCACAATTTAGTAGATTAGTAGCGGGTAAAGAAAAGTACCTTTATAGAAAATTTTGAGGACCTTGTAGGACATCAAAAATTTTAATGACATGCGAATCTAAAGTTGAGATAAGGGCAAGTTTGGGGAAATATTTAAGCTGAAGTGTAACTTTGTGTGAGGACAACTAATATTTCTAAATTTTAGTGTACAGGTTCTAGTGAAGCCTACAAATTAAAACAATTTTAAAACAAACCATCTAAATGAAACTTTTAACTAGAACAAGGTAAATGCTGCAGGGGAAATAAAGATTTTATTTTAACAATATTTTCAAAAACAAATAGATGTCAACATTTTTAAAGCTTTGCAATAAAGAAAAATGAAAAGATGGGTAATCTGAGAAATGAAATATGAAGATTAAAAAATTAGATATGTAATTGGAATTTGTGCTGCCTTAAGTATTCTGGCCTCTATTAAAAGATATATCTTATTAATGTTTACTCTAAGATATATTTCCCAAATGAGAAAATAATTGTATTTATATTATATTGTATGTATAAACTCAATTATGTTTTCAAAAGTGAATACTGGAGAGTGTAGTAACAGACTTCAGAATAACACAACAAAATCTCAATATTCCTTGTGTTTTTAATAAAACAGAGCTTATCTTTATGGCCTTTATACTAGGGGAAAATATTGGAAGAACATATATAGGAAGGTGAGAAAAAACTTAAGTAGGGCAAAAAAGTGCAAACAATTTTGAAGCGATATATAAGTAAACCATTTTATTTTAGCAAGTCAAGGGAATCCATAAATACCAGTTAAATATTCTTTTTTATTGGCATTCAAAATCATTAATTATGTGAAGATCGATGGTATTATAAGGTGTAAACAATTCAGAAGGAGGTATGGCTGGGTGTCAGTCACATAATTATGAATTTTACAAATCCGAAAGATATCAAGCTCTGAAGTACAGTCTCTTTTCCTTTTTAAAATATGCCCAGAATCAGTGGACAGAAAGCAAAAGTGTAAAGAGGCACCATTAGGAGCCATCATCATAGCTGAATTCTTAAGGGGTCTTATTTACAGCTGACCCTGTCATGCATTTTGAAAGTCTCTATAATTTTTAAGTGAGGATGATTTGTTGGTTACTACTGACAGACCTACAAAAGAATGCTTTTAAATGCCCATTTCAAACACAAGGCCCCAAATTGGAAAAACGCTGTGAAATCACTTAACTATTTTTTCTTTTTATTTTGTCTG
Organism: Phyllostomus hastatus; assembly: GCF_019186645.2. Lineage (NCBI taxonomy): Eukaryota > Metazoa > Chordata > Mammalia > Chiroptera > Phyllostomidae > Phyllostomus > Phyllostomus hastatus. Next base: position 8,206,429 of record NW_025333622.1, on the reverse strand, counting down.
GAACATCTCTTTGTCCTTCCATGGAGTCATTAAAACTAGGACAACTGTAGTTTGTCTTGATGCATAATGACATATATTTGTCTTGGAAAGGCCTTCTGTTAATCAGTCTGTTTTTCGTTTGGGTATGAGTACTAATGTCCTTGGCAAGGTCCTGTTTTGCTCCTTCATTTACTTACTAAAATGGCAGTGCTATGCTTCCTTTGATTAAACTAATAAGATACATGATTGAATATTTTATAAGACCCATCACACTGTGACCAGTGCCTGTGAAGCCAGAGTGCATCCTTATAATGAGCACATGTGCTGTCCATCACATCACCCCTGAAAAGAGGCATTTGCACAGGCATTTCCCAAACCTCGCAGCTGCAGTGCCCAGATGCAAGCTGGCCTGTGCCACTGGGGCCAGCATGGGGAAGGGAGTCATAATGCTCTGTGGAGGACTCTTTTTACACTTTACATCAAAAGCAAAATATAATGCAAACTGATGATGGATGAGGGGGATTGAAAGCTATTGAGTATCACTTTGTCACCATCGAACAGCATTACTTTATACACAACGGACAATCCCATTAACCTTTGGGACTAAATCTCCCTCATTAAAATCATCCCAGTCTTTCTGAAAATTTGCTTTATAAGCAGTCATCATTATCAAAAGGCAATTGGATGACATGGGAAACCATAAAAGTATTTTCTGACAGAAGTATACAAGGTATAGGCATTCCATATGCTAAAGGCTAAGAAATGTAAGATATTCATTCATATTGATTGCCAACCTTTCACCCCATGTTAGATTTTATAGAATTCACTTCAAACTAAAGAACCTGGAAGAGAAATCAAATACCGCAAATGAATCCATTTGAGCACTACCTTCTTAGCATTTGATCTTTCTTTAACTATTATTTCCCAGCAGTATCAGGGGTCATAAGGTATGTTCACAAATTGGACTTTAGGTCACGAGTTATGCCGTCACCACACAGTATACTTGCAGCCCAAAGTGAATGCAGTTCATCCAACCTGGAGACCAAGACTGCTCGGAGAGTCCTTCCCAACGCCTAGAAGGAATTTTTCTTTCAGTTATTTCTAGGAGGAAGAAAAAGCTACATACACCAAAGTACTGGTATAACTCCTGGTGAGGTTAAATTTAACTTAGGCGGAAAGAAAGATCGTGAGTTACTAAGATGGTGCAAGGAAGTGATCGCAGAATGTTCCCCAATTAGGAAGGATATGCCATGTCCCAAAAGAAATGCAGATATGATGATGATTCCAAACAAAGACCTCCGGTTCCTGTGTTGCTCCATGTGGGTTTTAGGCCACAGGTGGCAAACACGAGGCCTGCGGGCTGAACCCAGCCCTCCACCTTGTTTTATCCAGCCCGGCACCTTGTTTCTGCTCAGCAGCAGTGCTGAGCTCTTGCTTAACTGTTAAGGAGTAGTTACATTTATACAGTCCTGAAATTACATTCAGCCCTTTGAAGGCAACCTCGAAGCTGATGTGTACCCCAGTGAAAATGAGTTTGACACCCCTGGTTTAGGCACTGGACTTTAAAAGGGGGATGTGTAGAATGCTCAGAGTGGACATTCCTTCCAAATTATTTCTGACTTACCTTTGGTCTTTTTAGGTCTATTCTTCATATTCATTCACTCGTTCAACATTGAGATATCATGTAAAGGCAAAAAGATATATCTGTTATCCTTGAGAATTACTTATGACTGGGGTACAGATTCATGCAGAGACATTTACAACATAAGATATCAAGTGTTTTAATGAGCATGTTTGCTGTGCATTAGGAGCATTGCCTGGGAAAACTTAAGTCAGAGAAGACACTGTGAAGCCTTTAAACTAAGCTCTGGGGATAGGAAGGTGTCTGGCAAGGGCATGGTTCAGTTGAGTGGGGACGGAGAGGACAATCCAGGCAGAGGGGACTACGAGTGTAAAGACACTGAGGGGAAATATTCAGAGAAAACAATTAATTAGGCTTGGCTTGTGGCAGGGGATAAAAATGGCATAAAATGAAACCAGACTCTGAGGTGGAGCCAAATCATAACGTGCCTCATATGTCAAGCTATTCATGGGGTAATCATCTATAGTTTAACCCAGGATACTTTTGAGAGAAAAGGGCTATTATTAATTACCCTAATGAAAGTGTAAACCAGGAATGTTCTTGTTGAACTGAGTCCTATGTTTACCCTCGCAACAAGCAAAGGATAACACTGAATAATTTTGAAGAGTAAAGTGTGAATGTTAGACTGATAACACTCTGATACCAGCATGGAGGTTGGATTAGATTTTCAGACACTGAGAACCAGCATTCAGAAACAACATTTTGCTGGAAATATGAACCTGACTGTCACCTTTTCCTGGGTAGCTAAGGATTAACTCATCCAGGTCAGGAGTTAGAACATTTCTACCCCTCTCAGATGTTCAAGATGTGACGTTGCTTTGCTCTTCTGAGTCCATGGAGATTTATATCTCTACCACTTCATAGTGAGTGAGTTAGTCAGAAAAATGGGCCTCTCTACTTGACTGTCTTGCCATTTCATGAAAGTCAAAGAAAATTGTTGGGAAGAGGGCTGGGGAGCTGCTGAACAACCACCACTCCTTCTCTCTTTCTCAGCGGTCCCAAAGCACTGATATTTATGTAGTTGCAGCTGAGTCCATGATGTATGTCCGCTGGGTCCCTGTGTGGTGCTTCTGCCATAATGGGTTGATGGGACCATGAACTGGAGGCTGGGAGGGAGGGATGGAGACTTCAGGGAGCATTAGAGCTTCAGTAAAATCCCTGTTGCAAAGCAACTGAGCCTGAAGGGAGTATAGTTGTTTTAGCTTCTGCATGCAGTGCTTTCAGACTGAGACTGCCACAGCTTGAGCAACTACACACCTTAGGCCCTTATTGTCTTCTGGATTCTGATTTGGGATCTGAAGTTTTACTAGCAGAGGGGACATGGGTCTTGGAGTCTCCTCTGTTCTGTGTTTGCTTCCTCGTTCCCTTCTGTGTTTATTAGATAATGACCAGTTTTCCTAATGCCTCATTTTTGCATCTTATTTTACATTCTACAACATTTCTCTGAGGCAAAATGACTCTAGCCAAAGTGCCACTAAAACAGCTTTGTGTATATATCAAGCAGTATAAACAACATTATGGTTTTAGACACTTAGCCCTTTCTAAATGAATACGGATTCTCTTGTTTATGTATTTTAAATTATCTTTGGTATGACAGAATATTCTTGAGCATACTCATATTTTAAAAAGTATATTAAACAATTATTTGTTGAGTATCACGCTCCTGGCACTGTGTGTAGTCTTGGGCACACAGTGATTTGAAAGACAAAGTCTTTACCTTTAAAGAGTAGACAAGTTTTTATGGTAAAATGGCAGAGGTCAGTGGAAGAAATTAGGCTATTTGTCTATAGAAGTTGTTCTCAAAGGGTGGTCTCAGTACAAACAGTATCTGTTTTATCGGGGAACTTATTAAAAATGCAAATTATTGAGCCCATCCCAAATGTACTGAATCAGAAATTATGGGTTGGGGTCCAAAGTCTTTGTTTTATGTTATGTTAGGTTATTTAATTATTTATCTTCACCTAAGAGCATGCTTATTGATTTTAGAGAGGTGGTAAGGGAGGAAAAGAGAGAAGGAGAGTTAGGAAACATCAATAGGTTGCTCTGACTGGGAGCCTACCATGCGGCCTGATCGGGAATCAAACTCTCTGCCTTTCATGTTTATGGGAACAGGCTCCAACCAAATCAACCACACACCTGCCAGGGCCCAGCAGTCTTTCTTGTAACAAGCCCTGTGTTTGACTCTGATGTACATTCAAGTTTGAGAGCCATTGAATTATAATATAATAACATGTAAATGCTGAGTGGTATGGAAGACCATGTAAAGGGGATAATTCACTCTTGTGTAGTCAGGAAAAGCTTCTCAAAGAAGTTATTTCTAAGTAGAAAATTGAAGGATTGATAGGGTTGGCCAGGAGAAGGAAAGGTGGCAGTAGACAGCAATTAAATCCAAGGAGAGCGTGTACTGAATCAATCTAGAGGTGGAAAATATCAGAGCTTCTTCGGAATTCAGGAGGGGTTCAGGGAGGCTGGCATGATGAATGATGACCAATGGGACACTATACATCTCTCACCAAAGGGCTGGCAAACCGATCACGGCCTCTGAAGATAGCAGTAGAGTCAAAATCAGGGCTGTTGTCAGAGATCATTTCACATCTCTAGGGTTTTCACATTCAGGTGGTCTAGCCAGTCAGAATAAAGCCAGTGGGGAAAGCCATTGGGTGTGTGAAGCTAGGGAGCCTCTGGGATCCATCTAGGCAGACAGGCAGAGAGTCAGCCAGAAGAATAACCCAGAAAACACGTGTGAGCTCAAGTTAGGACTTCTCTTCAAGAACACAGTGCCTTAGTTTGCTAGGGCTTCCAGAACAAAAGGTCATAGACTGGGTGACTTAAACAACAGAAGTTTATTTTCTCAGTTACAAAGTCTAGAAATATGAGATCAAGGTGTTGGTAGTATTGATTTCTTTAAGGCCTCCCTCCTTGGCTTGTTGTGTATTCCTGTGGTCTTCCTTCTGCATGCATAACCTAATGTCTCTGTGTGAGTTCTAATGTCCTCTTCCTACAGGGACACCAAAACATGGTTTCGACAATAACACATGAAGTCCCCAACACATCAGTTCCTGAGGTTCCTCAAAGTTCCCGAGGCTAAAAAGAGATTGGTTCCATATTTAGGCCATGATGAACTCATAGATGTGAAAAAGAAAGGAGGGGTATTATGATATAATAAGTACACAGAAAAATATAAACAGGTTGCCACAGAGGAAAATTGTGTGGTAAAATGTCACCAGATTTGGAAATCAGAAAAGCTGAATTCAAATGTGAGATTTGCTGCTTTTATCTTGTGTGACCTTGTCTGAGAAATGTAGGTAACCAGTCAGTCTTAATTTTTTCAACAGCAAAGCAGTCCTACTGGTACCTACTTCACAAGAGTAAATGAGATAATATGTAATACAGCAGCATAAAATATAATAGTTTTACAAATGTAAACTATGGGTATCAGTGCCAAACAATAATGGTCACTTTTTTAATTATGAGTTTTATATAAATCAAATATTACATTGTTTTTACATACAAGATCCCATTTAACTGTAACCTGTAAATAAAGTCATTCAAAATATTTAAAATAGCGGATGGAAATGGGAGGGAGGAGGTGAGGGCTGGGTGGGTGGGCTGAGATGGGAGTAAAAGATAGAAAATTGTACTGCAACAACAATTAAAATAAAATTAAAAAAGTAAAAATAAAACTGGCAAAATATTTAAAATAAACATTAAAAAATCCACAAAACAAGTTTTATTAGAAATGCCCTGTTGTATGACATGGTTTGCCAAGATTAGTTAGTAGGGGGCTTTCCAAATTCAACACAAGTGATCAGAATTTATCCAGAGGAACCCATGACTGAAAATGTAGTATATGGAGAGGAAGAAATACTCCATTTACAGAAAATGGTCTTATCAAATAATGCAGTGACATGGAGATTAGGTTTTGTGGAGATTAGGAAAAATATTGTGGGCCAGAGATGAAGAGAGAATTATAGTCACTTGACAGGGTTATGGATGCATCTAGGCTTTTTAAATGTATTTTTTATTTTATTATTATTATGAGGTTTCCTGGCCCATGATTCCATAGGGGTTCTGTAACTTTCTCAAGCTCAGATGAATGAGACATAGGTCCAATCAGAATGAGACTCGATTTTCTTGACTCTCAGTTGTTGGGAAAGAGGGGAACTGAACAATGTGAGGGGGAATCAACAGATGTTTTAGAGTGGTAGCTAACACCCTCGTTTGGAAAACTTTAACACTGAATGTAAATTAAGGAAAACAAGAGTGTGTTTCCCATTCTCCAAAATGTTACACTCATCAAGCATTCTCCTGTATCCCACACAGCTTTAAAAACCCCTATTGTTTTGGCATGGACATTGTGGTAGGGTTTTTCCCACAATGAATATGATAACCAGCAGTTACCCGATTCTATTTACATACTTGGACTGCAGTTCCACAGGAAGGACTTCCTGTTCTGATAAGTGATGGGAATCGTCATTTCATAAATCAGAAGATAACTTTGAGCCATTGCTTTGAAGTCTCACTGATGTTTTCTAACTCACTTCCTAAAGAGAGAAAACCTGCCAAAGTTCTCCAAGAAGATAAACAATTTTTGGCTGGTGGGAATCCGGAGTCTGAAGACAGTCATCTGATAAAATGTTTTCTGCCAGAAATCATACAAATTCATTTAGTTTACAAAAGAGTTTCTTCTATCACAACCTTTTTCAATATTAAGGAATTAAAATGTTATCTCTTCGCTGCTGAAGTAGGACTAGAATTGAAAAAGAAGTACCTTGTTCATCTCAGTTTAGACAAACTTCTTTGAGCCCTGATGTCTCATAGTGGATATTTGTTGGCTTACTTATCTAAACCAAGAGAAGGAAGAAGATATTACAATAGCAAAACCTGCTTTCAAGTTAACCAATTTACCCTTTCCCCTACTGATTTTTCCTTTTTCAGTTTATGTTATCTAAGCATGGTTGAGAATGCTGAAGAGGCATGCAGCTATTTTCAAGGGCAGATGCAAATGAATGGTCAGTCTTCCTTTGGCTATACTTCCTAGCACCTGAGTTATCCTTCATAAGTATTTATTAAACTCCACATGACCAGTTGGGGCTAAAATTGTTATTCAGCTCTATGAGCTCTTCTGAGTTCTGGGTTGCAGACTCCTCTTGGGCATGATTTCCACAGTTGCCAGTAACTTCTAAACTTATTTATACACATATCTGTCTGGATTTGGAAAAGAAATGTGATGGTGAATCCAAGAAGAATACTAGTTGCAGTAGCAAAATACTTTGGTCAAGAGAAAGTAGACAAGTATAGTATGTTAATAAGTCACTATTTAGCCAGGAGCTATTCTAAATATTTACTTGCATACTTAAAAACATATTTTCACTTAGTGGTAAAACACCATAGAAACTGGAAATCCTGCATTGTAGTATGCTAAGACCTTAATTTCTCTTCCTTATTTCTCTAATTCTTTACAGTTTTGAAATCCCATGTCTCTTTGGAATGATCTCAAATATTCTTAAAGACTTTGAATGGCATTTCAAGCAATACTCGAGCTTAGTTTTATTTTAAAAAGAGAGAGAGAGAATATTTGAGCTCTGAAATCCTATACACTGTATACCACCAAAACTCCATAAAATGGGATACATCAGGAGGACAGGTATCTCTTTCACTTTTATTTGCTCCTTCACCACTTGAAGCCCCCAGTGCCCTCCTCAAACTTGGGCAGCATGTGCCTTAAAGCTTGGTGGTTGAAGAGGGGGAGAGAAACACAGTGTTTTTTTCCTAAACTACAATAACACTGAAAAAAATGAATGGGCTATTTTTATGGCAAATTTCCTTTCTGTGCCATTATTGACCTGTGATAAATGCCATGGGAATGCATTCAACATTATACGATTCCATTCATAATCATTTTCAATTTGCCTAATTTCAAGTGACAAAAAGATTTTAAAGTGTCTGAGAACTCCGAGTTTTAAATGCCTTCCTTTTTGTATTATAATTGAATCCTAATTTTTATTCCTTTAGGATTTTTTTCAGAACTAAAATTAATAATGTCCTTCCTTCAGTGTCTTAGACCAAGATTCTTAGGAACAGAAATGTAGACAGGATTGAAGTGGTACTATTCGATTGAGACACAGCCTCCCAGAGAAAAAGTGAGGCCAGAAGGAGCAACTAAGCAAGGATAAAGTCTCAGCTGGAGACACTGTGGTCTGACCCCGGGGGACCTCTGGAGCATAAATTGTATCTCACAGTGGGTTACAGGTTGAGGCAAATGCACCACCATTTTTATCCCTGGCCAGTCTGTCAGCAGTTGTGGGTTGTAGAAGGGTTGGGTGTGGTAGATGCAACCCCCAAACCAGGCAGTACTGATTTAAAGAAATTCTCCAGAGGCGGGTAGTTGTGAACACCTATGATCTCACCAACTGGGGGCTGGTGCCGTAGCTGACAAAGTGAATCATGGTGTGGCAATACCACCTTCTACCAGATAAACAGGAAGCTTACTTATTGACTTCTGGGTTAAATAAAAAGTAACTATTTTATCAATTTAATAAGATATTTATGACAAAGCAGTTTTTATTCTGTTTAATTATTTATTAATCAAATGAAAAGAAGAGCCCACCTTTGCCTAACAGGACAGAGCTAGATTTGATTCTTAATCTTCACTATTGTGCAATAAATAAATAACTTGACTTTTCTAGGCCCCTGTTTTTCAATATGTGAGTAAAATTATGGCAATTTTTAAAGTCTGAGAAGTAGCAATTTGAACTCCTTAAATATGAAGAGATATTAACATTTTAGGTATTATTGATTCTCTGAATGGATTGAGATTATTTGCATTTTATTCATAGTGCAGAAGTTTAAAGCTTGGCAGAAATAATTGGCATCAATGGAGCATTTCAACTCTGCAAGACACACTTTTGGTCCTTTGCATCTGAAATCACTTTTAACACTCTCAGCACATCTACCAGACAGAGATTCTTCCAAGAATCAAGGCCCAGAATGTTTGAGTGACTCACTTGAAACCACTCGGCTAATAGGAAGAGCCAGGATTTGAACACAAAGCTGGAGCATTCCCATGAGAATCAGCTGTCTTGCTTCATTTAAATATTCTGATCAGTAAACTATCTTCCTAATTTACATAACTTGCTTATTATATAGTTTAATTTATGGTTTCAAGGAAAGTCCCAGAAGGGTGGTGAAGGTTCTTTTAGATGTTTGGAGAGTACTTCTGGTTAATAGTTGCATATTCTTGGCCCAAATCCTACCACTACTCTGGAAATTCCTCTGGTGATGTTGTCTTTTTAAACAAATGGGGAACAAGGAAAAATCATACTTTCTGACCTCAAGAAAAGAAGTGAGTTGTTTCAATACTTCTTTTCTCCTCCCTGATTGAACACTGCTTGGTCAGTCTTTTTACATGGCATTCCCCATTTGGCTGATGCTCTCTTCACCTTCCCTCGGGGGCTACAAACTGGACCTCATTGCTCTTAGTGCATGTGCCCAGCATGATGAACCAGGAGAGCTTACATTATGGGTACAATAGCCTGTAAATAATTATGTTTTAAATGCAAATTTTGCCTATTGCAGTCACTTACTTTATGACTCATTAAGAAAACCAGGTCTGTTATTTTCTAGATTTCATTACCAGTGTTTCTCCTACTGCCTTTCTGCTGTGGATGCATTTTTTCAATTGCTATATTTTACATCTTCTTGCATTTCTCAGGTCTCTCTCACACCCTGGCCAGGATTCTGCTGACAGTGACTGAGGGAGAGGGTTGGGGTGATGATGGGGGTAGCGGAGAGGGTTTGGCCCCAATGTGCATTAACTGCTCTGTCCTTTGAGTGTGAAATACATGGCACCTCTTTCTCCTCAGCCTCAGGCCTTGGCAGCCCATGCCAGGGCAGCAGGCAGCGTCACTCAAGATTCTGTTGCAAATACATCATCTTATTAACTTCCTCCAAATCCATTTTTCAGTTGGAAAAACTGAAGCTGAACATTTAAGGATCTTGTCAAAGTCCCACAGATAGTGTGGATTTGACAAGGGTAGATTTGGGACTCAAGTTTACGCCTGACTGGCTCTAGGCACTCCATATGTTCAGTAGCTGTGACTCCACAGAGGCAGAAGACTTCCTGTGGGGAAACCTTGGGAAACTTTTCTATGAATCTTAGTATAGTTTAATATGTGAAATAGTAGAGTATAAAGTATGCAAAGACATTCAGGCCTGCTTCTGTATTTCGGGGCACAGAGCTAAGAGATCAAATGGGGACTGCTGACCCATGCTCTGTCCCCTTGCATTCAACACCTGGCTCTGTTCCACATCATAAAGGCGCCTCCTGCCCTGTCTTGGCCCTGGGTGCTCTCAGTAGAATGGGTGCAGGGAGAGGGCTTATGCAAGTCTCAGAAGTAATCTCAGGGCAGTTTTGGTAGAAAAATTCAGAGCTCTGAATACCTGGAGGAAGGTCTAGAAAAACAATTAATGTAGGTACCAGATGACCATGGACCATGCACCCTTGTCTCCCTTACCATGACAGCTGCAGCTGGCAATGCAAGCCAGGCCAGAGGCTCCAGTGTCTGGGATCAAGAGCAGTGCTAAATATGGTGCTGTGGGCACCAGATTTCACAAACTAACACAGCTTGTATAATTAGTAAGCCATCAAAAGGATGGTATATTAAAACCTGAGCTGAGACTGATGTGCTATGTGAAGTGCCTCTGACTGTATAAGCTGTCTTTCTTCTGTCTGTGAATGCAAATATGTGGCCAGGGAGGGATGGTCACATCAGTAGGCTGGCAAGTAGGAGAGAATAAATAGCTCATTTAAAAAAATGCTAGTGATTAAATAGGAGAAATCTGAAATATGGATGAACTGGGGGGAAAGTCAAGAAAGTTGAACCACCGTGAAAGAGACAAAATGGCCATTAAGCAGTTACTTGGGTTGATGCAAGGCAAAGTCAGTTAAGCTCTAGTAGGAAGTTCGCTTTTCCAATAGGATCCTTGGTATCCTGGTTCATTTATGTGCATACCATATAAGGTTATCTTGAGAGTTACAGTAAAGGCCTTGTTCTTTGTTCTTTGTTAAGAAAGAAAGAGCAAAGGGAGAGAGGGAGGAAAGGAAGGAGGATAAGAGGGAGGGAGGAAGGAAAGAAGGAAAAAGAAGAGAGAAAAAGGAAGAGTGTAAAAATTTGACTAATTTGATATACTTCTAGATAGTTGGAAACTTTTGAATAAGTGAGCATATCACTTTGGTTATGAATAGGTGTACTGCCCTAAAAATTAGAATCCAACAATACTAAGCCTTGTTTTTTAAAATGTATATTTATCGACACCTAGTGGCAGAATTCTAAACTGTTCTAGCATGCTGGAGTGGTAAATTGTTCGCAATACAATTCTCAAGTCATTCTAAATGAATTTATTCATTTGTTTATCATACACTATTCATTAAATTCTTATCATGTATCCAGAACTGTTTTTGTGTAGAATGCAACTGAGCTGAGCTTTATATCTGAATTTAAAACGTGGCTGGCATACAAGTTCAATCACTACTACATGCTAGCACTGCACTAGGAAGTCGTTATACATTATCTCATTTAAATTTGACAACAAAATTCAAAATTCTTACCCTTTTCCTCAGATGAGGAAACCCAAGCTCAGAGAGGTCAGATAACTTACTCAAACTCAGTTAGTTAATTAGTTGAAGAAATGCAGTTAATCCTAAACTGCCTGGCTGGAATATTCATGTTCATTTACTGTACCACACAATATCTTAAATAAGTCATTTATAAATTCATTTATTTGATACATATGGACCTGTTTAGTTTATATATTTATGTGTGTGTTTGCATGTATGTAAATTCAATGCCAGAGATGGTATTATTAAATGAGGACTCACAGACTTATTCACAAAATATTTGTTGGGCACCGAGTATTTGCCACACATTATGATGAGTGTTGATGATTCAATAGTTGGCAGGAAGATATGATCCCTGTCCTCAGTGTGCTTGCAGTCAACAGAACAGAAGGATATTAATTAGATAATCACACCGATACTGACTTATGCACAATTACAATCTGGGATATACATTTTACTTGAGCATACTAGCCACACAAGTATGCATGTACTTAAGAATCTAACTGCTCTTCAGAGTTCGAAAAGAACTTCCCCAATGATGTGCTGCTTCAGCTGAGATCTGAAGGATGAGCACAACTTAATCGTGTGTCGTGGTAGTGGCAGGGGGCAATTGGAGATGGTGAGAGGAGTGTTTGGGACAGTGGGGATTGCCATGTGGTGGAAGGGAGAACCATACACTCAGAGGAGAAAGGAAGTGGGCATCAAATGTGACTGGGTAAGCAAGTGGGTAGATAAGGGGGGAGGCCACGCTGCAGACTTGACTAGGATGCAGTGTATGTTCACCAGTGTCAGGGCACCGGAGCTTGCCCAAAGCCAGGGGAAAGAAAGGTTAGTATAGATGCAGGGCAACCTCTGTGTGTGGTCTGCACTGTACCAGAGGCTGGCAGTTGGTCACATGCTGACTCGATTCTCCTACAACCTCTGGCTTGAAAGCACTTTCATGGGTGGCTCTATTCCATGGCACATTTTATTCTTTTCCATGTGGTCCCTTTATTTCTGCCTCTGTAAACAGAACCCTAAATCTTCACTTCTCTTATTTCTACCTTCTTTGTCTTTCCCTCTCTTCTACCCTATGGGAAAATATTTTCTCCCATAGTGCTCCCCCAATGCTAGGAGAGGGAAAAAAGGCTAGGTGTCTTTATATTAGAAAGTCACCCTTCTCTCTCCTTCTCTCTTCATATTATCCTTGGTCACATTTTTCTCTAGATGCACTGGGTGCAACTTCCCATTGAAAAAGAGAGAGGAGCATGAAAATAAGTTATTAGGAAAGAAATAAACATATTGTGAAGTATCTCGAAATAGTATTCCTCCACATGTCCTGGAAAAATTGCACTCCTGCAAAATAACATGTAGTTGTCTAGATATTTGGCTTTTGGTGAAAGTAGTCTTCAATTGGTTTCTCCAGAACAGTACCTTCCCACTCAAAGATATATAAGCTAGTGTGAGTGGTGTTTCCCCACAAGTTCTCCAAGAGTCAGATGAGGGAAACTGAACTGCTCTCTTTGAGAATAGTTACTGTCAAGGAAAGAAATTCCAAATCCAAAGAAATGCTTAAAGAGCCTATTTGAGCCAACAGTTAAAGGCCAGACCCAGAAGCAAAATCTCAAAGGATTGAGAAAATGATCACAGGAATAGTAGTTTTGCAGTTTATTTTATGCATTAGTTTCAAAGGAGAAAATGTAAGGAAGATTACACAAAATCCATTGGTGGTAGAATAAAGGAGAAGAGAAAGTAAAGCAAGAAAATCTCTAGATCATATACAAAAATAAAATGAAAGATACAAATTCTTTTCACATTGGTGGGTGCAGGATAGTTAATACATAACATACATGGTTTACAGAGGTATACAGATAAAAGATAACAGGAATGCTGGGGTTGTTCTGGCCCACTAACAGGGTGTTTATCTTCAGAGGGCTGGAGAAAAGATAACTGTGACAGTTTGAGTATGTTACCCTCGATGCACAAAGACAGTGGAAGGTGAAGATTAATCTATCATCCAGGCCTTAAGACATGACTTCCCATTATAACCTGCTCAGTTAAGAATTTTTATAACCAGGACACCTTGCATGGTTGTCAAGCTAGACAGGCCTGTCTGAAGTTGTCAGGACCGTCAGGTAGGCCCCCTTTCATCCATTGCTTACCTCGCCAGACCTATTATTGCTGTGGTAGAAAGCCCTCTCCCAGAGCTGGTTTTCCTTATTCTTTGGTCTCAGTTTTCCCAGCTCTGCCTTGCAGATTGGAGCTCCAGGAGTGGGGTTTGAAATCTGGCCCACAGGTAGGCGCACGGCACCTCTTTACAGATCACACCCCATCTCCCTACTTCACTCAGGTTGACAGTTACTTGGTGCATTACAGTCAAAGGCCCCTGTGCTCTTCCCTGAAAGCTGTGCATGTTCTTGTTCAACTCTCTTAATGAGAATGGTTTTCCTTGTAAATTGTCCTGGACATGAAAATCTGCCCCCACTCTAGTAAAGTTCCTTAACTTGATCTGATTTATCTTCCTCTTGCACCCTGACTCTCCCATTACATTCTAGAAGGGGGAAGGGGCAGGGTTCCCTCCAGCGGTTCTTTTTCTCTGACAGAAGTTCCCAGTGGAGAGGAACACTCTGTTCTCTCCTGGCAGGACATGACACTTTGCCCTGACATCGTAGCATTGCCCATTGTAGTCTGTGGTGTCAGAGTCTGGAAAGTTGAGTTTCAAGAACACGTTTTTAAAGCCAAGTGAACACTGGAAAAGATGCCCACAGAGTATTCCCATTTCGCCTGCTTTGAAATGGAGATCAAGAGCAAACCAGGCTCCTCTTGAATGGTAAAACTATAAAGAAAAGCTACCGGCATTATTTTTGGTGTCATTATGGGAATATTCTAGGAGAGACAGGTGCCAAGGGGGAAGTGTCTACATGTCTGGTAGAATCTGCTTTTAACAAGTGACATTCTGTCATTGCAAGTTCCTGACTTTCTGGTACCAAGGATGAGAGATAGTGCACCCTTGTCTTTTCTTTTTGCAGTGAACACGTTCCAGGCCAGGTAAAGACTCTGCGAACAAACTCTTCAACTGGATATGGAGGCACAGAACTTGTGTTTAGAGTTGATTGAAAATTTATCCAATTTGGGCACAAAATATTGACCTACATTTACCTAAAGCTCTCTTCCTAGAAAGATTACCAAAATCAGGAAGTTGTATTCAGTTTCATTTTTACTTTTCTTGTTCTAAATTTTAAACTTCTTTTTTAATATTTTCCTAACAATAAATACCTTTATTTCATGTTCTAAGTTAGGAAGGAGGAGAATTTATTTGCCTTTCTGGGCTTGATCTTCCTGAGATAGGACCCCAGCTCCTTGCCCTCCTGCGTGTACCCATCTACAGGGCCACAGTGACCAGGTCTTGAAGGATGCATGAAGAAGCTTGCCTGTTGGAACTGCTCCTCTAGAAGACTGCTAATTTTGGCATTCTTTTTCCTTTCCTTATATTTCTTCTAAATTTTGTTTGATCATTTTTTGTTTAAAATTTATTTTTCCTTAGGAGTTAGCTTGATCCCTTCCTGTGGCTCAGAGGCAGTGCATAGGGGTACTCACACTTCTATGGGTATGGTGTACTGTCAATAAGTATGATGCAATTCTTTGCAAGGGTCTTGATGCAAGCCAGTTTGTTGTTGGATGCATTGTAGACAACATCAACAATCTTTGCTTTGCATGGACAGCACTGTGAGCCTCAGGAGAAGTTGTCCATGTTCAGCCTCAAGGCTCAGTACTTCTGACTGCCTCCTCACGCACAGACTGTGTGTGGTGGGGGCCAAACCCAGGATTGGCCGAGGGGTGTCCCAGCTCACATTTTCACTTCTTGTGGTGGGACTTTCTCTGGTCCCTGGCCTTACAGCATTTATACCAGTTGTCCCAAGGGATGCCCATGGCTCAGTACTGGCTGGAAAGCATCTTCAACTTCTAAATAAAGCATTCTGCTAATGACTTCTGAATTGTTCCTATCTTCAGTGGAAACTGGAGGATTTTGGTGCCTAACCTGACCCTTCTGGCCTCTTCCATTATTATTTTAATCAGTTCATTTTCAGCTCATTGTGATACCTCCCTCTCTCATATCCCTAGAAGATTTGGCTGGTTGTTCCCCAAATTTTCATTCTTTCCTCATTTCTGAGCCCCAAACTAATTTAAGTCAATAATGTGCCCAGCTAACATTTCTTAGTTTCCCTTCCAGCCAGATGTAGATATGTGAGTACATTCTAGCCAGCAGTATTAGGTTAAAGTTTTGGGTAAGGATTTTCAGGAAAATGCCTTTAAAAATTTCACGCTACTAAGAAAGATCTGATTTTCCTTCCTATCTTTCCTTCTTTCCATATTGGACTACAGATGCCATGTCTGGGCACCCAGTAGCTGTATTGGACAGGTGGTGACCTTGAAGATAGAACCCACATGCATAAGATGGTGAAGCAGAAATATAGGGAAGACTCTGCAGAGATACAGTCCTAGACTTAGCAGCCCTGGACTTTATATCTTGGAATGATTTTTCATGAGGGAGAATTAAATTTCTTCCTTGGTAAATAGCTCATATTTCTAATATCTGTTTCAAGCTACCAACACAGCTCTTAACATATATACTGACAGGGTACAAAGTGATCTAATGCAGTGGAGGTGATATATACCTCCATAGGTATGGAGGGAGGCATCTCAAGCTTTTGCTTTCAGAACTACAGGCACTTGTCACTCTCAGAAATGTATTCTGTCTCTTTGTAGCCCTAGATTTTCCTGACTTCTTCCCTGGGAATAATTTTATTCTCCTGAGTATGATATCTGCAGGAAGGTGCACCTGAATTTCTGTATTACCTACTGGATTTACATAGGCTCCCGTGTCTACTGTTGCCATTTGGAATCTGAGCATTGCTATGTATATATGCATATGAATTGTTATGCTATAATTCAAAAGGTACCCCACATAATTTTTTTGTGATAAAAAGTTTTTAGTCCAGGGTGATTAGCATGAGAGGAGGACAGTATGTCTGACATCAAGAAAAATCCCAAATGGTAAGAGCTATTAGCATGCCCACACTCTTCCTTGGATTGAAAGTTAGCATCTGAAAGGCATCATCGAGTCAATGAAGCACAAGGCAGGAACTTCAGGGGAGCTGGCAGAAAAGTAGGACTCAGCTCTGGTTCTACTTTGCCTTTTTCCTTCTTTGACCTGAACGTCACAGCTTTACTCTGACAACTGAGGAGTCAGTGAAATCTTCTATAGGGGCCACAAAACCCAAAGAAAGCCTTTCATACCCTTTGATTTAGGGGTCCAAACACGTTAGTGATCACTGATGTTTTTTTTTTTTCAGATGGAGTGATTTCTCCTTGTTGGGACACTATGTGCCCGTTTTCCCCAGAGGTTTGGCAGAATGACAATCATTAAGAGACAATCTCAAGCCTTCAATTCCAAAACAATAGGCACCTTGAGGTGTTGCTACTTGTGTTCTTTCAGAGTTCTGCCAAGAACAGTTATATCATTGAATAGTCTAACATTTCAAAGTAATCTAAGCTCCCCAATAATCTTTTCTGTTAAGTAATGAACACTGATAGTGGTCAAAAAGCAATTAAGAAGCTTTTTTGTTTAAGATTGAGAGAATCCCACAGGATATATACATAAACAATTTGTTTGCATTAGTTTGGCCCTCTGCAGTCACATATATTTGATAATACCCCCTTCTCAGGATCAGACTTGATAATCATTTGGTCTTAAAGACATTGTCTGAAGTTGCTTGACTCAGGACACAGTGTACTAGTCTATGTCAGTAAAATTCTTCAGTGTAGGAACGTCTCAATATATCTATAGTTTCTCAACTTTTTAATGGACCATGATGATAGTAGGTGCCGGAGAGCTACTGGATAAACTAAGAAATTATTTGGTGTTTTTTTTATCAGGATCTCATCAGTCCTTGATATCAAGTAATGCAATCTTTCTGAGTACGACCTTGGAACTGGCAAACCAAAACTCTTCTGAATTCTATTGGCCAGAGCAAGTCACAAGGTGAATCCAGATTCAAGGGATGGGGAATTAGACTCTTGACGGGATTAGGTTCAATGTGTCACTGCAAAGGACATGAAACAGAGAGGCACAAACAGCTGGGATGGCACCTGGCATCACTGCCCACTGAGTAGAACAGGTGCCAAGGGAGCCGAGGGAATGTGCCTGTGTTCCAGTGAAGCAAGTCAGGAGATGTTCCCAGAGGATGAGGTTTCCAGGCTCAGCCTTGAGTCCTAGTTGCCATTGAAGGAGTGAAAATCAAAGTCAGGGGGAAGGGCAGGCACTTGAAGGCAGCAGGAGTGACCTAAGCAGGGTGAAAGTCAGGACGCGATTCCTTTTCAAAATTGTAATATTTGTGATGGACAAATGAAGGAGAGAATCCCCAAACACATTTTAAAACACAGTCAGTGTTTCATGCAATTTGGAAATTTTTATTCCTGTAATCAAAGGAAATTTCCTTCTTTTTTGATTATTTTGTTACCTTATTTAACTAGAAAGCTTAAGTTTTTTCTTTCTCCTTGACGTGCCCAGGAATAGGAAAATGCACCCTGGAAGAATGTAATTTTGGACTCTTGTTGTACATGGAAATGTCTTCTTGACAGATTTGTCTTTACAGGTAAGTTCTGAAGGACTAATGAACACCTTTTAAACTGAAATATCCCAGAAGGGAACTATTTAGAATGAATGAATGTTGACAGATGGCTGTCAATCAATCTGTCTAAATAGCAGTTCTCTGAATGTCAGAGGATGGTGAGGAAGACCAGAAGAGATTGGAAAAGAAAAAGGATGATTTCTAAGACATTATATATATATTTTAAAATACTCCATGTCATGAGAGGGAAGTAGAAGAAAACTCCCACAGTTGTTAACACAGAACTACTTCCCAAATATGCAATAGATAAATCAATGCAATGACTAGTCTAGATGAGATTTCATAAAACCATTCAGTTCCTGTTGTTTTCTATTGACTCTTTAGATTATATGACAGCCCACAATTTAAAATGATCTTAGCTTTCATAACTGCAAACAAAATATCAAATTTTATTATGTTATAAAATGTTGGCTCCAAGCCAGATTAATTTGTCATTCCTATGAATGACAGTCATGAGTTCAAAAGACGTGTGTGCAGAACTGGAATATTTTCATAACTATAGGTGGATTTTTTTTGTTAGTTCTTCTTAGGGTTTTAGCATTCAATGTCTAGAATTTCCTCTTACCTGCTGTCTGCACCTATTTCTCTGGCATACCATTAGTATTTCTCTGAGAATAATTCAAGTGTATTTTTTCCTATATGAACATTTTCCTGTCTTTGCAACCCCTCTCCACTTAACTTGTGTTGCGCGTGGGTCACCGGCCAGCAGTGACCACGGAATGCTGTGGATGGCTCGACGATAAACACGCGAGAAAAAAACGACACATGCACAGAGACAAACTAGTTTCTGTGGGGAAGTAGGGACGAAATGGCCACCCCCCCTAGTGGGGAGCGCCCTGATTTACCGTCCATACCTGCTTTTATTAGGCTCATTTTGCATAATAATTCAGGTAAAGTACAGTACTCATTAGGGGAAGTAAGGAACTATAGAAAACAAAGAACTCTGCCCGTCTATTGAGTTGGGGGTCAAAGAGCTGTAAGACTGAGGAACAAACTAACTTCCTCCTAAGACCCTTCTCATTCAACTGAGAGCATTCTAAACAAAGAAGGTTTCACAGTAATTTACATGTTCTTTCTTAGGCCTGATCACCCGGGAATCCGCACTTCTCAGTACCGAGCTGCACCACCCTGTCATTGTTTTAGGCTTAGGTGGAGCAAGGGAACTAGGTAACCAAGAGATAAGGAGATTTTCTCCCAGACGCTGAGAACTCAGACTTTGTCAAAGCTGAAGAGTGAGGGTCCATCACCCTCTTTTGCTGCAGCCCCCCAAGTCCTTCTTTTGGGGGGCCTCCCAAAGTGATCGTGCCTGGCTTAGGTCGTTCCCCCCGTGGGGAATCTTACCCGTCTTTGGCTAACCGACCAAGCTTTTGGGGGTTCAGTTATGAATAAAGCAGCAGAAGCAGCATTCCTGCCAGGAAGATAAGCTTTTATCTCCTTGCTGGCTTACGGTTCCAAGGGCGTTCCCTTAGCCTTAGCTAGGTGGGGGTTTCAGCCTCTGATACCAGTCAGGGCGGTTCCCAACAAACTTGGCAGAATCAAACACTTTTTTACGTGCCAGCACTAAAATTAATATCCATCTCTAATATATGTTATCACAACACATTGCACATATTCCTGTCTTCATTATTAGACTTCTTTTTTCAAAGATACAGTGTGTGTTTTTTTAATTTTTGTGTTCTTTCTTCCTGTAATGATTACAAAGCAGATGCCTGATACATATTTGTCAAAGTAAGCCATGTTCTGATTTGAGAGAGAAAGAGAAACACACAGAGGCATTGATTTGTTGTTCTACTTATTTACGCATTTATTGGTTGATTCTTGCATGTGCCTGAAATCGAACCCGCAACCTTGGTGTATTAGGGTGATGTTCTAAGCAACTGAGCTACTGGTGATGGAAGTAAGTTATAAATAAATGCATGAGTGGTTTTTAACTGCAAATGCAGCTTTGAAAGAGATGCATCTGTTTTTCATACCAATTTTTTTAAAATATTAACTTAGGTTTCTTTTAATTTATTGCTTATAAAGCCTCTTCACATTCCCTATCATTCAATTATACCTAAAACAATGATATCATCCCCATTTTAAAAATAAGAACACTCAGGTTCACAGTAGGTTATGTGGCTCAAAAAAAAAAAAAAAAAGGAAATGCAAACATTCAGCCTCAGCCACAATCTCCACATTGCACACTGTTGAGAGAAATAGCAAGTAAAATGGGATGGCAGTTCTGCAATTAACATTTTGTAACATAAAATTTGGGTCACTTTTTTGGATTCATTTTTGTAATATGTAAGTAAGAGAAGTAGACTACGTGACTCCTTCCATTGTGACTTATGAAACCTACTCACACATACTTGTTAAAACTCTGCATCTGGGCACCACATTGTGTGACCACTAGATGGAGATGCAGCTTAACCCAGCATCCAAGGAAAATGCTCCTGGGTCAGTTTCCCACAGACTGAATTTTTGAAAGATAGATATTGTATTATAATCAAGAATTCAACAACTCTCTTTCATATGTGACTTCCTGGATTTCCCTTATGGATAATGTGTTTTAGAATGCCAGCCATTCATATAGGCAAGCCAGAGAAACAATGAACTTGAGGCTAGTGCTAGAACACTGATAGGAAGGAATTCATGTAAATGTCTGAAAACAAAGTACAATATTCATGCCAGGGCAAACTTAATAATTGTAAAAAAATATTCCGGACTGTGGATCCTCATCAGACTCTGAACTTCATTATTGCAGACACCAGGTTTGTCCATTTTGAAATCTCAAGAAACTCTTACGCAGAGAATAAATGTACTGAATGTCTATTGAGAGTTTGAGAGTGGCAGGGATAAAGAAGAGATGGCCACCATTTTGTGAGTTCACAGTCAGAATCACATACTTCGTACACATTTACTGGACACTGTCTGTGCCAGGCTCTGTGCTGGGTCTCAGGAAAATAGTGGTAATAAGGATTACTATTATTTATTGATTGCTAAATGCCAAGGACTTTGCTTAGCACTCTAATACTTAACTCCTTAAATCCTTATGGCAACTTTCATAATAAGGGCTTTATCCCTTATTGTTTACAGATAATGAAAAGGAGGCTCAGAGAGATTAAGGAAAATGCTGAGATCACTACCAAGGTCGCTGACTCTGATTGGTACAATAATGGAAAGACAGGAGTATATGTCAGTGGAAGAGGAGAAGCACAGACCAACAAATGTGACATTATTCCAGACCGTAACCAGAGATTCAGTTGGAAGCTTTTGTATCGCAATACTTATTCTTGCCTTGACTCATGAAAATCACCTACAGTGGTTCAGAATAAGGAAAAGGCAGGATTTCTGATTCATCTCACATTAGCCATTGTCTGCCAATTCCTCGTGGATGGATGGCCTTAGCCTGGCTCACCTGGAGATCCTTAATCCCGTCACTTGAAACCATTGCTGTTGTGCCCGAAGAATGGAAAATACATTTTGTTGGCAAGACTTGTCCAGCCTATGCAGAGGCCAGAGAAAAGGCAAAGAGA